>NC_058520.1:350699532-351324987 GCF_904849725.1 Hordeum vulgare subsp. vulgare
TTGATTGAGAGTAGCAACGCTAGCTTCGACGTTAATTTTGTTGGTAGGAATAACTTTGGCAACAACAATGCTTTTAGAGGAAACTATGTTCCTAGGCCTTTTCCTGGTAACTCCTCTAATAACTTTGGCAACTCCTACAACAATACCCATGGAAATTACAATAGATAACCATCTGATCTAGAGAGTAATATCAAAGAGTTCATCAACTCTCAAAAGATTTTCAATGCGTCCATAGAGGAAAATCTACTCAAAAAATTGACGATTTAGCTAAGAGCGTTGATAGAATGTCTAGTGATGTTGATGCTTCGAAAGTTAGATGTGCTCCTCCCAAAATCAACATGGATGAAACTTTGAAAGCTATGCATGTTTCCATGATTGAGAGCCAAGAAAGAACCGCCAAAATTCATGCTAGACATGAATGGCTTAAAAAGGCGTGTTCTCGTGATGAGAATCACGAAGATCTTAAAGTTCTTGGTGTGACTCCCATTGAATCTTTGTTTTATTGTGTCAAACCTAATGATTATGGGGCTGGATATGAATCCACTTTGGTTGAAAAGTTCCCCAATGATTCAGAGTCCATCTATCTTGATGCTAAAAGCATTGAAAGTGGAGTAGAAGATGTTCAAACTTTGAGTAGTAACGAAATTACTACCGTGGATTTCAAGGAATTCAATTATGGTAGTTGCTCCTTGATTGAATGCATCTCTTTGATGCAATCCATGTTAAACTCTCGACACGCTTATAGCCAAAACAAGGCCTTACCGATCATATCGTCGAAGCTATGATAAAATCTCTTGAAGAGAAACTTGAATTGGAAGTCTATATCCCTAGAAAGCTTCATGATGAGTGGGAACCTACCATCAAAATAAATATCAAAAACTATGAGCGCAATGCTTTGTGTGATTTGGGTGCTAGTGTTTCTTCGATTCAGAAGTCTTTATGTGATGTTCTGGGTTTTGATGAGATTGAAGAGTGTTCTCTTAATTTGCATCTTGCTGATTCTACTGTCAAGAAACCCATGGGAAGGATCAATGATGTTCTTATTGTTGCAAATAGGAACTATGTACCCGTGGATTTCATTGTGCTTGACATTGATTGCAATCCTACTTGCCGTATTATTCTTGGTAGACCTTTCCTAAGGACTATCGATGCTGTCATCAATATGAAGGAAGGGAATATTAGATTTCAATTTCCTTTAAGGAAGGGCATGGAAAACTTTCCTAGAAAGAAAATAAGATTACCTTATGACTCCATGATGAGGGCCACTTATGGTTTGAGCACCAAAGACGACGATACGTGATTCTATCGCTTTTATGCCTAGCTAAGGGTGTTAAACAATAGCGCTTGTTGGGACACAACCCAATAAGTTTATCTTTTTTATTTCTAATTTGTTGCGTCCACACCATCACAATTCTGTTGTGATTGTGTTTTTTGTGTTTCTTTTTGTGTTTTAGCCAAGCAAAACCTTTATGACTAGTCTTGGTAATGGTTGTTTGATCCTGCTGGAAAAAGACAGAAATGTTTCGCTCACGAGATGATTTTTCATTTTTATTCAGAAAGAGATTTTGAGTTGATTATTTTTTATGATGGTTAATATGAGTTTTGCTCAGACCGTCGTAATGTTTCAGAATTTTTGAGGTACCAGAAGTATACGAAGTATACAGATTGGTACAGACTGGTCTATTTTTGACAAATTCTGTTTTTGTTGAGTTGGTTTGCTTGTTTTGATGAAACTATGGTTAGTATCGGGGGGTACTAGCCATGGGAAAGTGAGAATACAGTATCCCATCATCAATATAGATGGAATTCATGTTTGCTACAGTACAAAAAGAAGTGCTAGATTGTTTTCTTCTACTAACGTTATCACGAGTTTCTGTTTAAGTTTTGTGTTGTGATGTTTTCAAGTTTTGGGTGATGTTCTCATGGAAGATGAGATAAGGAGTGGAAAGAGCTCAAGCTTGGGGATTCCCAAGGCATCCCAAGACAAATTCAAGGACACCAAAAAGCCTAAGCTTGGGGATGCCCCGGGAAGGCATCCCCTCTTTCGTCTTCAATCCATCGGTAACATTACTTGGAGCTATATTTTTATTCACCACATGATATCTGTTTTGCTTGGAGCGTCTTGTATCGTAGGAGTATTTTCTTTTTGTTGTGTCACAATTATCCTTTCTGCACACCTTTTTTAAGAGAGAGAGAGACATGCACTCATCGTGATTTTGCTAGAATGCTCATAGTACTTCACTTATATCTTTTGAGCTAGATACTTTTGCTCTAGTGCTTCACTTTTATCTTTTAGAGCACGGCGGTGCGTGATTTGGTAGTTGGGTTATGCTATGAAAGTAGTCCCAAATGTGATAGGTACCCAAAGAGGATGCAAAACCCTCCATGTGCATTGAGTAGAAAGAGACGTTTTGATTCCTCTCAATTAGTTTTGAGACGTGGATGTGGTAATATTAAGAGCTATGTTAGTAGGGTGTTGTGAATCTAGAGATACTTGTGTTGAAGTTAGTGATTCCCGTAGCATGCACGTATGGTGAACCGCTATGTTAGGAAGTCGGAGCATAAATGATCTATTGATTGTCATCCTTTGTGTTGAGGTCGGGATCGCGCGATGGTTAACACCTACCAACCCTTCCCATCGGACTATGCGTTTAGCACTTTGTTTCGATTACTAATAAAAACTTTCGCAACAAGTATGTGAGTTCTTCATGACTAATGTGAGCCCATGGTATAGATTCACTTTCACCTTCCACCATTTCTAGCCTCTCTAGTGCCGCGCAATTCTCGCCGGTGCACAAACCCACCAAATTCCTTCCTCAAAACAGCCACCATATCTACCTACTATGGCGTTTTCATAGCCATTCCGAGATATGTTGCCATGCAACTCCCACCGTTCCGTCTCATGACTTGTGTCATCACTCTCATATTGCCATTTCATGATCGTAAGATAGCTAGCGATATGTTTCAACGTCAGACGCCATACTAGATCGTTGCACATTCCAATACACTGCCGGAGGCATTTCCTATGGAGTCATCATCATTCTGATCTTTGAGCTGTGAGTAAATAAAAGTGTGATGATCATCATCAATAGAGCATTGTCCCATGTGAGGAAATAAAAAAGAAAAGAGGCCAAAGAGCCCAAAAAAAGAGGCCTAAGACCCCAAATGAAAAAAAATGAAAAGAGAGAAGGGACAATGCTACTGTTTTCCACACTTGTGCTTCATGATAGCACCATGTTCTTCATGATTGAAAGATTCTTGCTTCGTCACCACCATATGCTAGTGGGAATCTGTTGGAATTATGCCCTAGAGGCAATAATAAATATAGTTATTATTATAATTCATGTATCAAGATAATAATTTATTATCCATGCTATAATTGTATTGAATGAAGACTTATATACATGTGTGGATACATAGACAAAACACTGTCCCTAGCAAGCCTCTAGTTGGCTAGCCAGTTGATCAAAGATAGTCATGGTCTACTGACTATGTACAAGGTGTTGTTGCTTGATAACTGGATCACGTCATTAGGAGAATCACGTGATGGACTAGACCCAAACTAATAGACGTAGCATGTTGATCGTGTCATTTTGTTGCTACTGTTTTCTGCGTGTCAAGTATTTGTTCCTATAACCATGAGATCATATAACTCACTGAAACCGGAGGAATGCTTTGTGTGTATCAAACATCGCAACGTAACTGGGTGACTATAAAAATGCTCTACAGGTATCTCCGAAGGTGTTCGTTGAGTTAGTATGGATCGAGACTGGGATTTATCACTCCGTGTGAAGGAGAGGTATCTTGGGGCCCACTCGGTAATACAACATCACACACAAGCCTTGCAAGCAATGTAACTTAGTGTAAGTTGCGGGATCTTGTATTACGGAACGAGTAAAGAGACTTGACGGTAAACGAGATTGAAATAGGTATGCGGATACTCACGATCGAATCTCGGGCAAGTAACATACCGAAGGACAAAGGGAATGACATACGGGATTATGTGAATCCCTGGCACTGAGGTTCAAACGATAAGATCTTCGTAGAATATGTGGGATCCAATATGGGCATCCAGGTCCCTCTATTGGATATTGACCGAGGAGTCACTCGGGTCATGTCTACATAGTTCTCGAACCCGCATGGTCTGCACACTTAAGGTTCGACGTTGTTTTATGCGTATTTGACTTATATGGTTGGTTACCGAATGTTGTTCGGAGTCCCGGATGAGATCACGGATGTCACGAGGGTTTCCGGAATGGTCCGGAAACGAAGATTGATATATAGGATGACCTCATTTGATTACCGGAAGGTTTACACAGTTACCGGGAATGACGAATGGGTTCCGGGTGTTCACCGGGGGGGGGGGGGCAGACCACCCCGGGGAAGCCCATAGGCCTTGGGGGTGGCGCACTAGCCCTTGGTGGGGTGGTTCGACAGCCCAAGAAAGCCCTATGCGCCATAGATAGAAAATCAAAGAGAAAAGAAAAAAAAAGGAGGTGGGAAAGGAGAGAAGGACTCCACCTTCCAATCCTAGTTGGACTAGGATTGGAGGAGGACTCCTCCTCCCTTGGTGGCGCAGATCTTGGGGCTCCTTGAGCCTCAAGGCAAGCCTCCCCTCCCCTCCTCCTATATATATGGAGCTATTAGGGCTGATTTGAGACAACTTTTGCCATGGCAGCCCAACCACATACCTCCACGGTTTTACCTCTAGATCGCGTTTCTATGGAGCTCGGCCGGAGCCCTGCTGAGATTAGATCACCACCAACATCCGGAGCGCCGTCACGCTGTCGGAGAACTCATCTACCACTCTGTCTCTCTTGATGGATCAAGCAGGCCAAGATTATCGTCGAGCTGTACGTGTGCTGAACGCAGAGGTGCCGTCCGTTCGGCACTAGATCGTGGGACGAATCGCGGGACGGTTTGCGGGGCGGATCGAGGGACGTGAGGACGTTCCACTACATCAACCGCGTTCACTAACGCTTCTGCTGTGCAATCTATAAGGGTACGTAGATCGGAAATCCCCTCTCATAGATGGACATCACCATGATAGGTCTTCGTGCGCGTAGGAAAAATTTTGTTTCCCATGCGACGTTCCCCAACAGTGGCATCATGAGCTAGGTTCATGCGTAGATGTAATCTCGAGTAGAACACAAAAGTTTTTTGTGGGCGGTGATGTGCGTCTTGCTGCCCTCCTTAGTCTTTTCTTGATTCCGCGGTATTGTTGGATTGAAGCGGCTTGGACCGACATTACTCGTACTCTTACGAGAGACTGGTTTCATCGCTACGAGTAACTCCGTTGCTCAAAGATGACTGGCAAGTGTTGGTTTCTCCAACTTTCGTTGAATCGGATTTGACCGAGGAGGTCCTTGGATAAGGTTAAATAGCAATTCATATATCTCCGTTGTGGTGTTTGCGTAAGTAAGATGCGATCCTACTAGATACCCATGGTCACCACGTAAAACATGCAACAACAAATTAGAGGACGTCTAACTTGTTTTTGCAGAGTATGCTTGTGATGTGATATGGCCAACGATGTGATGTAATATATTGGATGTATGAGATGATCATGTTGTAATAGATAATATCGACTTGCACGTCGATGGTACGGCAATCGGCAGAAGCCATAGGGTTGTCTTTAAACTAACCTTTGTGCTTGCAGATGCATTTACTATTTTGCTAGGAAGTAGCTTTAGTAGTAATAGCATGAGTAGCATGACAACCCCGATGGCGACACGTTGATGGAGATCATGGTGTGGCGCCGGTGACAAGAAGATCGTGCCGGTGCTTTGGTGATGGAGATCAAGGAGCACGTGATGATGGCCATATCATGACACTTATGAATTGCATGTGATGTTAATCCTTTAGTGCACCTTATTTTGCTTAGAACGACGGTAGCATTATGAGGTGATCTCTCACTAAAATTTCAAGACGAAATTGTGTTCTCCCCGACTGTGCACCGTTGCTACAGTTCGTCGTTTCGAGACACCACGTGATGATCGGGTGTGATAGACTCAATGTTCACATACAGCGGGTGCAAAACAGTTGCACACGCGGAACACGCGGGTTAACATTGACGAGCCTAGCATGTGCAGGCATGGCCTCGGAACACATGAGACCGAAAGGTCGATCACGAATCATATAGTTGATATGATTAGCATAGGGATGCTTACCACTGAAACTATACTCAACTCACGTGATGATCGAACTTGAGCTATTGTAAGTGGGTCATGAACCACACAAATGACTAGAGAGATGTATTTTTTGAGTTAGAGTTTAGCAAGTAATTTGATTAAGTTAAACTGTAATTATCTTGAACATAGTTTAAGTCCACTTTGAATATATTTGTGTTGTAGATCATGTCTCACGCGACAGTCACCCTGAATTTGAATATGTTCCTAGAGAAAGCTAAGTTGAAAGATGATGGAAGCAACTTTGTAGACTGGGCTCGTAATCTTAAGTTCATCCTACATGCTGGGAAGAAGGATTATGTCCTTAATGCTGCGCTAGGAGATCAACCACCTGTTACGGCTGACCAAGATGTTAAGAACGCTTGGTTAACACGTAAGGAGGACTACTCGGTAGTTCAATGTGCAGTCTTGTATGGCTTAGAGCCGGGACTTCAACGTCGCTTTGAGCGTCATGGAGCATATGAGATGTTCCAAGAGTTGAAGTTTATCTTTCAGAAGAACACACGGATCGAGAGGTATGAGACCTCCGATAAATTCTATGCTTGCAAGATGGAGGAGAATTCGTCTGTCAGTGAACATGTGCTCAAAATGTCTGGGTACTCAAACCATCTAGCTGAACTGGGGATTCAACTCCCGCAAGAGGCTATCACTGAAAGAATTCTTCAATCACTGCGGCCAAGCTATAAGGGCTTTGTGTTGAACTACAACATGCAAGGGATGAACAAGTCACCCGGCGAGTTGTTTGCGATGTTGAAAGTCGCAGAGTCTGAACTCCGTAAAGAGCATCAAGTGTTGATGGTGAATAAGACCACTAGTTTCAAGAGAAACGGCAAAGGGAAGAAGGGTAATTCAAAGAAGAGCGGCAAGCCTGTTGCCAATCTGACGAAGAAACCCAAAGATGGACCTAAGCCTGAAACAGAGTGCTACTATTGCAAGGGTATTGGTCACTAGAAGCGCAACTGCCCCATGTATGTGGCTTATAAGAAGGCGGCCAAAGAAAAATCAGGTATATTTGATATACATGTTATTGATGTGTACTTAACCGGCTCTCATAGTAGTGCCTGGGTATTCGATATCGGTTCTGTTGCTCATATTTGCAACTCGAAATAGGAACTGCAGAATAGGCGAAGGCTGGCGAAAGATGAAGTGACGATGCGCGTAGGAAATGGTTCCAAGGTTGATGCAATCGCTGTCGGCACAGTTTCACTTCAGTTACCATCAGGATTAGTTATGAACTTGAAAAATTGTTATTTAGTGTCTGCGTTGAGCATGAACATTATATGTGGATCTTGTTTATTGTGAGACGGTTACTCTTTTAAGTCAGAGAATAATGGTTGTTCTATTTCTATGAGTAACATCTTTTATGGTCATGCACCCAATGTGAGAGGATTGTTCATATTGAATCTTGATAGTGATAATACACATATACATAACATTGAGACCAAAAGAGTTAGAGTTAACAATGATAGCGCCATGTTTTTGTGGCACTGCCGCTTAGGTCATATTGCTGTAAAGCGCATGAAGAAACTCCATACCGATGGACTTTTGGAGTCACTTGACTTTGATTCACTTGACACGTGCGAACCATGCCTCATGGGCAAGATGACTAAAACTCCATTCTCCGGAACAATGGAGCGTGCCAGTGACTTGTTGGAAACCATACATACCGATGTGTGCGGTCCGATGAGCGTGGAGGCACGCGGCGGATATCGTTATTTTCTCACCTTCACTGACAATTTGAGTAGATATGGTTATGTCTACTTAATGAAGCACAAGTATGAAATATTTGAAAAGTTCAAGCAATTTCAGAGTGAAGTTGAAAATCATCGTAACAAGAAGATCAAGTTCCTACGGTCTGATCGTGGGGGTGAATATCAAAGTTTCGAGTTTGGTGCTCACTTAAGACAATATGGAATTGTTTCACAGTTGACACCGCCTGGAACACCACAGTGTAATGGTGTGTCTGAACGTCGTAATCGTAGTTTATTAGAGATGGTGCGATCTATGATGTCTCTTACCGATTTGCCGTTATCGTTTTGGGGTTATGCATTAGACACAGCTGCATTCACTTTAAATAGGGCACCATCAAAATCCGTTGAGACGACACCATACGAACTGTGGTATGGCAAAAGGCCAAAGTTGTCGTTTATTAAAGTTTGGGGATGTGATGCTTATGTCAAAAAGCTTCAGCCTGAAAAGCTGGAACCCAAAGCGGAAAAGTGCATCTTCATAGGTTACCCAAAAGAGACAGTTGGGTACACCTTCTATCTCAAATCCGAGGGCAAAGTGTTTGTTGCTAAAAACAGAGCTTTTCTCGAGAAGGAGTTTCTCTCGAGAGAATTGAGTGGGAGGAAGATAGAACTTGATGAGGTTGTCGAACCTCTCATCCCTCTGGATGGTGGCGCAGGGCAAGGGGAAACCCCTGTCGTTGCGACGCCGGTTGAGGAGGAAGTTAATGATGATGATCATGAAACTCCGGTTCAAGTTCCTATCGAACCACGCAGGTTAACGAGACCACGTGTTGCTCCAGAGTGGTACGGTAATCCCGTTTTGTCAATCATGTTGTTAGACAACAATGAACCTGCAAATTTTGAAGAAGCAATGGTGGGCCCAGATTCCAACAAATGGCTGGAGGCCATGAAGTCCGAGATAGGATCCATGTATGAAAACAAAGTGTGGACTTTGGAAGTACTACCTGAGGGCCGCAAGGCTATTCAGAACAAATGGATCTTTAAGAAGAAGACGGACGCTGACGGCAATGTGACCGTTTATAAAGCTCGACCTGTGGCAAAGGGTTTTTCACAAGTTCAAGGAGTTGACTACGATGAGACATTCTCACCCGTACCGATGCTTAAGTCCGTCAGAATCATGTTAGCAATAGCTACATTTTTCAATTATGAAATCTGGAAGATGGATGTCAAAACGGTGTTCCTTAACGGTTTCCTTAAGGAAGAGTTGTATATGATGCAACCCGAAGGTTTTGTCGATCCTAAAAATGCTAACAAGGTATGCAAACTCCAACGATCCATTTATGGACTGGTGCAAGCATCTCGGAGTTGGAATAAACGCTTTGATGAGGTGATCAAAGCATTTGAGTTTATACAAGTGGTTGGAGAATCTTGTATTTACAAGAAAGTGAGTGGGAGCTCTGTGGCGTTTCTAATATTATATGTGGATGACATATTACTGATTGGAAACAACGTAGAGTTTTTGGAGAGCATAAAGGATTACTTGAATAAAGGTTTCTCTATGAAGGACCTAGGAGAAGCTGCTTACATTCTAGGCATTAAGGTCTACAGGGGTAGATCGAAACGCCTGATAGGACTTTCACAAAGCACATACCTTGATAAAGTTTTGAAGAGGTTCAAAATGGAACAATCCAAGAAAGGGTTCTTGCCAGTTTTACAAGGTACGAGATTGAGTAAGACTCAGTGCCCAGGAACTGATAAAGATAGAGAGCATATGAGCACCGTCCCCTATGCTTCAGCCACAGGATCTATCATGTATGCAATGTTGTGCACTAGACCGGACGTTAGCCTGGCCATAAGTATGGCAGGCAGGTTCCAGAGTTATCCAGGAGTGGATCACTGGACGGCGGTCAAGAATATCCTGAAGTACCTGAAAAGGACTAAGGAGATGTTTCTCGTGTATGGAGGTGACGAAGAGCTCGCCGTAAAGGGTTACGTCGATGCAAGCTTTGGTACAGATCCGGACGACTCTAAGTCGCAGACCGGATACATGTTTATTCTTAATTGGGGTGCGGTAAGCTGGTGCAGTTCCAAGCAAAGCGTTGTAGCTGATTCTACATGTGAAGCGAAGTACATGGCTGCCTCCGAGGCGGCTAAGGAGGGTGTCTGGATGAAGCAGTTCATGACGGATCTTGGAGTGGTGCCAAGCGCACTGAATCCAATAACCTTGTTCGGTGACAACACGGGTGCCATTGCCTTAGCAAAGGAACCACGGTTTAACAATAAGACCAGACACATCAAACGATGCTTCAACCTCATCCGCGACTACGTCGAAGGGGAGGACGTAAATATATGCAAAGTGCACACGGATCTGAATGTAGCAGACCCGCTGACTAAACCTCTTCCACGGGTAAAGCATGATCAACACCAGAACTGTATGGGTGTTAGATTTATTACAATGTAATTCGCATGGTGATGTGAGGGCTAGATTATTGACTCTAGTGCAAGTGGGACACTGTTGGAATTATTCCCTAGAGGCAATAATAAATATAGTTATTATTATAATTCATGTATCAAGATAATAATTTATTATCCATGCTATAATTGTATTGAATGAAGACTTATATACATGTGTCGATACATAGACAAAACACTGTCCCTAGCAAGCCTCTAGTTGGCTAGCTAGTTGATCAAAGATAGTCAGGGACTTCTTACTATGTACAAGGTGTTGTTGCTTGATAACTGGATCACAGCATTAGGAGAATCACGTGATGGACCAGACCCAAACTAATAGACGTAGCATGTTGATCGTGTCATTTTGTTGCTACTGTTTTCTGCGTGTCAAGTATTTGTTCCTATGACCATGAGATCATATAACTCACTGACACCGGAGGAATGCTTTGTGTGTATCAAACGTCGCAACGTAACTGGGTGACTATAAAGATGCTCTACAGGTATCTCCGAAGGTGTTCGTTGAGTTAGTATGGATCGAGACTGGGATTTGTCACTCCGTGTGAAGGAGAGGTATCTTGGGGCCCACTCGGTAATACAACATCACACACAAGCCTTGCAAGCAATGTAACTTAGTGTAAGTTGCGGGATCTTGTATTACGGAATGAGTAAAGAGACTTGCCGGTAAACGAGATTGAAATAGGTATGCGGATACTGACGATCGAATCTCGGGCAAGTAACATACCGAAGGACAAAGGGAATGACATACGGGATTAAATGAATCCCTGGCACTGAGGTTCAAACGATGAGATCTTCGTAGAATATGTGGGATCCAATATGGGCATCCAGGTCCCGCTATTGGATATTGACCGCGGAGTCACTCGGGTCATGTCTACATAGTTCTCGAACCCGCAGGGTCTGCACACTTAAGGTTCAACGTTGTTTTATGTGTATTTGAGTTATATGGTTGGTTACCGAATGTTGTTCGGAGTCCCGGATGAGATCACGGATGTCACGAGGGTTTCCGGAATGGTCCGGAAACGAAGATTGATATATAGGATGACCTCATTTGATTACCGGAAGGTTTTCGGAGTTACTGGGAATGTACCGGGAATGACGAATGGGTTCCGGGTGTTCACCAGGAGGGGGGGCAGCCCACCCCGGGGAAGCCCATAGGCCTTGGGGGTGGCGCACCATCCCTTGGTGGGCTGGTGGGAAAGCCCAAGAAGGCCCTATGCGCCATAGATAGAAAATCAACGAGCAAAGGAAAAAAAAGGAGGTGGGAAAGGAGAGAAGGACTCCACCTTCCAATCCTAGTTGGATTGGGATTGGAGGAGGACTCCTCCTCCCTTGGTGGCGCAGCCCTTGGGTATCCTTGATCCTCAAGGCAAGCCTCCCCTCCCCTCCTCCTATATATATGGAGCTATTAGGGCTGATTTGAGACAACTTTTGCCACGGCAGCCCGACGACATACCTCCACGGTTTTACCTCTAGATCGCGTTTCTCCGGAGCTCGGGCGGAGCCCTGCTGAGATTATATCACCACCAACCTCCGGAGCGCTGTCACGTTGCCGGAGAACTCATCTACCTCTCCGTATCTCTTGCTGGATCAAGAAGGCCAAGATCATCGTCGAGCTGTACGTGTGTTGAACGCGGAGGTGCCGTCTGTTCGGCACTAGATCGTGGGACGGATCGCGGGACGGTTCGTGGGACGGTTCGCGGGGCGGATCGAGGGACGTGAGAACGTTCCACTACATCAACCGCGTTCACTAATGCTTCTGCTGTGCGATCTACAAGGGTACGTAGATTAGAAATCCCCTCTTGTAGATGGACATCACCATGATAGGTCTTCGTGCGCGTAGGAAAATTTGTGTTTCCCATGCGACGTTCCCCAACCGAATCTTCATTATATAACTTCGCTTTTATATTCCAATGATGGGCTTCCTCAAAATTGCCCTAGGTCTTCGTGAGCAAGCAAGTTGGATGCACACCCACTAGTTCTCCTTTTGAGCTTTCACATACTTATAGCTCTAGTGCATCTCTTGTATGGCAATCCCTACTCATTCACATTGATATCTATAAATGGGCATCTCCGTAGCCCTTTGATACGCCAAGTCAATGTGACAATCTAATCCTTTTTGTCTCACAACCACCACCACACTCTATTCCACCTATAGTGCTATATCCATGGCTTGCTCTCATGTATTGTGTGATAGTTATTAAAAGTTTGAAAAAGTAAGAGTGCGAAAACAATTACTTGGCCAATACCGGGGTTCTGCATGATTTACATTAGTTGTGTGAGGATGATGGAGCATAGCCAGACTATATGATTTTGTAGGGATAACTTTCTTTGGCCTTGTTATTTTGAAAGTTCATGATTACCTTGCTAGTTTGCTTGAGTATTATTGTTTTCATATCAATAGAAAACAATTGTTTTGAATCTTACGGATCTGAACATTCATGTCACGTGAAAGAAGTTGCAAAGAACAACTATGCTAGGTAGCATTCCACATCAAAAATTCATTCTTTATCACTTCCCTACTCGAGGACGAGCAGGAGTTAAGCTTGGGCATGCTTGATACGTCTCCAACGTATCTATAATTTTTGATGGTTTCATGCTATTATCTTGTCAAACTTTGGATGTTTTGCATGCCTTTTATATATTTTTTGGGTCTAAGTTATTAACTCAGTGCCAAGTGCCAGTTCCTATTTTTTCCATGTTTTTGACCCCTTTCAGAGGAGATTTTGAAACGGAGTCCAAACGGAAGAATATCCCCGAAAAGATTTTTTCTGGAACAGAAGAAGATCGGGAAGCTTGGGAACCAAGGCAGGGGAGCCCCACAAGCCCCCACCTTGCGGCCAGGGGGTAAGCCACGCCACCCAGGCTTGTGGGCCCCCTGAGCGCCCCCCTGACCTAGGGGTTGCGCCTATAAATTCCCTAAAAATCCCAAAAAAATCAGGAGATCATCGAAATGACTTTTCCCCCGCCGCAAGCTTCTGTCTCCGCAACATCCCATCTGGGGCACGTTGTGGTGCCCTGTCGGAGGGGGGATTCAGACACGGAGGGCTTCTCCATCAACACCATGACCTCTCCAATGATGCGTGAGTAGTTCACCATAGACCTACGGGTCCATAGCTAGTAACTAGATGGCTTCTTCTCTCTCTTGGATCTTCAATACAAAGTTCTCCATGATCTTCATGGAGATCTATCCGATGTAATCTTCTTTTGCGGTGTGTTTGTCGAGATCCGATGAATTGTGGATTTATGATCAGATTATCTATGAATCTTATTCGAGTTTCTTCTGATCTATCTTATGCATGATTTCATATCCTTGTAATTCTCTTTGAGTTGTGGGTTTTGTTTGGCCAACTAGATCTATGATTCTTGCAATGGGAGAAGTGCTTGGTTTTGGGTTCATACCGTGTGGTGACCACACCCAGTGACAGAAGGGGTAGCGAGGCACGCATCGGGTTGTTGCCATTAAGGGTAAAAGGATGGGGTTTTCATCATTGGTTTGAGATTATCCCTCTACATTATGTCACCTTGCTTAAGGCGTTACTCTGTTCGTCACGAACTCAATAGACTAGACGCATGATAGATAGCGGTCGATGTGTGGAGTAATAGTAGTAGATGCAGAAAGTATCGGTCTACTTGTCTCGGACGTGATGCCTATATGTATGATCATTGCCTTAGATATCGTCATAACTTTGCGCGGTTCTATCAATTGCTCGACAGTAATTTGTTCACCCACCGTGATATTTGCTATTATGAGAGAAGCCTCTAGTGAACACTATGGCCCCCAGGGTCTACTCCACACCATATTTTCAGCCTTACACGTTTTACTTCGTCGCACTTTCCGCCTACAGATCTCACTTTGCAAACAATCTTGAAGGGATTGACAACCCCTTTGAAGCGTTGGGTGCAAGCTTGTTTGTGTTTGCGTAGGTACTCTGGACTTGACGAGGCCCTCCTTCTGGATCGATACCTTGGTTCTCAAACTGAGGGAAATACTTACTGCTCCTGTGCTACATCACCCTTTCCTCTTCAAGGGAAAAACCGACGCAAAACAGAGAAGTAACAACAAGAATTCCTAGCGCCAAGGAAGGACTTTTGTTGCCGCAGCAGTCGCGAGGAGCTATGGAGTGGTCCGGAGGTAAAGATTAATATATGGCAAGTCCTATTTTGGCTACCAGAAAAGTTTCGGGTTTTATCGGTATTGTACCGGGAAGCTTCTGGAAGGTTCCAGAAGGTTCCAAATGGTTCCAAAGGAGTTGGGAAGGGTCCCTCCAGCCCCTAGGACGTGCATGGGCTGTAAGGGGGCGTCCAAGCCTTGTTGTGCCCGCCCCCAAGGGGCCATGCGGTTGGGAGGGAAGAGACCCTAAAGAGGAAGGCACCTCCTAGGTGCCTTGGGGAGGGAGGAAACCTCCCTAGGCCCACGCCCCCTCCTTGGAGGAGGGGCTAGGGCTGCGACCCAACCCTCCTCCTAGCCTCCTATATATAGTGGGGGAAAGGGAGGGTCTTAACACACCAATTCCCATGCTCCCGTGGCATTCCTACCTCTCCCACAACTCTGTATTCTCCTCAGATCGGTTCTGGCACCGCTTGGCGAAGCCCTGCTGACACTGCTCCACCATCGTTTACACCATGCCATCGTGTGGCGATCAGATCATGGCGGTGAGTACATGAGCCATGAGTTTGATGATCATCTGAAACGTCGAGGCATAGTACCTCAGCTCACACCTCCGGGTATGCCGCAGAGAAACGACATGTCAGGATGGAGAAATCAGACCTTGTTGGACATGGTCCGATCAATGATGAGAAAATTGGATTTACCCTTGTCATTCTGGGGATACTCTCTAGAAATTGTAGCTTTACACTTAACAGGGTACCATCAAAATTCATAGACAAGACACCACATGAGATGTGGACACGGAAGAGTCCTAGTTTGTCTTTCCTAAAGATTTGGGGTTGTGAAGTATTTGTCAAACGACTCATGTCGGACAAGCTTACACTCAAGTCGGACAAATGCATATTCGTGGGATACCCAAGGGAAACCTTGGGATACATCTTCTTCAACCGAGAAGAGAACAAAGTGTTTGTTGTTCGGAACAGGGTTTTCCTAGTAGAGAAAGAGTTCCTCAGTGGGGAAGCCGGTGGGAAAACTGTGTGACTCCAAGAAATTCGACAGCCACTCGGGGACGACTCGCCTGGTGATGAGATCATATCGGAGTCGGTCAGAGAATCCATAGTGGAGACAGCACTGTAGCCATGGAGGTCGGATAGATTGCACATAATGCGTGATGTGTTGTTGCTAGAAAGCGACAAGCCAACCACGTATGCGGAAGCGATGGTGAGCCTACATTCTGAGGCATGACTAGAGGCCATGAGATCTGAGTTAAAGTCCATAGATGACAATCAAGTCTGGGACTTGGTTGATCCGCCGCTTGGCATTGTAGGCATTGGTTGCAAATATGTCATCAAGAAGAATATTGATGTGGATGGAAATGTTTAGATCCACAAATCATGGCTTGTCGCTAAAGGTTTTGGACAAGTTCAAGGAATTGACTACGATGAGAGCTACTCGCCAGTAGCGATGCTAAAGTCGGTAAGGATCATACTAGCTATAACTTCATATTTTGATTATGAGATATGACAGATGGATGTCAAAGAGGATTTCCTTCGTGGAAATTTAAAAGAGGATGTATACATGATACAACCTGAAGGTTTTGTCGATCCAACTAGCGTTGGTAAAATATGCAAGCTCAAGAGATCCATTTATGGATTGAGGCAAGTAGCTCGGAGTTGGAACATTCGTTTTGATGAAGCCATTGTTGACCTTGGTTTCATCAAGTACAAAGAGGACTATTGCTTATACAAGAAGTCTAGTGGGAGCTCAGTAGTATTTTTCATCTTATATGTGGATGACATACTGCTTATGAGAAATGATGTTTCGATGCTGAACTCAGTCAAGGAATCATTGAATGGCAAGTTTTTTATGAAAGACCTTGGAGATGCAGTGTACATTTTAGGCATCAAGATCTATAGAGATAGAGCAAGGAGGCTTCTCAGCTTAAGCCACAACACGTACATAGACAAAGTGTTGAAGCGGTTCAACATGAGTGAGTCTAAGAAAGGGTTCTTGCCGGTCTCAGATGGCATAAGGCTAAGCAAGACTCATAGTCCTACGACTTCTGATGAGCAAAACTAGATGAGTAGGATTCCATATGCCTCGGCAATATGATCCATCGTGTATGCCAAGCTTTGTACACAGACTGATGTTGGCTATTCAATAAGCTTAACAAGTAGATACCAGGCCAACCCACGTGAGAATCACCGGGCAGCGGTAAAAATTATCTTGAAGTACCTGAAAAGGACTAAAGATATGTACCTAGTTTATGAAGGTGAGGAGGACCTCTGCGTAAAGGGTTACAATGATGCTAGTTTGCAAAGCGTGAGGGATGATTGTCGATCGCAAACTGGATTCACGTATGTCATGAATGGAGGAGCGGTTAGATGGACGAGTTCCAAGCAAGATATCGTGGCCGACTCCACAACAAAGACCGAATACATTGCGGCTTGTGAAGCCGCAAAGGAAGGTTTTGGATTCGGAAGTTCCTAGAGGATCTTGGTGTGTTCCCGGGCTGGTCAAAACCGTTGGACATTTATTATGACAATTCAGGTGCCATCGCACATGCCAAGGAGTCGAGACAACAACACAAGACCAGGCACATAGACCGAAAATATCACTTGATACGAAAGCTCAAGAAGAATGGTGTTACTAAATTATGCAAGATTCATACAGATGCAAGTGTTGCAAATCTGTTGACTAAGCTCCTTCCACAATCCAAGCATGAGGGGCATGTTAGAGCTATGGGATTTGATGTCTATTTGATTGACTCTAGTGCAAGTGGGAGACTGTTGGAGATATGCCCTAGAGGGCATAATGTATGATGATATTTCCTATGTATTTATGAATAAAGATAGTCCTTGGACATTATCAATGATGTGTCTTAACAAGTACGCGACTTGTTTGTGAAACTATGCATTGTATGATCATTGTCCTAAAATGGTCCCTAGTTGAAAGGGTTATGTGGACACACAACCAGTTAGACTAGCATCTGACACGGTGGATGGTCCGGTCTCACTAGCCATGTACCATCGGATGCTAGCCAGATAATATGGGCTCACAAAGATATGGTCGGATTCGACGTAATGGGATCCGAGTAGAGATATGGTCTGAGTAGGACAGACCCAACTATAAGACATAGAGATAGGTCATCTATGAGTATCTAGTACAACATACGTTCTATGTCCTAAGACCTGAGCTGGCGCATGTAATCCTCCGTTTCTTTTTAGTCTGCATATAAGGTTTGATCAAAGTCAAGCTTTGTAAAGTTCGACTAACTTTATGTTAAAAAATATCAAATTCACAACATGAAATCAATATTATCAGATGCACCACGAGATGTATTTTCATACTATATAACTGTAATATAGTAGATATTCATATTTTTTGATACAAATTTTGTCAAACTTTATGTTGTTTGACTTTGACCAAATCTTATACGCGGAGTAAAAAGAAACAGAGGGAGTACGTAGGATGGTGACAGACTTGCTTTGGGCCAACTAAACGCTACTTCATGACTGTGTAGTTACAAAGGTAGGTTTCGGGCTTCTCTAGACCCATGCTACGAGACATGGTCAAGCAATATGGGATTTTCCCCTCCGACCAGGAGAGATATACGCTCGGCCCCTCGGGTGATCTAACCTCGATAAACATGGCCATGCGATGAGGATTATGAGATAATCCAAAGTGTTGGTCGGATTCACTGGAACGAGAAAGAGGTCGTGCTGCAACAAGTATGACCATGTTGGCTTGTGCACGACAACATATATCATGTGGCAAAAGGAACAGAAGTATGAACTACAGGTTCGCCTAACCAGCTCCATCGGACACTTGGATTCGCCACGCTTTGCTAGAGGCCGCTACCGACTGACCAAGTCAGATGTGATCTGACTCACGACCAAGTGAACGATAACCTAAGTTGGAGCGCGCTTAAGGGGAGTAACACGTGGGCTTTGGGATCCGTGCGAGGCCCAAGCATTGAGCCCGCATCAGATTCCTATATATAGTGGAGGTGCGGCACACTTATTTAGTTGATCGCTTCTGCGCCATCCTTAGGGATTTGCATGTGTTGCAACTAGCCACCTCCACCCGCCGTCGCCGACTGTGTGATCCGGACCTAGGAGTCCGCCACACGGTGTTCCTCCTGCACGCGCGGATACCATTAGAGGTGGTGCACTTGCGCCGCTCTGGTGAACGTGTACATGGGATCCAATGACTGGATGTTCGAGGGAGATCGAACGAGGAGGAGACGGACCACACGAACGCGCTTCCCCAACTCTACTTCCATCTCCGTAGCACGTTCTTGGTTCTTGTGCGTGTAGGAATTTTTAATTCACATGCAATGCACCTCCGGTAGAACCCAACAGAATTACCATAATTATTAGAGGAAATGCCATGATATAGTCTAGGATTGGAATTTCCTCTATACATATTGTTGTCGAAATTATTTTGAGAAACAAAATTCACATCAATAGCATCATTTTTTTTCTCAAGAAAAGTAGATAGGGGCACATCATTGGGATCAACATGAGCATTCTTATTAGCAACATTATTCTTAAGATCATCCATTTTATCAGTCAAAGTAGCGATTTCCTCGACAGAGTTTACCTTCTTACCGGTTGGAGCTGGCTCGGTATGCCATTGGGAATAATTTTTCATGATATTATCTAGAAGTTTTGTAGCTTCTCCCAATGTAGCATTCATGAATGTACCACCTGCAACAGAATCTACAAAATTTCTCGACACAAAATTTAGTCCCACATAGAAATTTTGTATTATCATACATAAACTTAAGCCATGAGTGGGATAATTTAGAATCATCAATTTTATTCTCTCCCATTCTTGTGCAACATGTTCTCTTGTTGTTCATAGTTCATAATTTGGTTTCTCAGAGAAATATTCTTAACAGGAGGAAAATACTTAACAATAAAAGCACCCTTAAACTTATCCCATGTTCCAATATTATTACGAGGCAAGGATGAAAACCGTGTTTTACCTTTATCTCTTAGTAAGGAAAGAAATAATTTAAACTTAACCACATCATTTTCCATATCCTTTTTCTTTTGCATGTAACATAATTCAACAAAGGTATTAAGATGTGAAGCATCATCATCATTAGGACTTCCAACAATTGTTCTTTCATAAGAAGATTTAGCAATGCAACATTAATATCATAAAACTCTGCACTAGTGGCGGGCAGTATATGAGTACTAATAAAATCATTATTATTAGTATTTGAGAAGTCACACAGTTTGATATTTTCTTGAGACATAGTGACAAAGCAAGTAAACTAGAAAAGGTATATATTTTTTTGTTTTTGATATTTCTGAGCAAGCAAATACAAAAACAAATAAAAAGTAGAACAAGTGAATTTCAATTTGTATGAACGAACCTGATGAGAATTTGGTGAAGTCTCCCTGGCAAAGACGCGAAAAATTGTTCCTGCAATTTGTAAATTGCGCTGGGTTTCCCCCCGAAGAGGATGTGGCATGTAGTATAGTAGAGATAAGTATTTCCCTCAGAAAGAACCAGGATTATCAAGCCAATATGATAACCAAGCAAACTCTCGTCGTCAACACCTACACACAGAAAACCAAACACTCTCACCCAACATGGGCAAGAGACTTGTCAAGCCCCTTGAACACGTTACTTGCAAGGATTAATTTTGATAGATAGATGATATAAATAACAATTGTAAATTTAAAAAAATAAAGTGCATCAAGGTAAATTGTGTTTTTAACAATAGGATTAAGTAGACCCATGGGGCATAGTTTTTGCTAGAGGCTTCTCTCTCAAACATAGCACATGGTGGGTAAACAAATTACTCTCGAGCAATTGACACAATAGCTCATAGTTATGACATGTTATTCACGGCAATGATTATGTGTATATAGGCATCACATCCATGAACAAGTAGACCAACTCCTGCTTGCATCTACTACTATTACTCTACTTCAAGAGCGCATCTATATTTGCCTCTCTAGGTTTTAAGTTCCTGACAAGTAGAGTAATGCTTGGAACAAGATGACATGATGTAGACAAAGTAAGACAAGCAATACGTTTATACCCCATTGTTTTATCCTTAGTAGCAACAATACAAATATGTGTATTGTCCCCTACTTTCACTAGATATACAACACCACAAGATTGAACCCACTACAACGCACCACTTCCACTGAAGATAAATCAGTCTAGTCGGCCAAATCAACCGTATAGATCAGACAGAAATAAGAAGCTATAATAATCATGCAAAATAGAATTCAGAGGATACTCACTTACTTTCAATGAATAATCTGATCATAAACACATAATTCATCGGATCCCAACAAACACACCACAAAAGAGGACTAGATTGAATAGATCACCGTTCGAATCGCGACAAACATTGTATTAAAGATCATAGAGAGAGAAGAAGTCATCTAGGTACTAGATATGGACCCATAGGTCTATGGTGAACTACTCACACATCATCATGGATGCAACAAGGTTGATGTAGATGGCCTCCTTGATCGATTCCCTGTGTGATAAGGCATCGGAAAATGTCTCTAGATGGGATCATAGCAGAAGAGAGGATTACGGTGGTGGAAAAAGTGTTCTAGTAGCTCTTTGTAGGTTTCCTGATTTTAGAGAATTTATGGTGGTGGAATTAGGTGAGAAGAAGCTACAAGGGGCCCACAGGGCATCAGGGAGCACCTACCGCCCTGGGGGCACCCTATTGCCATGCTATCTCCTTGCTTATCGTTTGTTCTTCCCCCGAACCTCCTATGGTCTCTTTTGTCCAGAAAAAAATGCCAAAAAGTTTCGTAGCGTTTGGACTTCATTTGGTACTGATTTCCTCGAAAACCAAAAAAAAGCAAAAGAAAACAACTCGCACTATGCACTGGGTTAATAGGTTAGTTCCAAAAAATTAAATAATATATCATATTATTGCATATAAAGTATCCAAGATTAACAATATAGTAGCATGGAACAACAAAAAATTATTGATACGTTGGAGACATATCACGCTGCCATCCGGCGACGTGGAGAACCGGGTATGAGCATGCTACCGCGGTGCATGAAAACCACCAGTCTCTGGTGTTATAGAGGAGATTGGCGACTAGTGAGGGAGAACGGCCGACGATATGTTGCTCGTCATGGCTATGGTAGGGGCGGAAAGAATGGCTGGCACGAGTTCGCACAAACCAAGAACCATGAGGGTTTGCGCTATTGCCTTGGTGACCATGGCCTCATTGACCATGGAGGACGCCTTATGCTAGGCGGACATGGTCTCGAAGGAAAAATTAGCCGCAACTTTCTTCTTTACCTCAATGACGTGCCAGGTTTTCCTCTTGGACAACTCTCGGTCGAGCTTCTCGATCTTCGCCGTCATGAGCTTCAATCAGTCCTTCTTCTTCCTCTTCATTGCTAGACGGGTGATAGTGGCGGCCCGACCGTCATCTGTGGGTTTCTTCAGGCCGTCGGCCATGGATGAGGGAGGGGAGGGTGGAAGTGTTTTT
Source organism: Hordeum vulgare subsp. vulgare (assembly GCF_904849725.1). Lineage (NCBI taxonomy): Eukaryota > Viridiplantae > Streptophyta > Magnoliopsida > Poales > Poaceae > Hordeum > Hordeum vulgare. Next base: position 350,721,485 of record NC_058520.1, read on the forward strand.
GCAAATAGGGGGAAATGAGACAGTGTGTCCCCCGGGGGCTGGCCAAGGGAGGAAAAGGGCCCGTGTCCCCCCCTCCCTTGTCTCTGCTGAAAGTGCATGTAGTCTCCATGTGTGGTTTTGGTAATTGATGACAATCCTAATGGACTAATGTTTTCATTGAGTTAGACATTTGAACGAATTTTCTATTTGCAATGCATGAAGACTATTCGATGAATTGAAGGATGTTTATTCCATGATGACGCAAGAAGTAGCTTGAATGAATTCTAAATGAATGGCACATAGATATTGGTGTGCATGCATCAAGGATATGCTCAATGATTGAATCAAATATGATATCATCAATATGAATTCCATGTAATTAACAAGATGTGATCTATGTGGAGTTCATTGAGGATCTCAAACTGTAGTATCGATAGAAGGCGTGTCTAGAGGGGGAGTGAATAGACTATTTGACAAGCTTAAAATCCTAGCCTTTTCCCAATTTTATGGTTGGCAGATTTTAGCAATTCTAACAAGTCTAGTACACCCTACACATGCTAGTCAACATATATTGCAGCGAAAAAGTAAAGACTTTGCACATCTAGTAAGGAGTAGAGTTTAGGAGGTCAAGCGCAAAGAGGTTGACACGGCAATTTTTGGCATGGTTTCGATAGGTGGCGCTATCATACGTCCATGTTAGTGGATACTTCAACCCACGGAGTGTAGCGACTGCGAGAGTCCACGGAGGGCTCCACCAACAAGGGGTCCACAAAGAAGCGGCCTTGTCTATTCCACCACGGCTTCCGCCCACGAAGGACAAGCCTCAGTCACGGTAGATCTTCACGAAGTAGGTGATATCCTTGCCCTTACAAACATCTTGGTTCAACTCCACAACACAAAGTAGGTGACTCCCAAGCGAGACCTAACCAATCTAGGAGGCACCACCCTCCAAAAGCTAATAGATGCGGTACAACAATGAACTCCTTGCTCTTTTGCTTCTAAATATAGTCTCCTCAACACTCAATCACTCTCTCATAGAATGGGCATGGGTAGGAGAGATTGATTTGGTGTAAAGCAACTTGGGGAGGCTAGAGATGAAGTTTCAAATGGATGGATTGGAATATCTTGATCTCAACACATGAGTAGGTGGCTCTCTCTCAAAAAATGGATTTGGCAATGAAGTGTGTGTTCTGAGTGCTTCTCCCATGAATGAGAGATGGGTGGATGGGTTTATATACGTAGCACCCAAAATCCAACCATTACACCTGAAGTGACCAACTCGGTGACACTGAAGTTGTAAACTCGGTGGTACCGACTTGCACTAAAGACAACAACTTTTGAATCTCAGTGGAACCAATATACACAACTCAATAGCACCAAAAAGGTGGCTAACAGTCAGATGACACAACTCGGTGGAACTGATACTCAAACTTGGAAATTCCAATTTTGTGTACCGAGGAAACAGAAGTTTCGTCACCTAAACTCGGTAGCACCGAAACGGTTTCGGTTGCACCGATTAGGTGGCTTTGGCTAGGGTTCTGTGTGGGATGAAACTCGGTAGGGCAGAATTGATAAAGTGGGTGGCACCGATTTTATGTATGTGGGTTTGGCATATTTTTTATGTGGGAAAATGATTCAGTATTTTTGCTGGCTATCTATGAGCACTTGAGTAACCAGCTCATTTTAATACCTCACCCCCTTTTAATAGTATTGGTTTTCCTATGCACTCGAAAGTGATTTATCACAATTATAAAATGAAGAGTCTTCTAGCTTGAAGCTTGGGCCAATCTTGTTCCTTTCTTCCATCAATGGGCATCTCCACATAATCCTTTAGCCAATGCTCTCTCTAGACTATTTCTGAAATATACTAGGTAATAGTGTTAGTCCAAGAGACAATGTACGTTGCCATGAATTATCAAAACTACCAAGCGAGCATATGTGCTTTCAATCTCCCCCTTTTTAGTAATTGATGACAACATACAATCAAAGCTTCAAATAAAGATGGGCAATAGAATATGACAGCTTTGAAGGATACATGGCTAGTACAAGCTCCCCCTAAATGTGTGCAATCCCTTTTAAAGGATAGTTGCTTTGGAATGCATGGGCACACACAAGGTAGAAAGTACAAGACAAGTCATGTACATCCTGGCTATATGCATCAAACATATGTGAATGAGGAGCTTCCATGTTCAAGACTCCCTCTTGAAAACAATATGTGCAAGAAACAAGAGATCATCATGAACAAGGATATGATGCATATACTTACCTTGATAATCTTGAGTATCTTAGCAGTAGGAATCCATTTGAGAAAATAATTGTTAGATAACACAAGAGTATTCTATTGTAAAGATGCAAAGAGCTTCAAAAGTACCAAGATATGGAGAACATATGAGAAAATATGATTTGATAAAAGATATGTCTCCATGAATATTTCGAACTTTCTCCCCTTAAGAATGAATATATGATTACATCTCCCCCTGAATCAGAACATTTTAAATATATTGGCAGTAGGTAGGGTGAGACAAGTTCAATCAAGAAAATATAAATAGTAAGTAGCAATATCAATTCTATCAGTTGTAACTCTCTCTCTCCTCCTTAATGGTGTTGCTCCCCCTGAGTATGTAGGGTTTGATATTTATCCCTTATGTAAAAATGTCTCCCCATTTCTGTGAGCTTATTGGAAGCATTGATATTTCTCGTCCTTTGGCATTAATTGCCAAAATGGTCAGAGGGAAGGGCTCATTGAGAGTAAGGGATCCTGGATTTGTCGCCTTCTTATAAGGGTTCCTTGAAATATTTCTCTCCCTTAGATATGGATATGATTTCATTGATTCATCTCCCCCTTAGGTATAGGTAAAAGGTCATTGAATGTTCTCCCCCTTTAATGGATAAGAGTTCCTAGTAAGATCTCCCCCTGATTGTTAGGGATCCTAGATGTTTCTCCCTCTTACATTGTGGGATCAATAATATTTTCTTTCTTTTGAAAATTGTGGGAAACACATTATATGCTCATTTGAAAATGTGAAAAATTCAATACAACTCGGGAGGTTATAAACTGGGGATCAGAGAAAATATTTCTTTCCCTTTGGCAAATATTTCAGAAATTTACAGAAACATTTTGGGCACTGATATTTTTGGAGTCACTGAGCCATGGCGATTCGGTAGAACCGAGTATGTGAGAAAGGGCCTCTAGAAGAAACCGCTGGGACCGATGTTTCCAATTCGGTGAATCCGAGTTGCATTGTAGATCAATTCCTTAGATAGATACCAACTACAATACCAATTGTAAAAGTTCTATTGAAAAAGAGCTGTAAAAGAGTCCAATTGAAATGTTTCCAATAGTAAAAGATACCAATTGTAACATAAATACAAGGGAAACATTTATACAAGGCGCGCCGGCCGAACCGTTTCGGCCCGCGCACCGTGTTCGTTCGATCTGCGCGGATCACGCATTCCCCTTTGCGCAAGCTGCCGTCGCCCCCTCGCGTACTTCGCCCCGCTCGCGCCCGTGCGCTGTTGCCGTCGACATCACCGGTCCCTGCCTCCGTTGGGCTGATCCGCGGTGTTCCTTCATGCCGGGGTGCCTCCCCTATTGGATATCGTCCCGCCGGCCGTCATGGAGTCGCATCGGATGCCACCGGTGATGGAGACGAAAAGTTATGACAGAGACGACGATGTTGCAACCGGCGACGAAAAAAGCTTCAAACCGGCGATAAAAAATGCTACAACCGGCATTGTCGAAAGCTTCAACCAGAGACGAGGGGAATCAAGGGCCACCCACCACGCAAACCGCGAATGCTACAACCAGTGATGAAAAAAGTTTCAACCGGCTAGAAAAAATTTTCAACCGACGACATAAAAAACTTCAACCGGCGACAGCGAAACACAAAAAGCTGCAATCATTGACACAAAAGCTTCAACCATATGTTTGAAAAGCTTCAACCACAGGCCAACGAGGAAAGCATGTCATTTTTGCTACAACTAGCAAAAATCTTCAAGCGACATGGAGAAAGCTTCAACCGTTGTGAAAAAAGCTTCAAGCGACATGGAAAAAGTTTCAACCAAAGTGAAAAAAACTTCAAACCGGAGTTTGGGGGGACAAGCCTGTGCACGCACAAGTGTCAACGAGGACGAGCGGCGACGACGTGGGGAGAGGGATGGGGTCGACGGCGACGAGCGGCAGCGACGACGGAGTCGGAGGCGCACAGGGCTGTGCGCCGGCGCAGAGCGGGGACGAGATTCCAGATCTGATGGCTATCGCAGTTAAATCGAACGGATGTCGCCCGACCGGCAGGAGCGCTGGCGCATAGCAGTGCCCTAAATACAAAGTGAAAAAGAGCAAATAATTAATTCAAGAAATCACAGTAAATATAATTTTGTATTTTAAAGAAAAACACACATAGATGAATATTGTATGGTTCCAAGAGGTCTAGCATCAAAAACATGAACCATACACGAGAATCAATCTAGATGTTGGGTGGTGACTAGGTCATCTATATTAGAGTATTTGACTTGAGTAGTCAAGCAAGAATGCTTGATCATAGGTCATACTCATCGTTAAGCACATAATGGGTTACCATTTTTCGATTAAGCATTTTAATATATTCATATCACTTGAGTTGCTTTACCTCATGAATTGGTGTAAAGTTTTATCAAGGATATGAGTACATACCTTCGAATGATGTTGATGGTGTGGCATGTAGGTGAACTTGTTGTGGATGCTCAATGTTGATGAAGATCATCTTGAGTTGGGATCAATGCTTGTCATGTTGGTTCACTTTTCACCTACATTTGTTATTCATGCAAGGAATACCATAATATATCCAAATGATAAGAGTGAATGAATTCATGAAATGATTGTCAAGGATATGATTTGGTTATCTTCTTCCTTCATCTCTGAAGAAGGTGTTGTTGATACTTGGTCATGTCAAGATTGCTTTTGATGAGAGTTGATTTGCAATCTTGTGGTGTGTAGTTCTTCCAAGTACCTACAAAAGAGTTAGATGCAATACAAGGGATCCTGATTTTCTAAGATATAAGATGGTGATAATAGCATCATGGATTAGTCAACTGAGCTCATGCCCTTGCATGCATCCGAGTGAGTCTACTCAAGTTTGAAGCATCAATGATGTTCAACTAACTTCTCAAATGACAAAACACTTTCTCATCAACTAGTTTGGTAAAGATATCAGCTAATTATTTGTCGGTACAAACATTCTTGAGATCTATATCCCCATTACCAACATGATCATGAATGAAATTATGTCGCACTTGAATATGTTTTCTTAGAGAATGTTGTACAGGATTATAGGCAATTTCAATAGCACTTTCATTTTCACATAACAAGGGAAATTTTCTAACATGAATGCCATAATACTTCAGAGTTTGAGTCATCGATAGTAATTGCGCACAACAAGATCCAGCAGCTATGTATTCCGCTTCGGCAATAGATAAAGATACTGAGTTTTGTTTCTTGGATGACCAAGACACAAGAGATATACCAAGAAATTGGCATGTACCCGAGGTGGATTTTCTATCAACCTTGTCACCGCCATAATCCGAGTCGAAATAGCCAACAAGATTAAAAGAAGATCCCTTGGATACACTTTGCCAGAGTTTGGTGTATGTATGAGGTATCTCACTATACTTTTCAAAGCCAATAGATGACACTCTTTAGGTGCCGCTTGATATCGGGCACACATGCAAACACTCAACATGATGTTAGGACGGGAGGCACATAGATATAGCAATGAACTAATGATTGATCGATAAACCTTTTGATCAACTAGTTTGTCCTCCTTAGTGAGGTCAATATGTCCACTAGTAGGCATGGGGGTTCTCATACCTTTGCATTCTTGCATGTTGAACTTCTTGATCAAGTCCTTGGTGTACTTGGTTTGAGAGATAAACGTACCTTCCCTCGATTGTTTGATTTGCAATCCAAGGAAGAAATTTAGCTCACACATCATTGACATCTCATACTTCTTCCACACCAGCCTTCCAAATTTCTCACTAAAATGTGGGTTAGTAGAACCAAAGATAATATCATCCACATATATTTGGCAAACAAACTGTTCACCATTAACTCTTTTAGTGAATAAGGTTGCATCAATTTTACCAATCTCAAAACCCTTTTCAATGAGGAACTTCATTAGGCATTTGTACCAAGCTCTAGGGGCTTGTTTAAGACCATATAAAGCTTTACGAAGTTTGTAAACATGATTAGGTTTCTTAGGGTTCACAAAATCGGAGGTTATTTAACATAAACTTCCTCCTCAATTTCACCATTTGGAAAAACACTTTCATATCCATTTGGTAAATATTAATATCATGGTGATTGGCATAAGCGAGAAGAATGTGAATGGCTTCAAGTCTAGCAATGGGTGCATAGGTCCCACCGTAGTCCATACCTTCGACTTGAGTGTATCCTTGGGCTACGATACGCGCCTTGTTGCATATGACTTGTCCATCTTCATCTTGCTTATTCCGAAACACCCATCTTGTACCGATAATGTTGTCCTCTTCGTTGGGATTTTCAACAAGTGTCCACACTTCGTTCCTCTCAAAGTTGTGTAGCTCTTCATGCATGGCATTCACCCAATCCGGGTCTTGAAGGGCTTCTTCAACCTTCATAGGTTCAATGCTAGAGATGAAAGAATAATGCTCACAAAATTTATCTAAACGAGACATAGAGCGAGTGATTCTCCCGGTTTGCATGTCACCGTAGATTTGATTAAACAGATGATCTTTGTCCACTCTTGCTCGAACTATTGGTAGCTTCTTGTTGTTGGATGGAGGAGCTTCTTCATCATCATCTTCTTGAGGTGCTGGTGAGGCAGGTTGAGGTGGATCATCACGATGTACTTGTTCCTCTTCTTCATCATGTTGTGTACCACTTGTGGATGCCTCCATGTCGTTTTGTGGTTCGCCTCAACGCAAAGTAGGGGCTTCCACTCGAGTTGATGAAGTAATCTCCTTCACCTCCAAGGGAATGATTGCTACGCACGCTTCTATTCTTGTAGACTATGATGGGCCTCCAAGCGCAGAGGTTTGTAGGACATCGGCAATTTCCCTCAAGTGGATGACCTAAGGTTTATCGAACTCAGGGAAGTAGAGGTTGAAGATGGTCTCTCTCAAGCAACCCTGCAATTAAGAAACAAGAAGTCTCTTGTGTCCCCAACACACCTAATACAATGGTAAATTGTATAGGTGCACTAGTTCAGCGAAAAGATGGTAAAATATGGGTGATAGGTGTGGCAAAGCAAGATAATACAAATCTATAATAAAAATTACAGCAAGGTAGAAAGTGACAAAAGTGAGCATAAACGGTGTAACAATGGTCAAAAACAAGGCCTAGGTTTCATACTTTCACTAGTGGCAACTCCCAACAACATTAACATAGTCTAATCACATGATATTTCCACTAAAACATGCAATGGAGACGTACTCGAAGGTCATTCCTTTGTGATCAAGAGAGAACGAGAATTATGTAGGGCTACAAAAGCACACCTCGGAGTTCATAGTTCTCATCTATGGATTTCCCAACGTCACCGCGGCCATCCAAAGAGAGTACCACAATCACCACAACGTATCTCAAGGATAGTCAAAGACAAGTACCAAGAGACTCTCAATCTTCAATCAATTCACAAAAGAGGAAATCACTCATGAACATATTCTTCTAATCCATGTCCAATAGACCGCTGCCACCATGGTCTCGGAGATTATACTAGATAAGGTCAAGTGAGTACATCAATCCAATACATAGAAGAAGGGGAAACATCATGGGATCACCCTAGGTTAACATAGTCTATGATCACAATCAAGATCACATCATGGGAGAGATAATTAACCATATAGATATTGTAGAAGACCTCAGCCCTGACGAGGAACTACTCTCGCTTCATGGAGGGAGGAAGCAACGTCGATGGAAATGAATCCTGGGGCACTTCCCCGTCCCGGCAGGGTGCTCGCACAGGAATTCTGGCCTCCCGAAACTTGTTGGAGATGGCGGCGGAGATCGGAATTGCTTCTGGAGAAAAGGGTTCTGGAATCAGGGTTTCCTCCATGGGGGTAAAAGTAGGAGCCAAGGTAGGGCACCAGAGGGGGTGGGCCCCACCCAGGTGGCCTCCGTGCACGGCCAGGGGGCAGGCCGCGCCACCAGGGCGCCTGGGGGCTTGGTGACCCCCTTCTAGCCCTCCTTTGGCTGTCTAGAGTCTTCTAGAACGCTGATTTTTTATATAGTTTTTGTGGATTTTTTCAGGCACTGTAAATATGGGTATAAACCTCCAATTCACAGACATCGGCATATATAATTTGGCACTGGGTGCACTGAGTTAGTAGGTTAGTCCAAATATGTTGAAAAGGTATGAAAGTGTACAAAACACATAGCAATATCACCCAAAACTTGCATGGAGCAAGCAAAAATTATAGATACGTTTGGGACGTATGAGGGACGAATCTTGCCAATGGGTAAATCTTGGATGGCTTCCGAATGTTCCTTGTCTACTACATCATTTGGCAATTGTTCGACTTGTGAACAATTGGATTCATCAAACTTCGCATCTACCGCCTCTTCAACTTTTCGAGTGAAGTTATTGTAGACATGGTAAGTTTGAGAGTTTGATCCGTAACCAAGTAGGAAACCTTCATAAGATTTAGGAGAAAATTTAGAGCGATGATGCTTATCAAGAATGTAGCACTTAGAGCCGAGTACTCGAAAGTATCCAACTTGGGGTTTGTTAGCGGTGAGTAGCTCGTCTGCCGTTTTACCAAGAAGCTTGTGTAGGTAAAGTTGGTTCATGGCATGGCAAGCTGTTTCCACGGCTTCTGCCCAAAAGTGTCTTGGCGTCTTGTATTCGTCAAGCATCATTCTGGCCATCTCTATGAGGGTCCAGTTCTTCCTCTCAACAACTCCATTTCGTTGAGGTGTGTAAGTCGCCAAGAACTCATGTGAGATACCCTCTTCATCAAGAAACTTATCCACATTCGTGTTCTTGAACTTCATTCCATTTTTGCTCTGAACCTTGTTGATCTTCACTTCAAACTGATTTTGAGCTTTCCGAGCGAAGTTCTTGAAGATCTTTTGTAGCTGTGACTTATCATGAAGAAAGAATACCCATGTAAATATAGAAAAATCATCAACTTTGACTAAACCATAAGAATTTACACCGAGGCTCTTGTAAGCATTGGTACCAAAGAGATCCATGTGAAGTAGCTCGAGTTGCCTTCTTGTAGTCATGATGATCTTTACGGGATGACTTCCGCCGACTTGCTTTCATGCTTGACAAGCACTACAAAGTCTATCTTTGTCAAAGATAACATATTTAGCACCAAGAATATGATCACCTTTGATAAGTTTGTCAATATTATGCATACCTACATGTCCTAACCTTCTATGCCACATCCAACCTTATAAGATTTTGTAACAAGACATATACGAGGTTTTGGTTTCTTAGTGAAATCGATAATGTATAGATCACTTCTACGGAAACCAGTAAAGACTATGGTATGATCGTCGCTACGAAACACTCGGCAGTCAACTTTCGTAAATAGCACATCAAAACTGAAGTCTCCTAGTCTTGATACAGAAAGAAGATTGTAGCCACGAGATTCAACAAGCAAGACAATTTGAATAAATCTATCATGAGATACAACCACCTTACCAACACCAAGTACTCTACCCTTGGAGTTATCTCCAAAGGTCACATATCTTTGAGGTCCACGGTTTGGTGTGAGCTCATGAAACATGTCTTTATTTCCGGTCATGTGATCGATGCATCCATTATCAAGTATCCACTCCCTTCCTCCGGCCATGTAGTCTTTAAGGTTCGCCATAAGATTAAGGATCCTCATGGTCTTCTCATACTCAATGTTAGAAGCCTCATCTTCATCGTAGTAGCCATGATCCGCATAGACATCGTCGGATGTACTTCCCTCATGATAAGAAAAAAGAGTTTCATCAAAAAATTGACTATCAAAATATTCATATTTATGCATGTGAATGGCTTCAATGATGATATTCTTAATAGTAATGGCATCTCCTTTAGCATGCGTAAGATCACGAAGCTCAAATAGACACTTGTCAAAATTAGGATCATTTGGCTTCATTTTGTGAAAGGCAATGCATTTATGGACAATGATATCAAGATTTTTCAAGGAATAATTAGGATATCTTTCCTCTGAGTCTTTCCACAAAGTATGAGCACACCCAAAGTTTTCCATTTGATTAAGCACAGTTCTTGGTAGTCCTCTAATGATTAGATTAACAGTGTTAAGATTACCAAGCATATCAATTTCATCATCATGAGAAGGATGTACGGGATCAGTGGGAGGCGCATAGGGATATTCAACATACTTTTGCAAATGTCATTCATCAAATATATCAAGCATTTTCTATTTTCATTGTCTATAATACTCACCAGTGAGAATGGGAACTCTACAACTAAAAATCTCCAAATTAGTCAAATTCATCTTCCTCCAATGGTGATTAAACCAAGGTTTTGGAGACCTTGCTCTGATACCAATTGTAGGATCAATAGAAGGCGTGTCTAGAGGGGGTGAATTGACTACTTGACTGTGGCACCCCAGCTCAGAGGAAACCGGAACGCCCCGTATTCCAGCCCAGGGACAAGTCTTCTGGAATACGGTACTGTTGGCATAGAACAAATCAGCTCTTTTTTACTATGGAAAAGGTTACAAGGGTACTTGGATTACATCACCACGGCGATACTACGCCTGCCTAGGGTAATTCTACGCTAGCAACGGAACAACGACGATGGTGATGGACTCCACTCCGCAGGGACTTTGGCTGGAACGTGTATCCTAGCTCGCAACTCGGGATCCTCGACAAACACGCAATCATGGCATCACCTGCAAAGTGGCATGACACGCCAGGTGAGTACTTTGAATGTACTCACAATCTCACAACAAACATCACCATTAAGGCAAGACAACGTCATAGCAATCAAGATTAGGTAAAGATTTATCATCACCAAAGGGATAGTTGAAAATGACTATACCAGGCTACTCTCACCGTACTCTGGTGACCAACTCGTGTCTTCACCAAGAACCTTCAGTGAATATCCTCAAGACGGACACCAAGACTTGCCAACGGCATGATGCCCAAGTGCTACCATACTCAGGCGAGTTCTTCCATCATTATTATCACTAGTGAGGTCTGGACGGGCTGTCCAATACCGTAGATGCGGCTATTCGAATAGATTTTTCACTCTGCACAGGTTGCGCACTTTACCCGCACCATGGAGTACCTGGCCTCGTGATCCCATTCGGGTGGACCAGCATTGCTCCAAAAAAACATGTCTGGCCCGTGACTCTCCCATCGTACCACCGGCATTCATCCTCCCCCGGGGTCATGCCCTGGGTGGCCCATGTGTCCTCATGACACATGCCACCATCATGGACAAACTAAACTGTTCCAAACGGGGACGGGTACCCACATAACTCAACTGGGCTCACAAGGTTATCGCTGCTTACCGGGCCAGGGTAGCATGCACGCATAACCTTCCCTCTTTGGTGGTGCCGATGAAAGAACATGCGATCAGACCAAGTCCAGGCCGTCCCATACCAGCAAATGTGGCTGCACGGATAAGCCCGGACAGGCGACCCTCGATCAACCAACTAATTATCTTATCCCCGAATAATATTTCTCATAGCTGACACTCCGATATCATAGTAATCCAATAACCAATAAGCCCAAGCCACTGCTATTGATTCATATCCACCAACTGTGGATGAAACCCAAAATAATCATAGACACTAATCTTCAATGTCATGGCATCAACTAGTGGGTCAAATACTAGTTACTAACAATCCCGTACACAACATGGTAGTCACCTATTAAATAATTTATTCAAACATTGCATAACCTAATCCATACTACAAACAATTATACTTGTAATTAAAGTAATTGGTTAAACTATGAAATTGCAATGCAATTATGCAAATGTGGGTTGTGGCTTGCCTGGGGGTGATGGAACCATGTAGGAGGAGGTGCGGAGAGTCCGCGGAATTGATTGCCGAAAATAGTTCTCTCTCGGAGGGGCTATTTAGAGGCAAGGGCAAAATGGAAATTTTCAGAATGTGAACACACAATGAAAGTGATACTATCATGACGGGCTCGACGAGACGATGCGTGGGCTTTGGAATCACCTCGATCGGAGTTACGGGTAAAAATATATAAGGGTTTGACTGCTAGGGACTGATCAGAAAAAGAAATCATTGCACATAGGTCCCTGTCAGCACGGCCGGTCACCCACTCAGGTAAATACGCTTCCCCACGGGGAAGACGTATTCTGGGTAGAGCGCTTCCACTTAAATAACGTGAAGGCATCCACTCGCTGATGGCCGGGGCCCACGACACCTTCTCTCTCCTCTCTCTCCTTCTTCCTCCCCCCGTGCCTTTCCCCGATAGAACAGAGAGGGGAGGAAAGACCAACGTGCTCCGGTGATGGTCCCCGGCGGCACGGGCCACCACTCGTGGTGCTCCGGCCATGGCGCGCCCAGGGCGGCCGGGCACATCCACCCATGCATCTAGGGGACCTCGGGGAGTACCGTAGCGAGAGCCCCATTGGCCGAGGCGGAAGGCAGAGTCGGGCGCCGGCGTGTTCGCAGCCAGAGGCCACCAGAGGAGGAGGCGAAGGGCGGGGCGGCTCTGGGACGGTGGTGTAGATCTGTGGCGGTGATGGAGAGAAGAGAGGGGGCTTGGCTTACTCCAATTTAGGAGGAGGCCGACGGCAGCCGCGATGGCGATACGAGGGAAGGGGAGCTTCTTGGGCTCGAGGGAGTGGCTAGGAAGGAAGCTGGGGTGGTGGAGAGGATCTTGAGAGGCTCGGGGATGCCGGGGAAAGCTCGGGGCTGCGGCTTTTATAGCCGTCCGGGGCGAGCGGATGAGCTCGGCCACCGTGACATCCTTATCGCCGCACTAGCGCTCCGGGGCACGCGGCAGGGGACAACGATGTCGGCAGGGTCTCTAGGGAAACGGAGGAGCTCGGGGAGGCTTCGGGAGAGCTCGTCGCTCGTCGCTGCGCGACGAGGAAGAAGCTGGAGGGGGAGATGGGTCAAGGAGAACGAAGACGATGCGGGGAAGCTCCTAGACATGGCTAGATGTCGAGGGAGCGAAGAAACCGATGAGACCAAGGGCTCCACAACCAGAGCGGGCATATGGCATGCCAAAGGCGTGGTCACTACGTGAACTGGTGCACACGATGCACCCTTGCATGCAGCATGTTGTCTAGCAGCGAGTGCTTCCAAGGACTAGTCCCTCTGAGGTGATAGATAGACAAAAGAAACTAAGAGGAGATGGGAGGCTTCACTAGAAGTTTGTTGTAGCAAACTTGGACATATTAGTGAGATAAACACGTGGATGATAAGAGCCAAATATGATGTCTAAGAGGTTTAGGGTGGGAAGGACTACAATCCTGGGAAGTTTGAGAAGAAAAGGACATAGATTTAATAGGGTTGCTCTGCAACTGGCCAATCTGGCCGAGAATACAAATCTTGATGTGGCACTCACATATCAACAGGGATGGAGGTGAAATTTGTAGGAGATGAGGTATTTAGGCATATGAAGATATTGTATAAGTTTCGTACAATCTGGATAATCGAAAATGGTATTTCCTTCACATAGCATCCCACTGGACAAAATTTTAGGAAAATTACTAATGGGAAATGGTTAGATTGAATGAGCTCAAAGTTGGTTGAGAGATGTTTTATCGGTAGGAGAATTTCCTGGTAAAATTTCAGAAATTATGGAGCAACATAAAGTACAGTTTCTTCACAATCCAAAATAATCACCAGAGACAAAGATTTGATGTTGTGCTCACATAGTTGAAGGGATGATGCTCAAATTTTGTGGGCAGTGTTAATTTGAGCATGTGAAGGGTCTTGCAAAATTTCAACTCATTTGAATACACTTAGCTAGCACTTGCTTCACAAAGCTTCCCGTGGATCAGAAACTTTGGAAATTTTCCAAGAATTATTTACAAGACAAATTGAGTTGAATTTTATCATGAGGCAATGATATGGATAGGAAAGAGTGTCCAAAAAGTTTAAGAGCAAGAAAGCACATATAAAGGGTACTTGCTTCACAACTTGAGAGCTAGGGCAAAATTAGAAAAGGAATATTGGTGAAATATTTTTGAACATGAAAAGGAAGGATTTTTTCATATCTGAGGAAGATATGAGCCAAGAAATTTATGAGAATTATTTGGGAATTTCTGGAAGCAACACGCTTATTCCTTTAATAGAAAAAGGAATATTCCTAGGGAAAAGATTATTGGGATTGGCTCGAGATGGAAATGACAATGTCTTGGGATGGTTTGGAGGTTGGCAAGTCACTAGGAAAGAGAAATCAAGGGTGATCCCTTTAGGTTCCAAAACTACCAAGCCACAGAAAAGCAAATCCGGACCAAAATCAAAAGGAAAAAATGGGCAAAATCCAGGGTGTTACAAACCTACCCCCTTAAAGAAATCTCGTCCTCGAGATTTGGTTCCTCAGGGTTCAAGAATGAATATCCCTACTTGAGGAAACCGTTTCCCACTCGGGTTTCCTTTTTGCCTTGGTATCATGCTCATGTTGGGTTATCTACCTCACTGCGTGGCTTCGAGGTGGTTTGTTTTACTGGATCCTCATATGTTACTCTGACTTCCATCCGTTTATGTCTGCTATCTTGACTGACAGAGGTTCTGGAAGAAAGATCTTGTTCACAGCAGGCTATCCTTTGACTAATTCCCATATGTCAGGACACATGCTCCGAGGTTGTTGTCCAACATTCTGGTCCTTCAGTGTGTCGACACCTTTAAATGAATAGTTGGTCGTGTAATGCTTTAACACTATTGCTACAATCGAACTGCTGAGTCTTCCTCACTGATTTGAATATCCCCTTCTGACGTTTCTGAGCATATCTGGTTGGGTTGAGCGGGTTGAATCAATATAGCATCCTTGCAAATGGAATAGACCCCATGGGTGTGTACCCACGGTGATTGGTATCAAGCCAGACTGTTTTGAGTATCTGTACCATGTTGATCTTGCAACCCTTATCATACATGTGTGGCCAATCTTGCTCCTTCATTATGGTTCTTTTTGCCTGGATCCTTAGTTGAAAGAGCTTGGTCTAATGCGTTATTTATTCCTTGGATGGCCATGGGTGCTTGCAGGTACAATATTCCGGCACGCATATTACTTAACAAGTTTTAGCTATAGGGTAACGACCGTCTGAACCCATGGATGAAACCGGCAAATAAACCAGTAGCCACTAGAACGGTCTTTACAACTCAGATCTGAGACATTACTGGAGTAACTCAACCCCGACTCAAGACGGCTGAAAAGCAGCTCAGAGCATGAGACGGTGTAGATAAGAAGAAAGTAGCAGTTCCCTAAGACGACCGAGAAACAGCTCTGGGCATGGGGTCACTAATACGGAAAGAAATTCAACAGCTGCCCCAGACGACCGAAAAAATAGCTCAGAGCACGGCCAGTTGCTGACAAGAGAAATAAAAGTCAGCATCCACCTTGGACGGCCGAAAATAGCTGAGAACACAGGTATGGTGCCGTCACCAAAGAAAGACAGGCAACGGTTCATCCGTGTCCCATACAACTTATCCATTGGTTGTTCGTCATCTCACTGAAGTGTATAACTGGCGTTCTTCTTCTTCTTATATAGCTCATGCAATAGTCGGATTCTCACCGGGCTTGCATCATTGTATGATTAACTCATACGGCCTTGACAACCTGTCCATCATATATATTGGGTCTATGCGGCTGAGCGCTTGATTCCAGAAGCAGGCTTCTGTCCTGACTAACTTTTTGCCTTCTGACCAACTGTTGTGGAGCGGACCCTTGAGATGCATGGTCGAGCGGACCCTTGAGATGCATGGTCATATGCTGCTAATTGTTGGTGGAATAGCATGTACTAGTTAGAATGTGATGTCTTCCCAACAGAGGTTACTTAGCTTGTGTTGTAAGTCATCAAGAGTATTGTGTGAGGGAAGACTGGATAGCTTGTGCTCGAAGTTTATGCCGAGGTAGCTTCTTGAAGAAGATTGGGTACCGTATCTCAAATGCTTCCCCCCTTAAAGACTTGATGAGAAAGACTCGGTACCTTATGTCGGAAGCTTGTTGTCATAACTTACTGGCGAAGCAGGAGTGTCTTGTATGGGAAAATATCGGTGTGTCGTATTGAGGAAGTCACAGGAACCTTGTGTCGTAAGTTGTTCTGGTAGTTTGCGGAGAAAGACTGGGTTGCTTATACCTGAAGCTTTGTTTTTGCCATATGCAAGCTAAGTGCATATATATCTCCTAAATGTTCCTAATGTCGGTTACTCGTTGTATGCAACAGGGTGTTCGGCTATCCTTCTTGCTGAATGCTAAGTTCATAGCACATTATGACTTCCTTCCGTAGCATAGAAGGTTTCAAATTGTATTCGTAATAGACTCAACCGCGTATATGAATCATACCTTTGACTGGACATGTACACATGTTTGCCTTCTTGCTAATTCGATGATTGTTGCTGTGAAGGTTGCACTGATGTGTACTTGATGCTGATAACCCATCCAGCCAGGATATCATTTATATCCAGGCCCGATATTCCCGATATAATGGAGTGTGCTGAAAATTCTATATTGCTGAATTGAGCTTCCAAATGACTGTCTCTTCAGTGATCCTTTGAGTCCGATGTCGGTGCGCAACTTCCATAAGGGGAAAATAAGGTAACACCAAGGGCCCAAAGAAAGAAGCAAGAGAAAATACTAACGCGCGCACACACACAAAGCAGGAAGGTCACCAGCAATAGCACATATTCTACAGCTATTCACGGCAATAATATGCATGCCTACTTAAGCACACAAATCTGTCAAGAACTCGGGTGTTACGGTCTAGCATGTTGTGGCGGTGTGCACGAAAGTGAATCAATGTGTGGAAGAAAGCTGATGAGGACGAACTTGATGATCATGGGTCGGAACACGGGGGTCACGACCGCATCATCATCAAGCGTACGGAGAAAAATCGTACTCGTCCAGAGGATGGAGGGCAGGGTGGGATAACGATGAAAAGAAGGCTTGTGGGCATACCCTTTTCTGATAAGCAAGATCAGTTAGGGTTGCGAACGCGGCTAGAGGGATGGGCAAGATCCGGGATAGAAGCATATCTATCACCAAGACAATAGGGTGGCTGAAGAGAATACATTGATGTGGTACCGGTGCATTAATCCGACAAGGGATCAACACAACCAGGCACCTTGGCATCACTCCACTGGGGCGAAGATGACACCACACCAAGGAGAAAATATGCAACTGGTGGGTACAGGTGGTGCATCAAGACCCATGCCACTTGCACTCATCAGATCAATCATTGGTCATAAAATATCTAGTCTATATGCATGATATGCACAAACAAATGCAACAAACAAGTGCAGAAATCCAACTAGATCCTATACTACTAGTTACTAACGCTCGCGCGGTCTAGGGCGTCCTACAGCCAAACCTGCTCTGATACCAACGCTTGTGGCACCCCGGCTCAGAGGAAACCGGAACGCCCCGTATTCCAACCCAGGGACAAGTCTTCTGGAATACGGTACTGTTGGCATAGAAAAAATCAGCTCTTTATTACTATGGAGAAGGTTACAAGGTTACTTGGATTACATCGCCACGGCGATACTTAGCCTGCCTAGGGTATTTCTACGCTAGCAACGGAACAATGACGATAGTGATGGACTCCTCTCCGCAGGGACTCTGGCTGGAACGCGTATCCTAGCTCGCAACTCGGGATCCTCCACAAGCACGCAATGATGACATGTCCTGCAAACTGCCATGACACGCCAGGTGAGTACTTTGAATGTACTCGCAAGCTCACAACAAACATCACCATTAAGGCAAGACAACATCATAGCAATCAAGATTATGTAAAGATTTGTCATCACCGAAGGGATAGTTGAAAATAACTATACCAGGGTACTCTCACCGTACTCTGGTGACCAACTCGTGACTTCACCGCGAACCTTCAGCGAATATCCTCAAGACGGACACCAAGACTTGTAACCGGCATGATGCCCAAGTGCTATCATACTCAAACGAGTTCTTCCATCATTATTATCACTACTATGGTCATGGTTGATCACCTAGTGAGGTCTGGAAAGGTTGTCCAATACAATGGATGCGCTAATCGAATATATTTTTCACTCTGTAGAGGTTGCGCACTTTACCCACACCATGGAGTACTTGGCCTCGTGAGCCCATTCGGGTGGACCAGCGTTGCTCCAACAAAGCCTGCCTGGCCCATGACTCTACCATCGTACCACTAGCATTCATCCTCCCCAGAGTCCTGCCTTGGGTGGCCCATGTGTCCTCATGACACCTCCAACCGTTGTGGCCAAACTAAACTGTCCCAAATGGGGACGGGGACCCACATAACTCAACTGGGCTAACAAGGTTATCGCCGCCTACCGAGCCAGGGTAGCACGCGTGCATAACCTTCCCTCTTTGGTGGTGCCGATAAAAGAACATGCGATCAGACCAAGTCAAGGCCGTCCCATACTAGCAAATGTGGTTGCACGGATAAGCTCGGACAGGTGACTCTCGATCAACCAACTAATTATATTATCCCCGAATAATATTTCTGTCATAGCTGACACTCCGATATCATAGTAATCCAATAACCAATAAGCTCCAGCCACAGCTATTGATTCATATCCACCAACTGTCGTATGAAACCCAAAATAATCATAGACAGTAATCTTCAATGTCATGGCATCAACTAGTGGGTAAAATACAACTTACTAACAATCCCGTACACAACATGGTAGTCACCTATTCAAGAATTTATTCAAACATTGCATAACATAATCCATACTACAAACAATTATACTTGCGATTAAAGTAATTGGTTAAACTATGATATTGCAATGCAATTATGCAAATGACGGATGTTGCTTGCCTGGGGGTGATGGGACCATGTAGGAGGAGGTGCGGAGAGTCCGCGGAATTGATTGTCGGAAATAGTTCTCTCTCGGAGGGGCTGTTTAGAGGCAAGGGCAAAATGGCCATTTTCAGAATGCGAATACATAATGAAAATGATACCATCATGACGGGATCGATGAGACGAAGACGTGGGCTTTGGAATCACCTCGATCAGAGTTACGGGTAAAAAGATATAAGGGTTTGACTGCTAGGGACTGATCAAAAAAAGAAATGATTGCACATAGGTCCTTGTCAGCATGACCGGTCGCGCACTCAGGTAAATACGCTTCCCCACGGGGAAGACATATTCTGGTTAGAGCGCTTCCACTTAAATGACATGGCGGCATCCACTCGCTGACGGCCGAGGCCCACGGCGCCTTCTCTCTCCTCCCTATCCTTCTTCCTCCTCCCCCTGCCTTTCCCCGATAGAACAGAGAGGGGAGGCAAGACCGACGGTCCCCGGCGGCACGGGCCACCACTCGTGGTGCTCCGGCCATGGGCACGCTCAAGGCGGCCGTGCACATCCACCCATGCATCTAGGGGACCTCAGGGAGGACCGGAGCGAGAGCCCCATTGGCCGAGGCCACCAGAGGAGGAGGCGAAGGGTGGGGTGGCTCTGGGACCATGGTGTAGATCTCTGGCGGTGGTGGAGATAAGAGAGGGGGCTGGGATCACTCCAATTTAGGAGGAGGCCGATGGTGGCCGCGGCGGCGATACGAGGGCAGAGGAGCTTCTTAGGCTCGAGGGAGTGGCCAGGAAGGAGGCTGGGTGGAGGAGAGGAGATTGAGAGGCTCGGGGATGCTGGGGAAAGCTCGGGGCTGCGACTTTTATAGACGTATGGGGCGAGCGGATGAGCTCGGCCACCGTGGCATTCTTATCGTCGCACTGGCGCTCCGGGGCACGTGGCAGGGGACGACGATGTCGGCAGGGTCTCTAGGGAAATGGACGAGTTCGGGGAGGCTTCAGGAGAGCTCGAGGAGGAAGAAGACAACGAGAGTCACTGGCCAAACAGGGGCGGGGCTCGTCGTGGTGCGGCGAGGAAGAAGCTGGAGGGGGAGAGGGGTCCAGGAGGAGGAAGACGACACGGTGAAGCTCCTAGGCATGGCTAGATGTCAAGGGAGCGAGGAAACCGACGAGACCGAGGGCTCCACTTCCAGAGCATGCATATGGCATGCCAAAGGCCTGGTCACTACATGAACTCGTGCACGCTGTGCACCCTTGTAATCAGCGTGTTGTCTAGCAACGAGTCCTTCCAAGGACTAGTCCCTGTGAGGTGATAGATAGACAAAAGAAACTAAGAGGACATGGGAGGCTTCACTGGAAGTTTGTTGTAGCAAACTTGGCCATATTACTGAGATAAATAGGTGGATGATAAGAGCCAAATATGATGTCTAAGAGGTTTAGGGTAGGAAGGACTACAATCCTGGGAAGTTTGAGAAGAAAAGGACCAAGATTTAATAGGGTTGCTTTGTAGGAGATGAGGTATTTAGGCATATGAAGATAATGTATAAGTTTCATACCATCTAGATAAACCAAAATGGTATTTCCTTCACACAGCATCTCATTGGACATAATCTTAGGAAAATTACTGAGGGGAAATGGTTAGATCGAATGAGCTCAAATTTGGTGGAGAGATGTTTTATAGGTAGGAGAATGTACTGCTAAAATTTCAGAAATTGTGGAGCAACATAAAGTACAGTTGCTTCACAATCCAAAATAATGACGAGAGACCAAGATTTGATGTTGTGCTCACATAGTTGACGGGATGATGCTCGAATTTTGTGGTCAGTGTTAATTTGAGCATTTGAAGGGTCTTGCAAAATTTCAACTCATTTGAATACACTTAGCTAGCACTTGCTTCACAAAGCTTCGTGTGGATCAAAAACTTTGGAAATTTGCCATGAATTATTTACTAGCCAAATTGACTTGAATTTTTTCATGAGGCGATGATATGGATAGGAAAGAGTGCCCAAAAAGTTTGAGATCAAGAAAGCACATATAAAGGGTACTTGCTTCACAACTTGATAGCTAGGGCAGAATCAGAAAAGGAATATTGCTGAAATATTTTTGAACAAGACAAGGAAGGATTTTGTCATATCTGAGGAAGATATGAGCCAAGAAATTTATGAGTATTATTTGGGAATTTTTGGATTGATAGAAATGTAGGTTGCTTCACAACCCAGAGCAACAGGGTTATTCCTTTAACGGAAAAAGGAATATTTCCAAGGAATAGATTATTGGGATTGGCTCAAGATGGAAATGACAAGGTCTTCGGATGATTTGGAGGTTGGCAAGTCTCTAGGGAAGAGAAATCAAGGGTGATCCCTTTGGGTTCCAAAACTACCACGCGAGAGAAAAGCAAATCAGGACCAAAGTCAAAAGGAAAAAATGGGCAAAATCCAGGGTGTTACATTGACAAGATTGAAATCCTAGCCTTTTCCCAATTTTATGGTTTGCAGATTTTAGCAATTCTAACAAGTCTAGTGCACCCTACACATGCTAGTCAACATATATTGCAGCGGAAAAGTAAAGACTTTGCACATGTAGTAAGGAGTAGAATTTAGGAGATCAAACGCAAAGAGGTTGACACGGCAATTTTTGGCATGGTTACG
Source organism: Hordeum vulgare subsp. vulgare (assembly GCF_904849725.1). Lineage (NCBI taxonomy): Eukaryota > Viridiplantae > Streptophyta > Magnoliopsida > Poales > Poaceae > Hordeum > Hordeum vulgare. Next base: position 350,743,046 of record NC_058520.1, read on the forward strand.
ATAGGTGGCACTACCATACGTACATGTTAGTGGAGACTTCAACCCACGGAGGGTAACGGCTGCGAGAGTCCACGAAGGGCTCCACCCACAAGGGTCCACAAAGAAGCAGCCTTGTCTATTCCACCACAGCTTCCGCCCACGAAGTACGAGCCTCACTCACAGTAGATCTTCACGAAGTAGGCGATCTCCTTGCCCTTCCAAACATATTGGTTCAACTCCACAACACAAAGTAGGAGGCTCCCAAGGACACCTAACCAATCTATGAGGCACCACCCTCCAAAAGGTAATAGATGCGGTAGAACGATGAACTCCTTGCTCCTGTGTTTCTAAAGATAGTCTCCTCAACACTCAACCACTCTCTCACAGAATAGGCATGGGTAGGAGAGATTGATTTGGTGGAAAGCAACTTGGGGAGGCTAGAGATCAAGTTTCAAATGGATGGATTGGAGTATCTTGATCTCAACACATGAGTAGGTGGATCTCTCACAGAATATGGATCTGGCAATGAAGTGTGTGTTCTGAGTGCTTCTCCCATGAATGAGATGGGTGTATGGGTATATATAGGCAGCCCCCAAAACCCAACCGTTACACCTAAAGTGACCAACACGATGACACAGAAGGCATAAACTCAGTGGTACCGACTTGCACTAAAGGCATCAACTTTTGAATCTTGGTGGAACCGATATACAAAACATAGTGTCCTGAAAAGGTGGCTAACGGTCAGATGTCACAACTCGATGGCACCGATACTCAAACTCAGAAATTCTGATTTGGTGTACCGAGGAAACAGAAGGTTGGTCACCTAAACTCGGTAGCACCGACACGGTTTCGGTTGCACCGATTTGGTGGCTTTGGCTAGGGTTCTGTGTGGGATGAAAATTTGTAGGGACGCATTAATAATGTCGGTGGCACTGATTTAATGTATGTGGGTTTGGACCGAATGTTTATGTTGGAAAATGACCGAGTATTTTTGGTGGCTATCTATGAGCACTTGAGAAGCCAGCTCATTTTAATACCTCACCCCCTTTTAATAGTATTGGCTTTCCCATGGACTCAAAAGTGATTTCTCACAATTATAAAATTAAGAGTCTTCTAACTTGAAGCTTGGGCCAATCTTATTCCATTCTTGCATCAAGGGGCATCTCCACATAGTCCTTTAGCCAGTGCTCTTTGTGGACTATTTCTGAAATATACTAGGTAAAAGTGTTGTCCCAAAAGACAATGTATGTTGTCATGAATTATCAAAACCACCAAGGGAGCATATGTGCTTTCACACACGTTTTCATGCTCTGGATTATGGTTTGAACCATGATGGATCAAGATATTGAGAGAATAATTAAAAATAATAATTCTACATATGTCTTGAAAATAGGATCACGATGAGCTCATATGTTGAGTCATGGATGATTATGTATTCAACCAAGTAATTCAAGTGAAGAATTCATTGTACCTCCCAAGATATCATGTTGGTCATGAAGACAAGCAAGTTATATCCAATATGAGATTCATGGAGAAATTTAATATGGTCATGGTGAATTGAGATATTGGTAATCATGTCTTAAAGCAATGAATCCTAGAAAAAATCAATAGGACCTTCAATACATCAAGATTAATCATGGTCAAAGATAAATGTTGACAAATATGAAGATCAAAGAGTTAACTCAAAGTTGGTCATCACACAAGCACAAATGATGTACCACTTGGGATCTTGTGGTATGGTATGTAATTGTCAATTACACTTTGTGTTCTAACCCATACTATGTGTTGTCTATGTTTATGAGGGTTAGGTAATTCTCATGGGCTCTAATTAAGAGAGAGATTCCAAGTGTCCATGAGAGTATGACATCAAGTGTTCATGATCATGGTTGACAAGGGCAAATTCAAGATAACCATCCTGAAGGATTACATGCTTGAAGCTTGTGGATGTTCACATGATGGACAAGTGAAGATGAATACAAAGCAAGGCTTTCCACATTGTGTATGGGAGAGCTACTTGGAGAATTCACCAATGTCTTGCCTTCAACCTGAGCCAAGGAAAACAATAACATCAAGCTCAAGTGAAAGGCTCGACTCAAAGGTATTAGTTCCTTTGACGTTAGTGGTGTGGAGTGATGACCACTCAAGGAACATATACACTCAAGAATGGATTATTGATAGTTATGTAGTGTAGCTCTTTTCTAATTCTTGAGTTATAGGGACCCTACACTATTAAGAGCACATCAAAGGGGTCGTGATGGATTTGCGCAAGTCAACATCTGCCATAAACAACTCCATCCCTATCCTATATAGCAAAGAAATTCATAGCCAACTAGGTTCCCTAAAGTATATGATCTGACCTTTGCATACTTTGCACCCTCCATTTTGTCTTATCATGGGTGGGTGTCTATTTGAGGTCCTAGATTTTTCACTAGCTTCAAAACGATCCCAAGATCATCAAAATCGAAGTTCGTATGAGAAAGTCATCTATGTTTTACTATTGGGGCACGCGCAGTTTTTGGATTGGCCGGATTTCAGGGAGGATGTCCCAAATATCCGGCCGTCGATGTCTAGAAACCTTGACGAAATGTTGGGTGCGTCTCCCGGATGTACGTTTGTAGGATCGATATAAGGTATGTCTATAGTGAGGGGTGAATAGACAACTTGACAAGATTAAAATCCTAGACTTTTCCCAATTTTATGATTGACAGATTTTAGCAATTCTAACAAGTCCAGTGCACCCTACACATACTAGTCAACATATATGGCATCGGAAAGTAAAGACTTTGCACATGTAGTAATGAGTAGAGTTTAGGAGATCAAACGCAAAGAGGTTGACACGGCGATTTTTGGCATGGTTCCGATAGGTGGCGCTATCGTACGTCCATGTTCGTGGAGACTTCAACCCACGGAGGGTAACGACTGCGAGAGTCCACAAAGGGCTCCACCCACAAGGGTTCCACGAAGAAGTGGCTTTGTCTATTCCACCGCGGCTTCCTCTCACGAAGGACTAGCCTCACTCATGATAGATCTTCACGAAATAGGCGATCTCCTTGCCCGTACAAACATCTTGGTTCAATTCCAAAACACGAAGTAGGAGACTCCCAAGCGACACCTAACCAATCTAGGAGGCACCACCCTCCAAAAAGTAATAGATGCAGTAAAACGATGAACTCCTTGCGCTTGTGCTTCAAAAGATAGTCTCCTCAACACTCAATCACTCTCTGACAGATTTGGCATGGGTAGGAGATATTGATTTGGTGGAAAGCAACTTGGACAGGCTAGATATCAAATTTCAAATGGATGGATTGAAATATCTTGATCTCAACACATGAGTAGGTGGCTCCCTCTCAAAAAATGGATCTGGCAATGATGTGTGTGTGCTAAGTGCTTCCTCTGTGAATGAGAGGTAGGTGGAGGGGTATATATAGGCAGTCCCCCAAAATCCAACCGTTACACCTAATTGACCAACTCGGTGACACCGAAGTTACAAACTTGGTGGTACTGACTTCCTAAATAGGTAGCAACTTTTGAATCTCAGTGGAACAGATACACACAACTCGGTAGAACCGAAATAGTGACTAATGGTTAGATGACACAACTCGGTGGAACCGATACTCAAATTCGGAGATGAACCGAGAAGGTTGGTCACCTAAACTTTGTAGCACCGATGCGGAATTGGTTGTACCGAAATGGTAGGGTTTGGCTAGATTTCTTTCTGGGGTGAAAATCGATAGGGTAGAATCTGGAAACTTGGTGGCACCAATTTCGTATATTTGGCTTGGGACAAAAGTGTTATGTGGGAGCATGGCTCAGTATTTTTTGGTGGCTATCTCTGAGAACTTGAGAAACCAATTCATCTTAATACCTCATCCCTTTTTAATAGTATTGGCTTTCCTATGGACTCAAAAATGATTTCTCACAAATATAAAATGAAGAGTCTTCTAGCTTGAAGTTTGAGCCAATCATATTTCCTTTTCTTCATCAAAAGGCTTCTCCTCACAATACATTAGCCAATGCTATGTGTGGACTGTTCCTGAAATATACTAGGTAAAAGAGTTAGTATGTATGTTGTCATGAATTATCAAAACCTCCAAGGGAAAATATGTGCTTTCAATCTCCCCCTTTTTGGTAATTGATGACAACATACAATCAAAGCTTCAAATAAAGATAAGCAATAGAATATGACAGCTTTCAAACAGACATGACTAATACAAGCTCCTGCTAAACATGTGCAATCCCTTTTAAAGGATAGTTGCTTTGGAATGCATCGGCACACAGAAGATAGAAAGGACAAGACAAGTCATGCATATCTTTGATATGCATCAAACAAGTATGAATGAATGTTTTCCATGTTCAAGACTCACTCTAGCAAACAATATGTGCAAGAAGCAAGAGATCATCCTGAACAAGGATATGATTCATATACTTACCTTGAGGTTCTTGAGCATCTTAGCCATAGGAGTACAATTGAGAAACAATTGTTAGATAACACAAGAGCATACTATTGTAAATATGCAAATCACTTCCAAAGTACCAAGATATGGAGAACAGGTGAGAAAATATGATTTGATAATAGATATGTCTCCAAGAAAATTTAGAACTTTCTCACCTTAAGAATGAATATATGATTACCTCTCCCCTGAATCATAGCACGTGCATGTTGGGAGTAGGTAGGGTGAGACAAGTTCAATCCAGAAAATATCAATAACAGGTAGCAATACCAATTGTACCAATTGTAACTCTCTCTCTCTCCTCCTTAATGGTGTTTCTCTCCCTGAGTATGTAAGGTTTGATATATGTTCCTCTTGGTAGATCTTCCCTTAGGTGTACGTTCCTTTAGGAACCTATATCTGCCATCTTGATATTTCTCCCTTTATGTAAATATTATTTCTCCCCCTTTCTGTAAGCTTATTGAAAGCTTTCATATTTCTCCCCCTTTGGCATTAGTTTCCAAAAAGGTCAGAGGGTAGGGCTCATTGAGAGTAAGGGATCCTAGATTTGTCTGTTTCTGATAAGATTAATATTTCCTTGATTTGTCTCCCCCTTAGGTATAGGTATGAGTTCATTGAATGTTCTCCCCCTTTAATATGGATAAGAGTTCCTAGAAAGATCTGCCCTGTTTGTTAGGGATCCTAGTTGTTTATCCCTCTTACATTGTGGGATCACCAAGATTTGTCCTCCTTTGAAAAGTTATGGGGAAAAGATTATATCCTCCTTTGAAAATGTGATAGGTTCAATAAAAACTTTGGAGGTTATAAACTTGGGATCACAGAAAATATTTCTCTCCCTTTTGGCAAATATTCAGAAAATTTCCAGAAATAATGATAGGCACAAATAATTCTCGGCGTCACCAAGGCATTGTGATTCGGTAGAACCGAGTATGTGAAATAGGCCTCTAGAAGAAATCAGTAGGACCGATTTTTCCAATTCAGTGAAACTGAGTTGCATTGAAGATCAACTCCTTAAATAGATACTAATTGAAAGGTTACTAATTGTAAAAGATACCAATTGTAAGATAAATACCAATTGATATGGAACGGCATAAAGATGTAAAAATAGTTTTTTGTATTTGAAAACACATATAGATTAATGTTGTATGGTTCCAACAAGTCAAGCATCAAATACATGAACCATACAGGAATATCCATCTAGATGTTTGGCGGTGATTACGTCACCTATATTACAGTATTTGACTTAAGCAGTCAGGCAAGACTGCTTGATCGTAGGTCATACTCACTGTTAAGAGCAAAATGGGGTTACCATTTTTCGGTTAAGCATTTCAATGTCTTCATATCACTTGAGTTGCTTTACCTCATGAATTGGTGTAAAGCTTTATCAAGGATATGAGTACATACCTTCGAATGATGTTGATGATGTGACATGTAAGTGAACTTGTTGTGGACGATCAATGTTGATGAAGATCATCTTGAGTTGGGAGCAATCTTGTTGTTTTGGTTCACTTTTCACCTACATTTGTTAGTCATGCAAGAAAGACCATAATATATCCAAATGACATGAGTGAATGAATTCAACAAATGGTTGTCAAGGATATGATTTTGGTGTCTTCTTCCTTTATCTCCGAAGAAGGTGTTGTTGATACTTGGCCATGTCAAGATTGCTTTTGATGAGAGTTTATTGCAATATTGTGGAGAGTAGTTCGTCCAAGTACCTACAAAATTTTAGATGCAATACAAGGGAGCATAGTTTTCCTAGATATAAGATAGTCATATTAATAGCATCATGGAATAGTCAAACAAGCTCATGCCCTTGCATGCATCCGAGTGAGTCTAGCTCAAGTTTGAAGCATAAATGATGTTCAACTCACTCCTCAAACGACAAAACACTTTCTCATCAAGTGGTTTGGTAAAGATATCAGCTAATTGTTTGTCAGTACGAACATGCTTGAGATCTATATCTCATTTACCAACATGATCACGAATGAGATGATGTCGCACTTGAATATGCTTTGTTCAAGAATGTTCACATGATTATAGGCAATTTTGATAGCACTTTCATTGTCAAATAATAATGGAACATTTCAAACATGAATGCCATAATCCTTAAGAGTTTGAGTCATCCATAGTAATTTCACACAACATGATCCAGCGGCAATGTATTCCGCTTCGACGGTACATAAAGATACCGTGTTTTGTTTCTTGGATGACCAAGACACAAGAGATCTCCCAAGAAATTGGCATGTACCCGAGGTGGATTTTCTATCAACCTTGTCTCCGGCATAGTCCGAGTCGGAATAGCCAACAAGATTAAAACAAGATCCCTTGGGATACCATATGCCAAAGTTTGGTGTATGTATGAGGTATTTCACTATTCTTTTCACAGCCAATAGATGACACTCTTTAGGTGTCGCTTGATATTGGGCACACATGCAAAAACTCAACATGATTTCAGGACGGGAGGCACATAGATATAGTAATGAACCAACCATTGATCGATATACCTTTTATCAACTGGTGTGTCCTCCTTAGTGAGGTCAACATGTCTACTAGTAGGCATGGGGGTTCTCGTACCTTTGCATTCTTGCTTGTTAAACTTCTTGATTAAGTCGTTAGTGTACTTGGGTTTAGAGATAAATGTACCCTCTCTCGATTATTTGATTTGCAATCCAAGGAAAATTTCATCTCACACATCATAGACATCTCATACTTCTCTGACATCAACCTTCCAAATTTCTCACTAAAATGTGGGTTAGTAGAACCAAAGATAATATCATCCACATATATTTGCCACACAAATAGTTCTCCATTAGCTCTTTTAGTGAATAAGGTTGCATCAATTTTACCAATCTCAAAACCCTTTTCAATGAGAAACTTCGTTAGCCATTTTTACCAAGCTCTAGGGGCTTGTTTAAGACCATATAAAGCTTTACGAAGTTTCTAAACATGATTAGGTTTCTTAGGGTTCACAAAGCCGGGAGGTTGTTTAACATAAACTTCCTCCTCAATTTCACCATTTAGAAAACACTTTTTATATCCATTTGGTAAAGAGTAATATCATGGTGATTGGCATAAGCAAGAAGAATGTGAATGGCTTCAAGTCTAGCAACGGGGGCATAGGTCCCATCGTAGTACATACCTTCGACTTGAGTGTATCCTTGGGCTACGATACGCGCCTTGTTGCATATGAATTTTCCATCTTCATCTTGATTTTTCCAAAACACCATCTTGTATCAATAATGTTCTGCTCTTCGTTGGGATTTTCAACAAGTGTCCACACTTCGTTCCTCTCGAAGTTTTGTAGCTCTTCGTGCATGGCATTCACCCAATCCGGGACTTGAAGGGCTTATTCAACCTTCATGGGTTCAATGCTAGAGATGAAAGAATAATGCTCACAAAAGTTATTTAAACGATATTTTGAGCGAGTGATTCTCCTGGTTTTTATGTCACTTTAGATTTTATCTAGCGAATGATCTCTGTCCACTCTTGCTCGAACTCGTGGTATCTTCTTCTTGTTGGATGGAGGAGCTTCTTCATCATTTTCTTGCTCGTTGTTGTTGATGGTGTCATCTCCTTGAGGTGGTGGTGAGGAAGGTTCAGGTGGATCATCATGATGTACTCCTTCCTCTTCTTTATCATGTTGTGTTCCACTTGTGGATGCCACTATGTCGTTTTGTGGTTCGCCTTGATGCGAAGTAGGGGCTTCCACTTGAGTTGATGAACTACTTTCCTTCACATCCACGGGACGCATCTTGCCTATGGATAAATCTTAGATGGCTTCTGAATGTTCCTTATCTCCTACATCATTTGGCAATTGTTCGACTTGCGAACCATTAGATTCATCAAACTTCACATCTACCGTCTCTTCAACTTTTCGAGTGAAGTTGTTGTAGACACGGTAAGTGTGAGAGTTTGATCCGTAACCAAGTAGGAAAGCTTCATAAGATTTAGGAGAAAATTTAGAATGATGATGCTTATCAAGAATGTAGCACTTAGAGTCGAATACTTGTTATCGGTGAGTAGCTCGTATGCCGTTTTACCGAGAAGCTTTTGTAGGTAGAGTCGGTTTATGGCATGGCGAGTTGTTTCCACGACTTCTGCCCAAAAGTGTCTTGGCATCTTGTATTCGTCAAGCATCATTCTCGCCATCTCTATGAGAGTCCAATGATACGTCTCTAATGTATCTATAATTTTTTATTGTTCCATGCTATTATATTATCTCTTTTGGATGTTTTATATGCATTAATATGTTGTTTTATATTATTTTTGGGACTAACCAATTAATCTAGAGCCTAGTGCGAGTTTTTGTTTTTTCCACGTTTTTACTATTGCAGATAAGGAATATTAAATGGAGTCCAAACGGAACAAAATCTCTGGGAAGATTTTTCTTGGACCAGAAGACACCCAGGAGACTTGGAGTAGGGTACAAGGAACTTTCCGGGAGGCCACAAGCCTGCAGGGCGCGCCTTGGGGGGTGGCCGCGCCCCCTAGCTTGTGGGCCCAGAAGGTCTCCTAAACCTATCTCTTGGCCTATAAATTCCCAAACATTCCCGTATCGCCAAGAAGATCCATGAAAATACTTTTACGTTGTCGGGAGCCTCTGTTCCCGAGAGATCCAATCTGGGATCCTTTTCCGGTAATCTGCCGGAGAGGGAATTGATCATCGAGGGTATCTACATCAACTCAATTGCCCCTCCAATGATGTGTGAGTAGTTCACCACAAACCTACGGGTCCATAGCTAGTAGCTAGATGGCTTCTTCTCTCTCTTTGATCTTCAATACCATGTTCTTCATGATCTACATGGAGATCTATCCGATATAATACTCTTTTGCGGTGTTTTTCTCGAGATCCGATGAATTGTGAGTTTATGTTCAGATTATCTATGAATATTATTTGAGTCTCTTCTAAATTCTTATATGCATGATTTCATATCTTTGCAAGTCTATTCGAATTATTGGTTTGGTTTGGCGAACTAGATTGGTAATTCTTGCAATGGGAGAAGTGCTTAGTTTGGGGTTCAATCTTGCGATGTCCTCACCCAGTGACAGTAGGGGTAGCAAGGCACATATTGTATTGTTGCCATCAAGGGTAAAAAGATGGGGTTTTCATAATATTGCTTGAGTTTATCCCTCTACATCATGTCATCTTACTTAATGCATTACTCTATTCTTCATGAACTTAATACTATAGATGCAGAATCGTTTCGGTCTACTTGATACAGACGTGATGCCTATATGCATAATCATTGCCTTAGATATATTCATAATTATTTGCTTTTCTATCAATTTCTTGATAATAATTTGTTGACCCACCGTATTATTTTCCTTTATGAGAGAAGCCTCTAGTGAAACCTATGGCCCCCGAGTCTATTTTCCTTATTATATTTTCAGATCTATACACCAAAAATACCAAAAATACTTTGCTGCAATTTATTTACTTTTGTTTCCGCAATATTTTATATCTATCTCTACCAGATCTCATCCTTGCAAATAACTCTGAAGGTATTGACAACCCCTTTATAGCATTGGGTGCAAGAGTTTGATTATTTGTGTAGGTACTACTATTGGGGCCTTGCTTGTCCCTCCTACTGGATTGATACCTTGGTTCTTAACAAATTGAGGAAAATACTTATCTACTTAACTGCATCACCCTTTCCTCTTCAAGGGAAAACCAACGCAAGCTCAAGAGGTAGCAAGAAGGATTTCTGGCGCCGTTGCCGGGAGGATACATAGCAAGATCACGCCTACCAAGTACCCATCACAAACTCATATCTTGCATTTACTTTAGTTGTCATTTGCTTCTCGTTTTCCTGTCCCCCACTTCTAAAAACATATTCAGAAAATACCAAAAAGATTTGCCTTCTTATACGCCCTTTTCTCATTCATCTTTTTGTTTGCTTGCTTGTGTGCTAGATTGCTTGCTTTGTCACAATGGCTCAAGAGAATACCAAGTTATGTGATTTTTTTTATTACAAGTAATAATGATTTTATTAGTACTCTGATTGCTCCCACCACTAGTGGTGAATCTTGTGAAATTCATGCCTCTTTGCTCAATCTTGTTATGAAATAACAATTTTCTGGCCTTCCTAGTGAAGATGTCGCATCACATCTAAACACTTTCGTTGAATTGTGTGGTTTGCCAATGAATAAAGATGTGGATAAAGAAATTGTTAAATTAAATCTATTTCCTTTCTCACTACAAGATCGTGCTAAAACTTGGTTTTCATCTTTACCTAAAAATAGTATTGATTCATGGAATAAGTGTAAAGATGCCTTTATTTCCAAGTACTTTCCGCCCGCTAAGATTATCTCCCTTAGGAGCGGTATAATGAATTTTAATCAACTTTATCAAGATCATGTTTTACAATCTTGAGAGAGGATGAAACTACAGATTAGGGATTGCCCCGCGCATGGTTTGAGTTTATGGATGATTATACATATTTTTTATGCGGGATTGAATTTTCCTTCTAGAAATATTTTAGATTCCGTCGTGGGTGGTAATTTTATGGAAATCACATTAGGAGAATCTACTAAACTCCTAGATAATATTATGGCTAATTACTCTCAGTGGCATACCGAAAGATCTCCTACTCGTAAAAAAGTGCATGTTATGGAAGAAATAAATACTTTGATTGGAAAGATGGATGAATTAATGAAATTGTTTGCTAGTAAGAGTGCTCCTATTGATCCCAATGATATTCCTTTATCTTCATTGATTGGAACTAATAATGAATCTATGTATCTTGATAATAACATTAAAGAATTTATTAGCTCTCAAAAAGGTTTCAATGCTATGATTAAAGAAAAATTGCTCAAGATTGATGATTTCGCTAGGAACGTCGATAGAATTTCTCTTGAGATTGATTCTTTGAAAATTAGATCTATTCCACCCAAGCATGATATTAATGAGTTTCTAAAATCTATGAGAATTTCTATTGATGAGTGTAAGGAAAGAACCGCAAGAATACGTGCTAAGTGTGAATGGCATGAAAAGGTGTTTTCTCGTGATAATAATGATAAAGATCTTAATGTGATTGGTGTGACACCAATTGAATCTTTTTTTTCTAGTATAAGTCTGGAAAAATATGGGATTGTAGATGAGTCAACTTTTGTTAAAAGACGTCCCAATGATTCGGAGTTTTTAGATCTTACTGATAAGATTGATAAAAGTGGGATGGAAGAGGTCAAAACTTTAAATAGCAATGAGCCCACTCTTTTTGATTTCAAGGACTTTAATTATGATAATTTCTATTTGATTGATTTTGTTTCCTTGTTACAATCCATGTTGAATTCTCCACATGCTTATAGTCAAAATAAAGCTTTTACTAAACATATTATGGATGCCATGATGAAATCTTTTGAAGAAAAACTTGAGTTAGAAGTTTCTCTACCTAGAAAGCTTTATGATGAGTGGGAACCTACTATTAAAATTAAAATTAAAGATTATGAGTGCCATACTTTGTGTGATTTGGGTGCTAGCGTTTCCACGATTCCAAAAACTTTATGTGTTGTGCTAGGATTTCGTGAATTTGTTGATTGCTCTTTAAATCTGCACCTAGCTGATTCTACATATAAGAAACCTGCGGGAAGGATTAATGATGTTCTTATTATTGCAAATAGTAATTATGTGCCTGTATATTTCATCCTTCTTGATATAATTGCAATCCTACATGTCCTATTATTCTTGGTAGACCTTTCCTTAGAACAAATGGTGCAATTATTGATATGAAGGAAGGTAATGTTAGATTCCAATTCCCATTAAGGAAAGTCATGGAGAACTTTCCTAGAAATAAAATAAGATTACCTTATGAATCTGCTATGAGAGCTACCTATGTATTGCATACCAAAGATGACAATACCTAGATCTTTTGCATTATGCCTAGCTAGGGGCCTTAAACAATAGAGCTAGTTGGGAGGCAACCCAATTTTGTTTGTTTTCTTTTGTTTTTGTTTTTGTTTTTAGTGATGCACACATTATTACCTCTGTAATAATTGTGTTTTATTGTTTTAACTAGTGTTAGGGCCAAGTAAGACCTTTGGGATTGTCTATGGTGCTTGCAAGTTGATTTTGCTAAAAAAAACAGAAACTTTTGCTCTCAGTCCAGAAATTGTCAAAATTCACTGGAACGTGATTTTGATCTGAATTTCTTTAAAAGATTGGTTTACAAATTTCCCAGATCTTCCTTATTTTTCAGAATTTTTGGAGTTACAGAAGAATTCAAAGTAAACAGATTGCTACAGACCGTTCTGTTTTTGACAGATTATGTTTTCTTTGTGTTATTTGCTTATTTGGATGAATCTATGGGTCGTATCGGGGGGTATGAGCCATTGAGAAATTATAATACAGTAAATATTACATCAATAAAAATAAAGATTGACTTCACAAAAGTACCTAAGTGTTGATTTATTTTTCTTATACTAACGGATCTCATGAGTTTTCTGTTGAGTTTTGTGTTGTGAAGTTTTCAAGGTTTGGGTAAAGATTTGATGGACTATGGAATAAGGAGTGGAAAGAGCGTGAGATTGGGTATTCCCAAGGCACCCCAAATCATATTCAAGGATAACAAATAGCCTAGGCTTGGGGATTCCCCGGAAGGCATCCCCTCTTTCGTCTTCAATCCATCGGTAAATTTACTTGAGGCTATATTTTTATTCACCACATGATATGTGTTTTGCTTGGAGTGTCTTGTATGATATGAATCTTTAATTTTTAGTTTGCGACAATCATCCTTGCTGCACACATATTTTGTGAGAGAGAGAGAGACGCTGAATCGTGAATTTATTAGAATACTCTTTGTGCTTCACTTATATCTATTAGATTACGGCGGTATTGTGTTTTATAGAAATTACTAAACTCTCGTACCTCACCTATATTATTTTGGGAGTTCTTTAAACAACATGGTAAATGTTTTAGGTTATGAATTTAGTCCTAATATAATAGGCATCCAAGAGGGATATAATAAAAACTTCCATATTAAGTGCATTGAATATGATGAGAAGTTTGATTCATTGCATATAGTTTTGAGATATGAAGATGGTGATATGAGAGTAATGCTAGTAAGTAATTGTGAATTAGAAGAAATACTTGTGTTAAATCTTGTTATTCCCGTAGCATGCACGTATGGTGAACCGTTATGCAATCAAGTCGGAGCATGATTTGTTTAATGATTGTCAACCTTTGTGTGGAGGTCGAGATCGCACGATGGTTAACTCCTACCAACCCTTACCCTAGGAGCATGCGTCTAATACTTTGCTTCGATAACTAATAGGCTTTTGCAATTATTATGTGAGTTCTTTATGATAATGTTGAGTTCATGGATTATACGCACTCTCACCCTTCCACCTTTGCTAGCCTCTCTAGTACCACACAAAAATTGCCGGTACATTAAATCCACCTTCTTCAAAACAGCCACCATATATTTTCCTCAAAACAGCCACCATATCTACCTATTATGGCATTTTCATAGTCATTCCGAGATATATTGCCATGCAACACCACCGCCTCATTTTTATGACACGCACCATCACTTCCATATTGCCTATAGGGTCATACTTTGTTCTAGATATTGAGTTGTAATCTTTTAAGTTGTAAGTAAATAAAAGTGTGATCGTTTGCATTATTAGAGCATTGTCCCGTGTGAGAATAGGACGATGGAAGCTATGATTCCCTCACAAGTTGGGATGAGTCTCCGGACTTTACAAAAAAATGAAAGAGGCCAGCGAAGCCCACAAAAAATAAAAGAGGTCATAGAAGCCCATTCAAAAAAAAGAAAAAAATGAGAAAAGAAAAAAAATGAGGGAAAGAGAGAAGGCACAATGCTACTACCTTTTTCCACACTTGTGCTTCAAAGTAGCACCATGTTCTTCATAGAGAGTCTCCTATTTTGTCAGTTTCATATAACTAGTGGTATTACATCTTTTGCACAACCACTTAGTTTTCTTTTTGAGCTTTCATACACTTATAGCTCTAGTGCGTTTGTTGCATGGCAATCCCTACTTACTCACATTAAATCTATTGATGGGCATCTCCATAGCCCGTTTATATGCCTAGTTGATGTGAGACTATCTTCTTCCTTTCTTTTTGCAACCTCCACCACACTCTATTCCACCTATAGTGTTGTATCCATGGCTCATGCTGTCATAGTTGAAAAGGTTTGAGAACATAAAAGGTGTGAAACAATTGCTTGATTTTCACCGGGTTTGTGCATGATTTAGATACTTTGTGTGGTGAAGATGGAGCATAGACAGACCATATGATTTCGTAGGGATAACTTTCTAAGACCATGTTACTTCGAAAGGAAGCAATTACCGTATTAGTATGCTTGAAGTATTATTGTTTTTGTGTCAATGTTAGACTTTTGTTTTGAGTCTTATGGGTCTGAATATTCATGCCATATTAGAGAATATTACATGGATAAATATGTTAGGTAACATTCCACATCAAAAAATCTGTTTTTATCATTTACCTACTCGAGGACGAGGAGGAATTAAGCTTGGGGATGCTTGATACGTCTCCAACGTATCTATATTTTTTTATTGTTCCATGCTATTATATTATCTGTTTTGGATGTTTTATATGCATTAATATGGTGTTTTATATTATTTTTCGGACTAACCAATTAATCTAGAGCCTAGTGCCAGTTTCTAATTTTCCATGTTTTTGAATATTGCACATAAGGAATATTAAACATAGTCCAAACGGAACAAAATCTCCGGAAAGATTTTTCTTGGACCAGAAGACACCCAAGAGACTTGGAGTAGGGGGTAAGGCATTTGTCGAGAGGCCACAAGCCTGCATGGCATGCCCTAGGCGGCGGGTGCGCCCCCTAGCTTGTGGGCCCCGTGCAAGTCTTCTAACCCTATTTCTTGGCCTATAAATTGCCAAATATTCCCGTATCACCAAAAAGAGCCACGAAAATACTTTTACGCCGCTAAGAGCCTCTGTTCCCGAGAGATCCAATCTGGGAGCCTTTTTCGGTAATCTCCCGGAGAGGGAATTGATCACGGAGGGCATCTACAACAACTCTATTGCCCCCGATGATGTGTGTGTAGTTCACCATAGACCTACGGGTCCATATCTAGTAGCTAGATGGCTTCTTCTCTCTCTTTGATCTTCAATACCATGTTCTTCATGATCTTCATGGAGATCTATCCGATGTAATACTCTTTTCCGGTGTGTTTGTCAAGATCTGATAAATTCTGAGTTTATGTTCATATTATCTATGAATATCATTTAAATCTCTTCTGAATTCTTATATGCATGATTTCATATCTTTGCAAGTCTCTTCGAATTATTGGTTTGGTTTGGCCAACTAGATTGGTAATTCTTGCAATGGGAGAAGTGCTTAGTTTTGGGTTCGGTCTTGTGGTGTCATCACCCAGTGATAGTAGGGTTAGCAAGGCACGTATTGTATTGTTGCCATTAAGGGTAAAAAGATGGGGTTTTCCTCATATTGCTTGAGTTTATCCATCTACATCATGTCATCTTACTTAGTGCGTTACTATGTTCTTCATGAACTTAATCCTCTAGTTACATGCAGGCGTTGGTCGATGTGTGGAGTAATAGTAGTAGATGCAGAATCGTTTCGGTCTACTTGATACGGACGTGATGCCTATATGCATAATCATTGCCTTAGATATCTTCATAATTATTTGATTTTCTATCAATTGCTTGAAAGTAATTTGTTCATCCATCGTATTATTTTCCTTTATGAGAGGAGCCTCTAGTGAAACCTATGGCCCTGGGGTCTATTTTCCTTATTATATTTTCAAATCTATGAACCAAAAATACCAAATATACTTTGCTGCAATTTATTTACTTTTGTTTTCGCAATATATTATATCTATCTCTATCAGAGCTCATCCTTGCAAATAACTCTGAAGGGATTAATAATCCCTTTATAGCATATGGTGCAAGAGTTTTATTATTTGTGTAGGTACTACTATTGGGGCCTTGCTTGTTCCTCCTACTTGATTGATACCTTGGTTCTCAACAAACTGAGGGAAATACTTATCTACTTCGTTGCATCACCCTTTCCTCTTCAAGCGAAAACCAACGCAAGCTCAAGAGGTAGCATCTGGTTTTTCCTCTCAACAACTCCATTTTGTTGAGGTGTGCACGTCGCTAAGAACTCATGTGAGATACCTTCTTAGTCAAGAAAAGTATCCACATTCGTGCCCTTGAACTATGTTCCGTTGTCGCTCCTAACCTTCTTGATCTTCACTTCAAACTGATTTTGGGCTTTCCGAGAAAAGTTCTTGATGATCTTTTGTACCTATGACTTATCATCAATAAAGAATACCCACTTAAATCTGTAAAAATCATCAACAATGACAAAACCATAAGAATTTCCACTCAGTGTCTTGTAAGCATTGGGACCAAAAAGATCCATGTGAAGTAGCTCGAGTGGTCTTCTTGTTGTCAAGATGTTTTTCACGGGATGACTTCCACTGACTTGCTTTCCTACTTGACTAGCACTATAAAGTCTATCTTTGTCAAAGATAACATCTTTAACACCAAGAATATTACCACCTTTGATAAGTTTGTCAAGATTATGCATACAAACATGTCCTAACCTTCTATGCCAGAGCCAACCTTTTGAAGATTTTGCAATAAGACATGTACGAGGTTTGGATTTCTTAGTGAATTCGACAATATATAGATCACCTCTATGGAAACCAGTAAAGAGGATGGTATGATTGTCGCTAAGAAACACTCGGCAGTCAACTTTCTTAAATAGCTCATCAAAACCAAAGTATGCTAGTCTAGATAAGGAAACAAGATTGTAGCCAAGGGATTAAACAAGCATGACATTTTGCATGGAGCTATCATGAGATACAGCCACCTTACCAAGACCAAGTACCTTACCCTTGGAGTTATCTCCAAAGGTCACATACCTTCGAGGTCCACGGTTTGGTGTGAGCTCATGGAACATGTCTCTATCTTCGGTCATGTAATCGGTGCATCCACTGTGAAGTATCCACTCCTTTCCTTTGGCCATGTAGTCTCTAAGGTTCATATTTATGCATGTGAATGGCTTCAAAAATGATATAGTTAATAGTAATGACATCTCCTTTAGCACGCAAGAGGTCATGAAGCTCAAATAGATATTTATCAGAATCAGTATCATTTGGCTTCATTTTGTGAAAGACAATGCATTTGTGGATAATGATATCCAGATTTTTCAAGGAATAATTTGGATAAATTTCCTCTAAGTCTTTCCACAAGGTATGAGCACACGCAATGTTTTGCATATGATTAAGCACATTTCTTGGTTGTCCTCTAGTGATTAGATTAACAGTGTTAAGATTACCAAGCATATCCAGTTCTTCACCGTGAGAAGGATGTAAGGGATCAATGGGAGGTGCATAGGGATATTCAACATACTTGTACAAATGGAACTCATCAAATATATAAAGCAATTCATCTTTCCATCGTCTATAATACTCACCCTTGAGAATGGGCACTCTACAGCTAAAAATCCTCAAACTAGTCACATTCATCTTCCTCCAACGGTGTTTAAACCGAGGTTTTGACGACTTTGCATTGATCCAATTATAGGATCGATAGGTGTGTCTAGAGGGGGGTGAATAGACTACTTGACAAGATTAAAATCCTAGCCTTTTCCCAGTTTTATGGTTGGCAGATTTTAGCAATTCTAACAAGTCTAGTGCACCCTACACATGCTAGTAAAATAGTAAAAACATATATGGCAGCGAAAATTAAAGACTTTGCACATGTACTAAGGCGTAGAGTTTATGGGAACAAACTCAAAGAATTTGAAGCAACAATTTTTGGCATGGTTCCGATAGGTGGCTCTATCGTACGTCCATGTTAGTGGAGATTTCAACCCACAAAGGGTAACGGCTGCGTGAGTCCACGGAGGGCTCCACCCACAAAGGGTCCACGAAGAAGCGGCCTTGTCTATTCCACCATGGCTTCCGCCCACGAAGGACTAGCCTCACTGACGGTAGATCTTCACGAAGTAGGCGATCTCCTTGATCGTACAAACATCTTGGTTCAACTCCGCAACACGAAGTAGGAGGCTCCCAAGCGACACCTAACCAATATAGGAGGCACCACCCTCCAAAAGGTAATAGATGTGGTAGAATGATGAACTCCCTTCTCTTGTGCTTCAAAAGATAGTCTCCTCAACACTCAATCACTCTCTCATAGATTTGGCATGGGTAGGAGAGATTGATTTGGTGTAAACCAACTTGGGGAGGCTAGAGGTCAAGTTTCAAATGGATAGATTAGAATATATTGATCTCAACATATGATTGCTTCCTCCACGAATGAGAGGTAGGTGGAGGGGTATATAGAGGCAGCCCCCAAAATCCAACCTTTACACCTAATTTACCAACTCGGTGACACCGAAGTTACAAACTCGATGGTACCGACTTGCTCAAAAGGTAGCAACTTTTCAATCTCGGGGGAACCGCTATACACAGCCCGGTAGAACCGAAGAGGTGACTAACGGTGAGATGACACAACTCGGTGGCACCGATACTCAAACTCAAAAATTCTGATTTTGTGTACCGAGCAACAGAAGGTTGGTCACCTAAACTCGGCAGCACCAATGCAGAATCAGTTGTACCGAAATGTTAGGGTTTCGCTAGGCTTCTATGTGGGATGAAAATTGGTAGGGCCGAATATGGAAACGCGGTGGCACCGATTTTGGATATTTGGCTTGGGACACAAGTGTTACGTGGGAGAATGGTCGTGTATTTTTTTGGTGGCTATCTCTGAGCACTTGAGCAACCAATTCATCTTAATATCCCGTCCCCTTTTAATAGTATTGGCTTTCCTATGGACCCAAAAGTGATTTCTCACAAATATAAAATGAAGAGTCTTCTAGGTTGAAGCTTTAGTGAATCCTATTTCCTATCCTTCATCAAGAGCTTCTCCTCACAATCCTTTAGAGAATGCTCTCTCTGGACAATTCCTGAAATATACTAGATAAAAGTGTTAGTCCAAGAGATAATGTATGTTGCCATGAATTATCAAAACCACCAAGGGAGCATATGTGCTTTCACCAGTACTTGGTAGGATGTCCGGGGCCCCAACTTTGGCCAGATGTCTGAGGCCTTGTCCAGATGTCTGAGCCCTATACGTTGGCATTGTTTTTCTGTGTTCATGTGCACACTTCACAGCCACCGGATATCTGGCCCTTGGCCCAGATGTCCGGCCCGACACAGGCACTTACACTAAAACGACCGTATTTGCACCCATACTATATGTAGCCCTTCACCACTTTGTGGAGGTCGAGCAATACATTTATATGAATGCTAGAACACAAAAGGCACCCTCTCACTTCTCCTACACCAAATCTCAGATCCCGAAGATATTAGTGAGAGTTCTTGAGATATTTTCCAATAAAGTGATAGTCCACTCCCTCACCTTCCTGTGATCAAAGGAATTCATGATTTGACCAAGTATTGAGCATTTCCCCTTGATCTTATTACTCTTGGAGGTTATATACTCCTAGTAGGTAGGAGTGCTCTCGTGAGGAATCAACTTGTGATTTGTCCCCCGGAAAGTTTGTGAAGGTTTGGAGGCCGCCTCAAGGTCTACCACTAGTGGTTGGGAATCGCCTTCATGGTGATATCTCAAGGATAATAGGGTGAGCCTTCGTGTCGCTTGTGTACCTTCGTGGTAACATACACCTCTCTAACGGTAACTAGCATCCCTCCAAGGAAGTGAACATCGAGATACATCCTCCTCTCTATGAGTTTGGTTATCCCTAACCCTAACTCCTTACTTGTGGTTTACTTTGCATACTTGTTCGTACATTCACTATATATTGTTGTCCTCATTATATTGTCTTCCCTATTTGTCACATCCCTGACACCTTAATCAAGTTAGCTTTGTGCTCATGTTTTCTTTGCATTGCATCTAGGAAATTTTCAACAAGAACAAAGCAAGTGGTGAAGGAAAATTCTAAAACCCTAGCCACTTTTCAAAATAAAGGAAAATTCAAACTAGTTAAAATCAATGAACCCAAAATGGCCTCAAGAAAAGTTCAATCTTTCTGATAATTCATGGAAGTAAATAAGCAATGAAGAAAACCATTTTCTTGATACTTTAAGCATTCTAAATAAATGCAAAAAGCTACTGGTTTCAAGTTTAAAATTTGAAATCAGAAACTTTAAGTCTTCAAAAATACTGAAAACTCCAGGAATGGTTGGATATATTCCAACAAATATTCTGGTGTGTTTAAAATAGCTTTTACAAACTATTTGGGAGCTGAAATAAATAGTAAATCAATTAGTTAGCAGAACAGAAACAAAACAGGAAAAAAATAGAGGAAGAAACTACCTGACGCTCACCTCAGCCCAGGCCCAGTAGTGTTGCCGTCTTCCTCCTCGCCAGTAGGAGCAGGAGGTGGCCGCCGCGTCGCCGCGCGCCTCCACGCAACTCCCTGCCTGCCTGGCCGCCGCTTCGCGCTGGCAAGCACGGGGATAACCTCCCCGAGCACGTAGCTATCCATTCCCGTGCTCATTCTTCCCCCTCTCCTCTCGGTTCTCCCGATCCCCACTGCCGCCATTGACAGGAGCTCGAGCTCGAGCTGCCCGTGCCCCTAGCCATAGGATCTTCATTCTGAGTGTGCCGTTAGCACCGCCTCGACGAACTGGTCCTCCCTGCAGAAGCCGAAGCCTCCCCGAGCCCTGCAACGCCTACGGCACCGTCATCTTCAACCTTCGGCTGCCGGCGAGCTCTGCACGATTCGTCGCCCTCAGTGCTTCCCCGAGCCGTCTAAGCCCTCCTCTGCACTCCTCGTGAGCTTGCGCATCTTTCCCCTAAGATCTCCCCGTCGATCCCTCCTCTAATCCTAGTTCCATCGGAGCCCGACGAGGACCGCCGCTGTAGCTCATCGTCGGTAGCCCTCCGGTGAAGGGTTGGTCCGTCTGAGGCCACCAGCAGCCTCAGGACATCACGTAGATTCTTTAGGAGCCCAGCCCCGCGTGTTTTGACCCTGTAATCGATGACTTCGATGATGGCCGAACTTGGTCGCCGCCAAGCTCGTCACCGGCGTTAATTCCGGCCACCCCAGCCCCTGGGGTTTGTCCCATCGTGCGTGTCGTCGAGTGGTCGTTCTCCCCGTGGCCTCTGCCGAGAGTTTGGTCGTCGGAGACGAGTTTCCGATGCCCTCCACCATACTGGTGGTCGCCGGAGGCTCCCCGCCGGCGAGGACGACCTCGCCGCCGGTGGATCTCAGGTGGCCTGAGCCACTGACGTGTGGGGCCAGCCTGTGGATAATCTGGAATAGTAAAAATAAAACCAAATAATTTAATAAGTCACTGACATGTGGGTCCAGTGAGATTAATTAGCTAATTAAGATTAATTCTAATCTAAAACTGACCAGAGACACTGACAA
This sequence comes from Hordeum vulgare subsp. vulgare, assembly GCF_904849725.1. Taxonomy (NCBI): domain Eukaryota; kingdom Viridiplantae; phylum Streptophyta; class Magnoliopsida; order Poales; family Poaceae; genus Hordeum; species Hordeum vulgare. The sequence goes on from NC_058520.1 coordinate 350,764,857, forward strand.
GTGGGTCCCACTGGTCAGGTTTGACTTTCAATAGGTCAGTTGACCTGCTAATGTCAAGCTGACGCAATAAAGGGGTTTTCCAGTATAAAAATAATTCCAGAAATGTTTAAAACTTCTAAAATTCATAGAAATTAATCTGTAACTCCAATGAAAATAATTTATATATGAAAAAGTATCAGAAAAATTCAAGGAATCTGAATATGTCATTTTCAAACATGTTTGAAAATGTTACAGAACCCAAACATGTAGATTAATGAATAAGATAATTCTTATAAATAGTTTGTAGATGGAATTTGGAAAATATTTAAATTTCACTATAAATGACATGATCAAACACTGTCCTAATTACAAACCAGCAACCTAACATGTCGTCCCATGCATGTTAACATCAAGTTGATCTGAGCATCAGGTCGAATCAATTAAAATGGTATCCGAGAATACCTCGTTTGAAGTGGTATTTGAACTTGATTCAAATCAACTTCAAACCTAATACATGTTAGCTATAATAATTACCATCTTGTATTCTCATGCCATGTTCATGCATCATCTTGATTGCATATGTTTGATATTGGTTGTTGTAATTCCTTTCGGTAGGCTCCGCTCCCCCGGATTCCACCGAATATCCGTCTGACGGATATTGTCACTCCTCTCAGCAACAAGGCAAGCAACCATTTTTGATCATATCGATAAATCCCATGTTCTTGCTCCTGCACTTACTTATTGCATTAGGATCAAATGCTTCAAATGCTTTTGCCACGTTAGTTGAACCCACTTCCTTTGCATGACCTATCCTTGTCACAGTAAATAGATGAGCCTTGCAACCTAGCATACCTGGTAGTTGCTTGAGCCATGATGTTCCTTATCCTGCTATGCATGCTATGCTTAGAGTTGTGTATGGTCTGTCATCTGGGAGATGAACAGAATTGTGAGAATGTGTTCGGTAAGCAAAGGTTGTGTGTTGAACCTGATTTGGTAAAGGTACCGGTGAAAGGTTGTGTAGGAGTACATGGCGGGCTGTTTCATTGGAGCCGTCCTTAGGAACTGAGTTCCGTGTATGTAATCCAAGACGAGATACTACCACATGTTGGGCCCTGAAATATGACCCCGCTCGACTTATTAATCGCTTAGTACTCGGTCCAAGAGTTGCAAGTAGTTTCTGGTGTTTATAGTCATGCTAGACGCCGTGCATGGTACTGACCTAAGAGGTGGGCTGTGATGCGGTAGGCAGTGGCACGGTGTACCAAGTGGCACCCAGATGGTGGGCTTGGGAACCCTACGCACATCGTTTGGGGCCGTGACGGAAACCTCGGCCGGACTTCCGTACGGGTTACTCTCAGATAGGCGATAAACCTGGACTAGGTACTAGTGTGGTTAACGGTCGTGGCCGACTCCCTCGCTGGGCTTCCGCTTGAAGGTTGCCGAGGTGCATGACATGCACATGGCGATAAGTGGTGAGAGCGTGTGTGACGAAGTACACCCCTGCAGGGTTATGATCTATTCGAATAGCCGCGTCCGCGGATATGGACTACTTGGAGACATATGTTGTTCATAGAAAACTTAAATGGCTACTCATAAAATTGTCAAGATAAGCGTGAGTGTCGCGGACGGCATTTCCATATGGATACGGACTGATTCCACGATGGTGTATTGTTGTGGTGTTAGTGGACTTGTGTGCGAGAAATCAAGTTGTCAAAATTATTTAAAAATGCAAGTTGTCTAGCCACGAGTCAAATGCTGGCTTTCCGCATGAAACCCCACCATACCTTATTGATACATAGCATGAGTAGTTAGTTATCCTAAAGTCTTGTTGAGTACCTCCGTACTCATGTTTGCTTAATAAATGTTGCAGAGGTTGCTAATGACCCTAATGGAGGGTTCTTCATAGACATCAACGACGACGAGTAGCTGGTGTCCCAGCTATGATCTGGCCCTAGGTTGGGTCTGTAGTATAGTCAGGCCATGTGCCTTCTAGTTGCACCTGTCTGTACTCAGACAGCTTTAAACACTTCCGCTGGCTTGTAACTGAATGACTGCTATTATGGGTCGTGAGACCCTTACTGTGTAATATTATGTGTGTGGCTCTTCCGAGCCTCTTAAATAAAGCTTGTATTTTTATGGTTATGTTGTGATGCCATTGATGTATCTATACATATCGGTATGCCATGCGTATGTGTGTCATACTTGATATATATGGGGTTCGATTACCTAGCTGTGAACTTTAGTAGCACTCCTTACAGGGAAATGCCCCTTTGTGATCCAACGAGCCATGGTAGCTCGCTACTGCTCCGGACACATTGGTTGACCGGCATGTGTCCTCTTAGCTGTTGTCTCTGTCCCCTTTGGGGAAATGTCGCGCGATGTAATGGAGTCCTTGTAGCTTGCTACGACTCGTCTACACTCGCTGGTGACCAACACCTGCTTTGTTGGGTCATGTATGCATGTCCTTGTGTGGTACTGCCACTTTGGTTTATGACTAGACTTGTCAATCCGGGTTCTTTCACATTGGAATGCTAGCGACACAATTGCATACGTGAGTCAAAAGGCGCAAACGGTCCCGGCTAAGGTAAGGTTGCAGCCGTGGGGTTAACCGTGCATGAGACCGCAAAGGGATGTGACGTGTTACAGGCTGGATTCCTATGGCTTAGGATCGGGGTCCCGACAGCGTTGGTATCAGAGCCTGACTGACTGTAGGACTACTAAGCCAAACTGGTCGAAGTTGAGTCTAGAATTGCTTTAGTTATACCTAAGGGAATTGTTTGTGGAAGGGAACGTAAGACTCTTGTTCTCTTCTCAAGTTATTCTATTCTGGTCATCCTCGTCCTTTCTCCGGGAATTAAGGACTAGGTTACTCATCTTCTTCTAGGCTCGTGTTTCTGATCGGTAGATTATAGGACTACGGCTCACGAGATATTTGGGTTTCTTTCATTCCTAGGGAAAAGGAAGTAAGTTTGATGATCAGAGAATTGAACTTGATAGTTGAGTGGTTACGCTATTCCATTTTTGGGTTGTCTAAAAATCTGTTTTGAGCATTTACAGCCGTTGTGCTGCCCAATTTTGCATTGAGAGCTCTAATGCTTTTGCATTACTCTCTATTTCAGATGCCTGGTCATTCTTCTCGTCAGGTGGTATGTCTGACCAGGTGCATTGATGTGCCGGGTCATACGGCCATGCTGGTCAGGGTGATGTCGGTGTGCGGTTACTGCTGGTACCCCGAGTACACAGTGGAGGAACAATACCGAGACTTCAACCAGAGCCAGTATATCTGCACTGTTAGGGTATTTCCAGACTACCCTGGAGCTGAGGAGCCAATCCATTGGTCCTATGGGTTGGGAGTCACTGTTGACATGGCAGTACAAGATGCTGCGTATTCAATGCTGACCATTATGAGGGCGAGACATGCACTGCTGCAGAATTCAGAGTTCTGCTATGTTCCGGCCTCTCAGCCTGGTGAAGAGGGATACCTCACTGGAGTCTATTTTGATTCTTCTATGGAGGATCCACTACTGCAGTCCACTGTTGAGATGCTAGAGAACAGAGACAGGCATGCTCGTGCTCTCCGCATGGAGCTTTATGCTACCCGTGCCCGTCTGTGGACGGATTTGACGCAGCTGGCACCGGTAGTCCAGACAGGGTACGGAGATATGGAGATGCTGAACCCTGTTAGGACCCATCTTCCGGCCCACGTTGACTGGCCAGCTATAGGAGGAGTCACCCCTCTTCGGGGACCCCTCTTACCACCAGTCAGGGGACCAAGGCCACATCCGTGTCCTTACGGATCCCAGGGAGCTCAGGCCAGAGTGTTTCCTGGTCCGCAGGTTCAGCTTCCAGGTCATGGAGGTAATCTCTATGAGATGTTCTATGCGGATGCCTGAGTTGTGAGCGAAAGGATAGTATGGTAGTAGTCGTACGTTCACAGTCCTGCGTGACTTGTGAAGTATGCCTGTGATGTGAAATGAATTCCGGAGGCCTAGATAAATAATGTATAGGAAGCTTGTAAGCCTCTGATGAGTAGTTTCATAATTTCAGTAGTTTGCTCTTCGGTTAAGGTTGTACTGAACTATGTAAGGGTGTGTATGAACCATGGTGTATATATAGCAGTTGCTTGTTACCATGTTGTTCGGATATTCATTTCCGCATTCTGTGTGTTCAGTACATTCTTAATCCATAGCTAGTAATGATATGATATTGGTCTAAGCTGTGAGTTTGTTTGTCAGGATGGTGTTCACCAGGTTGAACCATGCCCCTGCTCATGAGCAAGGCGAGGGTAGTCAAGCTTCGCAGGAAGACCTGCCTCACCCGCCCTCTCTGGCGGAAGTTATGCTTGAGGCAGAGAGAAACAAAAGGGAGACCAACCGACTGTTAGAGCGTATTGAGCAGAATACGGCTCGTCAGCCTAGGAATGCTGAGTGTCCCTCAACGACTTTGTGAAGCTGAATCCTCCAAAGTTTCATCATTCCGTCGATCCCCTCGACGCTGATGACTGGCTGTGCAGGATCTCACGCAAGATTCGCTCTGCGAATGTTTCTGAGGCCGACAAGGTGACCTTTGCGGCGTATTTCCTGGAAGGACCCGCCAATCTGTGGTGGGAGAACTTTGAAGCTATGCATCCTGCTGAACCAGCAGCCACATGGGCAGACTTCAGTGCACCTTTTCGTCTGCACCATATTCCGGAGGGCCTGATGGACAGAAAGAGAGAGGAGTTTTGTGCTTTCACCCAGGGCAAGTTGACCGTGGATGCCTATAGCCGCGAGTTCGGTAACCTCGCCCGCTATGCAACAGAGGAGGTGTCTACTGACGCCAAGAAGCAAGCAAGATTCCGTAAGGGTCTGAGCCCTGAGCTTCGCCGTGATCTGCGCCTCCACGAGTGTGCAAGCTTTCTAAACCTCGTCAACAAGGCGATCAGTGCCGAGACTGGTCATACTGACTTTGAAGCCACAAGGAAGCACCCCCGTGACTTTGGCTCATCTTCTGGTTCCGCGTTTCCAAAACGCAGGTTGTGGGTTCCGAACAGTTCTCTGCCGCCAAGATACACTCCGAGGCCATCCTACGTGGCGCCTCAGACGAATCATACCAACCCTCCAGCAAAAACTTATGGTGGTCCAGCTAGCAATGTTGCACCACGTGCCAACCAAGTGATATGCTACAAGTGTGGAGAACCAGGGCACTATTCCTGTGAGTGTCCTCAAAATGTGGGTGCCAAGCAACCCGGAAAGTCTGTCGGGCAAGGCAAGTCGGGCAAAGCTTACTATGTGAAGCCAACTCCTGCACGTGGCCGTGTGAACTATGTCTCAGTAGAAGAAGCTGCAGAGGATCCCGACGTCATAGTGGGTACGCTTCTTGTCAATCATCACCCAGCGTCTGTTCTCTTTGACACTCGGTCTTCTCATTCCTTCATTTCAGAAAGTTATGCACTGTTGCATAACATGTCTTTTTGTGATATGCCAATTCCATTGGTTGTCCAAACTCCTGGTAGTAAATGGCAAACCTCTAGGATAACCTATGACAATGAAATTCTAGTAGACAGGCTAGTTTTTCTAGCCTCATTGATAGCCTTGAAATCTTCGGATATTAATATCATCTTGGGTATGGACTGGATGTCAGCTCACTATGCCAAGATTGATACTCATTCCAGAAATGTCCACCTTACCCATCCCTCGGGTGAGATAGTAAATGTCTCTACTCGAGTTGCCGAATGCCAACTCTATTCCTTAAATGCCAACCCTCTTCCGGAACTTGAAGACATTCCGGTAGTCCGTGACTTTCCCGATGTCTTTCCAGAGGAACTGCCAGGAATTCCACCTGACAGAGATGTAGAGTTTGTGATAGATCTTGTTCCGGGAACTGTCCCAATAGCCAGAAGACCATATAAGATGGCACCCCTGGAGCTAGCCGAACTTAAGAAGCAACTAGATGAGGCCTTGAATAAAGGTTTCATTCGTCCTACCTCTTCTCCTTGGGCTTGCCCCGTCCTCTTCGTCAAGAAGAAAGACGGAACGGATCGGATGGTTGTAGATTACCGACTAGTTAATCTGGTCACCATAAAGAACAAGTATCTGCTCCCCAGGATCAACGACCTGTACGATCAGCTCGCTGGGTCCTCAGTCCTCTCCAAAATGGATTTGAGGTTGGGATACCATCAAATCAAGATCAAGAACGGGGACATTCCAAAAACGGATTTTGTTACACGTTATGGCCAATACGAGTACACCATCATGTCCTTCGGTTTAACCAATGCCCTAGCCACCTTCTCTCGTTTGATGAATTCAATCTTCATGGAGTATTTGGATAAATTCGTCGTGGTATACCTCGATGATATTCTCATCTACTCGAAGAACGAAGAAGAACATGCCGAGCATCTAAGGCTGGTATTGATGAAACTTCGAGAGCATCGCCTTTATGCCAAGTTTTCAAAATGTGAATTTTGGTTACCAGAAGTGACCTATCTAGGTCACGTAATCTCTGGTAAGGGTATTGCTGTCAATCTCGAGAGAGTTCAAGCTGTCCTTCATTGGACTCAACCTGAATCGGTTAAGCAAGTTAGGAGTTTTCTTGGACTAGCAAGCTATTGTCGCCGCTTTGTCGAGAATTTCTCCAAGGTTGCAAAGCCTCTAACTGAACTCCTCAAGAAGGATAAAAAGTTCGAGTGGACACCACAGTGTGAGCATAGTTTTCAGGAACTGAAAAGACGCCTGACTTCCGCACCTGTGTTGCTACCACCAGATTTTTCTAAGGACTTTGTGATCTATTGCGACGCCTCGCGACAAGGATTAGGTTGCATTCTCATGCAAGATCGTCATGTAATCGCATATGCATCTCGACAGTTGCGTCCACATGAGGATAATTATCCCACACATGACCTTGAGCTTGCAGCTGTGATCCATGCACTAAAAACCTGGCGACATTACCTTTTGGGTAATCGTTGCGAAATATGCACTGATCACCAAAGTCTGAAATATATCTTCACCCAGCCAGATTTGAATCTCACGCAAAGACGGTGGGTTGAGTTGATCTCGGATTATGACTTAGGGATAACTTACACCCCGGGGAAGGCCAATGTTATGGCCGATGCACTAAGTCGTAAATCTTATTGTAACAATTTGATGCTACAACAAGGTCAACCACATCTCTATGAGGACTTTCGGAAGTTGAATCTTCATATTGTTCCTCAAGGATTCCTTTCTGCCCTGGTGGCGAAGCCTACCCTTAAGGATCAAATTATAGCTGGCCAAAAGCGTGACAAGGGTATATCACGGATCAAGGAGAATATTCTTAGCGGAAACGCAAAAGAATTTTCCATGAACGATCAAGGTGTGGTGTTCTTCCAGAATCGTCTAATGGTTCCTAAGAACCCACATCTAAGGCAGTTAATCCTTAAGGAGGCTCATGACTCTCCTCTCACCATTCATCCCGGTAGTACTAAGATGTATCAGGACCTACGCCAGAGGTTCTGGTGGACTAGGATGAAGAGAAACATTGCTGAGTTCGTTGCTAACTGTGACGTTTGTCGTCGAGTTAAGGCAGAACATCAAAGGCGTGCTGGCACCCTTCAACCTCTAGCAATTCCTGAATGGAAATGGGATAAAGTTAGTATGGATTTCATTACCGTATTTCCCAAGACCAAGAAAGGAAATAATGTTATCTTTGTGGTCATTGACTGACTATTCAAAGTGGCTCATTTTCTTCCCGTTCGTGAGAGTATAAGAGCTAGCCAGCTAGCGGAGTTATATATCTCTCGAATAGTGTCTCTTCGTGGTGTTCCCCTAGAGATTAACTCGGACCGTGGAAGTATCTTTACTTCTTGCTTCTGGGAAAGTTTTCAGAATGCCATGGGGACTCAGCTATCTTTTAGCACTGCTTTCCATCCTCAATCAAGTGGTCAAGTAGAAAGAGTGAATCAAATCCTAGAAGATATGCTCCGAGCCTGTGTTATATCGTTCAGTATGAGTTGGGAGAACTGCCTTCCATTTGCCGAATTCGCTTATAAAACAATAGTTATCAATCAAGCTTGGGCAAAGCTCCTTTTGAAGTTCTCTATGGACGAAGATGTCGAACACCTCTTAATTGGTCAGAAACCGGAGAGAGGCAACTCTTTGGCCCGGATATGATCCAGGATGCAGAAGAGCAGGTTCGCATTATTCGTGAAAAGTTGAAAACAGCCCAGTCTCGTCAAAAGAGCCAATATGATCGTCATCATAAGGTTGTGACCTTTGAAGTTGACGAGAAGGCTTACCTTCGGGTTACACCTTTGAAGGGTACCCATCGATTCGGTATCAAGGGCAAGTTGGCTCCTTGTTACATTGGTCCTTTTCGCATTCTTGCCAAACGAGGAGAAGTTGCCTACCAGTTGGAACTTCCTCCGCATCTTTCCAAGGTTCATGATGTCTTCCACATCTCGCAACTCAGGCGTTGCTTTTCGGATCCTATCCGTGAAGTGGACCACGAAACGCTTGATCTCCAAGATAACCTTTTGTACCGAGAATACCCCGTGCGTATTCTTGATCAAGCTGAGCGTACCACTCGACGTCGAAACCTTAAGTTTCTTAAAGTTCAATGGTCAAATCATTCTGAAAAAAGGAGGCAACTTGGGAAAGAGAGGATCGTCTCCGACTTGAGTATCCTGCGTTATTCCCGACGACTTCTAAATCTCGGGACAAGATTCTTTTGAGTGGGGGTGAGTTGTCACATCCCTGACACCTTAATCAAGTTAGCTTTGTGCTCATGTTTTCTTTGCATTGCATCTAGGAAATTTTTCAACAAGAACAAAGCAAGTGGTGAAGGAAAATTCTAAAACCCTAGCCACTTTTCAAAATAAAGGAAAATTCAAACTAGTTAAAATCAATGAACCCAAAATGGCCTCAAGAAAAGTTCAGTCTTTCTGATAATTCATGGAAGTAAATAAGCAATGAAGAAAACCATTTTCTTGATACTTTAAGCATTTTAAATAAATGCAAAAAGCTACTGGTTTCAAGTTTAAAATTTGAAATCAGAAACTTTAAGTCTTCAAAAATATTGAAAACTCCAGGAATGGTTGGATATATTCCAACAAATATTCTGGTGTGTTTAAAATAGCTTTTACAAACTATTTGGGAGCTGAAATAAATAGTAAATCAATTAGTTAGCAGAACAGAAACAAAACAGGAAAAAAATAGAGGAAGAAACTACGTGACGCTCACCTCAGCCCAGGCCCAGTAGCGTTGCCGTCTTCCTCCTCGCCAGTAGGAGCAGGAGGTGGCCGCCGCGTCGCCGCGCGCCTCCATGCAGCTCCCTGCCTGCCTGGCCGCCGCTTCGCGCTGGCAACCACGGGGATAACCTCCCCGAGCACGTGGCTATCCATTCACGTGCTCATTCTTCCCCCTCTCCTCTGGGTTCTCCCGATCCCCTTCGCCGCCATTGACATGAGCTCGAGCTCGAGCTGCCCGTGCCCCTAGCCATAGGATCTTCATTCTAAGTGTGTCGTTAGCTCCGCCTCGACGAACTGGTCCTCCCTGCAGAAGCCGAAGCCTCCCCGAGCCCTGCAACACCTACGGCACCATCGTCTTCAACCTTCGGCCGCCGGCGAGCTCTGCTCGATTTGTCGCCCTCAGTGCTTCCCCGAGCCGTCTAAGCCCTCCTCTGCACTCCTCGTGAGCTTGCGCATCTTTCCCCTAAGATCTCCCCGTCAATCCCCTCCTCTAGGCCTAGTTCCATCGGAGCCCGACGAGGACCGCCGCTGCAGCTCGTCGCCGGTAGCCCTCCGGTGAAGGGTTGGTCCGTCTGAGGCCACCGGAAGCCTCAGGACATCACGTAGATGCTTTAGGAGCCCAGCCCCGCGCGTTTTGACCCTGTAATCGATGGCTTCGACGATGGCCGAACTTGGTCGCCGCCAAGCTCGTCGCCGGCGTTGATTCCGGCCACCCCAGCCCCTGGGGTTTGTCCCATCGTGCGCGCCGTCGAGTGGTCATTCTCCCCGTGGCCTCTGCCGTGAGTTTGGTCGTCGGAGGCGAGTTTCCGATGCCCTCCACCGTACTGGTGGTCGCCGGTGGATCTCAGCTGGCCTGAGCCACTGACGTGTGGGGCCAGCCTCTGGATAAACTGGAATAGTAAAAATAAAACCAAATAATTTAATAAGTCACTGATATGTGGGTCGAGTGAGATTAATTAGCTAATTAAGATTAATTCTAATCTAAAACTGACCATAGACACTAACAAGTGGGTCCCACTGGTCAGGTTTGACTTTCAACAGGTCAGTTCACCTGCTCATGTCAAGCTCACGCAATAAAGGGGTATTCCAGTATAAAAATAATTCCAGAAATGTTTAAAACTTCTAAAATTCATAGAAATTAATCTGTAACTCCAATGAAAATAATTTATATATGAAAAAGTATCAGAAAAATTCAAGGAATCTGAATATGTCATTTTCAAACATGTTTGAAAATGTTACAGAACCCAAACATGTAGATTAATGAATAAGTTAATTCTTATAAATACTTTGTAGATGGAATTTGGAAAATATTTAAATTTCACTATAAATGACATGATCAAACACTGTCCTAATTACAAACCAGCAACCTAACATGTCATCCCATGCATGTTAACATCAAGTTGATCTGAGCATCAGGTCGAATCAATTAAAATGGTATCCGAGAATACCTCGTTTGAAGTGGTATTTGAACTCGATTCAAATCAACTTCAAACCTAATACATGTTAGCTATAATAATTACCATCTTGTATTCTCATGCCATGCTCATGCATCGTCCTGATTGCATATGTTTGATATTGGTTGTTGTCATTCCTTTCGGTAGGCTCCGCTCCCCCGGATTCCACCGAATATCCGTCTGACGGATATTGTCACTCCTCTGAGCAACAAGGCAAGCAACCATTTTTATCATCCCAATAAATCCCGTGTTCTTGCTCTTGCACTTACTTATTGCATTAGGATCAAATGCTTCAAATGCTTTTGCCACGTTAGTTGAACCCACTTCCTTTGCATGACCTATCCTTGTCACAGTAAAAAGCTGAACCTTGCAACCTAGCATACCTGGTAGTTGCTTGAGCCATGATGTGCCTTATCCTGCTATACATGTTATTCTTAGAGTTGTGTATGGTCTGTCATCTGGGAGATGAACAGAATTGTGAGAATGTGTTCGGTAAGCAAAGGTTGTGTGCTGAACCTGATTTGGTAAAGGTACCGGTGAAAGGCTGTGTAGGAGTACATGGCGGGTTGTTTCATTGGAACCGTCCTTAGGAACTGAGTTCCATGTATGTAATCCAAGACAAGATACTACCACATGCTGGGCCCTGAAATATGACCCTGCTCGACTTATTGATCGCTTAGTACTCGGTCCAGGAGTTGCAAGTAGTTTCTAGTGTTTATAGTCATGCTGGAGGCCGTGCATGGTGCTGACCTGAGAGGTGGGCTGTGATGCGGTAGGCAGTGGCACGGTGTACCAAGTGGCACCCGGATGGTGGGCTTGGGAACCCAGCGCACATCGTTTGGGGCCGTGACGGAAACCTCGGCCGGACTTCCGTACGGATTACTCTCAGATAGGCGATAAACCTGGACTAGGTATTAGTGTGGTTAACGGTCGTGGCCGACTCCCTCGCTGGGCTTCCGCTTGAAGGTTGCCGAGGTGCATGACGTGCACATGGCAATAAGTGGCGAGAGCGTGTGTGACAAAGTACACCCTTGCAGGGTTATGATCTATTCGAATAGCCGCGTTCGCGGATGTGGACTACTTGGAGACATATGTTGTTCATAGATAACTTAAATGGCTACTCATAAAATTGTCAAGATAAGCGTGAGTGTCGCGGACGGCATTTCCGTATGGAGACGGAATGATTCCACGGTGGTGTATTGTTGTGGTGTTAGTGGACTCGTGTGCGAGAAATCAAGTTGTCAAAATTATTTAAAAATGCAAGTTGTCTAGCCACGAGTCAAATGCTGGCTTTCCGCATGAAACCCCACCATACCTTATTGATACATAGCATGAGTAGTTAGTTATCCTAAAGTATTGCTGAGTACCTCCGTACTCATATTTGCTTAATAAATGTTGCAGAGGTTGCTAATGACCCTAATGGAGGGTTCTTCATAGACATCGACGACGACGAGTAGCGGGTGTCCCAGCTACGATCTGGCCCTAGGTTGGGTCTTTAGTATAGTCAGGCCATGTGCCTTCTAGTTGCACCTGTCTGTACTCAGACAGTTTTAAACACTTCCGCTGGCTTGTAACTGAATGACTGCTATTATGGGTCGTGAGACCCTTACTGTGTAATATTATGTGTGTGGCTCTTCCGAGCCTCTTAAATAAAGCTTGTATGTTTATGGTTATGTTGTGATGCCATCAATGTATCTATACATATCGGTATGCCATGCGTACGTGTGTCATACTTGATATGTATGGGGTTCGATTACCTAGCCGTGAACTTTAGTAGCACTTCTTACAGGGAAATGCCCCTTTGTGATCCAACGAGCCATGGTAGCTCGCTACTGCTCCGGACACATTGGTTGACCGGCTTGTGTCCTTCTTAGCTGCTGTGTCTGTCCCCTTTGGGGAAATGTCGCGCGATATAATGGAGTCCTTGTAGCTTGCTACGACTCGTCTACACTCGCTGGTGACCGACACCTGCTTTGTTGGGTCATGTATGCCTGTCCTTGTGCGGTACTACCACTTTGGTTTATGACTAGACTTGTCGATCCGGGTTCTTTGACATTGGAATGCTAGCGACACAATTGCATACGTGAGTCAAAAGGCACAAACGGTCCCGGCTAAGGTAAGGCTGCAGCCGTGGGGTTAACCGTGCGTGAGACCGCAAAGGGATGTGACGTGTTACAGGCTGGATTCCTATGGCTTAGGATCGGGGTCCCGACACTATTTCCTTGTAAAGATTAATTATTTAGGCATACACTTTATATCCCGCAATTCATACTTGCTGCTATTTATATATCTTGTGTTTAGTGTGAATTGCTAACTTGTGTCATACACTTCCATATCTTGTGATTTTTCTCAAGTAAGTTTGTGTAACTAACTTGTGATTGTTAGTATCCTTGTTGTGCTCATCTTATTAGAACAAGTTATTGGTGCACTTAGTTAAGCCTACTATATTTAGGATTTGTGCTTGAAACCTATCCTCTTAACTTATTTCCACATTAGGATATAGCCAAATCCGTAAAGATTTTCAAACGCCTATTCATCCCCCCCTCTAGGCGACATCATGCCCCTTTCATTTGGTATCAAAGCAAGGTCTCTCCTTATTAGGCTTCACCTCCTAGAGAGTATTGATGTTGATTAATGGGTTAGTGCACAATGACACCTTTGATTTTTATGGCACAAATTATCAATTGTGGAGAATTCGTATGCTTTGTCACCTTTGGCACATGGGTCCAAATGCTTTAAAAATTGTTCTTGTAGGGATTTATTTTGCAAAGGATGATCCATGTCCATCTATAGATGACATGTATTTTGATTGTGTTGCCTCTCTTGCGAGTCAGCAAACTATAATCCTTGAAGTGTTTAAGTGAATCTCGACTTGCAAGTCGTCTCATGAGGTTTGGACCAAACTCGAAGATATATATGGTGGGTCCAATCTTGATGAAGACAATATTATATTGAAGGAGTTGATGGAGGAACTCTCCACATTTGTCTATCATGAAGAGATCTCCATTGCTTCCACCTCGATTACTAGCACACTTCGACATCTTCCACTCCACCAACAGGTGGCATGCCACAAGGTAATGACATGGTGAGTGAAGAAATATCTTGTGATGATGCTGTTAAGCTCATTATTACTGATCTTGCCTGTGTAGATGCTAGTGTTGTATCTTCTATGGACTTGGGCATATCTAGCACTACAAATAGTATAGATTATTGTGTTGATAGTCCATGCATATCACCTAAGAATTCCTTGATAAATGTTTGTGATGATATGCTTGCTCTCTCGTGGTTCCATGATCAAAATGCTTTGGTTTCCTCTAGTTGTTATATGACTAACCATTTAGAGGAAATCAAGAAAATGAGGCACTCTTGATTGATGAAGAACCTTATTCTCCAAAAGAATGATCATCAACTCCCTTTGTTCACATGCGCCGCATGGCAAGAGGTAATGATGAGGTATCATCTTCTCTTAGAGATAATGATGATATTTGTAATGAGGATGAGGATGATGACTTGACTGAAAATCTCCAAGACATTGGCGAAATTCTTAATAGAGCTAAAAATAACACTTATAAAAGGTTTCAATATGTTCTTGCTTACTTTGAGAAATGTAACGATTTATTTATTAACGAGCAAGCTAAAAGTGAACAACTTGAACATGAACTTGATATGGCTCATCAAACATTTAGAGACTTAAGATCTTCAAAAGGAGATCTTGAAAATACTCATGGTAAACTTAAAGAGGATTTTGAGCTCCTTCTCCTTGAATTCAATGGTGTCAAAGGAGAGCTCACCAAAATCTCTAAGATTCATGAGGAGCTTCAATCTACTCATGGGAAGTCTCTAATTGCTACTTGCTCCTCTCATATTGTCGATGATACTTGTGCATCTAACACTACCTCATGTGAAGAATCAACTTTGAAGGAGAATGTTGAGTTATGTGCTCAACTTGATTTGCTAACAAGCAATTATGGGAAATTGGAAGAAAGTCATGAAAATCTCTCAAGAACTCATGAGGATCCTCTAATCTCTCATAATGAGCTAAAGTTAGCACATGAGTCTACGGTCACCAAGGTAAAATCTTGTGAGTCTCATGTGAACATTAGCACATCTACTCTAAATGCTTTATTGCCATGTGCTAATCCTTGCAACTCATCCATCTCTCATATTATTAGCTATCATGATGAATGGTTCACATTGTCTTGTTGCTTTAACCATGAAGTTTCTACTTCCACTAGTCCTCTTGTTTCTATTGTTGACACTAACCATGTAGAAAATATTAATGAGCTCAAGGCCCAAGTCACTAGTTTGAAGAAACACTTGGAAAAGTGTGGTGATGGACATATTTATCACTCCAATAAGAAGAAGTCCAAGAACAAGAAAATGGGACAAGACCAAGCCACGAACGAGTCCAACATTTCTTGCTTTAAGTGCAAAAAGGTTGGGCATCATGTGAGATCTTGTCCATCGAAGATAAGGGCTTATAAAGATATGCTACATGGGAAGAGGCCTCAATATCAATATCGAGCTCAACCTCATGTTGAAGAACGACCACTATGCATGATCACTACTGCAGG
This sequence comes from Hordeum vulgare subsp. vulgare, assembly GCF_904849725.1. Lineage (NCBI taxonomy): Eukaryota > Viridiplantae > Streptophyta > Magnoliopsida > Poales > Poaceae > Hordeum > Hordeum vulgare. Next base: position 350,780,066 of record NC_058520.1, read on the forward strand.
ATGGTCCAAACATGATATTACAATCACAGACCCTTCGACAAAATTGTATGTGATGGATTAATCGCAAATGGTGATGTAAAAAATGACAAAAAATATGCAAACCGTTTACGATGGCGGAGACATCAAACATGGTTCAGATTAGAGTTGTGTTTGTGATACGTGGAATAAGGTTCACTCCAATGAACTGTTTGTGATGAGGCAGAACAACAGAAACGGGCACTAGATGAAGGTGTGTGCGATATACGATATACAGTTTACTCGTATGAACTGTTTGCGATTAGGAAACGCAATAGAAATGGTCGGTCGGATCAAGGTGTGTGCGATATACAGCATACGGTTCACTAGGATGAACTTTTTTTCATTAGGAAACACAACAGAAACGGTTCAGTTTAGCAAGATGTGTGTGATATGTGACATACATCTCACATAGATGAACTGTTTGCGATGAGCCAAAAGAACACAAACAATTTGCGATGAGAAAATATAACACACACGATTATTACTATTAGTTCATGTGCGGTTCTGTGTGTAGAACAAAATTTGCAAAATGCAAACTAGTTAAGCATCCAAATAATAACATGATTCCATAACCTAATTAAGCATCCAACTACATAAGTGAGTACACACATAACATTGGTGCACACCTCAATACACTATTACATGCATAATAAACTTAGCCTGCTAAAATTATAAATATTTTGGCATAGAGTGAGTATGGGAAACGATCAATACATCATCTACTTCATGTGACACTTGTCGCCACCACTCTGCTTGTGGCTTGATCCCTTGATGTATTCCGGTAGGAGGCGGTTCCTCCTGTCAACGATCCGCCTGAACATCTCGTAGCATGTGTACGCTTCCTTGGTTGTGGTATGGAGGTGATGTTCATCCAGTCTCTTCACCGAGGCCATGTGCCAGACAGCCTTGTTCTTCTTGCACTCAGCCCTCATGCCTCCATAGTAGGGGTCGATGATGGCCTCGGCCATGTCTACATAGGAGTCCATGTCCATCTTGCTACCCCAGATCTTGTAGTGGTCGCGGATGTCGACACGCTTCTAGCAGGCCAAGCCCCGAAGTCTTGAGTACCATTTGATCGTTGGTGGTGTCCACCGCAGCGAACCTGTAGTCGGGGCTGTTGACAAACCTGGTGAAACACTCGCAAGGCACTGTGTCCAGGAAATAGTGGTAGAGGAGAACATGATGGTGCACGCACAACTGGGTGACAACAACCTTCGGATCATGCCCGACACGACCGCCGGTGTAAGCTAGGTCAAACCCGACGACTTTGTACTTGTCATCCTCAGCTAGCAACCACTCCATAGTGTTGATGGAGTCCTCCACCATGACCGGGTCATTGGTGTACACCACCATGAGGTCCATCTTCCTCATGTGGGTCCTCACAAGATGCATGCCAAACTCCATTGCAGTGCCGCTAGATATCCTCTTTTTATGTGTCGTCGAGGGTGTTCTTATTGTGTTGTGGGGCACGATCGAAAGCGTGAAAAGATTATGGTTAATGGTCGTGGGCATAAATGGGGTCGGACGTCCTGGAAAACCGGCACGGGGCGACGCTCGTGGCGCAACCGCGTGCATATGGAGCCCCGAACGTTATCGTGGGCAGGCCCCAACCGTTGGCAGAGCGTCATATGGTTCAATCAGATGAATTGTTTTTTATTAGGCAACACGACACAAACGGTTCAACTTAACAAGATGGGTTGCGCGTCGGCCCGAACCGCTAGCAGAGCACGTGCGGAGGGACGCGACTCGAACGCGACGTGGTTCCTAAATGGCGAGCAGAGTGCATGGAGGGACGCGAGCAGAGCGTGCCACGGCCTCCTAAACGGCGAGCAAGCACATGCGTAATTATTGCATATAGCAGTTGAACATAGCCATATGAAGGTGTGTTTCGGGCTTTGAGCCCAGAACCATCAATAAATTTTGAGCTTGTTTCTCGTCACATTCCAGATTACCACGCAATAAGTAATTCCAAATCTGTTCACATTGATCAAACCTAAACGCGTTCGTACTTAGCACCGGGCTATAAAAACTACCCACTCAAAAATTACTTCTCATTTCCTCCTCTCATCACCCACTAAACAGGTCTTTCCTGTCAAGTCGTTCCATCGTGACTAGTAGAAGTAGTTTCGGGTCGACATATAACCAGGGAGCAAAGACCAAAGCCGAAGAAGCAATAGAGAGGTCTCTCTGCTGCATGGCAGACGCGGCAAAGATGTCCTGGCGTGCCACGGATACCTAGAACAAGCTCTCACCAAAAGGCGAGGGCTCTCTCAAGAGCACTCGTTGCATCTGTGAACGCGAAGAAATGGTGGTGCTGAAGTCCTCGGCCATCGAGACGCTAGTCTTGCTCACCTAATTAGGCATGAGGAGTTGGTCGGATGATTGGTAAAGCTTCTCAACATTAGCGATGTCTCGGCTGAGAAGGTGACCGGACTCGTCATGCGACCCATGGGTGACAATGAAAAGCTCCTCAAGGAGCTCGCCAAGAAGGAGGAGGAGGTCATCGGCTAGAAGAAGTTGCATGAGCAAAGCACTGTCCCGGGGATGACATTAAAAGCGGTCATCGAGGAACTTATGGATGACTTGAGGAAGCTCCACATTGAGCGTGAGAAGGAGGTAGAGGAATCCGTGGTTGATGTCAAGTAAAGTTGTGATGATTTGAAGAAGGAGGTGGAGGAACTCGACGCCCGAGGATCCATCAAGGAGTAGAGACAGTAGCGACCCAGAGCATTGTCTTTGATTTCCTTCTTCTCTTGCCCCTGTATCTTTCGTGCCTTTCCGCGTGTGGCATTTAAAATTATTGGGAATATGTAAGACAACTATTATCCACGCCTGGGTAATTTTTTCCTCGTATTATCCGTTGCCATTTTATTTTCTCGACGTATTATCCGTTGTCGCATGTGGCATTTTAAATTATCCAGAATACGAGTTTGAAACAAGTTAAAATCACGTTCTCAGTGAGGCACGAACAAAACAACTGCTTAACATTGAGTGGGGCCATGGCATCGCACGCAAACACCCTCCGTCCAGGTGCTTTAATTAACAGCATGTTAAACAAAGGCTCGAGCTGCTCACATGTGTCCCATGGAGCCTGTGCGGCGGACTACTCACGCTCGTCCCGTCAAATCAAACAGTTGCACGCAACTACCGACTATGGTTAAATTTTTGCACAAAATACAAAGTGTTCCAATGAATCGGGACCGACGTAGTACTCTCCAATAAAAAGAGGGAAGCGTGGCCACACTTAAATCGGTACAGGAACACACACGGTTCACAAAATACAATCGTTTGCGATAGTAATGTATCAGCTATTTGTTCCAAAGGACTGTGTTAGGTATTAATGTGTGCGCCTTGTCTCAAATTGGATGATTTTTTACCACGTGTGGCATTTAAAATTATTGGGAATATGTAAGAGAATTATTATCCACGCCATGGTAAATTTGTCCTGTTATTATCTGTTGCCATTTTATTTTCTTGTCATATTTTTCATTACTGCATGTGGCATTTTAAATTATCCAGAATACGAGTTGGAAACAAGTCAAAATCACGTTCTCGGTGAGGCATGAACAAAGAAACTCCTTAACGTTGAGCGGGGCCATGGGATCACAAGAAAACACCCTCCGTCCAGGTGCTTTAATTAACTACATGTTAAATAGCAGCTCGGGCTGGTTGCACACGTCCCATGGAGCGTGTGCGGCAGACAGCTCACGCTCGTCCCGTCAAATCAAAATGCTACACGCACGCCACCAACTATGGTTAAATTTTTGCATAAAATACAAAGAGGACCAATGAACTAGGCCCGAGGTAGTACTCTCCAATAAAAAGAGGGATGCGTGACCACACTTAAATCGGTACATGAACAAAAATGGTTCACAAAATACAACCGTTTCCGACAATAACGTGTCACCTATTTGTTCTAAAGGAATCCGTTGGGTATTAATGTGTGTGCCTTGTCTCAAATTGGATGATTTTTTACCACGGTATATATGTGCCATGTCATGAAACTATGCCAAGTTCCATGATTTTTGGGTGAGTTTTCGATTTACTCGGATTTATAAACAAAGATTCTCAATGTTTCAGGACGACGAGACCTATGTAATTCATTCCCATTCCTTGAATGTGACCTAAACATGCACACAACAACACATGTACTATTTTTCTAGCCATTTTGGTGGGCTGGGGCATGCATTTGTAGTTCTAGTTTGAATTATAAAAAAATACAAGGTGAGAAGAGGCGGCAATTAATTATCGTTTCACCCACAAGGGGGACACGTTTCCCTATCGGAACCACAATGGTTCTTGAGATAAGCTCCGGTTTGTAAGAGGTTTGTAATAAAAATTGGCCCAAATTGGACAATTCTTTTACCATGACATATATGTGTCATGTTGTGACACCATGGCAAGTTTCAAGATTTTTTGGCGAGTTTTCGATTTATGGGGACACAAAAACCGAGATTCCCAGTGCTTGAGGCCGAGCCAGGACACCAATACGGTTGTAATCCATTCCCATTCTTTGCACGGGACTTAAACATGCACCCAAGGACACATGTACGATTTTTCTAGACATTTTAATGAACCGGAGCATGTATTTGTAGTTCAAATTTGCATTATGGGCATTAAATGCCTAGAAAACACAATTGATGTATAAAAAGGACAAACGGTCCCTGAATAATTTCAAGTTTCAGCACGAATCTCATGTTGTCCCATGTTGCGTGTAGAAAAAATACAATGCGAGAAGAGGCATCGATTATCATTTCTCCCACAAGGTGGACACGTTTCCCTATCGGAACCACGAGGCTTCTTGAGAGAGAAGCTCTGGTTTCTAAGATGCTTGTAATAAAGCTTGGCCCAAAATGGACAATTTTTTCCATGACACATATGTGCCACGTCGTGACACCATGCCAAGGTTCATGATTTTCGGATGAGATTTGGATTTACGGAATTTAAAAACTGAGATTTTCAATGTTCGAGGCCGAGCCAGACACTGATACGGTTGTAATCCATTCCCATTCCTTGCATGGTACTTAAACATGCACCCAAGGACACATGTACGATTTTTCTAGACATTTTAATGTACGGGGCATGTATTTGTAGTTTAGATTTGAATTATGGACATTAAATGTGTAGCAAACTCAATTAATGTATAAAAAAGCCATACGAGCCCAGAATAATTTCAAATTTCAGCACAAATCTCGTATTGCCCCACGTTGCGTGTAGAAAAAAATACAATGCGAGAAGAGGTAGCAATTATCATTTGGCCCACAAGGTGGTCACGTTTCCCTATCTAAACCACGGGGCTTCATGAGAGATAAGCTTGGGTTTGAAAGAGGAAGCTTGCCCCAAAATGGACAAAAAAATTCCACGTCAGATACGTGCCATGTCATGACACCATGCCAAGTTTCACAATTTTCGGATGAGTTTTGGATTTACGGGGATTTAAAACCCGAGATTCTCAGTGTTCAAGGCCGAGCTAGACGCCGAGACGGTTGTATTTCATTCCCATACTTTAAATGGGACATAAACATGTACCCAAGGACACATGTTCGATTTTTTTTAGACATTTTAATGCACTCGAGCATGTATTTGTAGTTCAAATTTGAACTGTGGACATTAAATGCCTAGAAAATTTTATTAATGTATACAAAATCCAGATGAACCCCGAATAATTTCAAATTTCAGCACAAATCTCATGTTGTCCCAAGTTGCATATAGAAAAAATACAATGCGAGAAGAGGCAACAATTACCGTTTCACCCACAAGGGTGTCATATTTCCCTATCGGAACCGAGGGTTCTTGCGATAAGCTCCGGTTTGTTAGAGGTTTGTAGTAAAGATTAGCCCAAATTGGGCAATTCTTTTACCACGACATATATGTGCCATGTTGTGACACCATACCAAGTTTCATGATTTTCTGACGAGTTTTGTATTTACGGGGACACAAAAACCAATATTCCTAGTGTCTGAGGCCGAGCCAGGACATCGATATGGCTATAATCCTTTTCCATTCCTTGCATGGGACATAAACATGCACCCAAGGACATATGTACGATTTTTCTATATATTTTAATGCATCATAGGATGTATTTGTAGTTCAGATTTGAATTATGGACATTAAATGCCTAGAAAACTCAATTAATGTATAAAAAGGCTAGAAAACCCTAAATAATTTCAAATTTCAGCACGAATCTCCTGTTGTCCAATGTTGCCTCTAGAAAAAATACAATACGAGAAGAGGTAGCGATTATCGTTTCGCCCACAAGGTGGACACGTTTCCCTATTGAAACCACGAGTCTTCTTGAGAGAGAAGCTCCGGTTTGAAGAGGCTTGTAATAAAGCTTGGCCCAAAATGGACAAAAAAACTTCCACGACAGATATGTGCCATGTCGTGACACCATGCCAAGGTTCATGATTTTGGGATGAGTTTTGGATTTCTGGGTATTTAAAAACAGAGATTCTCAATGTTCGACGCCAAGCGAGATGCCGAGACGGTTGTATTTCATTCACATTGTTTGCATGGGACCTAAACAAGCATCGAAGGACACATGTATGATTTTTTTAGCCATTTTTTGCACTGGAGCATGTATTTTTAGTTCAAATTTGAATTATGCACATTAAATAATGCTTAGAAAACTTAATTATAATGTACAAAAAGGCCACACGAACCCTCAATATTACAACGGTTCTGGTCGATTGTCTGGCACCCATGGGTAAGCATTGTGCGCACGCGTCGTGCTATCTCGCGCTTCCTTCTTTACTAGTTTTCCATATTAATGGTTTTATATATCCAAACACGCTACCGTTTCCCTCCACTCATCCCATCAGTTCCCGCCTCTTCTGTTATCGGTTTCCCGCTGCGAGTGTCAATGCTCATATAGTAAAACTCCAGTAGCCGAGGCATTTGAATCGTAGCCCTCCCTCGTCCACCACCATCTCCACCAACCATTACTAAAATTTTCAGTAGCCGCGGCTTATCTTCAAACAACACCCCCCCTCCACCATACTCCCCCCCCCCCGCTCTAACCCTAGATCGCTGGTGCCGCCACACCCGTGCCTCCAACCCCTGCCGTTTTTCCCATGCCTCCTAGCTTAGATAATAAAGTTCAAGTTACCCAGTGATTCCCATACCGTTGCCCCCTGAGTTTTTGGATGAGGCCTATGGTGTCCCTCCCCGCCAGATCCATACCCCTACTCAAGTGAGTCGCAGCCTAAGCCCGACAATGTATATTGGGGAGCCCGACGAGCATTCGGCCAAACAGAGGTTTATCACGGCCTTTTCGGCAGACGTTGGCGAGCTAACCATCATTCTCCCCGACCTATCGTTCCCGAAGCAACACCTCAACGCGGAAGATGGCGAGGACGTTGACTACGTAGCCATTCCGAATGCTTCACGTCAGCAGGCTAGCGTATTATTGTATCTCCAGAAAGCTGGCTACGACATCAAGCTCGTCGACAACAACGACTTCACGAAGGCCATGTCACGGGTTAAGTGGTCCATCCCTAATCCCTCTGGTCAACCTTCGTTGATCTCTTCGAAGGCCCTTCCACTGATCTCCTCCGCCACGCAGTCAAGGATTTGCGCTCCTTGCTCGCCATCAAGCCCATTTTGTCATTTTTGAATTCAGTTGTGCGGCGGCGGATTGGGATCCTCAATTGGCAAGTCAGATCTCATCGACCACGACCATGAGGATGGCACCCGCAAAGGGTCTTCCAAGGTGAAACAACGCATCTGCGACATCAGAGAGCGCACCATGGGTATGTGCTCTTCCAACTGGAAGGATTCCGTCCATGACAAGTGAGGCAACATCCTATGAGCAAATCTTACCTTTTATAACTAGCCAAATTGTACCATTTGTTGTAGTACATTTTGGCATGCGATGTTTTAACTTTGTCGTGTTTAATTATTTTAGTTATGCAAAAATTTAATGTTCAATAGGGTTATGTGATGTTTAAGTATGAATTGTCCACTTCAATTTCACGAATGGCTGTATTTGGTTGTTTATAGTAAGTTGATGCCTTGTTTATTTGTATTTGATTGTTAGGTTGGTTGCAGTGAGCATTTGTCTAGTTTTCAAGGAGGTTCCCTTTTTATCTGTATTTGCTTGTTAGGCTGGTTGAAGTGAGCATTTGTCCAACTTTCAAGCATATGCCATGTTTATCTATATTTGCTTGTTAGTTGGTTGCAGTGAGCCTTTGTCCAGTTTTCAATGGCTATATTTGGTTGTTATACTGATCATATATGCCTTGTTTAATTCAGTTCTTCACAATTTGATGTTCATTATATGCAAGTCGAAACTGTGCAGTTTGATTTCATCAATACCAGTCGAACGGCTATATTTGGTTCCTGCTACATTTGTAGTGAGCGTTTTTGCAGTTTTCAAGCATATACTACACATGTTGTTTATTTCAGTTTTACACATTTATCCAGTGTGATGTTTAAGCATGAGCTATGTTCTATTCATTTTGAACAATACCAGTTTGAATTACAATATTTGGTGGTTGTTAAGCCTGTTGTAGTTAACATTCCCTTCCATTTTATATTCGCTTTATCATTTGGAGATGATGTTGTTTACCTTGGCAATATTATTTTGATGTTAAGGTTGTTGTACTTATCATGCCTTTCCACTACTTATGCATGACAACAACGGGAGTGGCCATCATTTTCCACCGAGGTTAGTTTCATCCCTCGACTTGTACTCCCCCATGGTTCCATAATGTACTGCATATAGATCGAGGCATGGACACATTTTAGCTTCTAATATTGACTTGTTGCTTGTAGGTACATATTTCCTTAGCAAGATCCATGCATCAACCCTTTTTGCGTATGGGGCAATAATATATTCATGAACACACATCAAGTGAGGAAACTGATAAGGATTATTAGCAGAAAGATACGAATGATGGCAATCATATTATTTGTTTACGCTCTATCCAACACAATATTGAGTTGTAGGATGGTAACTACGAACTCTCAAGCCTTCTCTTTTTACTGCCCATAATGAGTTGTTACACAACAATGTCTGAATCTTTTTCATTTACAGTGGTTCCCAAAGTAGGTTACTCAAGATTACCTTGCAAATTACATGATTGGTTGACATGCAATGAAGGTTAAAGTATTTCATTGAGACTACAATGAGCATCGAGAAGTCCTAATGAAGGTAGTGAAGGATGGGCGGGCATCCATCTCAAGGGGTTAGCCTAGAGTCATTGCGCATTGCGCATGGAGGAGGGCACAATATGGGCATTCCGCTTCACCTTCTCCAGCAACCAAAATGGCTTTCGCCTCTCTCTTTATAGTCTTTAGTACAACTGTGGTTCATCATTCTTTAGGTGGTGCTTCAACATGGTTTGATTTGAATTATGCATTCGTGCTTGAACCTATATTTGTAATAAACATGGTTCGATATGAAATAAGTGATTGCCTACTTTCAAATCCAAAATATGTGATTTTTAAATGCATGGATTAAATTAGGGATAAATTCTGTTCTCTAGGCAGTCCCTGCACACGGTTTGCGAAATTTGTTACAATTTGAAATAGCAGCAATTAAATTAGGGTGAAAATACGCTATGTAGCTCATTATGGCGCACAAGGTCTAAAAAGCACATCGTGTGTGATATACATCATAATCCGGTTCATGGAGAGGAAACGTGGGTAACCATACACACAGCTGTGTTTGCAAAGTGTGTGTGATGTGGCGCGCATCGTAAACGTATAGCCAGTTTGGTACATGTCTAGAAAGATCTCGTGCCTCGACTCTACCTGGACTGTTCCTAGTAATTATGGTAAAACAACAAAAGTCCGACTATGATGGTAATGCAATCACAAATGAGTAGAAACGATGGAGTGATACGTCTCAAACATATCTATAATTTCTTCTTGTTCCTGTTGGGAACGTTGCATGGGAAACAAAAAAATTCCTACGCACACAAAGACCTATCATGGTGATGTCCATCTACGAGAGGAGATTTGGCTCTACGTACCCTTGTATATCGCACAGCAGGAAGCATTAAGAAATGTGGTTAATGTAATGGAACGTCCTCATGCCCCTCGGTCCGCCCCATAAACCATCCCACAAACCGTCCCGCGATCCGTCCCACGATCCGTTCCGATCTAGTGCCGAACGGACGGCACCTCCGCGTTCAGCACACGTACATCTCGACGATGATCTCGGCCTTCTTGATCCAGCAAGCAAGACGGAGAAGTAGATGAGTTCTCCGGCAGCGTGACGGCTCTGGTGGTGGTGACGATCTACTCCTGCAGGGCTCTGCCCGAGCTCCGCAGAAATACGATCTAGAGGAAGAACTATGGGGTCTAGATCTGAGTTGCACGTGGCCAAAGTTGTCTCAAATCAGCCCTAAATCACCACTATATATAGGACGGGGGGAGGAGGCTTTCCTTGAGGGACAATCCCTCAAGGGTGCGCCGGCTAGGAGGAGAGGAGGAATCCTACTCCAATTCGGATTGGAAACTGGAGTCCTTCTCTTCCTTCCCACCTCCCCTTGTTTTCCTTTCTCTTTGGTTTTCTTCTCTTGGTGCCAAGGCCCTCTTGGCCTGTCCCACCAGCCCACTAAGGGCTGGTGCGCCACCCCTAAGGCCATTGGGCTTCCCCCGGGTGGGTTGCCCCCCTCCCGGTGAACTTCCGGAACCCATTCGTCACTCCTCGTACAATACCGGTAATGCCCGAAAACCTTCCGGTAACCAAATAAAACCATCATATATATCAATCTTCGTTTCCGGACCATTCCGAAAACCCTCGTGACGTCCGTGATCTCATCTGGGACACCGAACAACATTCGGTAACCACACATAAAACTCAACTATACTAAAACATCATCGAACCTTAAGTGTGCAGACCCTGCGGGTTCGAGAACTATGTAGACATGCCCCGAGGTACTCCCCGGTCAATATCCAATAGCGGGACCTGGATACCCATATTGGATCCTACATATTCTCCAAAGATCTTATCGGTTGAACCTCGGTGTCAAGGATTCATATAATCCCGTATGTCATTCCCTTTGTCCTTCGGTATGTTACTTGCCCGAGATTCGATCGTCGGTATCCGCATACCTATTTCAATCTCGTTACCGGCAAGTCTCTTTACTCGTTACGTAATACAAGATCCCGTGACGTACACTTAGTCACATTGCTTGCAAGGCTTGTGTGTGATGTTGTATTACCGAGTGGGCCCCGAGATACCTCTCCATCACATGGAGTGACAATCCCAGTCTTGATCCATACTAACTCAACGGACACCTTTGGAGATACCTGTAGAGCACCTTTATAGTCACCAAGTTACGTTGCGACATTTGATGCACACAAGGTATTCCTCCGGTGCCAGTGGGTTATATGATCTCATGGTCATAGGAACAAATACTTGACACGCAGAAAACAATAGCAATAAAACGACACGATCAATATGCTACGTTCATAGTTTGGGTCTTTCCCATCACATGATTCTCCTAATGATGTGATCCCGTTATCAAGTGACAACACTTGTCTATGGTTTAGGAAACCTTGACCATCTTTGATCAATGATCTAGTCAACTAGAGGCTTACTAGGGACAGTGTTTTGTCTATGTATCCACACATGTATTTGAGTTTCCAATCAATACAATTCTAGCATGGATAATAAACGATTATTATGAACAAGGAAATATAATAATAACTAATTTATTATTGCCTCTAGGGCATATTTCCAACAGTCTCCCACTTGCACTAGAGTCAATAATCTAGTTCACATCACCATGTGATTTTAAAGAATCCAACACCCATATAGTTCTGGGATCTGATCACGTCTTGCTCGTGAGAGAGATTTTAGTCAACAATTCTGAAACTTTCAGATCCGTGTGTGCTTTACAAATACTTGTGTCATCTTATAGATGCTGCTACTACGTGCTATTCGGAAATACTCCAAATATCTACTCTACTATACGAATCCGTTTTACTACTCATAGTTATTCGGATTAGTGTCAAAGCTTGCATCGACGTAACCCTTTATGACGAACTCTTTAACCACCTCCATAATCGAGAAAAATTCCCTAGTCCATTAGATACTAAGGATAACTTTGACCGATGTTCAGTGATTCAATCCTGGATCACTCTCTGTACCTCTTAACAGACTTGTGGTAATGCACACATCAGGTGCGATACACAGCATGGCATATTGTAGAGTCTATGGCTAAGGCATAGGGGACGACCTTCGTCCTTTCTCTTTCTTCTATCGTGGTCGGGCTTTTGAGTCTTACTCAAATTCACACCTTACAACACAGCCAAGAACTCCTTTTTTGCTGATCTATTTTGAACTCCTTCAAAAACATGTCAAGGCATGCATTTCATTTGAAAGTTCTATTAAGCGCTTTGATCTATCTCTATAGATCCTGATGCTCAATGTTCAAATAGCTGTATCCAGGTCTTCCTTTGAAAAACTCCTTTCAAACAACCTTTATGCTTCACAGAAATTCTACATTACTTCCGATCAACAATATGTCAACCACATATACTTATCAGAAATTCTATAGTGCTCCCACTCACTTCTTTGGAAATACAAGTTTCTCATAAACCTTGTACGAACCCAAAAGCTTTGATCATCTCATCAAAGTGTATATTCCAACTCCGAGATGCTTGCACCAGTCCTTTGAAGGATCGCTGGAGCTTGCATACCTGTTAGTATCCTTAGGATCGACAAAACCTTCTGGTTGTATCACATATAACCTTTCCTCAAGTAAACAGTCGAGGAAACAATGTTTTGACATCCTATGTGCAAAATTTTCATAAATAATGCATCAACTGCTAACATAATTCCAACAGACTTTTAGCATCGCTACGAGTGAGAAAGTCTCATCATAGTCAACTCTTTGAACTTGGTCGGAAACATCTTTGCGACAAGTCGAGCTTTTCTTAATAGTGACTTTTCACCATCATCGTCTGTCTTCCTTTTAAAGATCCATATTCACTTAATAGTTCTTTGACCATCAAGTAGTTCTTCCAAAGTCTACACTTTGTTTTCTTTCATGGATCCTCTCTCGGATTTCATGGCCTCCAGCCATTTGTCGGAATCCAGGCCCACCATTACTTCTCCATAGCTCGTAGGTTCATTGTTGTTCAACAACATGACCACCAAGACAGGGTTACCGTACCACTCTGTAGTAGTGCGCGGCCTTTGTCGACCTACGAGGTTTGTAGTAACTTGATCCGAAGCTCAATGATCACCATCATCAGTTTCCCACTTCAATTGGTGTAGGCACCACAGGAACAACATTCTGCGCCTTGCTACACACTGGTTGAAGTGACGGTTCAATAACCTTATCAAGTTCCACCACCCTCCCACTCAATTCTTTCAAGAGAAACCCTTCCTCAAGAAAGGACCCGTTTCTAGAAACAAACACTTTGCTTTCGGATCTGAGATAGGAGATGTATCCAACTGTTTTGGATATCCTATGAAGATGCATTTATCCGCTTATCAGACTGAAACTTTTTCACATAAACGTTGCAGCCCCAAAATTTCAAGAAACGACAACTTTGGTTTCTCCAAACCATAATCTATAATGTGTCATCTCAACGAAAATACGCGGTGCCCTATTTAAAGTGAATGCAGTTGTCTCTAATGAATAACCCATAAACGATAGTGGTAATTCGATAAGAGACATCATAGTATGCACCATATCAAATAGGGCGCGGCTATGACGTTCGGACACACCATCACACTATGGTGTTCTAGGTGGCATAAATTGTGAAACAATTTCCACATTGTCTTAACTGTGTACCAAAAACTCGCAACTCAGATATTCATCTCCATGATCATATCGTAGAAAGTTTATCCTCTTGTCATGACGATCTTCACTCTGAAATAGCTTTGAACTTTTCAATATTTCAGACTTGTGATTCATCAATCAAATATTCCTGTATCTACTCAAATCGTCAGTGAATAAGGACATAACGATATCCACTCCGTGCCTCAGCACTCATTGGACTGCACACACATCAAAATGCATTGCTTCCAACAAGTCACTTTCTAGTTCCATGTTGTATGATTTTGCATGTCTCAAGTGATTCCAAATCAAGTGAATCCAAGCGATCCATCTGCATGGAGTTTCTTCATGCGTTTATACCAATAGGTATGGTTTGCATGTCTCAAACGTTTCAAAAATGAGTGAGTACAAAGATCCATCAGCATGGAGCTTCTTCATGCATTTTATACCGTCATGACTCAAGCGGCACCACAAGTAAGTGGTACTATCATTATTACTTTGTTACTTTTGGCACCAATATTATGAACATGTGTAACACTACGATTGAGATTCAATAAACCATTGAATCTTATTATTCAAGCAAATAGAATAACCATTATTCTCTTTAAATGAATAATCGTATTGAAATAAACACGATCCAGTCATGTTTGTGCTCAACGCAAACACCAAATAACAATTACTTAGGTTTAACACCAATCCCGATGGTAGAGGGAGCATGCGATGTTTGATCACATCAACCTTGGAAACACTTCCAACACTTATCATCACCTCGCCTTTATCTAGTCTCCGTTTATTCTGCAGCTTTTATTTCGAGTTACTAATCACTTAGCAACCGAACCGGTATCTAATATCCTCATGCTACAAGGAGTACTAGTAAAGTACACATCAATATCTTATATATCAAATATACATCTTTTGACTTTGCCAGCCTTCTTATCTACCAAGTATCTAGGGTAGCTTTGTCTCAGTGACTGTCCCCCTCATAACAGAAGCACTTAGTCTCGGGTTTGGGTTCAATCTTGGGTTTCTTCATTAGAGCAGCAACTGGTTTGTTGTTTCATGAAGTATCCCTTCTAGCCCTTGCCCTTCTTGAAACTAGTGGTTTTACTAACCATCAATAATTGATGCTCCTTCTTGATTTCTACTTTCGCAGTGTCAAACATTGCGAATCGCTCAAGGATCATCATATCTATCCTTGATATGTTGTAGTTCATCACAAATCTCTAGCAGCTTAGTGGCAGTGACTTTGGAGAACCATCACTATCTCATCTGGAATATTAACTCCCACTTGATTCAAGCGATTGTTGTACTCACACAATCTGAGAACATGCTCAACGATTTGAGGTTTTCTCCTTTACTTTGTAGGCAAAGAATCTTGTCGGAGGTCTTATACCTCTCAACAAGGGCACGAGCATGAAATCTCAATTTCATCTCTTAGAACATCTCTTATGTTTCGCGACGTTTTCAAAAACGTCTTCGGCGCCTTGCTTCTAAGCCATTAAGCATTACGCACTGAACTATCACATTGTCATAAAAAACGTGTATGTCAGATGTTCGCAACATCCACAGACGATGCTCGAGGTGCAGCACACCGAGTGGTGCATTAAGGACATAAGCCTTCTCCGCAGCAATGGGGATAATCCTCAGTTTTACAGACTCAGTCCGCAAAGTTGCTACTATCAACTTTCAACTAAATTTTCTCTAGGAACATATAAAAATAGTAGAGCTATAGCGCAAGCTACATCATAATTCGCAAAGACCATTAGGCTATGTTCATGATAATTAGTACAATTAATCATATTACTTAAGAACTCCCACTCAAAAAGTACATCTCTCTAGTCATTTGAGTGGTACATGATCCAAATCCACTATCTCAAGTCCGATCATCACGTGAGTTGAGAATAGTTTCAGTGGTAAGCATCTCTATGCTAATCATATCAACTATACGATTCATGCTCGACCTTTCGGTGTCATGTGTTTCGAGGCCATGTCTGCACATGCTAGGCTCGTCAAGCTTAACCCTAGTGTTCCGCGTGTGCAACTGTTTTGCACCCGTTGTATGTGAATGTTCGGTCTATCACACCCGATCATCACGTGGTGTCTCGAAACGACGAACTATAGCAACGGTGCACAGTCGGGGAGAACACAATTTTGTCTTGAAATTTTAGTGAGAGATCACCTCATAATGCTACCGTTGTTCTAAGCAAAATAAGGTGCATAAAAGGATTAACATCACATGCAATTCATAAGTCACATGATATGGCCATCATCTTGTGCTTGTTGATCTCCATCACCAAAGCACCAGGACGATCTTCTTGTCATCGGCGCCACAGCATGATCTCCATCAACGTGTCGCCATCGGGGTTGTCATGCTACTTATGCTATTACTACTAAAGCTATGTCCTAGCAATATAGTAAATGCATCTCCAAACACAAACGTTAGTTTAAAGACAATCCTATGGCTCATGTCGGTTGCCGTACCATCGACGTGCAAGTTGATATTAACTATTACAACATGATCATCTCATACATCCAATATATCACATCACGTCATTGGACATATCATATCACAAGCATACCCTGCAAAAACAAGTTAGACGCCCTCTAATTTGTTGTTGCATGTTTTACATGGCTGCTATGGGTATCTAGTATGATCGCATCTTACTTACGCAAAAACCACAATGGAGATGTGCAAATTGCAATTTAACCTATCCAAGGACCTCCTCGGTCAAAACCAATTCAACTAAAGTTGAAGAAACCGACACCCGCCAGTCATCTTTATCCAACGAGGTTGTATGTCAATCGATGAAACCAGTCTTTCATAAGCGTACGAATAATGTCGGTCCAGGCCACTTCAATCCAACAAATACCACCGAATCGAGAAAGGACTAAGGAGGGCAGCAAATCAAATATCACCGTCCACAAAACCCTTTGTGTTTTACTCGAGATAACATCTACGCATGAACCTATCTCATGATACCACTGTTGGGAACGTTGCATGGGAAACAAAAAATTTCCTACGCACACAAAGACCTATGATGGTGATGTCCATCTAAGAGAGGAGATTTTGATCTACGTACCCTTGTAGATCGCACAACAGGAAGCGTTAAGAAACGCGGTTGATGTAGTGGAACGTCCTCATGTCCCTCGATCCGCCCAACGAACCGTCCCACGAACCGTCCCGCGATCCGTTCCGATCTAGTGCCGAACGGACGGCACCTCCGCGTTCAGCACACGTACAGCTCGATGATGTTCTCCGCCTTCCTGATCCAGCAAGCAAGACAGACAAATAGATGAGTTCTACGGCAGCGTGACGACGCTCCGGTGGTGGTGACGATCTACTCCTGCAGGGCTCTGCCCGAGCTCCGCAGAAATACGATCTAGAGGAAGAACTATGGTGTCTAGATCTGAGTTGCACGTGGCCAAAGTTGTCTCAAATCAGCCCTAAATCACCACTATATATAGGAGGGAGGGGGAGGAGGCTTGCCTTGAGGGCCAATCCCTCAAGGGTGCGCCGGCTAGGAGGAGAGGAGGAATCCTACTCCAATTAGGATTGGAAAGTGGATTGCTTCTCTTCCTTCCCACCTCCCTTTTTTTCCTTTCTCTTTGGTTTTCTTCTCTTCGCGCCAAGGCCCTCTTGGGCTGTCCCACCAGCCCATTAAGGGCTGGCGCGCCACCCCTAAGGCCATTGGGCTTCCCCCGGGTGGGTTGCCCCCTCCCGGTGAACTTCCGGAACCCATTCGTCACTCGTGGTACAATGTCGGTAATGCCCGAAAACCTTCCGGTAACCAAATGAAACCATCCTATATATCAATCTTCGTTTCCCGACCATTCCGAAAACCCTCGTAACGTCCGTGATCTCATCCGGGACTCCGAACAACATTTGGTAACCACACACAACTCAATTATACTAAAACATCATCGAACCTTAAGTGTGCAGACCCTGCGGGTTCGAGAACTATGTAGACATGCCCCGAGGTACTCCCCGGTCAATATCCAATAGCGGGACCTAGATGCCCATATTGGATCCTACATATTCTCCGAAGATCTTATCGGTTGAACCTCAGTGTCAAGGATTCATATAATCACGTATGTCATTCCCTTTCTCCTTCGGTATGTTACTTGCCCGAGATTCGATCGTCGGTATCAGCATACCTATTTCAATCTCATTACCGACAAGTATCTTTACTCGTTTCGTAATACAAGTTCTCGTGACTTACACTTAGTCACATTGCTTCCAAGGCTTGTGTGTGATGTTGTATTACCGAGTGGGCCCCGAGATACCTCTCCGTCACACGGAGTGACAAATCCCAGTCTTGATCCATACTAACTCAACGGACACCTTCGGAGATACCTGTAGAGCACCTTTATAGTCATCCAGTTACGTTGCGACGTTTGATGCACACAAGGTATTCCTCTGGTGCCAGTGAGCTATATGATCTCATGGTCATAGGAACAAATACTTGACACGCAGAAAACAATAGCACTAAAACGACACGATCAATATGCTACGTTCATAGTTTGGGTCTTGTCCATCACATGATTCTCCTAATGATGTGATCCCGTTATCAAGTGACAACACTTGTCTATGGTTTAGGAAACCTTGACCATCTTTGATCAACGAGCTAGTCAATTAGAGGCTTACTAGGGACATTGTTTTGTCTATGTATCCACACATGTATTTGAGTTTCCAATCAATACAATTCTAGCATGGATAATAAACGATTATTATGAACAAGGAAATATAATAATAACTAATTTATTATTGCCTCTAGGGCGTATTTCCAATAGTTCCATGATCTTTTGGGTGACATTGTTATATGTTTTGCTACGCTTTTATATCGTTTTACACATATTTGGACTAACCTACTAACTCAGTGCACCTAGTGCCAGTTTTTGTCTGCTCATGTCTATTTTGCAGGGGATTTTACCCAATTTTCTGAAGCCCAAAAAATTCTAGGAAAAATATATAAAAAATCAGTATAACGGAAGCTTCCACATCACCGAAGATGGGCTAGAGGGGGGCAGGCGCCGTCCAGGCGACCCTATGGCGCGGCCTACCCCCTGGTCGCGCCAGGAGACCGCCTGGGTGGGCCCCACCTCCTCCGGTGCCCTCCTTCGGCCTATATTTAGTCCTTCGAGATAAAACCCTTCCACAACTTCTAGAATCGCAAATTTCTCCATCATTCCGCCACCGCGGCGCTTCCGAGATCGGGAGCGTCAGGAGACCTCATCCCGGCACCCTGCCGAAGGGAGGATTGACCTCCGGGAGCTTGTCCACCACCATGGACGCTTCCCGGACGTGCCGTGAGTAGTCCTCCTTGGACCATGGGTCCATTACCAGTAGCTATGTGATGTCTTCTCTCCAATCTTGTGCTTCAATGGTTAGTACTTGTGAGCTGTCCTACATGATCAAGGCATCTATGTAATTCTCTTGCTATTGCTATGCTCGGTTTGTTGGGATCCGATGGATTATGAGATTATGTTCAGATTGTTATGAGTTATATATTTGATTATCCTTTTATATTATGTTCCTTAGTGATCCATGCATGTTCACCATTGCTATTTATTGCTTTGGCCGAGTAGTAGATTGTAACTCCAAGAGAGAGTGTTATGCATGATTGTGGGTTCATGCCCCTCGATGTCTAGCTTGAGTGACAGAAACATGAGACTAGGGGATGTGTTGTTGCCACCAGCGAGAAAACAATGGTGCTTTTGACCACGGTTGCAAGGATTGTTTACCTTACGCATAGTTCGTTAATGCACTTGTCCGTTGCTTTGAGTTTACACTTTGGGTGGGGCTCGCAACTTAATACCAGCGAGATGTTCTCGATAGATATCTCAAGGTGGATGATTAGTAAGTAGATGTTGATGAATAAATGGTCTACTTGTCTTGGCGTACTACCCATTACTATTGAACCTCTAACTATTAAGTAGCATAATTAGCATTGCGGTGCGTTGATAAATCTGTCAATTGCCCAACTATGATTTGTTTACCCAAGCATGGTTGTTTATCGTCTTTTGGGAGAGAGATATCACGAGTGAACATCGTGTGACTCTGGTCCATATCACCATGATTGTTTACACCTCCACTATTTACCACTTTCATTTACTTTTCCGTTGCAATCACTATTGTTATTCCCGCTTGTGTTTTGATCCTTTGCAAACTACAAGGCCGGAAAGATTAATAACCTCTCTGTACTCGTTGGGAGCAAAGTTATTTGTTGTGTGTGCAGGTCCATGTCTTCTGCTAGCCAGGACACCAGACACCTACTTGTTGATCCCAGGAGTCCTCCTGGTTCGATAAACCTTACAGTTCCCATGTGAGGGAAAACTTGTTGCTGACTGCATCTCAACCTTCCACTTGGGGTAACCAACGAGGTGCGAGAAGTGTATACATCATCTCATCATCAAGCAAAGTTTTCTGGCCCGTTGTCGGGGACTCTAGTCTTCAAGATAGGGGAGTTGCACGCTATCTTTTACCTTTTCTTTTTAGGCTTGTTAGTTTACTTTTTAGTTTTTGCTTTAGAGTCTTTTACCAAAAACCACAAAACAATTGGTTGCTTTGTTCTTGCTTGTTGGTGTTGCTATGGGTTCCACTAAGAACACCATGTTGGGTGACTTCACTAGTCACAACAACAATGATTATACCTTCTCTTCAATTTCTCCAGTTACCACTAAGGGTCTTTTTACAAGTAAACCTCGTGACTATACTAGTCATTATGGAGAATTATGCCCTTGGCATGGTTGCATCGGGAAGCCACAAGATGTTTGGTTTGAAGTTGCTCCTAAACGTCCCCAAACTTGGGAAGACGTCCAAACTCTTATAATAGAGAGCGAATAAAACATAGAGGATGACACTACAATTTTACTTAATAGCAATGATATTGATTTTGACAATTGTAGTCTTTTCGAAGTCATCACATTTTTGCAAAGAATGGCTAAAGACCCCCACACTAGTACACTCAATATTGCCTTCACCGAGCATATTACCAATGCTCTTATCAAAGCTACGGAGGAGAAGCTGAAGCTAGAGACTTCTATTCCTAGAAAACTAGAAGATGGTTGGGATCCTATGGTCAAAATTAAATTGAATAATATCTCTTGCTTTGCATTGTGTGATGTTGGAGCTAGTACCTCCGTTATGCCCAAAAGAATGTATGATATGCTTGATTGGAAACCTTATGATCCATGTTTTTTTGGTGTTCGTCTTGTTTATTCTTCCATAAAGAAACCTTTAGGAAGAATTGATGATGTGCTTATTATTGTCAATGATAATTATGTGCCCGTTGATTTTCTTATTATGGACATTGAATGTGATCCTTCATGTCCAATTATTTTGGGACGTCCTTTTCTCCGCACCGTTGGTGCTATCATTGACATGAAAGAGAGAATCATTAAATTCCAATTCCCCCTTAAAAGGGAATGGAACACTTCCCTAGAGAGAATATTAAGTTACCTTATGAGTCCGTTACTCGGGCAAGTTATTCTTTTGGAGTTGATAATACTTGATCTTCTTGCATTATGCCTTGCTCAAAGGCATAAAAGAAAGTGCTTGTTGGAAGGCAACCCAATTTGTTTTTACTTCCAGTTTTAGTGGTCTTGATGCTTGTTACTACTGTAGCAACATCATTGTATCTTTACTTTTAAGCTTTGTGCCAAGTTTTAGCCTCTAATTGCAAGAAATTTCAAAAATTGTGACATGCTGTCTAGAAACAGATTATGTCTGCCTGACGGAAAAATTCTCCAAAAATCACCAAATCATTATTTTGATCTGAATTATTTTGACAACATGCCCTATATAATTGACTTTCTGTCATCTGTTTTGAGTTTTTTATTTGAATTGCATAAGTGCCTCAAATAAATTATTTACTACCTGTTGTTCTGTTTTTCATAGATTCTACCATGTTTTGCATTTTCATTGTTTTGCAAATCATAAACTTACTTTTTATTTGCAAAAACCTTTTGGCAATCATGAGAAGCAGTATATTTTCATGAAAATATTTATTTCCACTAGGTAATGATTTATTTTATTGAGGGTACTAACCACTCTAATCAACTTATGATGAGTTTCGTATGAAGGGATTTTTCAAGTATGCGATGGGAGATGATGAAAGAAGATACAGGAGTGTCAAGCGCTCAAGCTTAGGGATGCTCCCATGCACACCAAGAAATATACAAGGAGACTCAAGTGTCTAAGCTTGGGGATGCCCTCGTGCATCCTCTTCTCTATCAACAATCATCAGTTCGTCCATCTCCATGCTATATTTTTATCACTTCATATGTTATGTGTTATGCTTAGAGCGTCCCGCTCTTTACTTTTTAGTTTGTTTTAGTTTTGCTTGCTGTTCATAACAAGTCGAAACCTAGCCTACCTTGTTAGGAAGAGAAACACGTTCCATTCCACTCTAGAACACAACATAGTTTTCATGCTTATCTTTTTTGTGTGTTCTTCATGTTTCCATAGCTACTATCATGCTTAGCTCTTAGTTTTCATGCTTATTTTTTTAAGCGCTATTATTTAGGTTGCTTTTGGAACTCTCTTGAGTTATCATGCTTATCTGGTTTAGAGAGTTGGCTCGTTGCGCTGAGTTGTGTGTCGTGCATGAGTAGGTAACTGAGGTTGCTATTTACGTATAGTAGTAACTTGCAATAGTTTTGAGGTATTGATTTGAGTAATGTTTGTACTATTGGTGCCAAGAGCTTGAGCCTATTAGTGATAGGTGTCATATTTTGGGAAATCCGTGTGTTTTTCGAAAACTAAAATTAGTTGAGAACTCTAGCTACTAAATTGATCGCTAACCTCTGGAGGGGTTGGAATATATTGAGTACCCTCACGTTATCATGAGTCGAGGATGCGCAAGGATAACAAAACCCCCAAACACTCCTCCTCGGGGTACTTGTCTCTTTGTTAATTTCCTAACTAGATAGAGAGTTACCAATAATAAGTGTATGAGTTCTTCGGACTAATGTGAGTATTCGATTGTTGGCACTTCCACCATCCATATTTTGCTAGCCTCTTCGGTACCGTGCATTGCCCTTTCTCACATTGAGAGTTTGTGCAAACTCCGTCGGTGCATCCAAACCCATGACATGATACGCTCTATCATACATAAGCCTCATTATATATTTCCTCAAAACAGCCACCATACCTACCTATTAAGGCATTTCCATAGCCTTTCCGAGATACATTGCCATGCAACATCCACCATCTCATGACTTGATCTTCATGTCATACATACTTTTGCTTGATCATAGAGCCGCATGATAGTTGGGCCTTGCCCAAATTATTGCTACATGACGCAATAGTATCATTGCATATCCTGCTACACTCGGAGAGGCATACATTTGCATACATCATGATAGTTTTCACTTGTCTTTATGTTGAGTACTTCTTATAGAGTGTGATGATCTTCTTTTTATTCATGTAAAACATAGAGTGTTGCCCTTAAGTGAGGAAAAGATCCCAAAGAGGACAAACAAAATATCCCAAAGAGGACAAATGAGAGATAAATAGAAAGAGCCAAAGAGGCCACAAAAAAATAAAAATAAAAAAGAGAAAAAAAGAGAAGGGGGCAACACTACTATTCCTTTTGAAAGATCCCCACTCGTACTCCATTGCTATATTTGTACTACATAGAGATTATCATTCATGCATAACTATGTGGGGACCCTTACACTATAGAACTTGGTTTGCATATTCCAATGATGAGCCTCCTCAAATGAGCTCTAGGTCTTCATGAGCAAACAAGTTGGATCCACCCCCACTAGTTACATTGGAGAGCTTACCTTAGCTCATATGTGCATCCGTTACATGACAATGCCTACTCCTCACATCATATCTATCATTTGGCTTTCTCTTCCCTATGGTTGTCCTCATTGATGTGAGCCTTTCACACCTTTTTGTCTTCCTTCCCCATCATTATTCTATTTGCCATCCTAAGTGCCAACATATCTTGCTTACGCTCATCCATTGCATGATTGCTCAAAGTCGAAAGGGAGAGGATCATTTTGACTTGTGCCTGACTAGTGGTCTGGGGATGAGTCAAAATAAGATTCCGAAGGAGACCAAGTGTGAAATTTTAGTAGGTTGAGTTCTCAATTAAAAAATATATTTTATGATCTCAACCCATTGATACGTCTCCAACGTATCTATAATTTTTTATGGTTCCATGCTATTATCTTGTCAACTTTGGATGTTTTAATATGCTATTTTATATCTTTTTTGGGACTAACCTATTAACTCAGTGCCAAGTGCCAGTTTCTGTTTTTCCCGTGTTTTTTACCCTTTTTCAAACGGAGTCCAAATGGAATGAAACTTTACAATGATTTTTTTGGACCAAAAGAGACCCCCGAAGCTTTGGAAGAAGGCCAGAAGAGCCACGAGGGAGTCACAAGCCCATGGGGCGCGGCCTACCCCCCTGGTCGCACCGTGCAGGCTTGTGACCTCCTCGTGGGACCAACTGACGCAATTCCACCACCATAAATTCCTATAAATTCAGAAACCCCAGAAAGAAACCTAGATTGGGAGTTCTGCCGCCGCAAGCCTCTGTAGCCACCAAAAACAAATCTGGAGCCCGTTCCGGCACCCTGCCGGAGGGGGAATCCATCTCCGGTGGCCATCTTCATCATCTCGGCGATCTCCATGATGAGGAGGGTGTAGTTCTCCCTCCGGGCTGAGGGTATGTACCAGTAGCTATGTGTTTGATCTCTCTCTCTCGTGTTTTTCAGATGTCTTGATCTTGATGTACCGTGGGCTTTGCTACTATAGTTGGATCTTATGGTGTTCTTCCCCCTCTCCCTTCTTGTAATGAATTGAGTTTCTCCTTTTGAAGTTATCTTATTGGATTGAGTCTTTGAGAACACTTGATGTATGTATTGCACGTGTCTATCTGCTGTGATCAACTTGTGGGTTTGTGACAATTGGGAACCTATGCATATGGGTTGGCACACGTGGATTCATGTGAGTACTCGATGTATGTTTTGGTGATCAACTTGCAGGTTCGTGACATTGGGAACCTATGCATAGGGGTTGGCACACGTTTTGACTCTCCGGTAGAAACTTTGGGGCACTCTTTGAAGTTCTATGTGTTGGTTGAATAGATGATTCTGAGATTGTGTGATGCATATCATATAATCATACCCACGGATACATAAGGTGACAATGGAGTATCTAGGTGACATTAGGGTCTTGGTTGATATGTATCTTAAGGTGTTATTCTAGTATGAACTCTATGATGGAACGATCAGAAAGAATAACTTTGTGGTGGTTTCGTACCCGACAATAATCTCTTCGTTTGTTCTCCACTATTAGTGACTTTGGAGTGACTCTTTGTTGCATGTTGAGGGCTAGTTATATGATCCAATTATGTTATCATTGTTGAGAGAACTTCCACTAGTGAAAGTATGAACCCTAGGCCTTGTTTCCATGCATTGCAATACCGTTTGTTCTCACTTTTGTTACTTATTACCTTGCTGTTTTTGTAATTTCAGATTACAAAAACCTATATCTACCATCCATATTGCACTTGTTTCACCATCTCTTCGCCGAACTAGTGCACCTATACAACTTACCAATGTATTGGGTGTGTTGGGGACACAAGAGTCTCTTTGCTATTTGGTTGCAGGGTTGCTTGAGAGAGACCATCTTCATCCTACGTTTCCCGCGGATTGATAAACCTTACGTCACCCACTTGAGGGAAAATTGCTACTGTCCTACAAACCTCTGCACTTGGAGGCCCAACAACGTCTAAAAGAAGAAGGTTGCGTAGTAGACATCAAGCATTTTTCTGGCGCCGTTGCCGGGGAGGCTAGGTAAGCGGCACTCACCTCCCGTCAACGAAGCATTTTTCTCGCGCGTTGCCGGGGAGGTTAGCGCTTGAAGCTATATCTTTAGATCTTGCAATCGAATCTTTTTGTTTCTTGTTCTTTCGCTGGAAAACTACAAAAAAAATGGAATTGAGGATGCCTCATATGCTCCATCTTTTCAATGTCTTTCGTGAGCATGATGGGAAGGAAAATTGTGCTCAAGTGGTGAAAGAAGAATTACGTAGAATGCTTGGCATAGAATATGTGAATGATGAGCATGATTGCAATGTCGTTAGCACAAATTCTTTTAATACCCATGATGCTATTGATATGCAAAGCCACAAGCTTGGGGATGCTATATTTGATGAAGATGATCTTTTTAGTTCTTCCACTTTGAATGATCAAAATCATTTTGATGAAAGCATGGCCCCTATCTATGATGATTATTGTGAGGATACTTATGCTTTGAAGAAGAGGGATGATAAAACTTGTCATACTTTCGACAACCCCTTTGATAAACCTTGTTTTTTCATTGTGGACACAATTTGTAGTGCTCAAGTCTTTTACGATACTCCCACTACTATTCTTGAGAATATATTTCCTTATGTGGAGAGTAATAAAATTCCTATGCTTGTAGATCGTGAAAAGAAAGCCTTAGGTGCTGGCTATATTGTTGAATTTATTCATGATGCTACTGAAAATTACTATGAGAGAGGATCATATGCTTCTACATATTGCAATAGTATCAAGCTTCCTCTCCATGTGTTGAAATTTTTGAAGCTATGCTTGTTTTGCCTTCCTATGCTAGTTGATTCTTGCTCCAATAAATTGTTTGATCACAAAATCCCTATGCATAGGAAGTGGGTTAGACTTAAATGTGCTAGCCATATGCTCAATGATGCTCTCGTTGTGTTTCAATCCTTACCTTTTATGTGAGCATCATTGAAATCAATGCCTAGCTAAGGGCGTTAAACAATAGCGCTTGTTGGGAGGCAACCCAATGAATTTATTTTTTCTTTTTTCTTTCTGTTTTGCTTTTTCCACACCATCATAATTCTGTTGTGATTGTGTTTTTTGTGTTTCTTTTTGCGTTTGTGCCAAGTAAAGCCTTTATGATAGCTTGGGTGATAGTTGTTTGATCATGCTGGAAGAAGACAGAAACTTTTTGCTCACGAGATGAGTATTCATTTTTATTCAGAAAGAGATTTTGAGTCGATTCTTTTTGCTGCTGATTGATAAGCTTTTTTAACAGGCCGTCGTAATTGTTCAGATTTTTTGAGGTACCAGAAGTATACGAAGTATATAGATTGCTACAGACTGGTCTGTTTTTGACAGATTCTGTTTTTTGTTGAGTTGGTTGCTTGTTTTGATGAAACTATGGTTAGTATTGGGGGGTACTAGCCACGGAAAAGTGAGAATACAGTAGCCCATAATCAATATAGATAGAATTCAAGTTTACTATAGTACCAAAAGAAGTGGTAGTTTGTTTTCTTGTACTAATGTTATCACGAGTTTCTGTTTAAGTTTTGTGTTGTGAAGTTTTCAAGTTTTGGGTGATGTTCTCATAGACAAAGAGATAAGAAGTGGAAAGAGCTCAAGCTTGGGGATGCCCAAGGCATCCCAAGCCAAATTCAAGGACACCAAAAAGCCTAAGCCTGGGGATGCCCCGGGAAGGCATCCCCTCTTTCGTCTTCAATCCATCGGTAACATTACTTGGAGCTATATTTTTATTCACCACATGATATGTGTTTTGCTTGGAGCGTCTTGTATCTTAGGAGTCTTTTCTTTTTGTTGTGTCACAATAATCCTTGCTGCCCAACTTTTTGAGAGAGAGAGACATGCACTCATCGTGATTTTGCTAGAATGCGCATAGTGCTTCACTTATATCTTTTGAGCTACATACTTTTGCTCTTGTGCTTCACTTATATCTTTTTAGCTAGATACTTTTGCTCTTGTGCTTCACTTATATCTTTAGAGCACGGCGGTGCGTGATTTGGTAGTTGACTTATGCTATGAAAGTAGTCAATGTGATAGGTACCCAAAGAGGATACAAAAACCTCCATCTTCATGTGCATTGAATAAAAAGAGAAGTTTTGATTCCTCTCAGTTAGTTTTGAGACGAGGATTCGGTAATATTTAGAGTTATGTTAGTAGGGTGTTGTGAATCTAGAAATACTTGTGTTGAAGTTGGTGATTCCCGTACCATGCACGTATGGTGAACCGCTATGTTAGGAAGTCGGAGCATAATTGATCTATTGATTGTCATCCTTTGTGTTGAGGTCGGGATCGCGCGATGGTTTACACCTACCAACCCTTCCCCTCGGAGTATGCGTTTAGCACTTTGTTTTGATTACTAATAAAAACTTTCACAACAAGTATGTGAGTTCTTCATGACTAATGTGAGTCCATGGTATAGATGCACTTTCACCTTCCACCATTGCTAGCCTCTCTAGTGCCGCGCAATTCTCGCCGGTGCACAAACCCACCAAATACCTTCCTCAAAACAGCCACCATACCTACCTACTATGGCATTTTCATAGCCATTCTGAGATATATTGCCATGCAACTCCCACCGTTTCGTCTCAGGACTTGTGCCATCACTCTCATATTGCCATTGCATGATCGTAAGATAGCTAGCGAGATGTTTCAATGTCATACGCCATGCTAGCTCGTTGCACATCTCGGTACACTGTCGGAGGCATTTCCTATGGAGTCATCATCATTGTGATCTTTGAGCTGTGAGTAAAAAAAAGTGTGATAATTATCATTATTAGAGCATTATCCCATGTGAGGAAATAAAAAAAGAGGCCAAAGAGACCAAAAACAAACAAAAAAGAGAAAAAAAGAAAGAAAAAAAAGGTCTAAGAGCCCAAATGAAAATGAAAAAAAGAAAAAAGAGCGAAAAAGAGAGAAGGGACAATGCTACTATCTTTTTCCACACTTGTGCTTCATGATAGCACCATGTTCTTCATGATTGAGAGCCTCTCGTTTTGTCACCACCATATACACTAGTGGGAATCTTCATTATATAACTTGGCTTGTATATTCCAATGATGGGCTTCCTCAAAATTGCCCTAGGTCTTCGTGAGCAAGCAAGTTGGATGCACACCCACTAGTTTTCCTTTTGAGCTTTCACATACTTATAGCTCTAGTGCATCCTTTGTATGACAATCCCTACTAATTCACATTGATATCTATTAATGGGCATCTCCATAGCCTTTTGATATGCCGAGTCAATGTGACCATCTCCTCCTTTTTGTCTCACAACCACCACCACACTCTATTCCACCTATAGTGCTATATCCATGGCTCGCGCTCATGTATTGCGTGATAGTTATAAAAAGTTTGAGAAAGTAAGAGTGCGAAAACAATTACTTGGCCAATTCCGGGCTTGTGCATGATTTACATTAGTTGTGTGAGGATGATGGAGCATAGCCAGACTATATGATTTTGTAGGGATAACCTTCATTGGCCTTGTTATTTTGAAAGTTCATGATTACCTTGCTAGTTTGCTTGAAGTATTATTGTTTTCATGTTGATAGCAAACTATTGTTTTGAATCTTACGGATCTGAACATTCATTGTCACCTAAAATAAGTTGCAAAGGACAACTATGCTAGGTAGCATTCCACATCAAAAATTCATTCTTTTTCACTTCCCTACTCGAGGACGAGCAGGAGTTAAGCTTGGGGTTGCTTGATACGTCTCCAACGTATCTATAATTTTTGATGGTTCCATGCCATTATCTTGTCAACTTTGGATGTTTTAATATGCTATTTTATATCTTTTTTGGGACTAACCTATTAACTCAGTGCCAAGTGCCGGTTTCTGTTTTTTCCGTGTTTTTGACCCTTTTTCAGACGGAGTCCAAATGGAATGAAACTTTACAATGATTTTTTGGACCAAAAGAGACCCCCGAAGCTTTGGAAGAGGGCCGAAAGAGCCACGAGGGAGTCACAAGCCCATGGGGCGCGGCCTACCCCCCTGGTCGCACCGTGGAGGCTTGTGACCTCCTCGTGGGCCAAACTGACGCAATTCCACCGCCATAAATTCCTATAAATTCAGAAACCCCCAGAAAGAAACCTAGATCAGGAGTTCCGCTGCCGCAAGCCTCTGTAGCCACCAAAAACTAATTTGGAGCCCGTTCCGGCACCCTGCCGGAGGGGGAATCCATCTCTGGTGGCCATCTTCATCATCCCGGCGATCTCCATGACGAGGAGGGAGTAGTTCTCCCTCAGGGCTGAGGGTATGTACTAGTAGCTATGTGTTTGATCTCTCTCTCATGTTTTTGATATGTCTTGATCTTGATGTACCGTGGGCTTTGCTACTATAGTTGGATCTTATGATGTTCTTCCCCCTCTCCCTTCTTGTAATGAATTGAGTTTCCCCTTTTGAAGTTATCTTATCGGATTGAGTATTTGAGAACACTTAATGTATGTCTTGCACGTGTCTATCTGCTGTGATCAACTTGCATGTTTGTGACAATTGGAAACCTATGCATATGGGTTGGCACATGTGGATTCATGTGAGTACTCGATGTATGTTTTGGTGATCAACTTGCGGGTTCGTGACATTGGGAACCTATGCATAGGGGTTGGCACACGTTTTGACTCTCCGGTAGAAACTTTGGGGCACTCTTTGAAGTTCTATGTGTTGGTTGAATAGATGATTCTAAGATTGTGTGATGCATATCGTATAAACATACCCACGGATAATTGAGGTGACAATGGAGTATCTAGGTGACATTAGGGTCTTGGTTGATATGTATAAGGTGTTATTCTAGTATGAACTCTATGATGGATCGATCAGAAAGAATAACTTTGTGGTGGTTTCGTACCAGACAATAATCTCTTTGTTTATTCTCTGCTATTAGTGACTTTGGAGTGACTCTTTGTTGCATGTTGAGGGCTAGTTATATGATCCAATTATGTTATCATTGTTGAGAGAACTTCCACTAGTGAAAATATGAACCCTAGGCCATGTTTCCACGCATTGCAATACCGTTCTTGCTCACTTCTGTTACTTGTTACCTTGCTGCTTTTGTAATTTCAGATTACAAAAACCTATATCTACCATCTATATTGCACTTGTTTCACCATCTCTTTGCCGAACTAGTGCACCTATACAGCTTACCATTGTATTGGGTGTGTTGGGGACACAAGAGACTCTTTGCTATTTGGTTGCAGGGTTGGTTGAGAGAGACCATCTTCATCCTTCGCCTCCCGCGGATTGATAAACCTTAGGTCACCCACTTGAGGGAAAATTTCTACTGTCCTACAAACCTCTGCACTTGGAGGCCCAACAACATCTACAAGAATAAGGTTGCATAGTAGACATCACCCATCTCCCACTTCTTGCACACAAACACCATTTGGAGACATTCGAGTCACGGACAGCGAGAGATCTTGCACCTTTATGTTCTTACTTTGCTAATTTCAATACTAAATATAGACTCTTGCTTGTTATTGTCTTGACTTGAATTGCATATCTTACTTGCTTTACTTTGAAGTTCTTAGATGTGTGTTAGCATGTCACCACAGAAATTATTGTGTTATCATTTATCTACTCGAGGACAAGCAGAAATTAAGCTTGGGGACGTTGATACGTCCCAAACGTATCTATAATTTCTGCTTATTCCATGATCTTTTGGGTGACATTGTTATATGTTTTTCTACACTTTTATATCATTTTACACATATTTGGACTAACCTACTAACTCAGTTTACCCAGTGCCAGTTTCTGTCTACTGATGTCTATTTTGTAGGGGCTTTTATCCAATTTTTCGAAGCAAAAAAATTCCACGAAAAATATATAAAAAATCAGCGTAACGAAAGATTCCAGATCACCGAAGATGGGCCAGAGGGGGCCACGGGCCTTCCAGGCAACCCCCTGGTGCGTCCTACCCCCTGGCCGGGCCAGGAGGCCGCCTAGGTGGGCCCCACCTCCTCTAGTGCCCTCCTTTGGCCTATATTTAGTCCTCCGAGAGAAAACCCTTCCACAACTTCCAAAATCGCTAATTTCTCCATCGTTCCCCCGCCACAGCGCTTCCGAGATCGGGAGTGTTAGGAGACCTCTTCCCGACACCCTGTCGGAGGGAGGATTGACCTCTGGGAGCTTCTCCATCGCCATGGACACTTCCCGGATGTGCCGTGAGTAGTCCTCCTTGGACCATGGGTCCATGACCAGTAGCTATGTGATGTCTCCTCTCCAATCTTGTGCTTCAATGGTTAGTCCTTGTGAGCTGCCCTACATGATCACCATCATTGTTTACACCTCCACTATTTATCGCTTTCATTTACTTTTCCATTGCAATCACTATTACTATTCCCGCTTGTGTTTTGATCCTTTGCAAACTACAAGGCCGTAGAGATTGACAACCTCTCTATACTCGTTGGGAGCAAAGTTATTTGTTGTGTGTGCAGATCCACGTCTTCTGCTAGCCAAGACAGCAGACACCTACTTGTTGATCCTAGGAGTCCTCCTGGTTCGATAAACCTTACAGTTCCCGTGTGAGGGAAAACTTGTTGATGACTACATCTCAACCTTCCACTTGGGGTAACCAACGAGGTGCGAGAAGTATATACATCATCTTGTCATCATGGAGCGTTTGGGATAATGGAGATATGAGAAACAGTTTCCTAAAGACTCGCATTTGGGATAGATGACGGCATCACATACACTTAGCTATGCAAAACGTATGCATTCCCACACCCTATCCCCGACGTTTTTTGGGTCGTGTGGGAAGGACCCCCCTATCGCCCACACTCACTAGGTGACGGTTTAAAATGCCATCACGGAAAGGGGTTAAAAACCATTTGTATATCATGTCGCTTCACCAGTGGATGAAAAATGTTATTTCTTCCCAAGCTGAGAAAGCAAAGACGAAGAAGAAAAAGGGGAGTACATGTTGTTATATCTGTCGTAAGAAGGGGCACATAGCTTCATCATGCCCCAATAGTAACATCTCTAAGCCTTCAATTATCAATGATCAGTATTCACTTAGGGATGATATTTGGCAAAAAAAAATTCCAAGTATGTTTTTGTACAAAGTGGTTTCGAAGTGGATAAGACCATCTGGGTTGCCAAGCCTATTGTTACTAACTTCTTAGGACCCAACTTGGTTGGGGACCTGTTGGGGAACGTTGCATGGGAAACAAAAAAATTCCTACGTGCACAGAAGATCTATCCATCATGATGACCATCTACGGAAGGGGAGAGTGCATCTACATACCCTTGTAGATCGCTAAGCGGAAGCGTATATACCGCGGTTGATGTAGTGGAACATCTTTGCGATCCATCGCAGCCCGTCCTGCGATCTCATCACGATCCATCCCGATCTTGTGCTGAACGGACGGCACCTCCGCGTTCAGCACACAAACGGCTCGATGACGTCTCCTCCTTCTTGATTCAGCATGATAGGAAGGAGAAGTAGATGGGATCTCAACTAGAACAACGGCAGGGTGGAGAAGATGGTGGAGCAGTTTGAGCAGGGCTTTGCCAAGTGCCGCCGGAACCGATCTGAGGAGAAAAAGGAGTTATGGGAGAGGTAGGGCTGCCCCCGGGCCGTGGGAATTGGTTTTTTCAGCCCCTCCCTCTCCCCCATTATATATAGGAGGCAAGAGGAAGGGCTGGGTCGCAGCCCTAGCCCCTCCTCCAAGGAGGGGCGTGGGCCTAGGGAGGTTTCCTCCCTCCCCAAGGCACCTAGGAGGTGCCTTCCCCTTTAGGGACCCTTCCCTCCAAACTGCATGGGCCCTTGGGGCTTGGCCCAACAAGGTTTGGATGCCACCTTACAGCCCATGCACGTTCTAGGGTCTGGAGGGATCCTTACGGACTCCTCTGGAACCCTCTGGACCCTTCTGAAACCTTCCAGAAGCTTCTCGGTACAATACCAATAAAACCCAAAAAAATTCCCGTAGCCAAAATAGGACTTCTCATATATAAATCTTTACCTTCAGACCATTCCTGGGCTCCTCGTGACATTCGGGATATCATCCAGGACTCCGAACAACATTCGGTCACCA
The DNA here is from genome assembly GCF_904849725.1 of Hordeum vulgare subsp. vulgare. Lineage (NCBI taxonomy): Eukaryota > Viridiplantae > Streptophyta > Magnoliopsida > Poales > Poaceae > Hordeum > Hordeum vulgare. The sequence continues at coordinate 350,813,657 of NC_058520.1, forward strand.
ACGTACAAATCCCAATACTACTCTAGCGTCACCGAACGTTAAGTGTGCAGATCCTACGGGTTCGAGAACTGTGCAGACATGAACGATACACCTCTACGGTCAATAACCAATAGCGGGACTTGGATGCCCATATTGGTTCCTACATATTCTACGAAGATCTTTATCGGTCGAACCACGATGTCAAGGATTCAATCAATCCCGTATATTGTTCCCTTTGTTCATCGGTATGTTACTTGCCTGAGATTCGACCGTCGGTATCCCCATACCTAGTTCAATCTCGTTACCGACAAGTCTCTTTACTCGTTCTGTAATACAGGATCCCATGACTAACTCCTTAGTCACATTGCTTGCAAGCTCATTGTGATGTTGTATTATTGAGTGGGCCCAGAGATACCTCTCCGTCACACGTAGTGACAAATCCCAGTCTTGATCCATGCCAACCCAACAGACACCTTGGGAGATACCTATAGAGCACCTTTATAGTCACCCAGTTAAGTTGTGACATTTTATGCACACAAGGTATTCCTCCAGTGTCCGGGAGTTGCATGATCTCATGGTCATAGGAACGGATACATTGGCATGCAGAAACCGGTAGCAATGAACTGGCACGATCATATGCTACGTTCATAGTTTGGGTCTTGTCCATCACATCATTCTCCTAATGATGTGATACCGTTATCAAACGACATCTCATGTCTATGGCCAGGAAATCTTGACCATCTTTGATCAACGAGCTAGTCCTTCAGAGGCTCACTAGGGACAGTGTGTTGTCTATGTATCCACACATGTATTTGAGTTTCCAATCAATACAATTCTAGCATGGATAATAAACGATTATCATAACAAGGAAATATAATAATAACCAATTTGTTATTGCCTCTAGGGCATATTTCAACAGTCTTCCACTTGCACTAGAGTCAAAAATCTAGTTCACTTCACTATGTGATTGTAATGAATCTAACACCCATACAATTCTGGGGTTTGATCATGTCTTTCTTGTGAGAGAGGTATTTAGTCGACAGGTATGAACCTTTCATATCTATGTGTGCTTTACAAATCTTTATGTCATCATGTAGATGCTGCTACCACGCGCCATTTGGAACTATTCCAAATGATCGCTCCACTATACGAATCCGGTTTAGTACTCAGAGTTATCCGGATTAGAGCCAAATCTTGCATCGACGTAACCCTTTACAACAAAATCTTTTATCACCTCCATAATCGAGAAAAAATTCCTTAGTCCACTAGCTACTAAGGATAACTTTGACCGATGTCCAGTGATCCATTCCTGGAGCACTCTTGTACACCTTGACAAACTCACGGCAAGGCACTCATCACGTGCGGTACACAGCATGGTGTACTTTAGAGCCTACGGCTAAGGCATAGGGGACGACCTTCGTCCTTTCTCTTTCTTCTGTCGTGGTCGGGCTTTGAGTCTTACTCAAATTCACACCTTACAATACAATCAAGAACTCTTTCTTCCATTTCGAACTCCTTCAAAATCTTGTCAAGGTATGTATTTATTGAAAGTTATATCAAGCGTCTTGATCTATCTCTATAGATCTTGATGCTCGATGTTCAAGTAGCTCAATCCAGGTTTTCCTTTGAAAAACTCTTTTCAAACAACCATATATGCTTTCCAGAAATTCTACATCATTTCCGATCAATAATATGTCAACCACATATACTCATCAGGAATTCTATAGTGCTCCCACTCACTTTCTTGGAAATACAGTTTTCTCATAAACTTTGTATAAACCCAAAAGCTTTGATCATCTCATCAAAGCGTGTATTCCAACTTCGAGATGCTTGCTCCAGTCCATAGAAGGATCACTGGATCTTACATACTTGTTAGCATCATTAGGATCGACAAAACCTTCTGGTTGTATCACATACAACCTTTCCTCAATGATAACCATCGAGGAAATGATGTTTTGACATCCTATCTACAAGATTTCATAATAAATAATGCAGCAACAGCTACCATAATTCCAAGAGACTTTAGCATCGCTACGGGTGATAAAGTCTCATCGTAGTCAACTCCTTGAACTTGTCGGAAACATATTTGCGACAAGTCGAGCTTTCTTAATGATGACATTTACCATCATCGTCTGTATTCCTTTTAAAGATCCACTTCTACTTAATAGCCTTACGACCATCAAGTAGTTCTTCCAAAGTCTACACTTTGTTTTCATACATGGATCCTATCTCGGCTTTCATGGCATCTAGCCATTCGTCAGAATCCAGGCCCACCATCGCTTCTCCATAGCTTGTAGGTTTATAGTTGACCAGTAACATGACCTCCTAGACAGGATTACCGTACTACTCTGGAGCAGTACGTTTCCTTGTCGACCTACAAGGTTTGGTAGTAACTTGATTCGAAGCTTCATGATCACCATCATGAGCTTTCCACTTCAACTAGAGTAGGTGCCACAGGAATAGCTTCCTGCGCCCTGCTACTCATTGGTTCAAGTGATGGTTCAATAACCTTATCAAGTTTCCACCATCCTCCCATTCAATTCTTTCGAGAGAAACCTTTTCTTGAGAAAGGACCCTTTTCTGGAAACAAACACTTTGATTTCGGATCTGAGATAGGAGGTATTCCCAACTATTTTGGGTATCCTATGAAGATGCATTTATCAACTTTGGGTTTGAGCTTATCAGGCTGAAACTTTTTCACATAAGCGTCGCAGCCCCAAACTTTTTAGAAACGACAGCTTAGGTTTCTCCAAACCATAGTTCATATGGTGTCATCTCAACGGAATTACGTGGTTCCCTATTTAAAGTGAATGCAGTTGTCTCTAATGCCTAACCCAAAAACGATAGTGGTAATTCGGTAAGAGACATCGTAGTATGCACCATATTCAATAGGGCGCGTCTATGACGTTCGGACACACCATCACACTATGGTGTTCCAGGTGGCATGAGTTGTGAAACAATTTTCACATTGTCTTAAATGTTTACCAAACTCGCAACTCAGATATATATTTACATCGAAGATCACATCGTAGACATATTATCCTCTTATCACGATGATCTTCAACTTCACTCTGAAATTGCTTGAAATTCTCAATATTTCAGACTTGTGATTCATCAAGCAAATACTTCTGTATCTACTCAAATCATCAGTGAAGTAAGAACATAACGATATCCACTGCGTGCCTCGGCACTCATTGGACTGCATACATCAGAATGTGTCATTTTCAATGAGTTACTTGCTCGTTCCATTACAGGAAGATGAGGTCTTTAGTCATGTTTCCCATGTGGCATGATTTGCATGTCTCAAGTGATTCAAAATCAAGTGAGTCCTAATGATCCATCTGCATGGAGTTTCTTCATGCGTTTACACGAATAGGCATGGTTCGCATGTCTCAAACGGAAAAACGAATGACTCCCAAGATCCATCAGCATGGAGCTTCTTCATGCGCTTTATACCAATATGACTTGAGCGGCAGTGCCACAAGTAAGTGGTACTATCATTACTACTTTGTATATTTTGGCATCAATATTATGAACATGTGTATCACTATGATCGAGATTAAATAAACCATTCATATTAGGTGCATGACCATTGAAGGTATTATTCAAGTAAACAGAGTAACTATTATTCTCTTTAAATGAATAACTGTATTGGAATAATACCAATCTAATCATGTCTATGCTCAACGCAAACAAGAAAAACAATTATTTAGGTTCAACACTAATCCCGATGGTAGAGGGAGCGTGCGATGTTGATCACATCAACCTTGGAATTACTTCCAACACACATCTTCACCTCACCCTTGCTAGTATATGTTTAATCTGTAGCTATAATTTCGAGTCACTAACACTTAGCAACTGAACCGGTATCTAATACCCCTGGTGCTAGTAGGAGTACTAGTAAGGTACACATCAATATCATGTATATCCAATATACTTTTGTCGACTTTTCCGGCCTTCTCATCTACCAAATATCTAGGGTAGTTCTGCTTTAGTGTCCGTTTCCCTCATAACAGAAGCACTTAGTCTCGGGTTTGGATTCAACCTTGGGTTTCTTTACTAGATCAACAACTGGTTTGCCATTCATGAAGTATCCCTTCTTGCTCTTACCCTTCTTGAAACTAGTGGTTTCACTAACCATCAACAATTGATGCTCCTACTTGATTTCTACTTTCACGGCGTCAAACATCGCGAATAACTCAAGTATCATCATCTCTATCCCTGACATGTTATAGTTCATCATGAAGCTCAATAGCTTGGTGGTAGTGACTTTTGAGAACTATGGCAATCACTATCTTATCTGGAAGATCAACTCCCACTCGATTCAAGGGATTGTAGTACTCAGACAATCTGAGCACATGCTCAATAATTGAGCTTTTCTCCCTTACTTTGCAGGCCAAGAATCTCGTTGGAGGTCTCATAACTCTCAATGCGGGCACGAGCCTGAAATCCCAATTTCAGCCATTGGAACATATCATATGTTCTGTGACATTCAAAATGTCTTCGGCGCCTCAATTCTAAGTCCTTAAGTATTACGCACGAAACTATCATGTAGTCATCAAAAACTTCTATGTCAGATGTTCGCAACATCCTGTGGGGACCCCGACTGGTAAGTCGAGATCGATGTGCCGAGTGATCCCAAGGATCAATGCTCACTGAACATAGATACTGAATAATAGAGTCTTACATCCAAATACCGAATATTACATCAAATGACCGAAGGGTCAGGTTCACAAACAGGGCCTAAGGCCAAATAAAACGGGTATAACGGGTAGCAGAAACTCATAAGGGCTAAGCGGGTGCCCATGCCATCAAGCCTACACCGACAGGCATTCTGACTTTGAACTGTCCTAGATCGCAGGTCCGTCTCCGAAGACGTACTCATCGCCAAACTCCGGTCCATCCTTGTCTAGTCAATAATATAACCAGTGGCAAGCCAAGAGTACTTTGAATGTACTCGCAAACAACCCATGATACGAACAATGAATGTGAAGGATAACAATATCATGCATTTTCTAGTATAACTCATCTGAGTGGAATGATCATGAATATGCATCAAGTTAAAGAATTACTTTTGAAAAACAGGTTACAGATATCAACATATCTGCTAAGGGTTGAACCATCCGGGTTCACCCTATATGCCAAGTCATCGAACTTGGTCATAACCTCAATGCATCAGCTGAGGTCTAAACCATCCGGGTTCACTCTATATGCCAAGTCACCGAACTTGGTCATATTATTATTTCCATAACAACACCTTTTTAACACCACACACACACTCACTCACACTTGGTTTATGCAGAAGTATCGGGACATAGTTTAAGCAGGATTACCCAACTGTCCTTGACTGTGGACATGGCTATTCGAATAGTTTGACACTCTGCAGAGGTAGTACGCTGGACCCACGAGATCCGGGAAACTTCCGTGTCATCCACGACTTGCAGTATATCACATATACCCGAGGTAAGTACCCGATCATTATCTTTCCCCTGACGATACTAGACAAAGAGGTCCACTCGATTGGTACCCAGCCCACATGTTGTACGTCTTATGAGCACCGACTCTGGACAGTATCAACCATGCGGGGCCAATGGTGTGCCTGGAACTCATAAAAATGGCATAGTCGCCCTTCCTGGCACGACCCCATCACGAGAGTGACGACAATCACTCCCACCACTAGTAATGTTGCTCTTTGCTAGTACCGACCAGAGTAATCAACAAAGCCCCGTCCCATAATGGGGTAACATGGTCGTACTGGTAAGGTTGGGACGGTCGACACATCATAAATCTAATCCCATTTCTGAAACCATACTCACACAAAACACCGGTGCACCACTTCACCAAAAGTGGCCACCCATCTCATCATCACCCTCGGGTATTAGTGGCACCCGACGGGGTTTTCATAAACCTTTGATTTAACTCATCATCATGCTCATGCAATGGTTTTCTAACTCTACTAGTCAACATGATAGTAGCATGATCCTCATAGATGGTAGGATCAAGCTCATCCTGCTTGTGCTCCGAGGAGCCATATGTATAACATCACCATCGTGCAAGTGCTTCGAAGAAGCCTTCGGTACCATCACACCAATGATGAACCGGCACTATGATCACATGCAACGGAAAAGTACTTGCTATTCTAGCATGCATCAATTCATATGCTTAAGTCATGGTCGAAGGGATGCTTGCCTTGGTCAGCTAGGTATCCAGGGTCTTCGAGGTCTTTCGCTATGAATCCTTTGTCACTCGGTAATTCTATCATCGAGGACAGAATAAATAAGAAATAGCTCACACAAAAACAGATCACAAATCACTTTTAAAAATGTTGCAAAACTTGGTTAAATTCAGGTTATTAATTTGAAAAATATATTCTCTTAGTTTTTACTAGATAAGCATTTTTAATAATTACTAAACAGGGGCAAACTATTGCCTTTAATGCTTTTATATATTTATAAAACAGATTCTGTTTTTGAAAAATGTCAACAATGGCAGAATCAAATACTAGTCATTTTTAGAAAAATATCAGTGGAAGAATTATATTTTTCCACTGGGTAGTTATTTTTACAAAAATCATTTTAGTCTCTGAATTAAAAAAAAGGCCAAAGCCTGGCCTGGGAAGCAGGCCGGCCCAGCCAGCCAGCAGGCTGCCACGCACGCGCGCGCCAGGTTCGAACCTGACGTGCGGGCCCCTGGGGTCAGCGGCTCTGGCTACGCGCGGGGGCTGCTCCAGGACGCCGACAGGTGGAGCCCACCTGTCGGGTTCTTCCCCTACCTCCGGCCAGCGAGGAGGAGATGAACTCCAGCGAGGCTACCGTCGTCCTTGGGCCTAGCTAAGGGCAGGAATGGATTCAGCGTGCCTCCGCCTACCTGCAGGTGGTCGGGACAGCGCCGGAGAGGCTCGGAGTCGCCGCCGACGAGGTGGCCGTGGCGGAGGGGCACGAAATCGCTCAGGGCAGTTGGGGGAAAGGTTCCTGGTGTCGAGGGGAGTGCTCTGGTGGGTCGAGTGTCGCAGGAGCCGGCGTGTAGCCGGAGATCGACAGGAGCTCCGAGGCGGAGGGTCCTCGGTCGATCTCGAGCACCGGGGCTCTGCGAGCTCGATTGGGTGGCTAGGGGGGAGCTAGTGGTCGTGCAGAGGCTGCTGGAGGGGTGCTGAGGCACCGGGGAGGCCTATTTATAGGCTCGCGACAGTGAGGCAACTCGGTGCGACGATGACTCACTGTGGCGCGCGTGCATGCATATTGGGGAGCTGGCTACGAAACCACGGTCTCCGGACGTGGTTTGGGACGCTCTGAAGCATCGGCCGCATAGGGAGAAGGCGTGGGGTCGAGCTGCAGCATATGTGCATGCTCGGCCGAGTCGGGTGAGCGCGGGCACGTATCGCCCTAGCTCTAGCGCGGGAGAGGAGGGTCCATGGCGGCTGCTTTACATAGAGGGGTTGTCGGGGGAGGTCTTGGACACTTCGGGGGAGATTGGAACCGGCCGGGAGCGTCGTCCCCTTCTCGGCTGCTCCCTATAGCGCGTCCAGAGCATAGTTTTGGCATGCTATGGCATGCTGGCGCGCTCTGGGGCACTTTAGACGTGTCCCTCATTTCCTGGGTGTTGTTGGGAGTGTTTCTAGTCGGTGTGTGCTAGTGAGAGCACTAGCTGGTCAAGGGGGACAGGTTACACTAGTGTTGTGAGCCCTGATCTGTGGCACATATTGACGTTCTTATCACTTGTGCTTTGAACTAGGGAGAGACCAGTTGACTGGGTGTTTAGCTTGATCTGAGGCACTAATACACAAAGTTTGAGGCTTTGACATTGGAAAAAACAGTGGGTAGGTGGGTTTTTACCTTCATGTCAGAAGGTATTCGACAGTGGTTTGGGGTGCTTCCACTCCAGCACTGGAACAGCAACTTAAAAGGTTTGGTCTTGGGGTTAAAGTAGGGGTTTCCACCAATTTTGAGCTCCATTCAACAAGTTTAGCTTTGTAAACTTGAAAATGCATCGAAATGGCCAGATTTGTCCCCTCCAAACGGAGTGTGACTAAATGGAGTCTTGCAAATCTCATTTTTGGTGTGGAGTCCTCATTTGAGGTGCCAAACACTCGTGCAAAGTTTCAGCCCCATTGGATAAACTTTGCTATGTAGAGTTGTTCCAACTCTAATCTGGACACAGAGGGTTTTAGGCTCATTTGGTGACCTTCCCCACCTTGGATCAAGGTCAAATTTTATGTGGGCACCAAATATGGCTTGGGGAGGCTCCTGTAATTTAATGGGATTTTATTGAGAATATTTCCTTTGGAAATATCTAAAAAGGTTAAAACAGACAGGAATGGTTTTCAGGGTTTTATTCAAATAATTATAATATAAAATTGGGTTGAAAACCTTACATATGGAAAATATATGTCCTTATGAGTTTCCATGATTTTACTCATAATTTCTAAGGCAGAGAAGCATTTTTCCTTGTGGGAATATCATTCCTGGCCTTAGAAACAGACATGTATTTAAAATAGAAAAATAATGTTCTAAATCATTAAATAATGTTTTTGGTAAATAATAATAGTATTTTAGTTCAGTTCACCAACTTTGGTTGGGAGTGCTACTAGGCATCATGAGCTGGTAGTGTAACCCAAGCAAGGTAGAGGTGATCTGATGTCAAAGGAAAAGAGTTTTGGAAATTCATTTTAAAAATAAATAAATTTATCATGGGTTTTGGATCAACAAGCAAACAAGCATACATTCATACAAGGCATTCATAGCATTCACAACATCATTAGAAACAGTTTTAACAAGCTCTGACTTTTGCAACTTAAAACATTGGTGGTGAAAAACAAGGTGTGACAGACCTATCCCTCTTACAAGAATCTCGTCCCCGAGATTCCTAAGCTAGGCGTTAAATAGCTCTGGAAATTCTGATTGGAGATAGTCTTCACGTTCCCATGTTGCTTCTGCTTCGGTATGGTTGCTCCACTGAACCTTGAAATACTTGATGGTGCGGCTTCTGGTGCAACGCTCTGCTTCATCCAGAATGCGAATCGGCTTCTCGCGATAGGTAAGGTCCGGTTGAAGGTCAACCGCTTGGTGGTCAATGTCCTTGCAATGATCGGAATGGTTCGGCACTTGTAAGCACTTCCGGAGCTGTGACACGTGGAACACGTTGTGCACACCTGAAAGTTCTGGGGGTAGCTCCAACTGATAAGCCACTTCCCCGCGCCTTGCCGCGATCTTGAAAGGTCCAATAAACCTTGGGGCTAGCTTCCCCTTGACGTGGAAACGCTTGGTTCCCTTGAGAGGCGTAACGCGCAGGTATACCTGGTCTCCGGGAACAAAATCCACATCCTTGTGGTGGGAGTCCGCATAGCTCTTCTGTCGTGACTTAGCTGCATTCGGGTTTTCTTGGACAAGCTGCACCTTTCTTTCCGCTTCCTGCAGCGCTTCTAGCCCAATTGAGTGGGGTGCGGCACTTTCACCCATATAGCACCTCGAATGGGGCCATTTGAAGACTGGACTGGTAGCTGTTGTTGTATGAGAACTCAGCAAACGGCAGACAGTCTTCCCATTTGTCACCAAGAGCCAAGACACATGCATAGAGCATGTCCTCGAGTATCTGCTTTACCCTCTCGGTCTGTCCGCCCGTCTGCGGGTGGAAAGCCGTGCTGAAAGAGAGCTTGGTTCCGAGAGCTTCTTGAAACTTCTTCCAGAATCTTGAGGTGAACTGCGTGCTGCGGTCGGACACAATCTCCTTAGGAACTCCATGGAGGCTAACGATGCGCTCAATGTAGAGGCTAGCCAACTTGTCGCCCCCGTAGGTGGTGTTGACCGGAAAGAAATGAGACACCTTAGTTAAGTGGTCGATGATGACCCATATGGAGTCATGACCCCTGCTTGATTGGGGTAGTCCGATGATGAAGTCCATGCCGACCTTGTCCCATTTCCATTCTGGCACTTGAAGAGGTTGTAGCAGCCCAGCAGGTCGCTGATGCTCAACCTTGACCCGCTGGCATACATCGCACTTAGCGACGTAAGAGCCTATTTCTCTCTTCATGCCATGCCACCAGAATCGTTCTCGGAGGTCTTGATACATCTTGGTGCCACCGGGATGGATGGAGTATGGCGTGTCATGGGACTCTTGCAGGATCAAGTCCTTGAGTTCGGCCTTGTTGGGCACGCATAAGCGTTTCCCGTACCACACCACTCCTTGATCATCAACCGAGAACCCTGGGGCCTTGCCTTCCTGTATCTTCCTATTGAGGCCTTCAATACTCTTGTGTCCCTTCTGGGCTTCCTTGATATCATCAGCCAGAGTTGGTTTGACTTCGAGGTTGACCAGGTATCCTGGTTCGACTAACTCCAGCCCGAAGCTTTCCATCTCTTCATACAAGGCGGGCAACCTTTCCTTGAGCATGACGTTCAAGGTGCCAGCCTTCTGGCTTAAAGCATCGGCTACCACGTTTGCCTTACCGGGGTGGTACTGAATGCTGAGGTCGTAATCCTTGATTAATTCAAGCCATCTTCGTTGCCTCATATTCAGATCCCTTTGGGTGAAGATATATTTCAGACTCTTGTGGTCCTTGTATATTTCACATCGCTTCCCCAGAAGGTAATGGCGCCATGTCTTCAAGGCATGCACTATGGCTGCTAACTCGAGATCATGGGTGGCGTAGTTCTCCTCATGCGGACGCAGTTGCCGTGACAAGTACACCACGACTCTGCCATCTTGCATTAAGACTCCATCGAGTCCGGTTCCAAAGGCATCACAGGAAATCACAAACTCCTTGTTGATGTCTGGGGTAGCTAGTACCGGGGCGGTAGTCGGTCTTTTCTTCAACTCTTGGAAGCTCGCTTCACACGCCGGTGTCCACTCGAACTTCCGGCCTTTCTTCAAAAGTTGAGTCATAGGTCGAGCGATGCTGGGAATCCCTCTATGAACTTGTGGTAGTATCCCACGAGCCCGAGGAAACTCCTGACATCCTTCACGTCTCTCGGCGAGTCCCAGTTGGTCACTGTGGTAATCTTGGATGGATCTACTGCCAATCCGCTTGCCATCATGATATGACCCAAAAATCCAACTTCGTTCAGCCAAAATTGGCACTTGCTGAACTTGGCATACAGTTGGTGATCTCGAAGCTTTCCCAGAACTAACCTCAAGTGTTGCTCATGCTCTTCTTTGGATTTTGAGAAGATTAATATGTCATCGATGAATACGACGACAAACTTATCCAAATACTCCATGAAGACCTTGTTCATGAGGTACATGAAGTAAGGTGGGGCATTTGTCAATCCGAAGGGCATGACAGTGCACTCATAGAGACCGTATCGGGTCACGAATGCAGTCTTGGGTATGTCCTCGGGTCGAATCTTCAACTGGTAATATCTGGATCGGAGATCGATCTTGGAGAATACCTTAGCTCCATTTAACTGGTCAAACAGGTCTTCTATCTTGGGGAGTGGGTACTTGTTCTTGATTGTGACTTCGTTGAGAGAACGGTAATCGACGCAGAGTCGAATGGTACCATCCTTCTTTGATACAAACAGAACAGGTGATCCCCAAGGTGATGCACTCGGACGAATGAATCCTTTCCTGAGTTGCTCATCCAGCTCCTTCTTCAGCTCTGCTAGCTCCTCGGATCCCATCCTTTAAGGCTTCTTATAAATAGGCCTTGACCCGGGCATGAGCTCGATGATGAACTCGATGTCTCAGTCAGAAGACATTCCAGGTAGCTCGTCAGAAAAGACGTCCGGGTACTCACAGACTACAGGCACTTGGTCAAGCTCTACCTCGAATAGGCTGTTGATTCGAGGTACTTGAGCTGATACCGGCTCAGAGACATACTTGACCTTAACCCCTTGGTCGCTTGTCATGGTAATGGCCCTGTTGGCACAGTCCAAGAGACTCTGGTGCTTGGCCAGCCAATCCATGCCGAGAATTACTTCTAAGCCTTGCGACTTAAGCACAATGAGGTATGCCAAGAAGCTCGTCCCATTGATAACTATCTCGACCCTTCTACACCCTAGATTGGTCCTCAACACTGCTCCTGGGGTTTGAATTGCCATCTGCCCACGAAGCAGAGTGGGTTTTAAACCACACTTCTCCGCAAACCTTTGAGTAACAAAAGAATGCGAAGCACCACAATCAAACAACACTGTAGTTGGGGTGGAGTTGACGAGGAACATACCCAGAATGCAGTTCGGGTCTTCGTGCGCCTCTTCGGCAGTGATGTGGTTGATCCACCCCCTCTTGTTGAACTGCTGGTTGCGGGGAATCTGGTTTCTTCCTCGTGCTCCTTGACCTGGGTTGGGTGCATTGGGACGCGGTGCATCGGGCTTCTTGTTGGGACACTGCCTGGAATAGTGTCTGGTTTGACCACACCCAAAACAGGTGACCTGGCCCGGAGGGTTGGTCTTGACTCCACTGTTATTCGGCGGGATGGAAACTGGCTTGGTGTTGACTTGAGGTTGATAATTTTGACGGAATACCGGGGTCTTGTACTGCTGCTGCTGATAGTTGGGCCTCGCAGGTGTTGACTGCCATGGTCTCGGTCTTGCATTAGTGGGTCCTCCACTTCCTATCAGCTTGCGCTTGCGGGTGTCGTCCATTGCACGACGCTTGTCTTCCAGCATAAGTGCCTTGTTAACCAGGTCGCTGAAGGTCTTGCAGTCGCAAACTACCAACTAGTATTGGAGGGACTGTTGCAACCCTTCCATGAAACGTTCCACCTTAGCAGCCTCAGTGTTAACATCCTCAGGGCCATACCTCGACAAGAGGTTCAACTTCTGCAGATATTCTTTAACAGTTCCACTGCCCTGCCTCAAGGCTCGGAATTCCCGCTTCTTGATGGTCATCATTCCTGGCGGAATATGAGCCGCGCGGAATCCTTCCTTGAACATTGCCCAAGTGATGACTTGCCAGCTCGCATGATCTCGAAACCATCCCACCAAGCCCTGGCGGTGCCTCCGAGACAGTGAGAAGCATAAAGGACCTTCTCACGTTCATCGGTGCACTTGACCAACGCAAGGAGGTATTCAATAGTGCGAATCCAGTCATCGGCATCCAATGGTTCAATCGTCTCTATGAATATGGGAGGCGTAGTCCGCATAAACTCGGAGAGAGTAGAGCGGCCATTGCCATTCCCGTTATGTGGTGGGTTGTTCACTAGGACTTGAGCCAACTGCTGAATAGCGGCATTGTGGGCTTGACGCTCCTCGTGAAGAGCCTGAAGGAACTGAGCCATAGTCAAGTTCTCGGGAGGAGGTGGCAGAGGAACATTGCCAGGCTGCTCATGGGGATCTCTAGCGTGAGCTTCTCCTTCGGTTCCCTGCGGCTGACCTGAGGAGGCTGTGCCGGGGTTGCCGAAGGTACTGTTGCGGGTTGCGTTCACCATCCTGTCATGGAAACAGACGGGTCAATATTCCACCTTGCTTGAAACCACAAGGGTTTGCTCTAGTAAGAGGGGGTCCAAATGTGTGCTAGTGCGAGTTTTTAACACCAAAATCCTGCAAACGGAATTTGCATTCATTGAAAACAAGTGACGTTGTCGCGTACAGGCTGCCTAAGGCAGAATGCGGCTTACATCATACACACTCATAATTTGAAAGATCGGATACATGGATACCCTACGCTTAGGGGTACTCCTAGTTGCCTACGCTGAAATCCTACGCGGCGGACTGCTCGGTCTCATAGGTGGGTTCCGCAGGATCTCCGTCTTCGTCGGTGTCTTCTTCCTTCAAAGGAGTGGAAGAAAGAAGCAGTACATCACGGCATCTCTTAGGTGAGGCGGCGAAGAGCTCAATATACTCTTCTGCTGTCAGGCGGCGACTCTGAAGAGGGACAGCCCGGATCGGTAGCACACCACCCCTGGTAGCAACACCGGCCCTTCCTTCAGGTGCACCTGCTTTCTTCACCTTGCGATTCTTCATCTTCTCGGTGTGAAGTAGGCCCTTGACTTGGTGCAGTTCTTGGCAAAGCTTCGTTGATTCCTTAACCAGAAGGTGTGTCAGGGTGTCGGATGAGAGACTGAAGTAGGTCTGAAACCTTAATGGCATCCCGTCCTCAGACGATGGGGTGAGCGTCCAACTCCCGTCCACTCCTTCCTTAAGAAAAGGTAGGTGACGAGTAGCGGGCTCATCAGCCATCTCAGGGAGGATATCGCGGAGACGCACGAGCGCCTCTCGTGCGACTGTCTCCACTGCCAGCATCAGTTCCCCCATTTGTGGTCCTTCAAAGAACCAACTAGACGGGGAGTCGTTAGCCTTCACTATCACGTCCACGTGATATCCCTTGGTGTCGGCGTTGACCCAGTGCTCGTGGTATAGGAAGATGGGCGTGCGGCGTACGTGGCACTTCTCGAGACTATCCACCAGGAGTAGGGGAAAGCCGGTCTCCAGAAGCGTCTCAGGTATGGCGGCCATCTACAAGATATAGGAGAGAGAGAGAATCAGAAGATTCTAGGTGCAAAATCTTAAGTGTAAGGCTGGTGTACTAATCGTTTTCGGCTACCGTCCATGCTACCTAAGGCTTCCTATAGTCAGGACGGCTCTGATACCAGTTCTGTGGGGACCCCGACTCGTAAGTCGAGATCGCCGTGCCCAGTGATCCCAAGGATCAATGCTCACTGAACACAGATACAGAATAATAGAGTCTTACATCCAAATACCGAATATTACATCAAATGACCGAAGGTTCAGGTTCACAAACATGGCCTAAGGCCAAATAAAATGGGTACAACGGGTAGCGGAAACTCATAAGGGCTAAGCGGGTGCCCATGCCATCAAGCCTACACCGACAGGCATTCTGACTTGGAAGCGTCCTAGATCGCAGGTCCGTCTCCGAAGACGTACTCATCGCCAAACTTCGGTCCTTCCTTGTCTGGTCAATAATATAACCAGTGGCAAGCCAATGAGTACTTTGAATGTACTCGCAAACAGCCCATGATACGAACAATGAAAGTGAAGGATAACAATATCATGCATTTTCTAGTATAACTCATTTGGGTGGAATGATCATGAATATGCATCAAGTTGAAGAATTACTTTTGAAGAACATGTTACAGATATCAACATATCTGCTAAGGGTTGAACCATCCCGGTTCACCCTATATGCCAAGTCATCAAACTTGGTCATAACCTCAATGCATCAGCTGAGGGCTAAACCATCCGGGTTCACCCTATATGCCAAGTCACCGAACTTGGTCATATTATTATTTCCATAACAACACCTTTTTAACACCACACACACACTCACTCACACTTGGTTTATGCGGAAGTACGAGGACGTAGTTTAAGCAGGATTACCCAACTGTCCTTGACCGTGGACACGGCTATTCGAATAGTTTGACACTCTGCAGAGGTAGTACGCTGGATCCACGAGATCCAGGAAACTTCCGTGTCATCCACGACTCGCGGTATATCACATATACCCGAGGTAAGTACCCGATCATTATCTTTCCCCTGACGATACTAGACGAAGAGGTCCACTCGATTGGTGCCCAGCCCACATGTTGTACGTCTTACGAGCACCGACTCTGGACAGTATCAACCATGCGGGGACCAACGGTGTGCCTGGAACTCATAAAAATGGCATAGTCGCCCTTCCTGGCACGACCCCATCACGAGAGTGACGACAATCACTCCCGCCACTAGTAATGTGGCTCTTTGCTAGTACCGACCAGAGTAATCAACAAAGCCCCATCCCATAAAGGGGTAGCATGGTCGTACTGGTAAGGTTGGGACGGTCGACACATCATAAATCTAATCCCATTGCCGAAACCATACTCACACAAAATATCGGTGCACCACTTCACCAAAAGTGGCCACCCATCTCATCATCACCCTCAGGTATTAGTCGCACCCGACGGGGTTTTCATAAACCTTTGATTTAACTCATCATCATGCTCATGCAATGGTTTTCTAACTCTACTAGTCAACATGATAGTAGCATGATCCTCATAGATGGTAGGATCAAGCTCATCATGCTTGTGCTCCGAGGAGCCATATGTATAACATCACCATCGTGCAAGTGCTTCGAAGAAGCCTTCGGTACCATCGCACCAATGATGAACCGGCACTATGATCACATGCAACGGAAAAGTACTTGCTATTCTAGCATGCATCAATTCATATGCTTAAGTCATGGTCAAAGGGCTGCTTGCCTTGGTCAACTAGGTATCCGGGGTCTTCGAGGTCTTCCGCTCTGAATCCTTCGTCACTCGGTAATTCTATCGTCAAGATTAGAATAAATAAGAAATAGCTCACACAGAAACAGATCACAAATCACTTTTAAAATGTTGCAAAACTTGGTTAAATTCAGGTTGTTAATTTGAAAAATATCTTCTCTTAGTTTTTACTAGCTAAGCATTTTTAATAATTACTAAAGAGGGGCAAACTATTGCCTTTAATGCTTTTATATATTTATAAAACAGATTCTGTTTTCTAAAAATGTCAACAATGGCAGAATCAAATACTACTCATTTTTAGAAAAATAATATCAGTGGAAGAATTATATTTTCCCACTGGGTAGTTATTTTTACAAAAATCATTTTAGTCTCTGTTTTAAAAATAAAAGAAAAGGGCCAAAGCCTGGCCTAGGAAGCAGGCTGCCAGGCGCGCGCGCGCCAGGTTCGAACCTGACATGCGGGCCCTTGGGGTCAGCGGCTGTGGCTGCTCCAGGACGCCGACAGGTGGAGCCCACCTGTCGGGTTCTTCCCCTACCTCCGGCCAGGGAAGAGGAGATGAACTCCGGCGGGGCTACCGTCGTCCTTGGGCCTAGCTAAGGGCAGGAATGGATTCAGCGTGCCTCCGCCTACCTGCAGGTGGTCGGGACAGAGACGGAGAGGCTCGGAGTCGTCGGCGACGAGTTGGCCGTGGCGGAGGGGTTTCGGGACATGGTTGAACTGGTAGCTAGGGGCACGAAATCGCTCGGGGCAGTTGGGGGAAAGGTTCCTGGTGTCGAGGGGAGTGCTCTGGTGGGTCGAGTGTCGTAGGAGCCGGCGTGTAGCCAGAGATCGACCGGAGCTCCGAGGTGGAGGGGCCTCGGTCGATCTCGAGCACTGGGGCTCTGCGAGCTCGATTGGGTGGCTAGGGGGAGCTAGTGGTCGTGCAGAGGCTGCTGGAGGGGTGCTGAGGCGCCGGGGAGGCCTATTTATAGGCTCGCGACGGTGAGCTGACTCGATGCGCCGGTGACTCACCGTGGCGTGCGTGCGTGCACAGTGGGGAGCTGGCTGCGAAACCACGGTCTCCGGACGTGGTTTGGGACGCTCTGAAGCATCGGCCGCAGAGGGAGAAGGTGTGGGGTCGAGGTGCAATGTGTGTGCATGTTCGACTGAGTCGGGTGCGCGCGGGCACGCGTCTCCCGAGCTCTAGCGCGGGAGAGGAGGGTCCCTGGCAGCTGCTTTACACAGAGCGGTTGTTGGCGGAGGTCTTGGACACTTCGAGGGTGGTTGGAACCGGCAGGGAGCGTCGTCCCCTTCTCGACTGCTCCCTGTAGCGCATCCAGAGCGCAGTTTTGGCATGCCACGGCATGCTGGCGCGCTCTGGGGCACTTTAGACGTGTCCCTCATGTCCTGGTTGTTTCTGGGAGTGTTTCTAGCCGTTGTGTGCTAGTGAGAGCACTAGCTGGTCAAGGGGGACAGGTTACACCAGTGCTGTCAGCCCTGATCTATGGCACAAATTGAGGTTCTTGTCACTTGTGCTTTGAACTAGGGAGGGGCGAGTTGACTGGGTGTTTAGGTTGATCTGAGGCACTAACACACCAAGTTTGAGGCTTTCACATTGGGTAAAACAGTGGCTAGGTGGGTTTTTACCTTCCTGTCAGAAGGTGTTCGACAGTGGTTTGGGGGGCTTCCACTCCACCACTAGAACTGCAACTTAACAGGTTTGGTCTTGGGTTAAAGTAGGTGTTTCCACCAATTTTGAGCTCCATTGATCAAGTTTAGCTTTGTAAACTTGAAAATGCATCAAAATGGCTAGATCTGTCCCCTCCAAAGGGAGTGTGACTAAATAGAGTCTTGGAAATCTCATTTTTGGTGTGGAGTCCTCATTTGAGGTGCCAAACACTCCTGCAAAGTTTCAGCCCCATTGGACAAACTTTGCTATGTAGAGTTGTTCCAACTCTAATCTGGACAGAGAGGGTTGTAGGCTCATTTGGTGACCTTCCCCACCTTGGATCAAGGTTAAATTTTATGTGGGCACCAAATATGGCTTGGGGAGGCTCCTGTAATTTAATGGGATTTTATTGAGAATATTTCCTTTGGAAATATCTAAAAAGGTTAAAACAGACAGGAATGGTTTTCAGGGTTTTATTCAAATAATTATAATATAAAATAGGGTTGAAGACCTTATATATGGAAAATATATGTCCTTGTGAGTTTCCATGATTTTACTCTGAATTTTGTAAGGTAGAGAAGCATTTTTCTTGTGGGAATATCATTCCTGGCCTTAGAAACAGACATGTATTTAAAATAGAAAAATAATATTTTAAATCATTAAATAATGTTTTTGGTAAATAATAATAGTATTTGAGTTCAGATCACCAACTTTGGTTGGGAGTGCTACTAGGCATCATGAGCTAGTAGTGTAACCCAAGCAAGGTAGAGGTGATCTGATGTCAAAGAAAAGAGTTTTGGAAATTCATTTTAAAAATAAATAAATTTATCATGGGTTTTGGATCAACAAGCAAACAAGCATACATTCATACAAGGCATTCATAGCATTCACAACATCATTAGAAAAAGTTTTAACAAGCTCTGATTTTTGCAACTTAAAACATTGGTGGTCAAAAACAGGGTTTGACACATTCATAGACGACCCTCGGGGTTCGGCACACCGAGCGGTGCATTCAGGACATAAGCCTTGTGTGCAGCAATGAGGATAATCCTCAGTTTACAGACCGAGTTCGCATAATTGCTACTACCATCTTTCAACTAATTTTTCTCTAGGAACATATCAAAAACAGTAGAGCTACATCGCAAGCTACAACATAATTTGCAAAGATATTTTTGACTATGTTCATGATAATAAGTTCAATTAATCATATTACTTAATAACTCCTACTCAAATTGGCATCCGTCTAGTCATTCAAGTGACGCATCATCCAAATTCACCAACTCAAGTCCGATCATCACGTGAGTTAAGTTGGCTTCGATGGTGAACATCTCTATGTTGATCATATCTACTATATGACTCATGTTTGACCTTTCAGTCTCTTGTGTTCCGAGGCCTTGTCTGTACATGCTAGGCTCGTCAAGTTTAACCCCAAGTGTTCCGCGTGTGCAACTATTTTGCACCCGTTGTATGTGAACATAGAGTCTATCACACCCGATCATCACGTGGTGTCTCGAAACGACAAACTGTCGCAACGGTGCACACTCAGGGAAAACACAATTCTATCTTGAAATTTTAGTGGGGGGTCACCTTATAATGTTGCCTCCGTCCTAAGCAAAATAAGGTGCATAAAAGAATTAACATAACATGCAAATCATAAGTGACATGATATGGCCATGAACTTGTGCTTCTTGATCTCCATCACCAAAGCACCAACATGATCTCCATCGTCACCGGCGCCACACCATGATCTCCATAATTGTGCTGCCATCGAGGTTGCTGCGCCACCTATGTTGTTACTACTAAAGCTACTAAACTAGTGATAACGTAAAGCATCAGTGGGTGCAAATAATTAAAGACAACCCTATGGCTCCTGCCGGTTGCCGAAGCATCGACGTGCTAGTCGATATTTAACTATTACAACATGATCATCTCATACATCAAATATATCATATCATGTCTTTGGCCATATCACATCACATGCATACCCTACAAAAACAAGTTAGACGTCCTCTAATTTGTTGTTGCATGTTTTACGTGGCTGCTATGGGTATCTAGTATGACCGCACCTTACTTACGCAAAACCACAACGGTGATATGCAAGTTGCTATTTAACCTTCTCCAAGGAGCATCTCGGTGAAATCCGATTCAACTAAAGTTGGATAAACAGAGACCCGCCAGTCATCTTTATGCAACAAGTTGCATGTTAGTCGATGAAACCGGTCTCTCGTAAGCGTACGAGTAATGTTGGTCCGGGCCACTTCATCCAACAA
This sequence comes from Hordeum vulgare subsp. vulgare, assembly GCF_904849725.1. Classification (NCBI taxonomy): domain Eukaryota; kingdom Viridiplantae; phylum Streptophyta; class Magnoliopsida; order Poales; family Poaceae; genus Hordeum; species Hordeum vulgare. The sequence continues at coordinate 350,833,707 of NC_058520.1, forward strand.
TACTTCCGAATCAACAAAAGACTAAGGAAGGGAGCAATTATAATATCAACACCCACAAACTCCTTTGTGTTCTACTCGATATGTCATCTATGCATATACCTAGCGCTCATACCACTGTTGGGGAGCGTTGCATGGGAAATAAAAAAATTCCTATGCGACACAACATCTATCCATGGTGATGACCATCTACGAGAGGGGAGAGTGCGTCTACATACCCTTGTAGATCGCTAAGCGGAAGCGTATATAACGTGATTGATGTAGTGGAACATCTCCGCCATCCAAATCGCAGCCCGTCCCGCGATCTCATCACGATCCATCCCAATCTAGTGCCGAACGGACGACGCCTCCATGTTCAGCACACGTACGGCTCGATGACGTCTCCTTCTTCTTGATCCAGCAAGATAGGAAGGAGAAGTAGATGGGATCTCAACTAGCACGACGGCATGGTGGAGATGATGGTGGAGCAGTGCGAGCAAGGCTTCACCAAGCGCTGCCGGAACCAATCTGAGGAGAAAACGGAGTTATGGGAGAGGTATGGCTGCCCTCGGGCCGTGGGAATTGGTCTGTTCAGCCCCTCCCTCTCCCCCATTATATATAGGAGGCAAGAGGGAGGGCTGGGTCGCAGCCCTAGCCCCTCCTCCAAGGAGGGCGTGGGCCTAGTGATGTTTCGTCCCTCCCCAAGGTACCTAGGAGGTGCCATCGCCTTTAGGGACCCTTCCCTCCAAACCGCACGGGCCCTTGGGGCTTGGCCCTACAAGGCTTGGATGCCACCTTACAGCCCATGCACGTTATAGGGTCTGGAGGGACCCTTATGGACTCCTCCAGAACCCTCTGGAACATTCTGGAACCTTTCAGAAGCTTCCTGGTACAATACCGATAAAACCCTAAACATTTCTGGTAGCCAAAATAGGACTTCCTATATATAAATCTTTACCTCCGGACCATTCAGGAGCTCCTCGTGACGTCCAGGATCTCATCCGGGACTCCAAACAACATTCGGTCACCAATGTACAAATCTTAATACCACTCTAGCATCACCGAACGTTAAGTGTGCAGACCCTACGGGTTCGAGAACTATGCAGACATTACCGAGACACGTCTACGGTCGATAACCAATAGCGGGACCTAGATGCCCATATTGGTTCCTACATATTCTACGAAGATCTTTATCGGTCGAACCACGATGTCAAGGATTCAATCAATCCCGTATATTGTTCCCTTTGTCCATCGATATGTTACTTGCTCGAGATTTGATCGTTAGTATCCCCATACCTAGTTCAATATCGTTATCGACAAGTCTCTTTACTCGTTCCATAATACAAGATCTCGTGACTAACTCCTTAGTCACATTGCTTGCAAACTCATTGTGATGTTATTACCAAGTGGGCCCATAGATACCTCTCCGTCACACGGAGTGACAAATCCCAGTCTTGATCCATGCCAACCCAACAGACACCTTCGGAGATACTTGTAGATCACCTTTATAGTCCCCAGTTATGTTGTGACATTTTACACACACAAGGTATTCCTCCGGTGTCCGGGAGTTGCATGATCTCATGGTCATAGGAACAAATACATTGACATGCAGAAAACAGTAGCAATAAACTGACACGATCATATGCTACGTTCATAGTTTGGGTCTTTTCCATCACATCATTCTCCTTATTATGTGATCCCATTATCAAACGACATATCATGTCTCTGGCCAGGAAACCTTGACCATCTTTTGTCAACGAGCTAGTACTTCACACGCTCACTAAGGACAGTGTGTTGTCTATGTATCCACACACGTATTTGAGTTTCCAATCAATACAATTCTAGCATGGATAATAAACTATTATCATGAACAAGGAAATATAATAATAACCAATTTATTGTTGCCTCTAGGGCATATTTCCAACACGTCCATCATTCTCAAACTTGATCAATAGGTGTGTGGAGGGCATTGAAGACTTGGCTAGTTCATGAAGAAAAACTATTTTCACCATTATTATGCTTCAAGCCAAGTCAAGAAGATTACCATCATATTTTTCATTCCAATTCCTCTCATGGAGTTAACCTGTATATATTGTCTACATTGAAAGTTACTAGCACCTCTCATGTTTAGGTTTGGTACCTAGCATGTGTTTGTATATGATGTGCCTCCTGCTATGCTTGATTTGTATTATCTAACATGTGTAGGTTTTTATGCATGTCATATAGTTGTGTGTGTAGTCTCTAGCCTTCATTGCATCTTGGTTGCATCTTATCGGGATCTTTTGAGATATTAATGGATCATCACATTATGGGGGAGTGTTATGCTCTACACACATCACAAACCTAAAATGTGTATATATTGGATACCACCTAGTATTTGTAGTGCAATATTACCTAGTTACTATGTGGTATGTCAAGTTCATTTGAAGTTCAAATTCCTATCCATTGATCATCTTTAGTTGAATTCCGATTGCGTGTTGCGGAAAATACACGGATTATCACATTATGGGGGAGTAATATGCTTTGTGCATGTCGTAGTCCTTGTTAATATGAAAAAGTGATGAATGCCACTAAAATCTACTATGAGTTTATTTTATATCTTTGTGGCTTGATATGCTCAACAAGTCTCTATTTGCATAACAATTCTTTTGTTGTTTCATTCCTTAGATGTGTGTGAGTATGACATTCTTGTGCAGTTTTATTCAGGGTTTATCTTTTAGATCATACTTAAAAGAAGGGTATATATGATGCAAGCCATTCCAATTGTTTATCTACATGATGATCTACCTAATTGGAATGTTAATAATATGGTATTCAAGCATTGTGCCCATTGCTATACTCTCATATCATGTTTGTGTGAGTATAGATGATCTTGTGCTTATTTGGAATCTATCATTGAATGATAATTCAAAATACCATTGTGTTCTCTTACACATGGTATTCCTTGTATGGTAGAATTTCATGGTCATCTTCATATCGTCTTTTTATTCTACTTGCATTTTATATCTAGCCAAGAAATTCATTTGCCTCCATGTAATCTCCCATGCCTCCGTTTGAGTTCATATTACTAGTTTTTATGGTATTATGGTAGTCAGTATCTTATTACTTGTACTATTTTATATCTACTTATGTGAGATATGCATGTAAGACTATGTGCAATGCATATCTTATATGCTCATTGGTTTCGCTTGGTTCATGTGTTGAACTTTGTGTGTTATCATATGTTGATTCAATACTTTGATTTATTTTGGACAACATGACTGATTAGTGATGTTATTGGAAGTATTAACGGCTATGTGTTCATTTATCAAATTTGTATCTCTTTGGATTATGGTAGGCTTGTGCATGCATATTTACTATGTGTAAATTATCATGCCTTGTTTACTTTAATTGGTCCATTATATATGGTAAATCTTTCATATTCTTAATGTCTAAGATGTGCATGAACTTAAAATTCATATCTATATGCACATAATTGACTAGTTTTTGCCTTATATTCTATAGTTAGACTAACTACTTTGGACCAAATAAGTTTGGGGACCATATTGTACTTAAAAGTGATTTAGGTACATTGGAGAAGCATTGTTGTATTGGCTTATTCATAAAGAAGGTGGTGTCACCACGAGGGAATTAGAGCCAATATTATATGACTCATTGATTGCTACTCCATACCAATGCTTTCTCGGTAACAAGTATTTACTTCATGCATGTATATAAATAGAGTTGACCTTGTGTAGGTCGCATCATAGCATGTAATAGTACTTATTATATTTCTTTTTTCCTGTGTATTCTTGAAAACCCTCTATTGCAATGGTTAGACAGTTGAGTAGAATCATTTAATGGGGATCTATAAAATCATATTCATGATTCACTTATCCCAGGGCATGCCAATTAAGCAATTCATTGCATATCAATTTCTAAAATGTTCTCTCATGTGCAATTTTTATGAAATTGCAAAAACACTCTAATTGCTTGTGGTATTTGCTATCTTAGTTAGCAATTCATTGTTATACGAATGACATCAGTTTGTGCCATGTGCTTTGTGCCATGTGCCTTGCTCTTATGTTAGGATCACAGGTGTATAATAACATGTGCCTTGCTCTTATGTTAGGATCACAAGTGTATAATAATGGGTCCACTTGTGCATATCATGTTCTTATCAATTGTGACTATTTTATGTATGCAAATTTCTGTATGAATACATAGACTACTATTGTCCACTTAGAAATTTTTGCACATAAGTAAGTTCCCATCTTAGCTCGATATCACTTGATCCTTGTCGGTCACTTGGTTCCTTCCTTATTGATTCATTTGTGGTCTAGGTAAGAGGTTGTGAAGTGAGTGCTTGTATGTTTTGCATATAATCTTTGCACTCATGAATTTGTATGTATTTTGGACCCATACTTATCATGATAATCGAATTGGATATTCACATTATATCTTGTCCAAAATATGTTGTTTGGATCTTTAAATGTTTTCCTCATATTTGGAATGCTTATTTTCATATCATATGTATTGCAATGTCTAGATCCCAAGCTCCTCAAATGTCTTTTCGTTGAATATGTGCATTCTATTTCACTCACATCTTGTAATATGCATACTCTAAGGATGAACGCATTGTCTTTGAAATTTGTCTCATTTTGGCATTTGTTACAAATGTGGGGGGGGGGGTCTTAGAGGATTTAACATAACCTAAGGCCTCGTTTGGCACGGGGGGATTCAGGAGGTTTCGAGAGGAAAATTCTCGGGAGGGTCAAAAACCCCACAAAACCTCGGGTTCCCATTTGGTAAGAGGGGTTTGCTTAGCCGAATCCCCTTCATTCCCCTTCAATCCCTTCCTATCCATGTGTTTCAGGATCCTTCTCGAGGGACTCGTGGAAGAAAAGCCTCGAGGATTTGAGAGGATTGGGTGGAAGGAGGGATTCACCAAATCCCCTCCTCCCCAAACCTCTCCAATCCACTTGTACCAAACAAAGCCTAAAGGTGCTTAAGGCTTATTGTTTATTGCATGAATGAAATATATATATTACCCGAGATAATATTATGGTCTTATGATCAATTTACAAATAAATTACATTTGAAATACAAATATTTACATTTATATTGAATCACTACGTAAAATTTGAGAAAAGAAAAACAAAAATATAGGTCACAAGACCAGAAAAAATTGAATTTCTTGTATTTTTTGCACTATTTTTGTATGTTCGTAATTTTACGTGACATAAAATATTTTTATGTTGATTATATTTTTTATAGTTTCTTTTTACGTATAAAATAAGACAAAACTTACGGAATGTCAAATTACGGTGCATTGATGTTAAAATAGAGGAGGGTGAAGAATAACTATTCCTCACCCAGGGTGATGAATAGCGCGACCCTATATATATATATATATATATAGAGAGAGAGAGAGAGAGAGAGAAAACTCAACCTAATGTATGTCAACCAATATATGCAAGGAAATTCATAGTTTGTTAACACATGCACATACTGTGGGGGAGCTTGCTCTATATATTGTGGTACTACTAACATAAAATCATTATGTAGTATTTTGATGTTAGTACACCGAGTGTGATAAACTCAAGTATCTTTGTGACAGTTGATTTTATCAAAACCATCCCAAGTATTCAATGTATCCTTGAATAAATTGCATACTTGTGTAAAAATCATTATGTAAATCCTCTTGTTGAGATTGTCATCAACTACCAAAATGGGGGAGATTGAAAGTGCATGTAGTCCCCATGTGTGGTTTTGGTAATTGATGACAATCCTAATGTACTAATGTTTACATTGAGTTATACATTTGAAGGAATGTTCTATTTGCAATGCATGAAGAGTATTGGATGAATTGAAGGATGTTTGTTCCATGGTGATGCAAGAAGGAGCTCGAATGAATCCTAAATGAATCTCATATACATATTAGTGTGCATGCATCAAGGATGATCTCAATGATTGAATCAAATATGATATGATCAAGATGAATTCCATGTGATGAACAAGATGTGATCTATGTGGAGTTCATCGAGGATCTCCGACGTTCTCATGCTTTGGATTATGGTTTGAACCATGAAGGATCAATATCTTGAGAGAATAATTAAAAAGAACAATTCTACATATGTCTTGAAAATAGGATCTAGATGAGCTCATATGTTGAGTCATGTATGATTGTCTTCAAGCAAGCAATTCAAGTGAAGAATTCATTGTGCCTCTCAATATACCATGCTGGATCAGGAAGACGAGCAAGCTATAGCCAATATGAGATTCATGGAGAAACTTGATATGGTCATGGTGAATCATGTCTTAAAGTAATGAAGCCTAGTAATAAATCAATAGGGCCTTCAATACATCAAGATTAATCATGGATCAAAGATAAATGTTGACCAAGATGAAGATCAAAGAGTTACCTCAAAGTTGGTCATCAGACAAGCGCAAATGATGTACCACATGGGATCTTGTGGTATGGTAAGTAACTGTCAATTTCACTTTGTGTACTAACCCGTATCATGTGTTATCTATGTTTGTGAGGCTTAGGTAATTCTCATGGGCTTGCATCTAGAGAGAGATTCCAAGTGTCCATGAGAGGATGACATCAAGTGTTCATGATCATGGTTTACAAGGTCAAGTTCAAGATAACCACCCCGAAGGATTACATGCTTGAAGCTTGTGGATGTTCACATGACGGACAAGTGAAGATGAATACAAAGCAAGGCTTTCCACATTGTGTATGGGAGATCTACTTGAAGTCTTCACCAATGTCTTGCCTTCAACTTGAACCAAGAAGAAACAATAACATCAAGCTCAAGTGAAAGGCTTGACTTAAAGTTCTTAGTTCCTTTGACATTAGTGGTCTGGAGTGATGACCATCGAAGAAACATATACACTCAAGAAAGGATTATAAATATCTATGTAGTGTAGCTCTTTTATGATTCTTGAGTTATAGGGACCCCGCACTATTAAGAGGGGATCAAAGGGGTCGTGATGGATTTGCTCAAGTCAACATCTTCCATAAACAACTCCAGTCCTATCCTATATACCAAAGAAATTCATAACCAACTAGGTTCCCCAAAGTACATGATCTAACCTTTGCATAATTTGCACCCTCCAGTTTTTTCTTATCATGGGAGGTTATCTATGTAGACCTGGAGTTCTTCACTAGCTTCAAAACAAGCCCAAGATCATCAAAATCGAAGTACGTATGAGAAAGGTATCCATGTTTTACTATTGGGGAGCATGCGGTTTTTGTGTTGGCCGGATTTCCGGGAGGTTGTCCCGGATATCCAGCCGTTGATGTCCATAAACCTTGAAGAAATGCTCGGTGTGTCCCCCGGATGTCCGGTACTTGGCCGGATGTCCGGGGCCCCAAATTTGGCCAGATGTCCGGGGCCTTGGCCAGATGTGTGTGCCCTGTACGTTGACACTGTTTTTTTGTGTTCGTGTGCACACTTCACAAGCGCCGAATGTTCGACCCTTGGCCCGGATGTCCGGCCCGACACAACCACTTACACTACAACTACCATATTTGCACCCATACTATATATACCCTTCACCACTTCGTGGAGGGGTCGAGCAACACACTTATATGAATCCTAGAATACAAAAGGCTCCCTCTCACTTCTCCTACACCAAATCTCAGATCCCTGGGAGATTAGTGAGAGTTCTTGAGATATTTTCCAATCACGTGATAGATACACTCCCTCTCCCTCTTGTGACCAACGGAATTCGTGATTTGAGCAAGTCTTGAGCATTTCCCCTTGATCTTGTTAAACTTGGAGGTTGGAGACTCCTAGGCGTTAGGAGTGCCCCGGTGAGGAATCAACTTGTGATTTGTCCACCCGGAAAGTTTATGAAGATTTGGAGGCCGCCTCAAGGTCTGCCATTAGTGGTTGGTAATCGCCTTTGTGATGATATCTCAAGGAGAATAGGGACACGCTTCGTGGCGTTGGTGTGCTTACATGGTAACATCCACCTCTCTAACGGTGACTAGCTTCCCTCCAAGAAAGTGAACATCATGATGAATCCTTGTCTCCTTGACTTTGGTTATCCCTAACCATAACTCCTTACTTGTGGTTTACCTTGGCTACTTGTGCGTACATTCACTATATATTGATGTCCTCATTATATTGTGTTCCTATTTCCTTGTAAATATTAACTGTTTAGGCATACACTTTATATCTCGCAATTCATGCTTGCTACTATTCATATATCTTGTGTTTAGTGTGAATTGCTAACTTGTGTCATACACTTCCATATCTTGTGATATTTCTCAAGTAAGTTTGTGTAACTTACTTGTGATTGTTAGTATCCTTATTGTGCTATCTTATTAGAACAAGTTGTTGGTGCGCTTAGTTGAGCCTGCCATATTTAGGATTTGTGCTTGAAACATATCCGCTTAATTTATTTCCGCATTAGGATATAGCCAAATCCATAAAAGATTTTAAAACACCTATTCACCACCCTCTAGGCGACATCATGGTCCTTTCACCCGCGCTATCTGTTTCTGCGCAAACGTGGCCCAGTTTTGGCCTCGGATTGGTTTGATAGCGAACAAAAACAAATCCTTGTCTATTTGCTTCCGCGATTTGTGTCCGTTTGGTCCCAAACAGATGCGGGCAGACCATTTGGGGTCGTGCGTAGGAGTTTTCTTAATCACCAATTCACTTCTCTCATCACAGATCTTATTGGCTATCACAATAGTAAGTAGAGAGGTGTGAACACCTTTCAGTTTCCCTGAAGTTAAACCGGGCGTAGCGAGTAGAGTATCACCGAGTTAACACCTTTCTTCAGCCTAAGAAGGATGCCCTATTGAAGATCCAACCAAAAAGGTGAGGACATTGCTAGTAGTGTCAAGCCTTTGATTCGGCATGTCAATCCGTGTGAGAACCTGAGCCTATACCTCATGCACACACACAAAACGCACCAACAAGAGCTCGATCATTTCCATGCCATAGCAACAAAAGCATACAATAGGCTTGGTGAGGAAGGACATGCTTGGCAATGTGATTGGATGACTACACATGGTTGTGGAGAACAAGACTAGTGGATGAGCCATTATTAATAGGTGTGGAGATCTCAGCCCCAATTGATGCGAGCAATAAAATCCATTTCATTCATCAATTTGGTAGAATTCAACCTCGATGGCGTCCAATTCCACATACAATCGTTCGTGCTAGGAAGAAGGGGTTAACTTGGTCCAATGGTTGATGAGCTTGAGTATAACTACATTTGACATACGTCCTCATAGGTCAACCATCCATGAGGTTGTACAAAGGTCTTGTACAATAATATTAGCTTTATGGTTCTATAACAAGAGGTCATACTATCTTGTTCTATCTACTCCTACATATTTTATTTATTTTTATATATCTATAAATCTCTATAAGGGATTGCTACTAGTTTTATTCGATATAGGTTTATGGGTTTTTACACATGGCCGAGCTTAGCCTTGGCTACACCACAATATTTGGTCTTAGGACTGGGTAAGGCTTGAAAATTGAAACTCGGGCTTTGTAAATTTACAAGCCAAGTATGCCAAGGTTAATGACTTCATAGGGTTGTTTACTTGTTTGTGTTAGTTGGTGATGGCGTTATAGTCCTAGGGTAGGATGATAGGCCTGTCATGTAGGTCCTACCCAAGGACTACCCCTCACAAAGGACAGGACCCTTAGTCAGTTCCGACTGAATTAAGGAGTCCCCATCATCCAGTCGGTAACAGGTCCTCGACCATCCAGTCGGAGATTAACATTAGGAGGATATCAAGCTAACCGACTGGATACCACTCGGTACATCACAACCCCCTGGAGGGAAACGGTCGTACGTTTCCAGGTGCATTTATTGGCATTTAGGGCGTACGTTACATGTAACGTACGCATTCAATCCCCACTACTCCACCCTGTACCGGAACCGTTGTGGAGGGCAGCGCACTCTATGTAAGCCGCCCTCCCCCACTGGTAGAGGGGTTAGCAACTGATTGTATTCCATATTTCCACTTGACAACAAGCTCCCTGAGCACTGAGACGTAGGGCTATTACCTCCACCGCAGAGGGGCCTGAACTCATACAACCTCGTCGTAGCGAAGGCTCTGCTCATCTTTTTCGTACCCTACAGATCTACTGTCAGGCTTATACCCACGAAGTTGGCGCCCACCGTGGGGCAGGCGTCTAAGCGACTTCCGGCGAGTTTGCGACTACTTCCTTTCATCATGTCGTCCGGTGGAGATCCGAGCATGGGTCACCAGATCTTCTTCGGCGCTCTCTCCTTCATCATAGATGATTCGGCGTGGCTTCGGGTTGCGCCCCTCGACGTCGAGGCGCTTCCTCGTCGCGGGGCTACGCACTTCCGTGCCGGCGCCCGCGGCATTCTTCTTCTCCAGCAGTCGGCTCCGGTGTCGACCTACACCGCCGTCACGCGCCGCATCAAGCGGTCCCGCCATCCGCGGCTCCAGCGTTGGGTGCAACACGCCCAGGCGTGCCAGAACGCGTCTTCACAAGTGGCGGTTCTAGAGTCAGTTGTGGTTGCCCCGCCGTCCCAGCGCTCAGGCTCGGTTCCGACTGAGTTTCCTTCCGAGTACGCGGGTCGCGGGCCTGCAGCAGAAGTACACATGGCCAATTCCCATGAATACCCCCGTCAAGCTGGCCGGAACGAGCACGAGATCGGATTGTCTGCCTCGCCATTCTGCCAGTCGGCACACTCGGCGGAGCAACGTGGAGCTGTTCCGCACACCCCTCCTCAACTTGGCTATTCCCTCCAGCCGACTGATTCAGAGGCTGGTAGAGGGATCGAGCAGATTCGAGCCCTGTTGCACACGGCGCAGCAGCAGAATTCGGCGGTCTCCCAGTCGCACAACAGGATCTATAATAGTTCTGTTCATGCGAATACGCATCGGTCAGTTCACAGCCCAGGTTCCCATCAGCGCACAGAGGAGGCAGTCGTTCCATAAATCACGAAGATCGCCGCTTTTCACGCACCCCTCCGCGGGGTGGGCCCTACGGGCCCCGACATCATGATGATCGGCGTTCAGTCGGTGACACTTACGACCCAAGGCCCGACGCAAGAGGGCATATCGCCCAGCGGAGGGTCGACAGAGGCCGGGCCCACCGCGATGGTCGCGATATTGACCATCCGAGTGGAAGCAGGGCCATCGTTTCTGGTCCTGAGTGTTTCAGTCGAGCCATCCGTTCGGCTGACATCCCTCCCAACTTCCGATTGGCGACGGGAATTAGCAAGTTTACAGGAGAGTCCAAGCCAGAAACATGGCTGGATGACTACCGAGTGGCAGTCCAGATCGGAGGAGGGGACGATCATGTCGCCATGAAGCACCTCCCTCTGATGCTCGACGGCTCGGCTCGAGCGTGGTTGAACCAGTTGGCCCCCTCAAGCATCTACAGCTGGGCAGATCTGGCCCGGGTGTTCATCAGGACCTTCGAAGGGACGTGCAAGCGCCCTGCTGGTCTCGTGGAGCTCCAGCACTGCGTCCAGAAGCAGAATGAGCCCCTGCGCGACTTCATCCAGCATTGGACAACTCTCTACCACACGATGGAGAACGTCACCGAGCATCAAGCAGTCTGCGCCTTCAAGGCAGGCGTGAGGTACAGGGATCTATACCTAAAGTTCAGCCGAACAGGCGATATCTCCATGAGCAAGATGATGGAGATAGCTACACGCTATGCAAATGGCAAAGAAGAGGACCGCATCCGAAGCGGCAAGCATAAAACAGTCGCTGATGGAGATGGGGGCAACACTCGGAAGCAGAAGCCGAAAGCTCCAACCGCTCCACAAGCAGAAGCTGCAACTGTAACCAATGCCAAGTTCAAGGGCAAAGGGAAGGCTCGATTCACCCCCAAGAAGAAGCAGTTCAATAACCCCATCCTGGACCAGCCATGTCCGGTTCATACGAAGATGGATGAAGAGGGCAACCCCATATATGCGAAGCATACCACTCAACAGTGTCGCCTCCTGATCCAGGGGTTCAGCGAAGGCCAACCGAGTGAGAAGGACCATGAACAGGATGAGGAGGATAAGGAGGATCCGTTCCCCCAAGTCCATGCAACCCTCATGATTTTCGCTGACGTCGAGAGCAAGAGCCGACTGAAGCTAGTGAAGAGAGAGGTGAACATGGCCACCCCTACCAACCCCAAGTTCCTCAAATGGTCTCAGACTGCGATCACCTTCGACCAGTCGGACCATCCGGCACATGTACCCACCCCGGGGAGACAGGCTCTGGTCGTCGACCCGGTGGTAGAAGGAGTCCGACTGCGCAAAGTCCTCATGGATGGCGGCAGCGGCTTGAACATCATGTACGCCGACACACTCAAGGGGATGGGCACCCCGATGTCCAAACTCAGCGAGAGCAGCATGCAGTTCCATGGAGTCGTCCCTGGACGGAAGGCCAAGTCACTCGGCCAGATCGCGTTGGACGTCGTTTTCGGCTCCGACAAGAACTTCCGCAAGGAAAAGCTGACGTTCGAAGTGGTCGACTTCCAGAGCGCTTATCACGCAATTCTGGGTCGCCCAGCATATGCGCGTTTCATGGCCCGTCCATGTTACGTATACCTGAAGCTGAAGATGCCAGGCCCGAAGGGTGTGATCACCATCACAGGCAATCGGCAGCGGGCTGAAGAGTGTCTGCAGCAGGGATCAAGAATCTCCGACCAGCAGATGGCCGTCCTCGAGCTGGACGAGTACAAGAAAACAGTCGACCCCGCCGACCTGATGCGCTCGAAGAAGCCAGCTTAAGAGTCTGCATTTCTGTCGGCGGGAGAGACGAAGAAGGTCAGCATCCACCCGACGGATGCCACTGCTGCCCCGACGAACATCTCCACCACCCTCGATCCTAAATAGGAAGCCGAGCTCACCCAATTCCTCCGTGAGAACTGGAACATCTTCACATGGAAACCCTCTGACATGCCAGGTGTACCCAGGGAGTTGGCTGAGCACCGACTGCACGTGGATTCCACTGCTCGGCCCGTCCGAGAGCGCCTGCGCCGGTCCGCCGCGCACAAGAGGAAGGCAATCGGGGAAGAGGTGGCCAAGCTGCTGGCGGCCAACTTCATTCGCGAGGTTGGCCACTCTGAGTGGCTCGCCAATGTTGTCATGGTGCCCAAGAAGGACAAGTCGCTCCGAATGTGCATCGACTTCAAACATCTCAATAAGGTCTGCCCGAAGGACCATTTTCTGCTCCCCCGCATAGATCAAATTGTCGATTCGACTGCGGGTTGCGAGCGTCTGTCATTTCTGGATGCCTATTCGGGCTATCATCAGATCCGTCTGTATGGTCCCGACGAGTTAAAAACAGCCTTCATCACCCCATTCGGGTGCTTCTGCTACATCACTATGCCATTCGGTTTGAAGAATGCAGGAGCTACCTTTATGCGCATGATCCAAAAATGTCTCCTCGACCAGATCGGTCGGAATGTGGAGGCGTATATGGATGATATCGTAGTCAAGTCACGCAAAGGTTCCGACCTGCTGACTGACTTGGGAGAAACATTCGCCAACCTTCGTACGTACGATATCAAGCTCAACCCCGCCAAATGTTCATTCGGTGTTCCCAGCGGAAAGTTACTCGGTTTCTTCGTTTCCGAACGAGGGATCGATGTCAACCCCGAAAATATCGGGACCACCGTCCGAATGGAGAGGCCGGTCAGAATACACGAGTTCAACGGCTCACAGGTTGCCTAGCGGCTTTGAGAAGGTTCATCAGTCGACTCGGCGAGAAAGCGCTTCCTCTGTACCGACTCATGAAGAAATCAGATACCTTCGAGTGGACAGACGAAGCCCAAGTCGCATTCGACGACCTCAAAGTCCTACTTTCCACCCAGCCGGTTCTTACTGCTCCGCTCAGTAAAGAGCCCCTTCTTCTGTATATCGCGGCTACAAATCAAGTCGTTAGTACTGTTCTTACAGTCGAACGAGAAGAAGAAGGCAAAGCATACAAAGTTCAGCGGCCAGTGTACTACGTCTCCGAGGTCCTGACTCCTTCCAAGCAGAGGTATCCCCACTATCAAAAACTTATCTACGGGATTTACATGACTGCGAAGAAGGTGGCCCATTATTTCCAAGACCACTCGGTGTCTGTCGTTTCTGATGCTCCATTGTCGGAAATTCTCCACAATCGAGACGCGTCAGGCCAAGTGGCGAAGTGGGCGATGGAGATGATGTACTATGATATCAAGTTCGAGGCCAAGAAAGCTATTAAGTCTCAAGCTCTGGCTGACTTCATAGCAGAATGGGTAGAACAGCAGCAACCGACCCACATCTACTCGGCCCATTGGACAATGTTCTTCGATGGGTCCAAGATGTTGAATGGCTCCGGCGCTGGCGTTGTGATCATATTGCCAAAGGGTGACAAGCTCAAGTACGTGCTACAGATACACTTCGATTCCTCCAACAACGAAGCAGAGTATGAAGCTCTCCTCTATGGGTTGCGTATGGCCATCTCACTCGGCGTCCGTCGCCTGATGGTCTACGGCGATTCGGATTTGGTGGTCAATCAAGTGATGAAAGAGTGGGACGTCAGGAACCCCACCATGACTACATACTGCAATGCAGTGAGGAAGCTTTAGAAGAAGTTTGAAGGTCTAGAACTTCACCATGTTCCAAGACTGAAGAACCAAGCAGCTGATGAGTTGGCAAAACTCGGATCCACTCGGAGACCAGTCCCGAGTGACGTCTGCCTCGAGCACCTCCACCTTCCCTCAGTCAAAGAAGATCCTTTCACAGAGGAGCCGGTACAACCAAAGAGTTCAACGAATCCGACTGAAGTCGATGTACCTGTTGTGGTTGATCTGGTCATGGAGATCCTTGCCGTCATCCCCGATTGGACTATGCCGAGCATTGCATATATCCTGAGGCAGGAACTACCAGAAGACGAAGTCCAGGCCAGGCAGATAGTCCGCAGGTCGAAGTCGTTCACCGTCATTGATGGCCAATTGTACAAGGAGAGCGTTTCAGGCGTTCTCCAACGATGTATCTCCCCAGAGGAGGGACAGCTGATCCTGGAAGATATTCACTCGGGAACCTACGGTCATCACGCTTCTTCGAGAGCAATCGTCGCCAAGGCATTCAGGGCTGGGTTTTTCTGGCTGCAGGCATATGAGATGGCTAAAGATATGGTCAGCCGATGTGAGGGCTGTCAGTTCTACTCCAACAAGTCCCACAAGCCGACATCTGTGTTGAAGACAATCCCTCTTGTGTGGCCGTTTGCTGTTTGGGGATTAGATACAGTCGGACCATTCAAGACAGGCCAAGGGGGATACACACATCTGTTGGTGGCAGTCGACAAGTTCACGAAATGGATCGAGGCCAAGCCCATCAAGAAGCTCGATGCCTCAACAGCAGTCAAATTTGTCAGAGAATCATCTCCAGATTCGGTGTACCTCACAGCATAATCACGGATAACGGGACAAACTTTGACTCGGACAGATTCAAAGGTTTCTGTACAAGCCAAGGCATCCGAGTGGATTTTCCTTCCGTGGCGCATCCTCAATCCAATGGACAAGCAGAGCGGGCAAACATACTTATTTTGCAAGGTTTGAAGCCCCGACTCCTGCGAGAGGTGGGACATGCCGCTGGCGCATGGGTCACCGAGCTACCTTCAGTGCTTTGGGGTCTTCGCACAACCCCGAACAGATCTACAGGGCGATCACCGTTCTTCCTCGTCTACGGAGTAGAAGCAGTCCTTCCGAGTGACTTACTTCACAATGCTCCACGATTCGAACTCTTCTCCGAAGCTGAAGCAGAACAAGCAAGGCAAGACAGAGTGGACCTTCTAGAGGAGGAGCGCGAGATGGCACTGACTCGCTCAACCATTTAACAACAAGATCTGCGGCGTTTTCACGCGCGACATGTCAGGAGTCGTACGTTCCAAGCAGGCGACCTGGTGCTCCGAGTGGATCAGCAAAGACCTCACAAATTGGCTCCTGCCTGGGAAGGACCCTTCATCATCTCAAAGGTGCTGAACAATGGAGCATACAGACTCTACAACGTCGACAGGGAGATAGACGAACCGCGAGCATGGAACGGAGACCTCCTGAAGCACTTCTACACGTGATCGTCGACTGAAGCAATGTAAAGAACAAGTATTGGTGAAATAATATAAAGCAGATTGAGTTTTTTGCAGGTTCAAAGTTCTTCCGAGGTCGCAGACTCCGGTCTCAAAAGAAAAACTTAGCTGCGATCCAGAATCGCCTATGTATAAACTTTCTCCGAGTGTGCACTTAACGTCACACTCGGGGGCTTAGCTGCAATCCAGATCGCCTAAGTATAAACTTTCTCCGAGTGTGCACTTAACGTCACACTCGGGGGCTTAGCTGCGATCCAGAATCGCCTAAGTATAAACCTTCTCCGAGTGTGCACTTCACGTCACACTCGGGGGCTTAGCTGCGATCCAGAATCGCCTAAGTACTAACTTTCTCCGAGTGTGCACTTAACGTCACACTCGAGGGCTTAGCTGCGATCCAGAATCGCCTAAGTATAAACTTTCTCTGAGTGTGCACTTAACGTCACACTCGGGGGCTTAGCTGCGATCCAGAATCGCCTAAGTATAAACTTTCTCCAAGTGTGCACTTCACATCACACTCGGGGGCTTAGCTGCGATCCGGAATCGCCTAAGTATTAACTTTCTCCGAGTGTGCACTTAACGTCACACTCAGGGACTTACCTGCGATCCAGAATCGCCTAAGTATAAACTTTCTCCGAGTGTGCACTTAACGTCACACTCGGGGACTTAGCTGCGATCCAGAATCGCCTAAGTATTAACCTTCTCCGAGTGTGCACTTCACGTCACACTCGGGGACTTAGCTGCGATCCAGAATCGCCTAAGTATTAACCTTCTCCGAGTGTGCACTTAACGTCACACTCGGGGACTTCGCTGCGATCCAGAATCGCCTAAGTATTAACCTTCTCCGAGTGTACACTTAACGTCACACTCGAGGACTTAGCTGCGATCCAGAATCGCCTAAGTATTAACCTTCTCCGAATGTGCACTTAACGTCACACTCGGGGGCTTAGCTGTGATGCAGAATCGCCTAAGCACCCACATGCCTTCGAGTGTATCCTACAGGTACACTCGGGTAATCGGAAATTCCACGGACCCTCAATGAGGCTCATGCAGATGTCAAGACAATTGACATGTTTCGAATGTTTGCCTTTGGCTTCACCAAGAAACGCCAAACAAAAACTCGAGTCAAAATTGCAACAGAAGAGCAAAAGACTCGATTCATAGTTCAACCAAAGATAGTGGCTCGTTGTGGATCAAGCTTACCCACACCGAAACAAGAATGTGACGGCCAACAGCAGTGGCCAAAGTTTCTTACAGATCAACACTCGGCATACCGAGGATAAAAGTGTTCTTACGCATCATCTGGATTAACACCAGGACTGGAGGGCTCTACGAACGTGTCCAGATCAATACCGTCGGTGATGCGGGTGGCACTTTCAAGGAAGGTTTCCATGAAGTCTTCGAATCGAAGTTTCTTCGTGTTGGCCACCTTCAACGTCTTCAACTTCTCCTCGCGCACCTCCTTGCAATAGACTCGGACCAGGGATAGAGCAACATCTGCACCACAACGAGCTGCAGATTTCTTCCACGACTGCACTCGGTTCGGAATCTCCTCCAGTCGATTCATCAGGTTCTCCATCTCCTGCCGCGACTCATCTTCTGGCCAAAGCTCCTTGTCGATTCGGCCGATGACTTCTCTCAGTCGACCGATGAAAGGACCAACTTTGCCCACACGGATGTGCGCACGGAGCAGATCCCGATTGGCATCCTTGCTGAGTGGAACGTTCTCGAGAATCGACCGCTCCACATCAGCTGCTTCAGCTTCAGCGTCAAAGAAAAAATCTACGACAACAGGACAAGCAAACAATAAGCACCGAGTGTGACGCGCATAACACAAGCACTCGGAAAAAGCAGGACTTACCAGCCAGACGCGTCATCATCTGCCGAGCCCAGTCGCTGATGTATTTCTCCTGTGCTCTGCACCGTTTGTTCAGCACGTCCATTTGTCCCATCAAAGCAGTCCTTTGTTTCCCCATCTTTTCAACTTCTTCAGTCAACACCTTGTTCGCTTCACGCGCCTGCTCCAATGACTTCTCTCGTCCCGCCAAAGCATCCTTCATGCCAGCTATTGCAAGCACCGCCGCATCAAGCTCACCAGCTAACCGATTCTTCTCCGCCCTGAGAGTCTCATAGGCTGTTCCCATTTCACAAGTTTTCTGCCAGCAAACACCAAGGGACAATCAGAAAATCCAACAACAAAAGTCTAAGTTCTTCAGACCCCTGCCGACGCAAGCAGTCGACAGCGGCCTCGGGGACTACACCCAGTGGGTTCACTAAGAGTGACCCCACTGGCATGCAACTCAAGCAGGCTCGCCCTATTGAGATGCATGTTACCACCTACGCCTACGAGGCCAATACTACCCGACCTGAGTAGAAATTACTCTCGGGGACTCTTACAGTAAGTGCACTCCGAGTGCCACAACTACTCGCACTCGGTCATGTTATTTACAGACCTGACCAAAGTAAAGACAATATGTATAAAGACAACTGCCGGTGCAAGCACTCGACAGAAGTCTCGGGGACTACACCCACTGGGTTCACTCAGAGTAAACCCATTGCAAACAACAGATGCTATCCAAAAACACCCAGTGGGTTACAAGAGAAAAGTAAATACTTACTAGCCCACTTACTCGGATATCATCCCGCAGCTCCAAGCTCCGCTGGTACAAGGACGCGACGGAGTCGTAGGCCCTCTTGGCTTCTCCGGCCATCAGCTCCGCCTGCACCATGGCTCCCTTGGCCGCTCCCACCTGCTCCTCCGGGAGACGCTGGATGTTGAACTCGACATTCGACGAGCCTGGCATCGTCGGAAGTTCCTGAGGCATCCCAAGGTCCGCTCCAGTTGGCACCTCAACCACCAGCGCCGGTTCAGTCGGCGGCAGCGCCTCAGTCGGCGGCACGTCGGCAGCGAGAGCAGCAACAGGCGGAGCAGCCTCAAGAACGCGCTCCGCAGCCTGTTCAGCTCTCCCCTGATTGCCCTCGTCCACGCAAATCGCCCCTGGTAGACCGAACGATGCAAGATCTCAGAAAAAGAAAGAGGCAGAACCTATGATAGAATAAAACACTCGAAGTCACTACAACGCACCTGGCTAGGACGAGATGACGTTGTCCGTGTCCATGGTGTCATCCTCCTGGCGCGCCGGAGAGGTGGCAGAAGTAGCGACTCTGTCGAGTGTAATCCATTCGACCAATGAACAAGAAATCACTCGGATATCAGAAGAAATTAGAAGATCGATACACTTACGTGGAGGTGACGGGGATAGCAACCCTCATCCGCGGCAGAGCCTTCCGAGGTTTGGACCCACTCGGTTTGGCCGCCTTGGAAGGCTGACCCGCAGGCTCAGCGGCAGCATCCCTGACCCTCTTGGTGCTCCGAGCACTCAGGACCACCGGGGCAGTGGGCGGAGCACTCGAAGATGCTGGAGGGGCCGAGGGAACGGCAGGCTCGTGTCGGCGCTTGGTCCGATGCTCTGTTTGCGGAGGCGGCGAGTCCTGCTCTTCGTCTTCCTCCTCTTCCTCGCTAGTCTCTTCCTCCGACTCCCCACTGTCGGAGACATATTCAGCGCTCTTCACGCTGCCTTCCTGGCTGCCTTCCTCCTCCTCGGTCGGGTTCCCGTTCAAGACGGGAGAAAACCAGTTGGTCCACTCCTGCATAAAATTCAGTCGGCGACATCAGACGTCACACAGAGATTCAAACAAACGATAAGATTAAGACAGTTAGGAGCACTCGACAAGTGCCACTCACCTGATTCGGAGGAGGATTATCCGCGCAGAAAGGCTTCACTCGCCGAGATCCTTTGGGATTCTCGCAGGGGCCTGTGATCTAGAGCACCCACGAGGTCACCTTCTCCTCAGTCACGCCCACAACGTTGGTCCGAGTGGAATCCTCGGGCCCTGTATAATGCCACATGGCGTGGTTGCGAGCCTGCATGGGTTGGATACGCCGACCGAGGAAGACCTCCAGCAAGTCTATGCCAGTGACCCCCCTCCTGACGACATCTACAAGCGCCCCGACCAGAGGCTGGATGTCGTTCTTCTCCGCCCTCGTGAGCGCGAGTTGCTTAGGTGGGGCGAGCCGATCTAAGCTAAAGGGAGACGGCCCTGTCGAAGCATTCGGACAGGCGATATCCTGGCAGTAGAACCACGTCGACTGCCAGTTCCTGACCGACTCACTTAGCTGGAGGGCAGGATAACTGCTCCGACTCTTTTTCTGGAAACCTAGGCCCCCACAGAGCTGGAGAAGATGTGTTTTATCATCCGACTGGCTGAGTCGTTTGATGGTTTGGGATCTAGCAGAAAATATGTGCTTGAACAGCCCCCAATGGGGAGGACAGCCAATGAAACACTCGCACAGAACTATAAAAGCAGAGAGATGGGCAATGGCATTCGAGGGAAAGTGGTGAAGTTGTGCCCCGAAGTAATTCATGATGCCCTTGAAGAAAGGATGTAGGGGCAAGGAGAAACCTCGATAGACGTGGCTGAGCAGCAAGACGTGCTCCCCCTCCCGGGGCGCCGGCTCGACTTCGTTCTCCGCCGGCAGCCTCCAAGACTTGTGCACGATCATCCCGTGCTCAACCAGCTACAGCAGATCCCCCTCCATCACCGTGGAGGGGAGGAAGTCGCCTTGAATCCACCCCGCCGGCAGCGGCCGCTGCCGCCGCTGAGCAGGAGCCGCCGCCTTCCCCTTCTTCTTCCTCGCCTCCATCTTGCTGGTCTGACCCTTGGTCATGGCGGAAACTGCGAACCCGTGGGAGGAAGGAGGAGGGAGGAGTGTAGAGGCGCTGGAGGTGGCGAGAGAGACGGAGCAGGCGAAGGCAAGAGATTCGGCGAGCGTAACAAAGAACCCTCGCCGCCGAGATTTAAGTAGGGTTCCCACTGGGTCGCTGGCAGGTGGGCCCGAAACCTTATCCCCCGACCCACCGCAGTGATATTCGTGGAGCGGTTGAAGGCACGAGAATCGAGGCATCAGGCGCTACTCGAGCGCGATGGCGTCATCCCCGCTGAGCGCGCGGAACCCGAAATTTGAGATGCCGGAAAATCCGCCGCTGTCAGTTGACCGGTCGCGTCAAAAGATGCCACAGAAGCACTCGGCTTCCGACAGTCTGTTTCGCGAGTACTTCCACTCGGATCGTTGGTCAGAAAAGATAAAATGGATTGAGGCAAGCAACGCCCAAGCCAAGCCCGCTCCAGTCGGATCCAAACTTCAAGCATCACTTCGTCGTTTCAACCCCAATCCATTCGGGGACTAATGATGGGGTTATAGTCCTAGGGTAGGGTCATAGGCCTGTCATGTAGGTCCTACCCAAGGACTACCCCTCACAAAGGACAGGACCCTTAGTCAGTTCCGACTGAATTAAGGAGTCCCCATCATCCAGTCGGTAACAGGTCCTCGACCATCCAGTCGGAGATTAACATTTGGAGGATATCAAGCTAACCGACTGGATACCACTCGGTACATCGCAACCCCCTGGAGGGAAACGGTCGTACGTTTCCACGTGCATTTATTGGCATTTAGGGCGTACGTTACCTGTAACATACGCATTCAATCCCCACTACTCCACCCCTGTACCGGAACCGTTGTGGAGGGCAGCGCACTCTATATAAGCCGCCCTCCCCTACTGGTAGAGGGGTTAGCAACTCATTGTATTCCATATTTCCACTCGACAACAAGCTCCCTGGGCACTGAGACGTAGGGCTATTACCTCCACCGCAGAGGGGCCTGAACTCATACAACCTCGCCGTAGCTAAGGCTCTGCCCATCCTTTTCGTACCCTACACATCTACTGTCAGGCTTATACCCACGACAGTTGGGGTGCTTTCTTAGAAAACTAGATGATGCCTCACATGTTCTTGCAGGAATATTTAAAATATATTTTGATATCATGTGATTGTATGGAACATGAATATTCATAGTAATAATACGATTTTTTTTGCAAATCCAAATGCTTTATTATGTTTGGTAAATGTATTGTAAAATATTTAATAAATAACTCATACATCTTTGCATGTTGAGGTGGACATTTTTCTATGGTTAATTGCTTGTTGTGGTGGGCCTTTTGCCATGCACGTTGCTTGATATGTGGCATCCTTGCATGTTAAGAGAAATATGTTAGTTTGAGATAGTTATTTAGATATATAGAGTAATAATATGAACAAAATTCAAATCCATATGCATTATTGTGTTTGAGTAATGTATTGTAAAATATTTACTAAATATCTCATGCATGTTTGCATGTTGAGGTGGACATTTTTCTATTCTTAATTGCATGTTGTGGTGGGACTTTTGCCATGCATGTTGCTTAATTATGTTGCGGTGCTTTCTTAGAAAACTAGATGATTCCCCGCACGTTGTTGCGGGAATATTTACAATATATTTTGATGACATGTGATTGTATGGAACATGAATATTCAGAGTAATGATATGATTTTTTTTGCAAATCCATATGCTTTATTTTGTTTGGTTAATGTATTGTAAAATATTTACTAAATATCTCATGCATGTTTGCATGTTGAGGTGGACATTTTTCTATAGTTAATTGCTTGTTGTGGCCGGCCTTTTGCCAGGCATGTTGCTTGATGATGTGGCATCCTTGCATGTTAAGAGAAATATGTTAGTTTGAGGTAGTATTTATATATAGAGAGTAATAATATGAAAAAACTTCAAATCCATATGTGTTAGTGTGTTTTATTGATATATTGTAAAATATTTACTAAATATCTCATGCATGTTTGCATGTTGAGGTGGACATTTATCTATTCTTATTTGCATGTTGTGGTGGTCCTTTTGCCATGCATGTTTTTAATGATGTGTCATGCTTGCATGTTAAATAAAATGTTACTGAAAGATAGCTATTTAAATCTAGAAAATGAGGGGAAATGCCTTTTGGACTCTTCATGGATTGACACATTCTGTTGTTGCAACCTTCCAACACCTAACTTGTTAGTCATGGTGCACGACTGGAACAAGGTATAGGATGCCAGAAACAATTGTGTATTCCATTTAGGGTTCTGTTTTGTTGTTTATGTTCAATGTCTTTGAATATGTATGCTAACATGTTTCATTGAGATAACATGTTGAAGTCCAAGTTTTGACTAATTTCAAACAAGTAATATAAATGTTGAGGCACAAATTTAAGTGGTGGTTGCAAATAAATTCAAGATTTTAAGCAAAATTTCAGGTGTTTTTGGATTCTTGCAGTTATATTTATTTGCAAGGTCCGACTCAACCATCAACATGTATCGGATGAAGGCTTCAACGACATTGTCGGGCCTTCACATGGAGACATTTTTATACTTTTTGGCTGCCACCTCTTTGAGCCCCTTTTCCATGGTTGAATTCGGAAGACCCATTAATTTTTGTATTAAATAGGGTGGGAAAGAAGGTTCTCTCTACCGCACTATATCCAATTGTTCATGACATATTTTGGAAATTAATGAAATTGTGTAGCTAAAATGTTTCCTCCTAAAGTGACAGACATACTTTTGGCTTTAATTTCATAAAGGAGCTTATGTATATGGAGGAGATATTTAAAAATTGATGTGAGTTTTTTGTGAAGAAAAACACTTGGTGTAGTTGCACACCAGAAATTTAGCGGAAAAATATATAGAACAATCAATACCAACCAAAAGGCACCCATGATAGAAAGGGCCTTTTTTATTCGGATGACTTTAAAAATAGGGGTAAGAAAAACATAGGATTGAAATGTCATGGCCATCTCAATCCTACAGGATTTTGCGTTATTTCGTTGCATCATAGAAAAACTGAAGGATTCTTTCGGAGAGGTTTGAGTGGATACTGGAAATCCTATGCAAGGTAGTGCAAAGATATCCTTAGAGAAAATTCTTGTAGTAGTCTATCCTATAAATCAAACAACCAACAAATGAAAAAAAAATCATAAGCATTAACACTCCAAATTTACTATGAAAAAACTTTGAATCAAATGATCCGTGAGTGATCTTGGGTTCTCGTGGCCTCAGGTAAAAAAATTAAATTTTGACGTGAAGTAAAAAAGAAATCAACTATGCAAAAATTGCAATGGGGGAGAAAATCGAGCATGAGAATACCAGATATTGCCATATGTGTGAAAAGATAAATTCGCAACACTAAATTTTGCATTAGGATGCCCCTTTCTTCGTTTATTGCGGGCCAATCACAAATGAATATTGTTTCCATGATAAATTGCAGTACCATATTATGTTCCCACCTTTACTTCTGAGACTACCCTCATTTTTGGTGGTGTATTACCTCCGTCACGGTTTAGAAGGCACGGTTAAATTTACGTGCATTTCCACATCAGACAAGGTTTAAGGCGCATTGCATTTACTTCTAGAAGCTAATTAGTACTCTGTTGTACTACTTCTATATGCATGCGTAGTGTGAATGCTATTTTTCAACTCATTTCATATCCAATCAATAACCACCTAGTTTTTAGAGAATTTCCATACACGCCTTCTAAACTGTGATGGAGGGGGTATCTTGAATAAAAAGATAACGGAATGCTAGCATTCACTCCACTAATGGAGGTTATGGAGATGTGCGTGTCAACAGCCTCCACATCCATCAAACCCAATTCTGATTGGAGGCTTGTGACCATCTCCATACCTTCCCAACTTGACCCCATGTTGCAAAGCAAACATCACAACATGAACATTATTGCAAATGCTTCTCCTAAAGCCAGTTGATTTCGACGCTCCATGAGTCGCGGTTTTGTCGTCGTTGCCGCTTTCGTGACATGCACGACCTGTTCGAGCCATTGAGTTGTGCCACCCCTTCCTCTCTACCCCTCACCCTATTCCATCATCGTAGTCCTCGTCCTGTTTGGAATTAGCTCACGGCCAAGCGCCATGGCCATCGTGGAACAAATCTGACGACTCCTGCTGCCGACGAGCCCCTAGTTGCGCCTCGTTCTCCGACACACCCGTATAAGCACCCGTATGGGTTGACTCATGCCCATCCGGTGATTCGGTGCCCTCAAGCGTGCTTCTCGGGCGAGTCGTTGTGTGTTCCATTGGAACAATATATTGCAAACGATGTGGTGAATGCTGAGAGGTAAGATGATTTTGTTTGCAACAAGGGCAATGCTGCAATTGCAACAACAAGGCTCCTATTGCGCGACCCAACTGGTCATCTAAAAAGACTAGCCGACCGACACGTAGCACACCCCGTGAGAACTTGACAGCCAAAAAGTTATCTCTCCCCATATGATAGTTATCCTCCAATAATCTACTCCACACTTCCACTTCTTATTTGGATATCCTCCACACGTCCATTTATGTAGAGTGAGTATGACGACCAAGCAGGCAACATGCCAGTAGAACCTGGAGAGAGACTAAGAGAGAACGGGTGGTAAACATGGCGGTGTCATGGACCGGACCCTGCGCGTGGCTGGTGGTGTGACGGCGGCCAGCATGGCTCCGCCGCCACTTCCCCTTCGCTGGCGACGGCCTCCCCGGTAGCTGGGGGCGTCTCTCCGCTTCTCCCGCGCGGCGTGGAGCTGGGCGGACTGGGTTGATGAGAGCGACGACGAGGTCCCGACGGCTCGGTCCGACGACGACGGCAGGATAAAGCTCCCTCTCTCCCTGGCTCCGCCGCTTCTCGGGGACTTCCTCTCCGCGGCGCGCCTAGCCCGTCGGCGGCCTGAAAAAGCGTTGTGCCGGCGGTCTCCTGTGTCCCGGCTGGGGGCCTCCCTCCCGACGGTCCGCCCCTGCTCCGCCTCTGCCCGGCCTGGCGCGCCGCCCGGGTTATCCCCCGCGGTGGCCGCCGGGCCTGGTGTTGGCATAGCCCGGCCATGTGTTGGCCCACTGCTGCCCCTGGCGCCGGTGCCGGCGGCGGGTGCCCCCCGAAGGAGCCCCCTTCCCTGTGCCCTAGTCGGGTGGGCTGTCTGCCGGTTGCGCGGGCCGCTTGCCCCCCGGTTGGGCCGCTGCGGGCCCATTCACGGCCTTTTTCGGCTGCTGGGGCGGTTGGCGCGGCCCGCCGCGCTTCGCGGGTCCTGGCACTGGTCAATAGGCGCTGGGCCTTGGCCCACCAGGACTTGGGGTCGGGGGTGGGGTGCGGCCCGTTGCCCGTTCGGCCCTTCAGGGGAGGTTGAGGGGGAGCTAGGGTTTCCCAGCCCCATTCCCCCCGTGCCCCGCCACCTAACTTCCCGTTACCGTCGCGTGCACCCCTGTGCAAGCCCCCGCGCCCGCCTCGCCTCGTGCCCGCTTCTGCCGATCGCTGCTTCGGCCAGCAGCGTGCCCCCGCGCTGCTCCCGCTAGTCCCGACGGCCCCCTCGGCCGGCCAGCTCTCGGCCTACTTCCCCCTCGCCCCGGCCGCCCGGCTCCCCCTCCGTCGGCCCCGCGGCTGCCTTCTCCGGCGGCTCCAGGCCGGCGCCAGGGCCCTCCTCTCCTCCTCCGGCTCGCTCCTACAAAGAGGTCCTCATGGCTCGCCTCGCTGGTGATGGTCAGCCCCGGCCAAAGAGGGCTTCCCCGGGTGACCAGCGTCCCCGGCCCGCTCCATCTGCCCGTGGTCCTGCCCAGGCCGAGGGTGCCGACGCCGGCCCGTCGCGCTCCGGGCGTGGTGGCTCAGACCGGATGGGGAGGTCGCCATATTATTATGCTCACACCTCCCTGCGCCGCCCTCCACCACCTCGGGACCCCGAGAGGGACCCTTGCCTTCCCCTGTCGGGCTCGTCGGGGGATGTCTGCCGCCGGGAGGCTGCGCGCGTGAGCCCTCCTGACGTGGACAGGGAAGCTGCTCTGCGTGCCGAGCTGGTGGCACGGCCGCCGCCGGCTCCCCGGTCCCGCGACGAGATTGCCCTCGCGACCCGCCGGCTCGACCCCGTGCGCCCCGGTCCTCGGCGTCGGCCTAGCGACGGGACCGCCAGGACCACCACCGGGAGGATCGGCGGGGCGGCCCTCCCATGCGGTGCGGTGGGGATGACCGCCGCTCCGACTGGCGTCCCTCCGGGGCGGAGGCTGCAGACTGACGCCGGGATGACATGCCTTCTAGGCGCGTGTCCCCCGTGCTCCCGCCTGCTGCTCCCCCGGCCGCCCCGTCCCTGTCGAAGAAGAAGAAGACGGTTGGTGCTACCCCGGCGGGTGATGGTTGCTCGGCCCTGATGGGGGCTCCTGAGCAGGAGGCTCCGGACCCCCCGGCTCGGGGTAGTCGCCAGCGCTCTCGTGAGGATAAGATGTGCCTCAACTGTGGGTGCGAAGGGCACTACCGCTCGGAGTGTGAGGCCCCTCCATGTTGCCCCACGACCCTGGCCTAACTTCGGTATGGTACTGAGAGGGGGAGCTTCTCCTTCGTTGATGCCGAGATTGAGGAGGAGGTAGCTGGGCCGCACCTGGCGACTGTCACCCTGGCACCCGAGTAGGCCACTCCAGCTGGGTTGGTGATCTCGGCTGATCTCATCCGGGAGGAGCTTGCGGCCTACATTGGTGACTTTCGGGACTCCGAGTTCGCTTGGGAGGTGACGGAGATGGCCCCTTTCGTCTTCTCGGTCCCCTTCCCCTCGGCCGAGCTCCTCCGGGCCTGTTCCCACGACGCCATCCAATGTCCCATCAACAAGTTCATGATTTCCATCAAGGCGGCGACAGTGGAACCTGACCCCATGCTGCCTTTGGAGAAGGTGTGGGTCCTCGTTTATGGCCTCCCGAGGGGAGGCAGTGCGGCGCCGCGGGGTGGCAAACTCACTCACATTCTGAAAGCCATCTCTGAGTCGGTGGGCAAGCTGATCACCGCTGACCTGGCTTCTTTCGAGGACGATGACCCCGCACGCGTTGAGATCCTCTGCCCGGCTCCTGCTGAGATCGATGGTGTGTCCTTAGTCTTCTACTTTGGCTCCAAAGGTAGGCGCCTCACCTTTGAGCTCGAGTCCCCAGCTCCGGTGGACCCTCTGGGTTTGGACCCTGATGATCCAGAGCCTGGCGACGGAGGGCTCGACGACGAGGGAGGCTCCTCGGAGGAGGGCTCGTCTTCTAAGGGGGATGATACTTCTGGAGGGGCTCAGTCCGAGTCGTCTGGTGCTGGGCGGATCCCCGCCGCATCGGTCGTTGGTCCGACAGATCGCGCTGGGGATAAGCCAGTGGAGGCGCTCGTGTCGTTGTCTGTGGTAGACACTGGGCTGCCTCCCCCTGTTTCTGACGGGCCAGTGGTCGCCGCCAAGGAAGAGGTGAGTGTGGGCATGGAGGTGTGCCCCGCCTCTTCCCCACGCTCGCCCAGGGTGGTGTGCTACTCGCGCTCACCGGGGTCCCCCTTCCCCAGTCCTGGAGTCCCCGGTCGTCGACCCCGACTGGATCTCGGAGTCCCCCCCCCCCCCCGCGCCCCGCTCCAGGCCACGGGGGCCCCTCCCCCGTGGTGGCTGCGTGGCAGAGTGCGTGGATCAACCAGTCCTGGATCCCTCAGGATGGCCGCATCCCGACGATCCCTGAGCTGGCGGCTCGCCGGGCTGCGGCTCATGACTTGTTCCCTGGTACGTCCCCCCCCTCCCTGCCTCTCCTTCTGGTTCTTTTTTTCTGTGCTTACTCGCGAGATGGTGCCCCATTTGGCTGTTGTGGCCTCGGATAGTGGTATTGTGTTCCGAGGGGAGAAAGGTCCCCCTCTAGATCACATCTCTGCCTTGTGCGCCAAGGAGAGGTTTGAGGGGGCGTTGGCAGAAGCTCGTGCTTTCACTGCGCGGGCGGAACCCTCCACCTCGGTGCACCCCGTACCTGGTCATAGAGAGACCAGGGATGGTGGTGCACCTCCGGTAGTAGGTGGGATCGTGGCACCGAGGGATGGGCTCCCCCCTGTCTGGGAGCCCAGGGGCCGCCCTCCTACCCGTCTCAACCCCAGTGAGACCCGACGCGAGGTCAGTGGGGCGGCTCCCAGATCTTCTTCCCCCAGCTGGGTGACCCCCGGAGCCCCCTCTGCTCGGGACGCCGGGGGCGCCCGCCTAAGGATCTCCCCCGTCCCACGATTGACGGGCGGGCTAGTTCGGCCCCGCTTGCGGGGCCTAGGTATCCAGACGAGGTTATTAAATGAAGCTCCTATGTTAGAACATTAGGGGCTTCGGCCTCACTGGCCAGAGGCAGCAGCTCATCGATTATTTGCGCCAGGAAGAGATTGACATTGTGGGACTTCAAGAAACGATTCGCCAGGATTTTAGCATGCTCGAACTCCAGCGGCTGTCTCGTCACCATTTTGCCTGGCAGTGGCTCCCTGCGACGGGCCACTCTGGGGGCATCCATCTCGGTGTTAGGGAGGATGCGTTCTCGGTGGAGGACATGGACCGCGGGGAGTTTTTTGTTAGCATGGCCGTCACTGACCGACGAGTTCACCTCAGCTGGGAGGTGATTATTGTCTATGGTCCGGCGGACCATAGCTGATCGGCAGACTTCCTCGTCGAGTTGAAAAACAAGGTGGAGAGGTGAACCACCCCGGTGGTGGTGGCCGGCGATTTTAACCTCATTAGGTGGGCCTCTGATAAAAACTCACTAAATGTGGATCGACCCCGAATGCGTCTCTTTAATGATTGCATTGCGGATCTGGCGCTACATGAGATAGCCCGTGTAGGGGCTAGGTTCACGTGGTCAAATAAACAGGTCGACCCCATCCGGAGTGTCTTGGATCGTGTCTTTTGTCAGCCCAATGGGAAGTGATGTTCCCTCTTTGTGGGCTTAAGGCGGTCACTCGGATTGGCTCCGACCATTCCCCCCTGATTTTCTCGATGGGGGATGGGTCCCCTCCTAGAGCCCGTCGCTTCCGTCTTGAGACATTCTGGCTAGAGCAACCTGGTTTCTGCGAACGGGTTCGCGACCGCTGGCGCCTTTCGGCCTCATCCACGCCGCGTGTCTTATGTGTGGTGGATGTTTGGCACCACTCTGCTAAGTTGGCTTGCCATTCTATGAAGGGCTGGGGTGCAAACCTGGGCGTTGACCTCCGGGCCCGTAAAGGGGCCCTGCTGGGTCAGCTTAAGGCGCTAGATGACTTGGCCGATGGGCCGGGTCTGTCCCCGGACGACTGGATCCGGAGAAACTCCCTCGATACCTCACTCATGGACATCTTCAAGAGCGAGGACCTGTTCTGGCAGCGTTGAGGGGGCTAGAACTAGCTCCTGAAGGGTGATGCGAACACCACCTACTTCCAGGCCATCGCTAATGGTTGTAGGCGGAAATGCACCATTCCTTTCCTCTAGGATGAGGATGCTCTCCTAGAAAGCCCAGAGGACATCTCATCCCATATTTACTCCTTCTATAAGGAGTTGTTCTCAGCTGAGCCGCGTGGAGGCACCTCCCTATGTGAGGACTTCTGGCCGCCAGCTGACCAGGTGTCCGACGTGGAGAATGCGGAGCTTACTCTCCCGTTCTCCCTGGAGGAGGTGGGGCATGCGATCGCCTCTATGAAGGCGTGCTCAGCCCCGGGGCCAGATGGCCTCCCGGTTATCTTCTTCCAGAGATTCTGGGAGACCATGCGCCCGGTTATTATGCCCATGTTCCAGGAATTCTATATCGGTACCTTGCACATGGGCAGGATTAACTTTGGCGTCATTGATCTCATCCCCAAAGTAGTTGGGGCTCCGGACATCCGGCAATTCCGCCCCATCACGGTGATTAACGTGTTGGCGCGAATCTTTGGTAAGGTTTGCGCTACTCGTCTGTCCCCTGTGGCTGAACGGATTGCTCACCCCCTCCAGTCCACATTCCTGAAGGGCAGGCGGATTCATGATGGGATCCTTGCTCTCCACGAGATTGTCCACGAGGTGGCGTCCAAGAGGCTCAAGGGGGTCTTTCTTAAACTGGACTTCCAGAAGGCGTATGACAGTCTCGACTGGTCCTTTTTGAGGTTGGTTATGGAACGACGGGGCTTTGGCGATAGGTGGTGTTCCTGGATCATGCAGCTCGTCAGATCTGGTAATACGGCGATCAATATCAACGGTGACGTGGGCCCCTTCTTCGAGGCCTCTAGGGGGTAAGGCAAGGGGGACCCTATATCCCCCTTGCTTTTCAACCTCGTCGTTGACGCCCTTGCTGGCATCTTGGATAAGGCCAAGCTTGCCGACCATATCCAGGGGGTGGTTGGTCACCTCATTTCGGGAGGTGGTGTCTCCCATCTTCAATACGCGGATGACACCATGATCATGGTTGCTGGCTTTGACTCGGACATTGCTAATCTTAAGTTCCTACTGCTCTGCTTCGAGGAAATGTCTGGACTTAAGATTAACTTTGATAAGAGTGAGGTTGTGGTCCTTGGCTACTCCGACGAGGAGCAACACAGGATCGCGGACAAACTGAACTGCAAGCTGGTTGTCCTCCCCATCTCTTATTTGGGGATGCCCCTGGGCGAGTCCAGGATCTTGGTGAGTGGGTTCGATCCGCTGGTGGGACGAGTAGAGTCCCATGCGGAGCCCTGGTGCGGCAGGTTCACGTCTAAGGGCAGCAAGACCGTCCTCATTTCCGCTAACCTTGCGAGCCTCCCCATGTATATGATGGGGATGTATATCTTGTCCGAGGGCGTGCATAGCTCCTTCGACAAGGAGCTGGCGAGGTTCTTCTGGCGGACGGGGGACGGTAGGCCCAAATATCACATGGTGAAGTGGGACAATATCTGCTTGCCGAAGGATCGAGGGGGCTTGGGCATACCTGCATCCCGCCGCATGAACATTGCTCTTATGTTGCGCTGGGTGTGGCGGATTCTTCTGGGCGATGGGGGTCTGTGGCTACAATTGATCGAGGCCAAATACCTTCAGGGTAGACCCCTATTGGCCTACTCTCTCGCGACCGGGTCGTAGTTCTGGAAATCTATTCAAGGCATCAAGGATGATATTAGGCTGGGCCTTTGGATCTCGGTGGGCAATGGGGCTGGGACCCAGTTTTGGTTAGACCCATGGCTAGATGGTGAACTGCTTCGCCTGCGATTCCCAAGGCTCTTTGCTATTTGCGGAGACCCTGCCGCACTCGTCTCCACGACCGCTCGGGAGGACGGATGGCATGTTGTGTTCCGCCGCCCCCTCGGTCCAGCCGAGGTCCATGAGTGGGAAGTCTTGCAGGAAATGGTGCCACTCCCAGTTTCGTCGGGTAGAGATTCTGTGTCTTGGGGTCTTTCTCCTTCGGGAGAATTCTCCGTTAGCTCGGCATATTTGGCTCTGTGTAGGGTGCCGGTCCTTCTGTGGTTATCCCCACTTTGGAAGGCTCTGTTGCCCTTGAAGATTAAGATCTTCGTCTGGCAGCTTCTCCGTGACCGCCTGCCTTTAGGGACCGATGTGCTGAAACGCCACGGTCCGGGTAACGGCATCTGTCCCCTGTGCCACGTCCCGGAGACTAGAACCCACATTCTATTCTCCTGCGTTGCGCTTAAGCCCTTTGGTGCTTTGTGCGTGAGGCTCTGGGACCTGAGTGGGAGGCCCATGACCTGGCATAATTTCTGCAAGTAAGGGCCACCCAGGCTGGTCGTAAGCGTCGTCTGTTCTGGCTGGTTTTCGCAGCTCTAACATGGACTCTTTGGACGACTCGCAATAAGATGGTGATTGAGCGGGTGTTTCAGCGACATGCATCTGACTCGTTCTTCAAATTCCTTGCCTTCTTGCAGCATTGTCATCCGCTCGTTAGGTCCCGAGACCGCGACCGACTTCAAGGCTACCTGGACGCGTTGCTGATGTCCGCCCGGCGGCTCTCCCACCGTCCCCATGATGCTTAGCTTGCTCCTTGTTGGTATTTTCTGTTTTCTTTTTCCTTTCCTTGGGTGTGACTGTGTTGTTGCCCCAACGCTCTTTTGGATTATCACTGTGTTGGGTTGTGGTTGTATGAATGCTGGTTCTTATGCGTTATATATAAAGCGGGGCGAAAGCCTGTTTCAAGAATGTAGAGTGAGTATTTTTTTTAAATGATAGTCAGTACAGTTTTGTTGTTGTTGTTGAGATGAGTGAGTATTTGTTGTTGATGTTGTATTGGACAGATGGCTCTTGAGTGTTCGGTTTGGTGGGGACACACGTTATACGTTTAGTGTGTAAAGTAGTGTTACAAGAGAGACAAGAGCAAACCTATCATGATCCATGATTCAATGTGGACGGTTAACTCCACGTACCTACGAACCTACTACAGATGGGGGGGCACTGAATTGTCTCCGAGCATACTACCACTTGGCTAGGGACATCGGCGTTACTCCCTCCCTTCCTAAATACTCCGTATAAGACATTTTAAAGATTACACTATGGACTAGATACGGAGCAAAATGAGTGAATCTACATACTAAAATATGACTACATACATTCGTATGTAGTTCATAGTGTAATTTTTAAAAGATCTTATATTTAGAAACGGAGGGAGTACATTCTAAAGTACAGCCGGAGCTCATCATATTTTATTGTACATATATGTAGTACACACTAACACACGCTGAGACACAGGTCGATAATTGGATTGTTGGGACGTTACGTACATAGCCAAACAGTTGGTTGCACTCATCATCTCTTGCTAGTTGCTACACGGCTCTCTGCATGCTCACTTAGATATAACATCGGTTTTGCTAAACCACATTCAAAATGCGCCCCAAGTACGTGTAATATGCTATAATTTTCTTGTCACCTCTTATTATTAGTTTTATTAGAGGGATCCCGTATATACCGGTCTCAAATGCCCGGCCAAACGGTCTCTAGTCAATGACCGATCACAAAAACACAACTCAACCGATCATTCATGTCTGTCTTAAACGTCCGGACTCACCAACACTTTCTTACATTCATTTTAAATATGAGGATGATATGAAGGTTCGTGGACGTGCCTGGTACGTCCAATCAGTCCGTTACGTAGGACGCGACCCCACCTCACATCACCTTTTCTTTTTTCTTATTCATTCTTTATTTTCTTTTCCACCAATCATATCCAATTGATCTCATATATGAAAAATTATATAAAAAATACGGCTGCACATAAAAAATATGGGTTTAATACAAACGCTCCCGATCCTTGATCAGACATGCCCGCTATCGTATAAGGATCATATTTGCTAAGAGCATCTACAATCGGATCCCTCAAACCCTTCTCAAACGCCCAGTCAGGGCGCCCGGTCGTTGTCCGATCACAAAAATTTGACCCAGACCGGCCTCTCAAACGTCCTCAAACGCTCGGGCTGACCGGCACCATCCATTTTCAGCCCAAATATGAGACGGATATGGGGAGCCCGGGCGCACCCGGGCACGCATGCCTGGCCCGCAGTGGCCCATGCTGGCCCACATCTACCCAACATATATTCGTCCCCATCCGCTCGCGGACCAAACCCTAGCAACTTCACTCCATTCCCCTCCACCCCCTCCACTCCTATCAGCCATCCAAGCTCACACCCGGCATGGCGGGCAGTGAATTCGAGTCCTTCAACTCTAGATCCGTCGACCATGAGCTCGTCCAACGCGGTCCCGAGGAGGAGATGGCCGTCCGGCTTGCGCTCCACCGCTCCTGGGAGGCGGCCACACGACGACAGCGCTCGGACTCGCAACGCCTGGAATCCATTGCTTCCGCACAACCGATGCTTGGATCCGGCGTTGTTGCCTCACCGGAGGCGGTGCGGTCCGCGTGGCACCCAAACATCGTGGCGGAAGCGCAACCCCTCTGTTGGCGCGTCGATCACGAAGCATGGCCGACCTCGGCCGTTGTCATGGCGCGACGTGCTCGTTGGGCGAGGCAGCGGGCACAGGATGCGGCGGAGACCCTCGCGACAGCGGATGTTGGAGAGGCGGGGTCACACTCTCTGGCGCCCCGTATGCTGCACGGGTGCGGACGCCGCAACCGCGTCGTGATGGACATCGACTCTTTCGAGGAAGGATCCGTCATGGATCTCACGTAGACTGACATCGTCCGGGTTACGGGCTCCGACGACGAAGAATAAGGCATGGGAGATGGCGTGAGGTCGACTCTCGTGGACATGGGCACGCCGCAAGCAGACGAACTCTGTTTAGTATTAGGTTTACGTGCATGCAAAAATATGAATTTAAGATATCTAATTTAAGATGTGTAAATATAAACTGTATTATTTAAAACATGACCAGTCAATATCTACAAACACGTTCGGACACGTACGCGGGCGTTTGAGAGACCGGATTTGAAAGACCGGCTGTCTAATTCCAACTAGTTGTAGATGCTCGTAGCATCTTTTGGTGATAGTAACCATTGCTCTCACATCATATCATATCGGAATGGAAAGTACAGCACGTAATAAACACAAAAATACAGATAAGCTCCTATACAAGGTAGCCCCTACGCGTGGCTACGTCCATGGAAAGAAAAGCCTGTAAAAAGGCTGAGAAATTTTCCGCCAAACAGCAGCGAAAGTTCAGAAATGAGATCAACCCTGTAGGAAGGAGGAGATGGCGATGGCCCACCAGGACCATGTCAGCGCCCTCCTCGTGCACCGGGACCACGCCGGGGCCGTGCACTGCCTGACACTGTCGCATGGTCCCCACCTGGAAGCTGGGACCGCCTGCTCACGAGACAGCACCCTGAGCCGCATTTAATCCAGCGAGACCCCTCGGCCGTCCGATCCTGATCTGACGGCAGCCGACAGCGACCGATTTTTAAACGCGTTGCATTTGAGTGGCAAGCCCGTTAATGCGACCAAGCCTGGAGGGTAGAACGGGTAGCCTACTCGTCGACGGCGAGCGACGGTACCACTAGTAGGAACTGAAGCCTGAAGAGGTTAGCGTCACGCACAGCAATGGAGGTTTAATTGCTTGCGCTCCTTGGCTCTTTAATGGCCACCGCTGCCCGCCCCCGCTCCCACGCGTACGGCACTATCGCGCCCTAGGTTTCGCATCGTACCCAGGTCGTAGGAGGGGAGGCAGCGCGCGTGGCGGAGCTTCCTCTTCGTCGTCTTCACCGGCGGCTGGCCCGGACGGGCGGGG
Source organism: Hordeum vulgare subsp. vulgare (assembly GCF_904849725.1). Taxonomy (NCBI): domain Eukaryota; kingdom Viridiplantae; phylum Streptophyta; class Magnoliopsida; order Poales; family Poaceae; genus Hordeum; species Hordeum vulgare. The sequence continues at coordinate 350,869,590 of NC_058520.1, forward strand.
CGCTCCTCGTCTTCTCTTCTCGGTGCGTCTCTTCCTCCCATTTGATTGAGCCGTCGTTCTCGTTTTTGATACTAGCTTCGATTCGCGTCGGTTCAGATGCCCACCCCTGAATTCCGCCCTGGGATGGCGGGCAAGTTTCCCGGGTATTTATTTCAGGAAGAGTAGGTATTCGTTTGTGGAAGGCAATGCGAGTCAAATATCGCGTCGGAGATCTACTTGCATATGGAATGGGGAAATTTCTGTAGAAATTGACCCCATTTTGTCCCACTCGTGGCGGCCAATTTCGAGGCGGAGAGCGCGGCGAGATCTGTGCGAAGATTCGAACAATTTTTCAATGATTTGGGGATTCCTACGGCGTGCTGGGAATCGTGTAGGCTGGGAGGACGAGGCGTCACTGTGCAATCTGACCGGTTTGGCGCAGCGGGGAGGCGGAGGCGGGGTCACCTCGTCGTCTCATCCAAAGACAGCGAGAGCGAGCTGGAGCTGGGCTCTCTCCCCTTCCCCGTGTCCCTAGTCCGGATACAGTGGCGGCGAGGACATTCACAGGCGGCAGTGGCGCCCGCTCTGCGGCCAGCCATAAAGTGGGCGATCTTTCTCTCAATCCGCAGCAGCTTGGTCGTCGAGAATTCGGGACCCAGTTGAGGGGGAAAAGGCCGCCTCCTTTTTACTACCTTGCCGCCATCTTTACTGGTCTTTGGTTGCCTTTTGGTTCTGTGAACAGAGTTCGGTGTCCAACTCTGCTGGCGACTGTCAGTAGCTCCTCTTCCTATCTCATTTGCATTTAAACACTTGGGGCTGGTTGTTGCGTTGTTTGCACTAGGCATTACTACTCCTACTTGTTTGCTTCTTGGAGTTGGCCAGTACTTCCGTGGTTCAGCTGTTTAGAGAGAGCTTCTTGATTTGTAGGCATCGCTGGAGAGGAGGTGATGTCGAGCTATATCAAGCAGCAGCAGCAGCTGCTGTTGCAACAGAGGAAGGGGAAGGCCGTGGCCGACAAGGGCGCACCGGCTGCTGCCGCTGAGGAGAAGGTGGTGGTGGCGGTGCGTGCTGCCATTAGGGAGATCTCCAAGACAGCCATCGTCTGGGCTTTGACGCACGTCGTGCAGCCCGGCGGCAGCATCATACTCCTCGTTGTCATCCCGGCACAGAGCTCTGGTATTGTTTCCTTTCCTTTTCTTTCCTTTCCTTGCAATCCTATCCGTCCTTCGCAAATGCAGTTTTGTTCTACTGCTGTGATGTTTTTGGGGCTTAGCTATAATAGTGCATCCTATATGCACAGCTAAATGCATATATGGGTTGCCATCATTGGTTTCTAAAGTCTTCTGTTACCATGATCACTGAAGTTGCTGCACTTTGTCCAGTAGCTTCCACGAGTTCTGGGTTCAGTTTTGAATTTTGTGGCAGTGGCCTTTATGCACCACGGTTTCCCTCTTTTCAGGGAGGAAGTTCTGGGGCTTTCCTTTATTTGCGGGAGATTGCGCAAGTGGCCATAAGACCATGTTCGATCAGAAGTCCGATATCTCAGAGCTGTGTTCGCAAATGATGCTCAAACTTCATGATGTTTATGATGCAAGCAAGGTTTGTACATGCTTACGTACATGTTTTTTTTTGCGGTGGAAATGGAGCTTTATTGATAAAGTGACAGAATTACAATAGGTATCCAGCAGGCTAATCAGGATCACTGTTAATGCTTCTGTATATGTTTTCTTGACTCCTATCATACACTGCAATCTTTTTTATGACGGTTGTCATTTGTGCAGATAAATGTTAAGGTTAAGGTTGTTTCTGGATCTCCCCCTGGTGTTGTAGCTGCTGAATCTAAGCGAGCACAAGCAAGCTGGGTTGTGCTAGATAAGTAATGATCAACACTTACTACTGTAATTTTCATTTGTACGTTGAAGTATCTAGTGTTTTCTCTTTGCTTAGCTGTCCATGCTGCTGCTCTTAGGGAGTTGAAGCATGAAGAGAAGCGTTGCATGGAAGAGTTACAGTGCAACATTGTTGTCATGAAGCGTTCTCAGCCTAAAGTTCTCCGTCTGAATCTTATGGGATCTCCCGATAAAGAGTCCAAAGGATCCTGTTCACTTCCAGCAGTGTTGGATAGTTCTATTGGTAAAACACCAACTGATATAAAAGATCCGCGGAGTTCAGTTCGAGGACCAGCTGTAACACCAAATAGCAGCCCAGACTTAGAGACGCCTTTTGGAAGTACCGAAGCAGGAACATCCTCAGTCTCAAGTTCAGATCCAGGGACTTCCCCATTTTGTGCTTCTGAAACAACTGTTTCTCTAAAGAAAGAGGTACAAGCAACAAAGGATAAGATCCAGCATTCGGATGTCAATATTTCTGATACCGACAGTGAAATATTGAGCCCCTCAGCAACCTTCTCGCTTCAGCCATGGATGCTTGACATTCTACAGGGATCTGCATCCTCAAAACCACCACGTAAAACTCGCACCCCAACAGCAGATACTTTGCTTGAGAAGATCTCCAAGTTAGATCTTTTGCATGAAATAAGTTCTATGAGAAGCAGATCAGACTTAAACTTTAGAGGAAATGTCAGGGACGCTGTCTCGTTAGCCAGGAGCGCACCTCCTGGGCCGCCTCCGTTGTGTTCGATATGTCAGCACAAGGCTCCTGTTTTTGGGAAACCTCCTCGGTGGTTTAGTTACGCTGAACTTGAACTCGCAACCGGTGGTTTCTCCCAGGCAAATTTCCTGGCTGAAGGTGGATTTGGATCTGTTCATCGAGGCGTCCTTCCTGATGGCCAGGCAATTGCTGTCAAGCAACATAAGCTTGCTAGTTCCCAGGGCGATGTTGAATTTTGCTCAGAGGTGGAAGTTCTGAGTTGTGCACAACACCGTAATGTTGTAATGCTCATTGGTTTTTGTGTTGAGGAAAGGAGGCGTTTATTGGTTTATGAGTACATCTGCAATGGATCCTTGGACTCACACCTTTATGGTATGATTTTTCTCCCTCTCTTGCATGTATATATAGACGCATTTTCCAGTCTGCAGTCTCACTATTGCACTTAGTATTCATTACATGCATATTGTTGTTCTGCCTTTTACAAGTAGCGAGCAAAAGTTAGTGATATTGCGATAAATCTATGTTTGTTTAGCTGTTAAGCTGTTTGTGAAATATCTTTCAGGTCGCAGTAATAAAGAAACACTGGAATGGGCTGCTAGACAAAAGATTGCTGTTGGTGCTGCTCGAGGGTTGCGCTATCTACATGAGGAATGTAGAGTCGGCTGCATTATCCATCGGGACATGAGACCAAATAACATCCTTGTCACACATGACTTTGAACCTCTGGTATGGACTGCACTATTGGAATTTACTAATCGGCATTTGTCCTCTGGTATTGCATTGAATGTCTTTCCAGATATGATGTTAAATTTGTGTGCCTGATGCAAAGATGAAGTCATTCTGTATACTGAATTGGGTTGTCCTATCTTGTAACTACACTTTTCTAGACCATAATAGCGCCTTGTCTTGTGTAAATTTGATTGAATTGCAACAGTTTCTGTTTAACTTCCCCAGTATTATCTTACGGACATTTTTTTAATTATGCCAATATCCAGTCTTATATTATGCATGGCCACCAAGCATATAATTTCCTGACATGGTTGCATGTTTTCAATCATGTTCTGATAGGTTGGAGATTTTGGTCTAGCGCGATGGCAACCCGATGGAGACATGGGTGTTGAAACTAGAGTCATCGGCACATTTGGGTATGTACTGGAATTTCTAATAATTTGTCACCTTAAGCAATTTGGAGCACTCAGTGATTCTTAACGGCTAGTTGCAGTTATCTGGCACCAGAGTATGCGCAGAGTGGACAAATAACAGAGAAGGCCGATGTATACAGTTTTGGTGTTGTGTTGGTAGAACTTGTCACTGGGCGCAAGGCTGTTGACATTAACCGACCTAAGGGCCAGCAGTTTCTAACTGAATGGGTGAGTTTCTGTGTAAGATGACACGTTTTTTGCATAGTTAGCATGCTTAAGGTTGGTGTTAATGATATATTGTCTATGGCCTCCATCTTCTTGCAAGTTGTCACAGTTTTTGTTGCGAAAATCGCATCAAGATTTTTTGACTAATATAAAACTTATGCTCGAGGATTTCAGAATTGGCTACAATGCTAGCGCTGCTATGGCAAAATTGCGTGCACGGTGTGATTGGAGTATTAATGAAGTTTTTATGTATGATAGGCACGCCATCTCCTGGAGGATAATGCAGTGGACGAGCTCATAGACCCATGCTTGGGGGACCGGTACAGCGAAAATGAGGTCCGTTGCATGTTGCATGCCGCAAACCTGTGCATACGACGTGACCCTCATTCAAGGCCTCGCATGTCTCATGTTAGTTCTTTCTGGGCTCAACCTTGTGTAATTTTTGGTCTAAATGCCTGTTGGGAAACTAAATTTTGCCAACTTGTACCGTTTTCCCATATCTTTCTTTTAGGTTCTTCGCTTGCTTGAGGGTGACATGGTTGTTGACTCCGTCTCCGTTTCGGCCCCAAGTAGCGATTCTGCGAGCAGGAGCTGGCGAATGGTAAATGATCAGCAGCATTATCAGGACTACAGTAGCCCAGCCCGGCAAGATTCGCAGCGAGTGGCTGGAAGGAAACAACAACCTTATGACGCTTTGAGGGCTGCCTGGGACCGAGACAAGAAGAGCATCTCTAACCGATATTAGTGCTCTCTTCTTCCCTTGGCAACACAATTATGTATTATTCCCTCGCCCTTGCTCCCCTCCCCCTCTGCTTTTGAGTAATCCTAGGCCCAAAGCTTTTGCTGCTACCTTTGTCCTGGTGTATAGTAGGAATGTCAATAGGTTTACAAGTATATTGAGCTCTGAGTTAGCTCTTCTTTTGTGTATCAGCCGACAAATGTGACCTGAAATGACATCTAGTTGTGCGAAGATCTCAGTTGTGATAGCTATTGCAAAGTGATCGTCAGTCAGCGTGATGAGAATGGCAGCCATGCAGTGTGTACCGTTTACAGATCTCGATGTGGTGTCTGCGCTGCTGCGGCTGCTGGACTCTGGGTCCATTTCCCGCTATTTGTCAATCAATCATGGCGTTGTGTTGTTTTGCGGTACAGATAATCTGTATTTTTCTGTTCTTTTCCTTCGGGTGTGTGCTTATGATCAGTTGGTTCTCAGCAAGGTCACATGGCATGAATAGTTGCCTCACGCTGATCGGAGGACAGGAGAGGGGCCCTGAGCTGTTATGTTTGTGCATATGGCAGCTCGAAAATCTTGGACGGAGATACGCAGCAGTGTGGCCGGCCGGTGGGGGTGCGTGCGACTATTCAAGGGTCTTCTTGTACTAGCCCCTGTGGACCAACCACTAGTATGTAGAGGGACCTTCTTGTATCCAAGGATCTTGAATTCTTGATACCCACTTTCAACATAAAAACTCTGCTCCCTTTTGCTGAATTCTGCCATTTCTATAAGAACCTGAATTCGCATTTGAGATGACTTTTTTTTTCAAAAAGGAGGATGACCCTTGGTTCAAATGCATGCAATTATTTTATCATTATTCACAAAGACCTTTCAAAGTAGTACACTAGAAAGTATGAAGCCATCATCTTAGCAACATCTATTGCTACTCATATCTACATGGTGAAGGGGTGCCGATAGTCCGAGCCTAATACTAAACAAACATCGCACAAATGCCTAACATCTAAAGTCGGATTCCCCCAACCAAGCCAAATAATATGTTTGTGATACAAACCGTCCGACGCACTCATAGGTCGTCGCCGCCATCTTCTACCGATCCATCTCCACATCACGTACTGACACATCAACGTTGACAGACCTATCGTCGGCGCCCCCACGACGCCAGACAACGCCTCCTCCTCGCGCATGTTCATCATCACACATCCGTCGCCGACAGTGACGGACCCCGAAATTAAGGTTTGACGGGGCGGTGGATGATGACGAAGCTTCATTGTGTTGTGCCGAAGGTCGCTAGGCACGGGAACTACCCTGCTCTGTCGTAGGAGAGCCGGGGCGGCCGCCCCAGCTCGCCCCAATGGTGGATCCATCACTGGTCGCCGAGTCACTGCAGCGCCACACCGCCGAGACTCCACGTCGTCGATGCATAACATGGAATGCCGTTCCATCGCTGGAACCGTCCACTGGCCCCTCAAGACAATGCACACCTCCAAGAATGACGCCCCCAAGGAGGGAACGACACACGTGCGCCACCGTCATCCGATCGAGTGATCTTGGGTTTCTCCCAAAGGTAGTGGAAGGAAGTTAGGAGCTTCACCTCGATGACCCCTTCAAGAAGTAAATGACGTCGAGGGCATCACCATCACTGGCTCCGGCCACCAGTGGGAGACCAGGTTTTTCACCGGGATCTGTCCCATGAGCATCCAATCAGCAACATATGCACCGTCCAGACCACCTTCAAAGCCCCGGATCTGGCCACCTAGATCCGACGACCATCCACAACCGCACTGCCGCCGTGGGAGCCCTAGCACACCGGTCACTACCCGTGTCTGCCACCACTGGAGCCTAGGAGTAGGGCTGCCAACCCACCTTGCCAAACCACGAGAGCCGTCGAGAGGAATCCCATGCGCTCGTCACCGTCGTTGATCCGGCCTACCCGGAGCCAAAGTCACCAGATCGCCGACGCAGGTCCACCTTGGATAGGGACATCACCACACTATGCCGTTGCGAGAGGCCTCAGCTTCACGTGCCACCATCATTCAGGGCCGTCGCCACGGGTCGCCACCGCCAAGAAGTCCTCCATGCCGCCGCATCACCCACGTAGGCACCCCACGCCAACGCGTCGTGGCGCCCTATGCCGTGCCCAGTCTCGAGGAGGCCAACCCGCGCCGCCCCATCATGCAAGGGGAAGAAGACGCCCGCCGCCGCCCACGCCCTTGTCGGCGGTGAGGGAGGAGGAGGCGACCGCCGGCGGGGATCTAAGGTCTCTTCCCGTCACCTTGGAGGGGCGGTGTGGGAGGGTTAGGTTTGTGCATTTGAGATGACTTGAACCGGGGAGGCTGGGTTATATATGCACTCCCCGACCATGTGAGCTAGGCTGACTTCATAATATGTAATCCGTAGTAAAATATCTAAAAAGACTTATATTTAGGAACGGATGGAGTATATGTGGAGTAATTTCAAGATAATGATGGTTGGATGTTGATCTAAGGCTTAGAAATACGACCGAGATTCCTTAAGAAATTAGGTATCTTAGGAATCCAGACGCAGTTTCCAAACACAAGCCCTCATGACTAACTGATCTTGTTAACCCAATGCTCACGTAATTTGCCTATAGCTACAATTCATTTGTGAGAGTGTCATGGTGCAGCAACCAAGATGATGCACTCCCTCCAATCAGGATTAATTGACGCAACCTCTATACAACATTATATAGACATTGCGTCAATTAATTTAGATCGGAGGGAGTGTATGATTTATTCACCAACACTTACATTGTTCCATTCTTGTCGGCTTGGTGGGAAATGACCGGGCTTGTGCTCAATTTAGAGAAAAGCCTCGTTGCTCCAGTAAGATGGATCACCGTTGAGGGAGTCCGAGATTAGGGGGTCCTTGGGCCGCTTACCTATCTTTATGGGCCGTACTCTCTCGCATGTTCGACCGTTGGCAATAGAGTTGGATTCGAGATGGATTCTTCCGAAGACTTGGCGTGCAATCCAAGGAGATGTAGTAATCGACATGTTCCTTCTTTGTTGTAAACGACTTTGTGTAAACCCTGGCACCCTTGGCGTCTATATAATCCAGGAGGTCGTAGCTCGTACCACACATCAAGCTCATTACGATTAGGGTTTAGACCACAACATGGGTCTCGTAGTAGATCAATTTTGTACTATGTACTACCTCATCAGTAACAACATGAGCGGGACGTAGGGTTTTACCGGCATCAAAGAGGGCCCGAACCTGGGTAAAACACCATCTCTATCGTCTCTTGTTACCCATCGACCCTAGATCCACAGTTCTGACCCCCTACTCGAGATCGGCTGGTTTTGACACCGACAAACATGGACCCAGACTAGGTCCTTGAGAGCTTTCTTGTTATGTGTTCCAGATTCCCAATGAGATATCAAGGACTTTCCCTATCGGTCCATCGTCTTTGGAAGATTGATTTTCAATACCTCGTTAACAAAAGTTGCGAGCAAGCCCGTGCCATGATAGGAGAGATTCATCTAGGAGGTTGGTAGAGCCATTCTTGTTAAGACAAATCTCATGACGTATGATAGTGCATAAACCCGTCAGATCCCTCGACAGGGTAGCGAGAATAGTGGGAAGTAACATAGGAGAGTTTGCATGGGCTGTTTACCCAGGTTGGGGCTCACATGGTGAGGTACTACCCTTCATCCCGCTTCACGGAATTTGATGTGTTCCCTAGGTTGGTGAAGACTTGTAGCAAACTTATGTGGACTACTTCATGGAATGCACCTTCAATGCCTACATGGTTAGTTGAACAAAGGGATACAAGATATCCAAAATAGATAGAGTAAAAAATCACAATAAAGATTTGTGGATGTACTCGTCCATCAATACTTGTCGGAGGGGGAGGGGTTAATTCAACATTTGTGTGGAGAGGTGTCTAAATAGAAGGTCGAGATGACTGGACACGAGATTAGGATTGCCCCCTAAAATTATATTCGTGTAAGTTGGGTTGTATCATACTTGATGTCATGTCATCGGATAAGTTTGTCAACAAGCCTTATACTTCCCTTGAGCTCACTTCACATGGACAATCGTGGGAAAAATCTCCTCTGCATCCAATGGCGAGATTGGTCATCTCAACGATTTTAGCTCTCATCTAAGAGTAGGCTATTAGTCGTATGAGACATGGAGATACAAGTGACCATTCTGCTGTCTTTTATAGGTTCTTACCAGTCTAAAAATGACCAGCAATACCCTTGCTAGGGAGGAAAATGTATGAGTAAAAGAGACTAATTAATTCTACGCCATAAACGTGGGAGGTCGCCCCAGTCAATGGTGCATGGTCGGCCACATGCCTTATCTCTTTGCTAAAGGGTATTTGACTCCATTTTTATCCTCTTTGCCTATCATAGTTCCTCTCCTCTTCTAGCATTCTTCACACATTTGTGCCAAAGTCGATTATCTACGGATTCGACCCTTTTTCCGCACAATATATTTGATTCAATTTTTTCTAGCCCCTAATGAACAACATACTTTTAATAGAAATCCTCCTTAAAAATCATGGCATCTCATGCATTAGCCCACAACTATCCAATCTTCACAAAATAACATATTTTTACTACTCACAAAGATTTCAGTTGACACCAACTAGCCACATGGGAGCTTTGAATTGATCTAGGGACGAACTGAGTTAGTCCATCAAAATCAAGGCTAGCGATGACTCAAATCCTAGCCAAAATGCTCTAGCCACTAGATCCTTGATTCCGAGGTTATTGTGCAGTTTCTGGCCATAAACGATATTAGTGTTGAATAGGGATCACACTGTCACGCATGAGATGTTTTCGCGTGTACCTTTGCAAGATGAAGCCTCTCAATCTTATCCCAATCTTCCAATGACCCACCCTCACATTGGGATAATCACATGATCATAGCTATGGGGGTTTCCCTTACAGTTTTCCTTCAAAAAAAATCACATGATCATAGGTGAATGATGCCTAAAGCATGAATACCTGTGTCTCCCTTCCATCTCTCATCACATTTTTACATTTCCAGCCCGCTAGCTTTGTCCCAACCAGGATAATGAGCAGCTGATAGTAAATTATTAGAAGTCTTTCAAAGTGAAGGTGAGGTACTCCGGGACTAAGTGGTCCTTGTACCGTCCGTTCGTTCTCATGGGTCGGACTCTCGGGCCTGTTTGGCCATCATTGGAAGTATCGGAATGAGGATGGACTTTTTCGAAGATTTGGCGTACGATCCAAGGCAGCATAGTAATCGACATATTCCTTCTCTATCGTGACCGACCTTGTGTAATCCTAGCACCCCTGGTACCTATATAAGCCAGGGGGCATAGTTCGTAGGACACATTAAGCTCATTACGATTAGGGTTTAGACCACAACATCAGATCTTGAAGTAGATCAAATCTCTACCCCGTACTACTCCATCAATACCAACAAGAGCATGACGTAAGGTTTTACCTCCATGAAGAGGGCCCGAACCTGGGTAAAACACCGTCTTCTTCGTCTCTTCTTACCTATCGACCCTAGATCCACAGTTCGCACCCCCTACTCGAGATCATCCGGTTTTGCACACCGACATTGGTGCTTTCATTGAGAGCTCCGCTGTAGGATCGCAACAAGGATATATTGCTTGCCTCATCATTAATGATGACATCCGCACCGGGGACGTCTTCGTCCCTGGGAAGATCTTCCAGTTCGGCAGCGTGGTGCTACATGCCGATCACACCGGTCGCTTAGACTGGGTCAGAAGCCTCGCCAATGATCAAGAGATCAGGTTCGAGAACTTAGAGTTTGTCATTGATCACCGGGGAGACCTTAGTCTAAGAACGCCCCTCACTTTTGATGAATCGACATCAGAGGGGATGGAGCTCGTCCTTAAGTGGCTCCTGACTAGGATCGAGTCTCGAATCCCGAGCCGGATACATTGTGCGAATCACTAGCAGGTGAACGCAGCTCGGGCATAGCTCCGAATATTCCAAAGACGGCGATGCCTCTGGTGGATCCCATAGACTCCGGCCGTACGGACATAGTGTATGTTAAGGAATTAGACGAGCTCCTTGGCATAATCCACGACCAACCGTCGATCTATGACCAGATCAGGATCATGCCCGATGACATGGAAATCTATGTCCCACCTATTACTCACCTGATCGCCACGATTGAAGAACCAGCGGGAGGCTCGCCCTCCTGACCACCAAAACTCAGAACTATGTGCGTCTCGGTATCTGGTAACCCGGATTCTCCAGCGATTGAGTTATGCCCTGAACTCAATTCGGAACTCAAGCAGTCGTGTCCAGCTAGCCGTATGGGCTTTGAACCCAGCGCTTCGAACTCTCCAATGGCATCGGATATGATTGGCGATACGAGAGGCACGTGTTTTGTCAAAACACCAAATTGTTTCCCACCCACCTCCCACTCTAGGAATCATCTGAACATCACAGAAAGGACTAGCATGCGGGACCTTCACTGCGACCGTCAGGAGCCACGGGAACCAGTGCAATACTTGTGGGCTAGATTCTTGCTCACCATAAACCAGATACTAGATTACAACAACCATGATATTACAAACATATTCCAACATAACTGCCATGAGGAGGGAATCTTAAATGCCCTCGCCCACCGCCACATACAAAGCCTTACCGAGCTTTCTGCATTGATATGTAAATACGCGACATGGAAAGCACCTGTAGTCTCAACAACTGCACTCGTAGCTAGTTCCATCCGTCGTGTCCTGAGAACGAGATACGCGGCTCCTATCGGGTACGTCGACACGTCGGGCGGCCTTGCTGGATTAGTTTTACCTTTGACGAGATATCTTGTGCATCGGGATTCCGGTGATGCTTTGGGAATCTCAGAGTTGCGGTTTTCCACTAAGGAATCCGACGAGATCGCGAGTGTCGTGATCGAGGATTTCTATGCGGCTTGTGGTAATTTGTGATGGACTAGTTGGAGCACCCCTGCAGGGTTAAATCTTTCGGAAAACCGTGCCCACGGTTATGTGGCAACGTGGAAACTTTGTTTAACACTCGTTCTAGATAACTTGAAGTTAACTTAATTAAAATATGTCAACTGTGTGCGTAACCGTGACTGTCTCTTTCGTGAGTTCCTTCTCCGATCGAGGACACGGTGGGGTTATGTCTGACGTAGGTAGGTGTTCAGGATCATTCACTTGATCATCAGTAGCTCACGTCCGTTATGCTTAGATCTTCCCCCTCTTATTTATTGTACTCGTAAGTTTAGCCACCAAATATATGCTTAGCCGCTGTTGCAACCTCACCACTTAACCATACCTCACCCAGTAAGCTTTGCTAGTCTTGATACCTTTGGAAATGAGATTGGTGAGTCCCCTGTGGCTCACAGATTACTACAACACCAGTTGCAGGTACAGGTAAAGCTTACTTGACGCGAGCGCGTTGATTGTACATTTGGAGTTGCTTCTTCTTCTTCTTCTTCACCGATCTAGGATGGGTTCCAGGCCGGCAGCCTGGGATAGCAAGGATGGACGTCGTTCTTCTTTTGTCGTTTGTTTCCGTCCGTAGTCGGACCCTGCTCTTACTCTTGATGATTATGAAATGTACTGATGTGACTTTGATATAGCTTGTGGCGAGTGTAAGCCAATTCTATTATATATCTCTTCTTTTCAGTACATGTACTTGTGACGATATCCATTCTTGCGACACGACGAGATGCGCTTCTATCCTTGACGAGGCCCCCGTGCCAAATTGAGGATAGGGTTGCATCTTGGGCGTGACAAGGGTGTACTTGAGTTGTTTAACTGCTAGATTTCTGCCCTCCTTGAAATTGGGTTAGGCTAGAAATTTTACCTTGACAAGTAGTCTATTCACCCCCTATAGACACATCTTCTATCGGTCCCTCAATTGGTATTAGAGCAAGGTCTCCAAAACCTTGGTTTAACCGCCATTGGAGGAAGATGAATGTGACGAGTTCCCAGATTTTTAGTTGTAGAGTGCCTATTCTTGATGGGGAGTACTTTAGACAATGGAAAGATGAAATGCTTGTTATATTTGATGAGTTACATTTGCACAAGTATCTTGAATATCCCTATGCGCCTCCCATCGACCCCATACATCCTTCTCATGATGATGAAGTTAATATGCTTGGTAACCTTAAAACCGTCAATCTTATCATTAGAGTTTTACCAACAAATGTGCTTAATTAGTTGCAAAACTTTGAGTGTGCTCATACCTTGTGGAAAGACTTAGAGAAAAGATATCCAGACTATTCCTTGAAAAATCTTGATATCATATTCCACAAATGCATTGCTTTTCACAAAATGAAGCCAACCGACCCTAACTTCGATAAATTCCCATTTGAGTTTCGTGACCTCTTGTGTGCAAAAGGAGATGTCATTACTATTAACAATAGCATTGTTGAAGCCATTATAATGCATAAACATGAACATTGTCATAGTCAAATTTATGATGAAATTCTTATTTCTTATGATGAGGGAACTTCATCCGATGATGACAATGTGGAGCATGACTACTACAATGAAGATGAAGAGCTTGACATCGAATATGAGAAGACCATGAGGAACCTTAGTCTTATGGCTAAACTTAAAGACTACATGGCCGGTGGAAAGGAGTGGGTTCTCGATAGTGGATGCACCGATCACATGACCAGAGATAAAGACATGTCCCATGAGATTACACCAAACCGTGGACCTCAGAAGTATGTGACTTTTGTAGACAACTCCAAAGGTAAGGTACTTGGTCTTGGTAAGGTAGCCGTATCTCATGACAGTTCCATTCAGAATGTCATGCTTGTTGAATCCCTTGGCTATAATCTTCTTTCCGTATCTAGACTACCAGACTTTGGTTTCGATGTGCTATTTACGAAAATTGAATGCCAAGTGTTTCATAGCGACAATCATAACATCGTCTTTACTCGTTTCCGTAGAGGTGATCTATACATTGTTGATTTCTCTAAGATATCCAAACCCCGTACATGTCTTATCACAAAATCTTCTACATGTTGGTTATGGCATAGAAGGCTTGGGCATGTTGGTATGCGTAATCTTGACAAACTTATCAAAGGTGATCATATTCCTGGTGTTAAAGATGTTATCTTTGACAAAGATAGACTTTGTAGTGCTTGTCAAGCAGGAAAGCAACTTGGTGGAAGTCATCCCGTGAAGAACATCATGACCACAAGAAGACCCCTCGAGCTGCTTCACATGGATCTCTTTGGTCCCAATGCTTACAAGAGCCTCAGTGGAAATTCTTATGGTTTAGTCATTGTTGATGATTTTTCCAGATTTACGTGGGTGTTCTTTCTGAATGATAAGTCGCAGGTACAAATGATCTTCAAGAACTTTTCTTGGAAAGCTCAAAACCAGTTTGAAGTGAAGATCAATAAGGTTCAAAGCGACAACGGAACGGAGTTCAAGAACACGAATTTGGATACTTTTATTGACGAAGAAGGTATCTGACATGAGTTCTCGCCAGCGTACACACCTCAAAAAATGGAGTTGTTGAGAGGAATAACCGGACTCTCATAGAGATGGCAAGAACGATGCTTGACGAATAAGACTCCAAGACTGTCACACCCTGTTTTCACTTCACTTTTACTGTAATTCAAAAATCTGAGTTTATTTAAACTTCTCAAAATCAATGATGTGAGTGCCATGGTTGTCATTGTATGCTTGTATTCTTGATTGTGTGTTATCAAAACCAGATTTTTCATAACTTAAATATTCTCAAAATCTTTTTTCTTATTTTGATTATTTCAAACCCTGCTTTGGGTTGCACTACAAGTCCTTGATGGCAAGAGAGTGCTCTTACCCAAAGTTGGTGATTGGTTCTAAAACTATTTTTACTCTCCAAAACCATAAAATAATTATTTTATAAATTATTTCCCTGTTTTATTTGCATGTCCATTTCTAAGGCGAGAAATGATATTCCTATATGGAAAAATACTTTTCTGCCTTGGAAAAAACTAAGAAAATTTGGAGATACTCACAGGACATATATTTTCCATACATAAGATTTTCAACCCCTATTTATATTAGAAATAATTGAGTAAAAGCTTGAAAACCTATTCTATCTGTTTTGACCTTTTGAAATATATCCAAAGGAAATATTCTCAATAAATTCCTAGGAAATTCAAGTGACCTCCCTAAGCCATATTTGGTGCCCATATAAATTTTCACCTTGATCGAAGGTGGTTAGGCTCACCAAATAATTCCAAAACCCTTTCTGTCCAGTATGAAGTTAGAGCAACTCTACATAGCAAAGTTTATCCAATGGAGCTGAAACTTTGCAGGAGTGACTAATACGTCGAATGAGGATCTGTGCCGAAAAAGGGATTTGTGGGACTTGATTTGCCCACACTCCCTTTGGAAGGGATAGATCTGGCCATTTAGGAGTGATTTCAAGTTTAATTTGCTAAACTTGTCCAATGGATCCCAAACTTGGTGTAGCCTCATGTTTTTGCACCAAACCTAGTCCTGTTAAGTTTCATAGCCAGTGGTGGAGTGTAACCACCCCAAACCACTGTCGAGCACCTTCTGACAATATGGAAAAACCCCACTTAACCCAAGCTACACCCATTCCCTTTCTCTCAAACTCATAGATTAGGTGGCCATCATCAATGCCCAACTCCAGTCAAGTGGCTCTTCTCTGGTTCTAAATAGAAAAGCCAAAAACCCCAATCTAAGCTTCAGCCCAAGGCTGACAGCACTGTTTTCCATCCCTCCTTTGACTAGCTGATGCTCCTACGGGATTCAAACGGCTAGGTATCTCCAAGCAAGGGCCCAGGACATGCCAGACGCGTCCAAGGCGTCCCATCGCGCGCCAGCATGCCGTGGCATGCCAAAGCTGCGCCTTGGGCACGCTACAGGGAGCAACCGAGGTGGGGGCGACCTCCCACGACCAGTTCCAGCCTCCCCGCGGTGTCTCTCCTCTCCCCCGATAGCTCCACTTCATCAGGCAACCCCCAGGGCCCCTCCTTTCCAACACTGAGAGTCAATGCGACGCGTGCCCGCGCGCACCAGATTCGGCCAGAGGAACGCGGCCACGCAGGCACGCCACTCCTCACTCCCCCTCTCTCACAGTGAGCTCGGAGGTCCAAAACCACGTCCTGAGACCATGGTTTCGACCTCAGCCTCTCTCTGTGCCCCCTGCATGCCACAGTCAAACCACCGGAACTTCCCGCTTGGTGCACCATCACGGGCCTATATAAGGCCACCCCTCGCTCCAGCACCCCTCACTCCACTCCACCTAGACCCCAATCACCTCCCTAGCCACCTCCCCGAGCAAGAAGAGCCCCGGTGCTCGAGATCGACCGAGGCCCCTCTGACTCGAAGCTCCGGTCCATCTCCGGCTACACGACAGTTCTCGCGTCCCTCTGCCCACCTATACACTCCCCGTGACCCCAGGAACCTTTCCCCCCACTCACACGATCGATTTCGTGCCCGTAGCCACCATCTCCACCGTTGACCGAAACCTCTCCGCCGCGGCCACCTCGTCTTTGGTGAACCAGGACCCCCCCTGTCGTCGACTCGACCACCAGCAGGTAGGCGACGACGAACCGGAACCATTCCCGCTGTTGTTAGGGCCGGAGGACGTCGGTATTCACGCCGGCATGCCTCCCTTCCCCTCTATACAGAGGTGGAAGACGACCCCGACAGGTGTGCCCCACCTGTCGGTGGCCTATCCACCGTCCCTCGTGTCCCGCAGTCGTTGACCGCAGGGGCCCGCACATCAGGTTTGAACCTGACGGCGCGTGCGCCTAGGCAGGCGGGCTGGCTGGCCATCTAGGCCGGCCCAGCCCGAGGCCGAGCCAGGCCAGGGTTGTTGCCCTTGTTCTTTTTATTTTAAAACTCCGTTTAAAAGATTTTTATAAAAAGATTTAACCAGTGGAAATTTATGATTCTTCCACCATTAATCTTCTAAAAATGAGGAGTATTTAATAGAACTGTTAGACAAATTTTTAGGACAACTTTTCTGTTTTATAATAATTAGAAATGCTATTTGGAATAGTTTTGCTTCTGTTAAATTGATTTTAAAATTAGTCCCTTCATTAAAACGAGAGACAAATATTTTTGAAATAACAATATGGATTTATAAGAATTAAGAAATATTTTTAAAGTGATTTTGTGATCTGTTTTTGAGTGAGCTACTTATTGCTTTTTATTTAATACGATGATAGAAACCACGCTTGACGAAGGAGTTGGACTTGAAGAACCCGAAGACCCCAGATACTTAGCTGATCGAGGCAAGCATCCCTTTGACCATGTTTGAACATATGTTATATTACATGCTAGTAGAGAAAATATTTCCGTTGCATGTGATCATAAACATCGGGAAACCATTGAAGTGATGTTACCGATGGCTCCTCCGGAGCACTTGCACTTGAGCATGATCCTACCACCTATGAGGGTCACACTACTATCATGTTGACAAGTAGAGCTAAGCATAGTAGAAACATGAGCATGATGATGGTATAAATCAAAGGTTTATGAAAACGCCGTCGGGTGCCACTAATGCCCGAGGGTGATGATGAGTTAGATGGCCACCTTTGGTGAAGTGGTGCACCATGTATTTTGTGTGTGTATGGTTTCGGAAATGGGAATAGATTTATGATGTGTCGACCGTCCCAACCTTACATGTATGACCACGTTACCCCTTTATGGGACGGGGCTTTGTTGATTACTCTGGTCGGTGCTAGCAAAGAGCCACATTACTAGTGGCGGGAGTGATGTGTGGTCACTCTCGTGACGGGGTTGTGCTAGGTAGGGCGACTATGCTGTTTTTACGTGTTCTGGGCACACAGTTGGTCCCTGCATGGATGCTACCGTCCAGAGTCGATGCTCATAAGGCATACATCCTATGGGCTGGGTACCAATCGAGTGGGCCTCTTTGTCTAGTATCGTCAGGGGAAAGACATTGATCGGGTACTTACCTCGGGTATGTTATATACCGCAAGTCGTGGATGACACGGAAGTTTCCCGGATCTCATGGGTCCAGCGTACTACCTCCGCACAGTGTAAAACTATTCGAATAGCCATGTCCACGGTCAAGGACAGTTGGGTAATCCTGCTTAAACTACGTCCAGTCATTTCCGCATAAACCAAGTGTGTGTGAGTTAAATGGTGTTATGTGAGAAAGAGAGTTGATATGACCAAGTTTGGTGACTTGGCATATCGGGTGAACCCGGAGTCTTCAGCCCTTGACAGATATATTGATATTTGTAACCTATTCTTCTAAATACCATCTAGCTTATGTTGCATATCCATGAACATGTTTATTTACATTTAAGCTGCTATCCACCAAAACTGCATAGTACTTGTTAATCTACCAATTGCATTGTTCATATCATGGGCTGTTTGCGAGTACATCCAAAGTACTCATTGGCTTGCCACTGGTTATATTATTGACCATACATGGAAGTACCGGAGTTTGGAGAAGAGTACGTCTTCGGAGTCGGCCCTGCGAATTAGGACGCTTCCCAGTCAGAATTCCTGTTGGTGTAGGCTGATGGCGTGGGCACCCGCTTAGCCCTAAGATTTCCGCTACTAGTTGTATCACTGTGATTCGGCCTTATAGGCTCTACCTTGTGAACTTGACCATTTGGTCATGTGTTGTAATAATTCGGTACTTGGACGTAAGACTCTTAATATTCAGCATCTGTGTGTTCGGTGAGCGTTGATCTATGGGATCACTGAGCACGTTCATTCGGCGATCTCGACTCGTAAGTCGGGGTCCCCACAAAGACACTTTTGGGAAGAAGCCGTGGAAACAGCTTGCCATGCCATAAACTGACTCTACCTAAAGAAGCTTCTCGGTAAAATGGCATATGAGCTACTCACCGGTAACAAACCCCAAGTTGGATACTTTCGGGTATTCGGCTCTAAGTGCTATATTCTTGATAAGCATCGTTGGTCTAAATTTGCACCTAAATATTATGAAGGTTTCCTTCTTGGTTACGGATCAAACTCTCACGCTTACCGTGTCTACAAAAACTTCACCCGAAAAGTTGAAGAGACGGTAGATGTGAAGTTTGATGAGACTAACGGTTCGCAAGTCGAACAATTGCCAATTTATGTAGGAGATAAGGAACCTTCGGAAGCTATCAAAAATTTGTCTATTTGCAAGATTCGTCCCATGGAGGCGAAGGAAAGTACTTCATCAACTCAAGTGGAAGCTCCCACTTCATGTCAAGGCGAACCGCAAAATGACATGGAAGCATCCACAAGCGGTACACGACATGATGAAGAAGAGGAACAAGTACATCGTGATGACCCACCTCAACCTTCCTCACCACCCCCAAGGAGATGATGACGTGAACAACAACACTCAAGATGATGAAGATGATGAAGAAGAAGCTCCTCCATCCAACAAGAAGAAGCTGTCAAGAATTAGAGGAAGAGTGGATAGAGATGATCTGTTGAAACAAATCTACGATGACATAAAAAACAGGAGAATCACTCACTCTAAATCTCGATTAGCTAACTTTTGTGAGCATTATTCTTTCATATCTAGAGTTGAACCCTTGAAGGTAGAAGAAACTCTTCAAGATCCGGATTGGGTGAACGCTATGCACGAAGAACTACACAACTTCGAGAGGAACCAAGTATGGACACTTGTTGAAAAACCTGAAGGTGAGCAGAATATCATTGGAACAAGATGGGTGTTTCGGGACAAGCAAGATGAAGACGGACAAGTTGTACGCAACGAAGCATGTCTCTTAGCCCAAGGATACATGCAAGTCGAAGGTATGGACTATGGTTAGACTTATGCTCCTGTTGCGAGACTTGAAGCCATTCGTATTCTTCTAGCTTATGCCAATCACCATGATATAACTATTTACAAAATGGATATCAAAAGTGCCTTTCTCAATGCAGAAATTGAAGAGAAAGCTTATGTTAAACAACCTCCTGGTTTTGTGAACCCTAAGAACATGATCATGTTTACAAACTTCGTAAAGCTTTATATGGTCTTAAACGAGCACCTAGAGCTTGGTAAAAATGCCTAACGAAGTTTCTCATTGAAAAGGGTTTTGAGATTGGTAAAATTAATACAACCTTATTCACTAAAAGAGTTAATGGCAAACTATTTGTTTGTCAAATATATGTGGATGATATTATCTTTGGTTCCACTTACCCACATTTTAGTGAAAAGTATGGAAAGCTGATGTCAGAGAAGTATGAGATGTCTATGATGAGTGAACTGAAGTTCTTCCTTGGATTTCAAATCAAACAATCGAGAGAAGGTACACTTGTCTCTCAAACTAAGTACATCAAGGACTCGATCAGGAAGTTCAACATGCAAGAATGCAAAGGTATGAGAACCCCCATGTCTACTAGTGGACATCTTGACCTCACTAAGGAGGACAAACCCGTTGATCAAAAGGTTTATCGATCAATGATAGGTTCATTCTTATATCTATGTGCCTCCCTCCCTGGCATCATGCTGAGTGTTTGCATGTGTGCCCGCTATCAAGCAGCACCTAAAGATAATTTCATCTATTGGCTGTGAAAAGGATAGTGAGATACCTTATACATACACCAAACTTTGGCATATGGTATCCCAAGGGATCTTCTTTTAATCTTGTTGTCTATTCCAACTCGGACTATGATGAATACAAGGTTGATAGATAATCCACCTCGGGTACATGTCAATTTCTTGGGAGATCTCTTGTCTCTTGGACATCCAAGAAACAAAACTCGATATCCTTATCCACTTTCGAAGTTGAATACATTGCTGGTGGATCATGCTGTTCTCAATTACTATGGGTGACTCAAACGCTTAAGGGTTAGGGCATTCACGTCAGAAAAGTTCCATTGTTGTGTTACAACGAAATTGCTATTAAGATTGCCTATAATCATGTGCAACATTCTAGAACAAAACAGTGACAGCCCGATGCCGACGTTCCAGAAGATTCCCTTTCCTTTCCGTTTTCGTCGTGTGTCTGTTTTATTTTGTCGCATCATCATCGCATCATTCGCATCATCTGCATTGCATCGGCATCTCCGTTGCCGCCAGTTTTCAAACGTTGCATCTGTTGTTAGTTGCCCGTTAACGTCGTTGTTCGTTCCGAGCCTGACCGCACACGCACGCGCCCGCGGCACCGTCGTAACTCTGTTTTTAAAGCATGTATAAACCTTTCTCTGATTGAGCTGGAATTTGTCGTGCGGTTTTATTTATATATAGGTAGGTCGCCTGTCAAATTTCGTCGCGATCGGAGTCCGTTTGGTAGCCGAACGGTCGACCGTAGCGGCACCGTATTCGGTCTACCGTCGGACGTCTGTCGGTGTTTTAAAAATCGTTGCCGCGTCGCCCATTTCCCTCTCGTCTCTGGTAAACCACTCTACACAGTCGCGTACCCGTTCCCGCATTCGGAATCGTCCGAATCCGACCGCACGGTTGGATCCGGATCGAAATTTCGCTAAACCTAGCCCCCCCCATTTGCCTATATATAGTCCCCGTGTGTATTTTGTAGACAACCCCCCGTCCACCTCGGGATCCGCGCCCGAAACCCTAGCCCTCACTCGCTCTCTCTCCTCTCCAGCCCCCCTCTCTCCCTCAGCCGCCGCCGAGGCCCGCTCGGGCCCGAGGCAGGCCCGCCAAGCCCATCTGTCCGGCCGCTGCCGCCCGTTCTGCCTCACTGCCCAAGCTCCTGCCGAGGCTTCCCCCGCCTGCGCCGCCAGCCCTGCCGGTGCTCTCGCTGCCCGCCGCCGGCTGTGGCCGCCCCGTGTTCGCCGAAGCCCGCCGGCCGACCTCCTCGAACCAGCCGCCGCCAGATCCGGCGTTGCCGCCTTCTATGCCGCCGGCCGAAGCTCACATGTCGTAGCCGCCATGGATTCGGTGCCCCTCGCGTGCTCCACTGCCCGTAGCCGGCCGGATCCGGTCCGATCCGGTCCGGGCTGGGGTCTCTCCGCCTCCCCATCCCAAGCACGCGCCCCGCCTTGCTGCATGGCCGCCGCCATTGCTGTCGCGAGCTCCTCGTGCGGGAGGAGACAACCGTCGCCCGAGCGGCTCAGCGTCGCCCTGGCCGCGTGGGCCTGCTGCGCCCCGACCGGCCCAGGTCCCTGGCCGCGCCTTCGCCCCCAAGGCAAGGCCCAGTCGCCTTCTCCACCGACCTGGCCCATGGCCGCACGTGAGTCCCGCCCCTATCCAGCGCCGCGTGCGCTTCTTAGTGTCTTGCGTTGCCCCTGTCAGCCCATTTAGTAATTTAGGTTTTTATTTCGTTTTAGATAATCCCAGTAAATATACGTATATTAATATGCCCGTATCTTTTAATCCGTAAATCGGATCGCGACATGTAGCATATGTTTTTCATGTAGTTTTGCGCGTAGAATGCGTTTATAAAACTTGGATAATTGTTTGACGTTGTTTGACGTGTCGAATGCATAGGTTAGCGTGCTGTCCCATTAGAATATTGCCCGTGTTTAATTGTCGTGCGTGCCCGATTTGCTCGTATGCCATAGTAGAAATGCCTACGTTTTAGGGACCTTTTTTCCATGCATTTTAGAGCGGTCATTTGTATTTTTGCGTATAGAGAATTGCCTCTAGTTTATTTTACCGTGTCTAGGTTATTTTCTCGCATTTATGTGTCGCTTTATTTTGTTGTGCAACCCCACATATTTTATATGTTTCCGGGATAGAAAAATCCCATGGATTTTTCTGTGCAATTAGTTTTAGCTTTTGAGGAAGTTAGTTCGCGAGATATTTTGCTAAGTTGCCCTTTTGTTTAATTCGTAGGATTTATTCGGTGCCTCGTTTGAATTAGTTGCCAACTAGGGAGTTCAAGGTGTTGTTTGCTTGCTCTCAAGTTGCTAGAAATAGTGCTGATTTGGAGGAGCTGAAATATTTCTAAGTCTGAAATCTGTTATATTTTGTTGTTGTCTTGTCTTGCTAGCATCTTATGATCTGTAGCTCTTTTGAGGTTGGTCCAATGGAGTTAGTTGTACCCCTTGTGTTTCTATAGCATGCTTTAAATTTTCATGCCATTCGGGGTCCTGTAGATATAGGTTTTGTTGCTGTCAATATTGCTTCAGATCAAAAACTGCACTTTCATGAGGTGTAATTTTCACTAAGTCTGAAATAGTGTGTGAGATGCCATTTTGTGTCTTCTTTTCCTAGTGCTCCTTGCTGCCACGCTAGTTGTTGTTAGTTGTTTGTAGTAGAGCGTCTTGCCCTCTTCCGTGCCATGCCTTGCTTGGGCATATTGGAGTTGTGCAGCCGTAGTTGTGGGGCGTAGAAAATGCTACGTGGCTGATTTTGGCAGGTTGTAGTGATTTCTTGTTTTGCTCGTAGTTTTTGAACCGCAGCTCCGATTTGATCGTGTCCTACATGAAACTTGCTTAGATTCTCGCGTAGTTTCATTTTCTCTTGCTGTTTGTATGTTTTGAAGTGCTCGTAGCCGCCGTTGCACACATTTTGCATTCATGCCGTCATATCTTGCGGTGTCCGTATCTTTTGATCCGTAGCTCCGTTGGAGATGTTCTCTATGTTTAGTTTGCTTGAAATGACACGTAGAATCACGTGAACCAATTTTTTTGCTGTTTAAAAACTAATTGAATGTGTTAATTCAGATCTGGACAGAATTGTAAATTAACATGTGAGGTCGTCTCGGAGATGCTATATGTCATTTCCGACCTCATTTCAAATGCCTAGATAGGTAGTTTAAGTATGCTTCACCTCTTGCCATGTTTAACCACATTTAATATTGCCGTGTACCTAATCGGGATAGAACTAAATAAATAAACGTGGAGTTTCGTCAATATGCAACTCGTTGCATATTGAGCTTCATTTAATGTGTAGTGTTTCATTGTTATGATTGTCATGCCTTGCATTAGACCGTTCATGCATCATGTTTGTATTGCATCGTGTGGTGAGTTCTATGTGTTGATTTGTGTTTCCGGTTTGCTTCGTCTCGATAGAGTTCCGCAGCGTGCCGGATTGTGAGGACCCGTTCGACTACGTCGGTTCGTCTGCTTCACGGAGTCATTCTTCTTCCAAGCGGGATCTCAGGCAAGATGACCATTTCCCCAGATACCTTTACTATCATTGTCATGCTAGATTTATCGTTTCTATCGTTAATGTCTCGTTGCCTACCACATGTCAAATATCAGCCTCTCAACAATGCCATGATTTCCTTCAACCTGTTTGAGCTAGCAAACCACTGATTGGCTATGTTACTGCTTGCTTAACCATGTTGTTAGTGTTGCTAGTTGCAGGTGCAGTTGCTTCCAGGTGATAACCTGGGTTCCTTGTTATATCACGATATATTAATGCTATTTAATTTAATGGACCTATATACTTGGTAAAAGGTGGAAGGCTCGGCCTTTCTAGCCTGGTGTTTTGTTCCACCTTTTCCCCCTTAGTTTCCGGCTACCGGTGTTATGTTCCATAAATGAGCGCTCCTAACACGATCGGGTTTGTTATGGGGACCCCCTTGATAATTCGTTTTAGATTAAAGCTGGTCTGGCAAGGCTCAACTTTGGTACTACATTTGCCTAATAACTAATGAACTGCATAGGGAGTAATTAACCCGAGGAATTTAATCAACCCCCGGGCCAGTGCTCCTCATGAGTGTTGGTCCACCCACCTAGCAGTCGGCAGTGCCAGCACGGGCCAACTCGAGGTTTGGTTCCTGTCCACTTTGCATAGACGATGTGTCGTGAGAGCAAGATACGTGGCTCCTATCGGGTTCGTCGACACACCGGGTGGCCTTGCTGCATTAGTTTTACCTTTGACGGAATATCTTGTGCATCAGGATTCCGGTGATGCTTTGGGTAATCTCAGAGTTGAGGTTTTCTACTAGGGAATCCGACGAGATCGCGAGCTTCGTGATTGAGGATTTCTATGCGGCTTGTGGTAATTTGTGATGGACTAGTTGGAGCACCCCTGCAGGGTTAAATCTTTCGGAAAGCCGTGCCCGTGGTTATGTGGCAACGTGGAAGCTTTGTTTAACACTGGTTCTAGATAACTTGAAGTTAACTTAATTAAAACTTGCCAATGGTGTGCGTAACCGTGACTGTCTCTTTCGTGAGTTCCTTCTCCGATCGAGGACACGGTGGGGTTATGTCTGACGTAGGTAGGTGTTCAGGATCATTCATTTGATCATCAGTAGTCACGTCCGTTATGCGTAGATATTCCCCCTCTTATTTCTTGTACTCGTAAGTTTAGCCACCAAATATATGCTTAGCCGCTGCTGCAACCTCACCACTTAACCATATCTCACCCATTAAGCTTTGCTAGTCTTGATACCTTTGGCAATGAGATTGCTGAGTCCCCTGTGGCTCACAGATTACTACAACACCAGTTGTAGGTACAGGTAAAGGTCACTTGACGCGAGCGCGTTGATTGTTCATTTGGAGTTGCTTCTTCTTCTTCTTCATCGATCTAGGATGGGTTCCAGGCCGACAGCCTGGGATAGCAAGGATGGACGTTGTTCTTCTTTTGTCGTTTATTTTCGTCCGTAGTCGGACCCTGCTCTTACTCTTGATGATTATGTACTGTACTGCTGTGACACTGATGTAGCTTGTGGCGAGTGTAAGCCAACTCTATTTATATACCTCTTCTTTTCAGTACATGTATTGGTAACGATATCCATTCTTGCGACACGACGAGATGCGCTTCTATCCCTGACGAGGCCTTCGTGCCAAATTGAGGATAGGGTCGCATCTTGGGCGTGACAAGTTGGTATCAGAGCCGTACCGACCTAGGAGCCCCCTTGATTGATCGAACTTGGCCGAGTCGAGTCTAGTGAAAAACTACTTTGAGTCTAGTTATATATCAGAGAGTAGGATTCTTTTTTTCTCCTCTTCCATGCTCTGGTGAGGAATCTTGACGTAATAATTTAATTCTACTCCTCTTCTCACTCAATTTTTTTTAGGACCACGCGGATATTTTGGAATCTATATGATGCCCATGTGACGGAGTTCTGTCTTGGTGCCTCCTATCTCCTCTAAGTCTCAGGGGAGTTGAGCTCCAGGGGATTCTCGAGCACATCGTTATCATTCAGATTTCTTAGTATCTCAGAACAAAGGATGTTCGTAATTGCTTCAATACTAGTAGTGGCGAGATAACCCCGATGTCCCCAGTACTGGTGCAGATTGTTCGGGAGTACTGCCATACTTTGTATCATTGTGATCACGAGGGTCTGTTGTAGATGAAGGTCCGAGATTCTGGTTGTGTGTTGACGGATGTGATACAGGTGATGGGTTAGTATAGGAGTTGTGTGATATTACTCCTTGTATCCGTGTACCAGATTGCATGACCAGATAATTTGGGAATTCATAGGTGGGAATTCAAGTATTTGCTTATAGGACAATCTTCCAACAAATGCATGATGTTACGTTGGGGTTCGACATCTAATGGATTCCTGTCCACGAAAATATCGGACGAAATCTTTCTCATGAGTTTGTTCTGGCTTGTTTCATAAGCCTCATCCTTTGTTTTGTTGAATATGGTAATTCAAGTTGCTTCGATGTCAAGTGGTGATTTCAGATCTTTCAAGTGGTGTTCTCATATTTTTATGTGAATGCTAATTCTTTTGCTCAAATCAATTCTCTTGTTAATTCTTGTCAACCGGAGTCGTCATGTTAATTCTTTTCCAACTGGTGTGGTTCTCTCCAAGTGGATTCAATCCTCTTCAATTTTTGCAAGATCATTCTCTCATTTTATTCCGGAGTTCATCTTATCTGTCCCAAATTCTCTTTGTTTTTCCCCACCCTCCCGCCCTTTTTCTTAGTGATTCAATTTTCGTCCAAGAGTTTTCTTTTCATTGTGCTTCCGCTGTCTGTTCTTTTCTCTCTTACCCGGTGATTCATTGTGAAGATTCTCAGGAGCTTCATGTTCATCTTTGTTCATTCTTGTCATCCTTACCGGTGAATTTAATTCAGCTATCCATGTTCATCATATCCTATTCATCCTTGATTTCTTTCCGGTGTTGGAGATCCTTATCAGTCTATCTTGTTTATTCAGTTATCTCTATTCTGTTCGGAGCATTGAAGTTATCTCAGAATTCTTGTTCTCAATTCTTTAGTTATTTCGAGGTGCTAACCTCATCTAGTTTTCTTGTACCGGTGCAATATCTCTCGGTCTAGCATTCTTTTCTAATGGAGGTTTCTTTGAGTGGGCCCATAACCCACAGGGTTTTCCCAGGATCTTTTAGCTCTTGTAATCTACCCGGAGATCATTAATTCTTTTCAACTATGACGTAAGTATGAATTTCATCAGTCATATCCCTTCTTCAAGGTCTATTCGTATTAATTCTCATATTTGGCTCAACCGTGCATTCTTCATTATTCCGGAGTGTCTCAGCTATTCTTTGTGTTGTTCCTCGTCGTCGTTCTCAGTTTGCAAATTCGAAGGAGTGTGTCTCTCAAATCTTGCTCCATTCTTGTGAAGATTCATCATTTCAGCTTCGTCTTATCATCTTGAATTTGTTCCAATCATGGGTATCCCTTTCTTGCTATCCGGTGCTTTTCTGAGTTGTTTTCATTCTCGCTCCTCCGAAGGCCATCATTTCGGAAGACTTCTTCGTTCTCAGCTTTCAGCTTTCATCCTCAATTCTTCTCAATTGTTGTCTCTTCATTCCTCTCTCGTTTATCCGGTGCCTTGTTCTAGTTTTATTTCAGGTGGATCATGATCTCTTTATTCTCATGTATCTCCATTCATTCTTGGTATCCCCATTCAATTATGAATTCTTACCGGTGCTTCCTTCGTTTATGCTTCAAGTGGTGCTTATCTATCTCTCTCTTCAAGTTTCTTTCAAGAAGAATAAGTTGTATGCTAAATCCGTTGCTTGTCATCAATTAAACTTGATGAAGGATAAGCATAACATAATTCTTATTCTTGCTCATAATAATCTGAATTCTTCTTCCGGAGTGGCTCATGATATCAATTCCTTTTCTCTAGTGTTCTTATCTTTCTTTTTCGGAGTTCTAAGTTCTTTTAAGTATCTCTTTGTGAGGTTTCATCTAAATCTTGGCAAGGTCATAATCTTATTCTTTTCTACCTTCATATCTTTGCACCATTCATTTGTATACGGTGGTCCTTCATGGTGGTTCATCAAGGTTTCAATCCATTCTCAAGTGTTCTTCAAGATTCTTGTTGGAGAACCTCAAGTATCAGTTCTCTTGCATTTCCAAGTGCATTTGTTCTTTCGTTATCCTTTGAGGTGGTATTATAGCATTCTTGTTAGTGTAGGAGCCTCGAAGAGATTTCCTCTCAAGAATGAGATAATTAAACCACCAATTCTATGATCATGAGATATTTCTACCCATGATTTCTTCATTGAGCTATCTTGCTTTGGTTTTCACCTAAAGATTTTCCTATGGATTATGCTATCATGGTGCTTGTCATTAATCCCAGTTCTCAATGTACCCTCTTGGTGTAAGAAGTGTGCATTTCTTGTTGCTCCCAAGCTATCCTTGTTTCTTTTAGTGGTTGGTTGTCACCTCATATTTGTTGAGATGATTTTCATAAGCCCAATACTATCTTGTTCTTTTCATTGTTGTTTTTTCCAACAACTCCATCCAATTCTTCTTGCAAGGATGCTTGCCAAGTTCATTGGAGTTAGTACTTGTCATTCTCTCTTCATTCTCTTCTTCCGTATGAGCTAGTTCCTATTCTATTGTTTTGGAGGCATTATGATGTTGCTCTTTTGGGTCAATCTTGTTGTTCTATCAAGATCATGGTGTTCCCTTGTTCTATTTACTTGTTTGTTGTGATTATTGTCTAATTCTACCATCTTTTCGAATCTTTTGTCCCATTTTCCTACAGAAGTGCTGCCGAAATTTTCCGTGAATTCTTGCTTCTTTCTCATATCATTCCTTATCGCTTTGCAACCTTCAAGGATCGTTGCTTTCACTCGTTTGTCAAAGAAGCAATTAAGTTTTACCTCCTGCTTTCTCATCCTCTCACCCTTTCATTCTTGGATCTCGGGGCGAGATCCTCTTGTAGTGTAGGAGAGTTGTGACAGCCCGATGCCGACGTTCCAGAAGATTCCCTTTCCTGTCCGTTTTCGTCATGTGTCTGTTTTATTTTGTCGCATCATCATCACATCATTCGCATCATCTACATTGCATCGGCATCTCCGTTGCCGCCAGTTTTCAAACATTGCATCCGTTGTTAGTTGCCGGTTAACGTCGTTGTTCGTTCCGAGCCTGACCGCACACGCACGCGCCCGCGGCACCGTCGTAACTCTGTTTTTAAAGCGTGTATAAAACTTTCTCCGATTGAGCTGGAATTTGTCGTGCGGTTTTATTTATATATAGGTAGGCCGCCTGTCAAATTTCGTCGCGATCGGAGTCTGTCTGGTACCCGAACGGTCGACCGTAGCGGCACTGTATTCGGTCTACCGTCGGACGTGTGTCTGTGTTTTAAAAATCGTTGCCGCGTCGCCCATTTCCCTCTCGTCTCCGATACACCACTCTACACGGCCGCGTACCCGTTCCCGCGTTCGGAATCGTCCGAATCCGACCGCACGGTTGGATCCGGATCGAAATTTCACGAATCCTAGCCCCCCCCCCCCATTTGCCTATATACAGTCCCCGCGTGTATTTTGTAGACAACCCCCCTTCCACCTCGGGATCCGCGCCCGAAACCCTAGCCCCCACTCGCTCTCTCTCCTCTCCAGCCCCCCTCTCTCCCTCAGCCGCCGCCGAGGCCCGCTCGGGCCCGAGGCAGGACCGCCAAGCCCATCTGTCCGGCCGCCGCCGCCCGTTCTGCCTCACTGCCCAAGCTCCTGCCGAGGCTTCCCCCGCCTGCGCCGCCAGCCCTGCCGGTGCTCTCGCTGCCCGCCGCCGGCTGTGGCCGCCCCATGTTCGTCGAAGCCCACCGGCCGACCTCCTCGAACCAGCCGCCGCCAGATCCGGCGTTGCCGCCTTCTATGCCGCCGACCGAAGCTCGCATGCCGCAGCCGCCATGGATCCGGTGCCCCTCGCGTGCTCCGCTGCCTGTAGCCGGCCGGATCCGGTCCGATCCGATCCGGGCTGGGGTCTCTCCGCCTCCCCGCATCCCAAGCCGACGCCCCGCCTTGCTGCATGGCCGCCGCCATTGCTGTCGCGAGCTCCTCGTGCGGGAGGAGACAATCGTCGCCCGAGCGGCTCAGCGTCGCCCTGGCCGCGTGGGCCTGCTGCGCCCCGACCGGCCCAGGCCCCTGGCCGCGCCTTCGCCCCCAAGGCGAGGCCAGTCGCCTTCTCCACCGACTTGGCCCATGGCCCCAGGTGAGTCCCGCCCCTATCCAGCGCCGCGTGCGCTTCTTAGTGTCTTGCGCTGCCCCTGTCGGCCCATTTAGTAATTTAGGTTTTTATTTCGTTTTAGATAATCCCAGTAAATATACGTATATTAATATGCCCGTATCTTTTAATCCATAAATCGGATCGCGACATGTAGCATATGTTTTTCATGTAGTTTTGCGCGTAGAATCCGTTTATAAAACTTGCATAATTGTTTGACGTTGTTTGACGTGTCGAATGCATAGGTTAGCGTGCTATCCCATTAGAATATTGCCCGTGTTTAATTGCCGTGCGTGCCCGATTTGCTCGTATGCCATAGTAGAAATGCCTATGTTTTAGGGACCTTTTTTCCATGCATTTTAGAGCGGTCATTTGTATTTTTGCGTGTAGAGAATTGCCTCTAGTTTATTTTACCGTGTCTAGGTTATTTTCTCGCATTTATGTGTGGCTTTATTTTGTTGTGTAACCCCACATATTTTATATGTTTCCGGGGTAGAAAAATCCCATGGATTTTTCTGTGCAATTAGTTTTAGCTTTTGAGGAAGTTAGTTCACGAGATATTTTGCTAAGTTGCCCTTTTGTTTAATTCGTAGGATTTATTCCGTGCCTCGTTTGAATTAGTTGCTAACTAGGGAGTTCTTCTTGGATGTTTTGTTTAGCCCCTGGTATTTTGGTTGTGATAGAAATGCATGTTTAGGTGTTGTTTGCTTGCTCTCACGTTGCTAGAAATAGTGCTGATTTGGAGGAGCTGTAATATTTCTAAGTCTGAAATCTGTTATATTTTGTTGTTGTCTTGTCTTGCTAGCATCTTGTGATCTGTAGCTCTTTTGAGGTTGGTCCAATGGAGTTAGTTGTACCCCTTGTGTTTCTCTAGCATGCTGTAAATTTTCATGCCATTCGGGGTCCTGTAGATATAGGTTTTGTTGCTGTCAATATTGCTTCAGATCGAAAACTGCACTTTCATGAGGTGTAATTTTCACTAAGTCTGAAATAGTGTGTGAGATGCCATTTTGTGTCTTCTTTTCCTAGTGCTCCTTGCCGCCACGCTAGTTGTTGTTAGTTGTTTGTAGTAGAGCGTCTTGCCCTCTTCCGTGCCATGCCTTTCTTGGGCATATCGGAGTTGTGTAGCCGTAGTTGTGGGGCGTAGAAAATGCTACGTGGCTGATTTTGGCAGGTTGTAGTGATTTCTTGTTTTGCTCGTAGTTTTTGAACCGCAGCTCCGATTTGATCGTGTCCTACATGAAACTTGCTTAGATTCTCGCGTAGTTTCATTTTCTCTTGATGTTTGTATGTTTTGAAGTGCTCGTAGCCGCCGTTGCATACATTTTGCATTCATGCCGTCATATCTTGCGGTGTCCGTATCTTTTGATCCGTAGCTCCGTTGGAGATGTTCTCTATGTTTAGTTTGCTTGAAATGACACGTAGAATCACGTGAACCTATTTTTTGCTGTTTAAAAACTAATTAAATGTGTTAATTCAGATCTGGACAGAATTGTAAATTAACATGTGAGGTCGTCTCGGAGATGCTATATGTCATTTCCGACCTCATTTGAAATGCCTAGATAGGAAGTTTAATTACACTTCACCTCTTGCCATGTTTAACCACATTTAATATTGCCGTGTACCTAATCGGGATAGAACTAAATAAATAAACGTGGATTTTCGTCAATATGCAACTCGTTGCATATTGAGCTGCATTTAATGTGTAGTGTTTGATTGTTATGATTGTCATGCCTTGCATTAGACCGTTCATGCATCATGTTTGTCTTGCATCGTGTGGTGAATTCTGTGTGTTGATTTGTGTTTCAGGTTTTCTTCGTCTCGATAGAGTTCCGCAGCGTGCCGGATTGTGAGGACCCGTTCGACTACGTCGGTTCGTCTGCTTCACGGAGTCATTCTTCTTCCAAGCGGGATCTCAGGCAAGATGACCATTTCCCTAGATACCATTACTATCATTGCCATGCTAGATTTTTCGTTTCTATCGTTAATGTCTTGTTGCCTACCACATGTCAAATATCAGCCTCTCAACAATGCCATGATTACCTTCAACCTGTTCGACCTAGCAAACCACTGATTGGCTATGTTACTGCTTGCTTAACCATGTTGTTAGCATTGCTAGTTGCAGGTGCAGGTGCTTCCAGGTGATAACCTGGGTTCCTTGTTATATCACCATATATTAATGCTATTTAATTTAATGGACCTATATACTTGGTAAAAGGTGGAAGGCTCGGCCTTTCTAGCCTGGTGTTTTGTTCCACCTTTGCCCCCTTAGTTTCCGGCTACCGGTGTTATGTTCCATAAATGAGCGCTCCTAACACGATCGGGGTTGTTATGGGGACCCCATTGATAATTCATTTTAGATTAAAGCTGGTCTGGCAAGACCCAACTTTGGTACTACATTTGCCTAATAACTAATGAACTGCATAGGGAGTAATTAACCCGAGGAATTTAATCAACCCCCGGGCCAGTGCTCCTCATGAGTGTTGGTCCACCCACCTAGCAGTCGGCGGTGCCACCACGGGGCAACTCGAGGTTTGGTTCTCGTCCACTTTGCATAGACGGTGTGTCCTGAGAACGAGATACGCGGCTCCTATCGGGTTCGTCGACACACCGGGTCTCCTTGCTGGATTAGTTTTACCTTTGACGTAATATCTTGTGCATCAGGATTCCGGTGATGCTTTGGGTAATCTCAGAGTTGAGGTTTTCTACTGGGGAATCCGACGAGATCGCGAGCTTCGTGATTGAGGATTTCTATGCGGCTTGTGGTAATTTGTGATGGACTAGTTGGAGCACCCCTGCAGGGTTAAATCTTTCGGAACCGTGCCCGCGGTTATGTGGCAACGTAGAAGCTTTGTTTAACACTGGTTCTAGATAACTTGAAGTTAACTTAATTAAAACTTGCCAATGGTGTGCGTAACCGTGACTGTCTCTTTCGTGAGTTCCTTCTCCGATCGAGGACACGGTGGGGTTATGTCTGACGTAGGTAGGTGTTCAGGATCATTCATTTGATCATCAATAGTCACGTCCGTTATGCGTAGATATTCCCCCTCTTATTTCTTGTACTCGTAAGTTTAGCCACCAAATATATGCTTAGCCGCTGCTGCAACCTCACCACTTAACCATATCTCACCCATTAAGCTTTGCTAGTCTTGATACCTTTGGCAATGAGATTGCTAAGTCCCCTATGGCTCACAGATTACTACAACACCAGTTGCAGGTACAGGTAAAGGTCACTTGACCCGAGCGCGTTGATTGTTCATTTGGAGTTGCTTCTTCTTCTTCTTCATCGATCTAGGATGGGTTCTAGGTCGGCAGCCTGGGATAGCAAGGATGGACGTCGTTCTTCTTTTGTCGTTTATTTTCGTCCGTAGTCGGACCCTGCTCTTACTCTTGATGATTATGTACTGTACTGCTGTGACACTGATGTAGCTTGTGGCGAGTGTAAGCCAACTCTATTTATATACCTCTTCTTTTCAGTACATGTATTGGTAACGATATCCATTCTTGCGACATGATGAGATGCGCTTCTATCCCTGACGAGGCCTTCGTGCCAAATTGAGGATAGGGTCGCATCTTGGGCGTGACAAAAACACATCCAAGTGCGACATCATTTAATTCGTGATCGTGTTGCTAAAGGAGATATCAATATCAAGCATGTTCGTACTGACAAACAACTAGCTGATATCTTTACCAAACCACTTGATGAGAAAGTGTTCTGTCATTTGAGGAGTGATTTGAACATCATAGATGCTTCAAACTTGAGCTAGACTCACTCGGAAGCATGCAAGGGTGTGAGCTTGACTGACTATTCCTTGATGCCATTGATTTGATTATCTTATATCTGGGAAACTATGCTCCCTTGTATTGCATCTAACCTTTTGTAGGTACTTGGAAGAAATACACACCACAAGATTGCCATCAACTCCAATCAAAAGCAATCTTGACATGGCCAAGTATCAACAACCCCTCTTCAAGGATGAAGGAAGAAGACAACAAAATCATATCCTTGAATATCACTTGATGAAGTTATTCACTCTTGTCATTTGGATATATTATGGTCTTCCTTGCATGACTAACCATTCTAGGTGAAAAGTAAACCAAAACGACATGGATTGCTCCCAACTCAAGATGATCTTCATCAACTTTGAGCATCCACAACAAGTTCACCTACATGCCACGTCATCAACATCATTCGAAGGTATGTACTCATATCCTTGATAAAGCTCTACACCAATTCATGGAGTAAAGCAACTCAAGTGATATGAAGACATTGAAAAGCTTAATCAAAAAATGGAAACCCCATTTCATGCTTAACGATGAGTATGACCTATGATCAAGCATCCTTGCTTGACTTCTCAAGTCAAATACTCTAATATAGGTGACATTGTCACCATCCCACATCTAGATGGAGATCATTGTATGGTTCACATTTGACCTTTCACACTCTTAGAACCAGTCAACTCTCATCTACATGTATGTATATATCTCATATATTTTTTAAAAAATTGTTGCTACCTTTGTTTTTCTTCTACTTTTGTTTCTATTTATCTATTAGTACCTTCTTTTACATTTGGAATCTTGAAACAAATCTTCCGACCATCCCATTCTTCTGTTAAAGATTTGATCATCATTGCAACTCGATTTCACTGAATTGGGAAACTCGGTCCAAACAATTTCACCCAAGAGGCTTGAATATCATACTTGGTTCTACCGAACCATTTAGCCTCGGTGACTTTGATTTGTCTGACAACAATTATTGCTCTGAAAATATCTACTAAAGTATGTTTTAGGGGGAGAAAACTTCTCTAGGGAGAGAAACACCTCAGTGATCCCATGTTATATAAGAGGGAGAATCATCTATTATCCCTAACATAGGAGGAGATAATTCAAGGAACTCTTATTCATTCCAAAGGGGGATAAAAGACAAATTCAAGGAGCCCTTGAAAAAGTGAGAAGTATCCAGGATCCTTTTCTCTCCATGAGCCCTTACCCTCTCACCTTCTTTTTGGTAATTTATGCCAAAGGGGGAGAAATATCAAAGTATCAAAGCTTCCGTTCAATGAACCTATTCATAGGGGAGAAATATCACCAAGAAGCTTATACAAAAGAGGGAGAAACAGCACTAAGGGGAGATATTTGTTCCTAAAGGGAGATGTATCAAATCTTACACATTAAAGGGAAGAGAGATAAATATGGCTTTATTGGTTTGAACTTATTTTCCCTACCTACTCCCAATATCTGCATGCTATTATTGAGGGGGGAGTAAACCTTACATATTCATCTTTAGGGGAGAAAAGTTCTTGTTATTTGGAGAAGTATCCTCTTATCAAAACCCATCTTCAATATGACTTCAATTTCTTGGTATTTTTGAGGCTCTTTGCATTTTTACAACAGGGTACTCTTGTGTTATATAAGATTTATTTTCTCAAGTGTACTCCTATGTCAAAACGCTGAAGATCCTCAAGTTAAGTATATGCATCATATCCTTGTTCATGATGACCTCTTGTTTCTTGCAGATACTGTTTGCAAGAGGGATTATTGAACATGGAACTTCTTTATTTACATATGTTTGATGCGTATAGCCAGGATATCTATGTCTCGTCTTGTCCTTCTACCTTGTGTGTGACCATGCACTCCAAATCAACTATCCTTTAAAATAGATTGCACACATTTAGGGGGAGCTTGTACTACTCATGTTTCTTTCAAAGCTGTCATATCCTTATGATTATCATTATTTGAAGCTTTGATTGTATGTTGTCATAAATTACCAAAAAGGGGCAGATTGAAAGCACATATGCTCCCTTGGTGATTTTTATAATTCATGACAACATACATTGTCTCTTGGACTAACACTTTTGCCTAGATATCTTAGGAAAAGTCCATGGAGAACTATGGTTTAAGGTTTATGTGGAGATGCCCGTGGATGCAAGAAAGGAATAATGTTGGCTCAAGCTTCAAGCCAGAAGACTCTTCATTTTATATTTGTGAGAAATCACTTTGGAGTCCATAGGGAAGCCAATACTATTAAAAGGGGATGAGGTAGTAAAATGAACTGATTGCTCAAATGCTCAAAGTTAGTCACCAAAACACTCAATCATTTTTTCCCCATATCCACTCTGTCAAGATCCACATTCACAAATTCGATGTCACCAACATTTCCATATCGGACCCACCGAGTTTGACCTCAGACAGAAACCCTAGACATTCCCACCAAATCGGTGCAACCGAAACCAAGTCGGTGCTACCGAGTTCAGTGTGACCAACATTCTGTTGCCAAGATACACAAAATTGGAATTTCCGAGTTTGAGTATCGGTGCCACCGAGTTTGGCCATCTAACCGTTAGTCACCTTTTCGATGGCACCGAGTTTCATATATCGTTCTCACCGAGATTCAAAAGTTCAAACCTTTAGTGTTAATCGGTACCACCGAGTTGTCAACTTTAGCGTCATCGAGTTTGCCCTTTTGTGTCTAACGGTTAGATTTTGGCTGTTGCCTATATATACACCTTCACCCACCTCTCATTCGTGGGAGAAGCACTCAGAACACACACTTCACTGCCAGATCCATTTTCTGAGAGAGAACCACCTACTCATGTGTTGAGACCAAGATATTCCAATCCTATCATTTGAAACTTGATCTCTAGCCTCCCCAAACTGCTTTACACCAAATCAACCTCTCCTACCCATGCATATTCTGTGAGAGAGTGATTTGTGTTGATGATACTATGTTTAGAAGCACAAGAGCAAGGATTTCAACGATCTGCCACATCTATTACCTTTTGGAGGGTGGTGCCTCCTAGATTAGTTAGGTGTCGCTTGGGAGCCTCCTACTTCGTGTTGTGGAGTTGAACCAAGATGTTTGTAAGGGCAAGGAGATCGCCTACTTCATGAAGATCTAGCATTAGTAAGGCTAGTCCTCAGTGGACGGAAGCCATGGCGGAATAGACAAGGCCGCTTCTTTCTGGACCCTCCCTGGGTGGAGCCCTCCGTGGACTCTCGCAGCCGTCACCCTCCGTGGGTTGAAGTCTCCACTAACATGGACGTACGATAGCGCCACCTATCGAAACCATGCCAAAAATGGCCGTGTTAACCTCATGCGTTTTATCTTCCTACCTTACTCCTCGAAATTACACTTGCATGTTTTACATTCCGCTGCTATACTCTTAGAACTGCATGTGTAGGGTGTACTTGACTTTTTTAACTGTTAGATTTCTACCCTCCTTGAAATTGGGTTAGGCTATTTTTTTATCTTGACAAGTAGTCTATTCACCCCCTCTAGACACATCTTCTATCGATCCCTCACTTGTCCAGCATTGTGTTGGATGTCAACTCTTCGCAAATCAGAGCCACATGCGTGCAACAACTCTTCGGACAATGTCGATCACTTGGCCGTTCGCTGTCTGGGGGCTGGACATGGTTGGACCTCTGAAAGGGAGATCCAAGAGAAATAAATATTCACTGGTTATGGTCGATAAATTCACTACGTGGATTGATAACCTACAAGTATATGGGATTGCGATAGTTTTTGAGGGTAGAGTATTCAACCCAAATTTGTAGATTTGACACAAGGGGAGCCAAAGAATATTTGCTCGTATTAGCAGTTGAGTTGTCAATTCAACCACACTTCGGGATTTAGTATCTGCAACACTATGATTAATAGCACAATAATATGATAGTTTTGATATTAGTGGTAACTAGGAAGGTGGCCCTCGCAAATGCGAGGGCAGTATTTACATTATCGAAAATATCTTAGATGTAAAATTATAATTTTAAAGTCATTGTAAATACAGTTATTGAAAACATTCGGCTACTGAGTACAATTGCAACAGCTCCTACCTAGCCTAAGCTAACTTCTCACAAAATGTTGCAGTACTCCTACACCCGCTCCAGCTTGCTGCCATTCGGAAATCTCATCCTTTAGAATGTTCATACTATTCCCCACTTTTAGTCCAAGATTCTCTAAGCTCTCACTTGCATCTACTTTTTGTGTCATGTAACAGGCTATGCGAGTTGCATGCCACATAGCGTAAACACTTTGGCCAATCACCAATTTACTACTCCCTCTGTAAATCTAATGTAAGATTATTTGGTCTTATATTAGTTTATAGAGGGAGTACATGTTGTCAACAAAATATTCTTTTTCGGTGACATAACCACTGAATTGTGTTAAGGAGATTGAGACGATGGTGTGGCGCTAATTCCATCACGTGTGAATGACCTGTAGCCTCATAGTTAGTCCAGCTAATCAAAGATCAGTGATGACGTGAAAATAGTGCAAAATTTACAGTAAGATAGTCATAGTTATAAGGCTAATTTTACAATAAGGTAAGGCTTATTTTATAGTAAGATAGATGTACGTTCTAGCAGTGAACTACACCAACCGTTTAATTGCAAGTGCAACCGCAAAAGTGCTCATCTTACAACTGTAACTATAATCTCTAATATCACATTGTTTCCTGAGATAGTATACACGTTTTAGGTTCGCTCAAAAATGTTGAGAAGGATGCATGTGCACTGGTGATTGCGAATTCACACGGGGAAACATAATCTGGTTAACCCTCATGCTCGGGCATATGCTGGTGTCCGACAATGTCGATCATAACTGTGAATCAACACGGACTGCAGTGGTTACACTTACATCTCCCTTTCATGTACCAGTGGTTGATGGTTACAGCCTTACACCGATGCCTGTAGTGGACGACCCGTCTAAATGTAGCAATACAGACGCCTCACTTCTACTCGATGGTTTCCTAGTGAATCAGCCTGCCTCAATTTCGTGCGCAAGTATGCGGAAGACATGAGAACGTACTGTTTGGAGTACTTATGAGACCAATATGGGATTTGATTATTTTTCTATGTTCGTGTACAACAGACGCTCTATCAATACAAATCTACAAGACTCGTAGTTTACACAAATACACAGGCTCTAATGTGAATGACTTAGTGATGTCAGGCGTGCAATAAGTCGGTGAAAAAGCCATCATTTTCTGCCTATGTAAAAAAGAAAAAAAAGTGTTTATATTCCACCAAATTATTTGGGTTCATACTTTACTAAGTACATAGTCTAGGTCTAGCTATCTGATATTTTTCCAAAAAAAAAATGAATTTCGATGTCTTGAAGGTGATATTTTTAGTTCTAAAAATCCCTGATACATTCGAGACTCCAATGTTGGTGTTTCTGTGTCCATCGGATGGACTAAACCATGTTCTTACATATTCATTTATACGTGGGAGCCAAAAACTTACGGTCTTTCATATTTGACTCCGTCCGTCTAGTCGAAGCGGTGCGCAAAGTGTACAAAGGCGAGTCTCACAGGCAGCGGCACGTGAGGGGTCTCCCGAACTTCATGGAAGACGCAGTTAGGGAGTTGGAAGATGCACTTTGGACTCCTGCACCAGTAAGAATGGAACTGGAATAAAAAGTCGGGGTAGCTAGTCACTCCGTTACTGAGGAAAGAGAGGATGGCATTCCCATAAGTAGACTCTCCTTCTTACTGAATCCTTATCCTGCCCTCTCTACTCGGGAACAATTCATTCTTAACTCGTACATAAGTTCCGGGCGTCGACAAGAGAGTTAGCGATCTACAGCTGGTTCGGTGGACTGGTGGTGACACGGGCGGGCCCTCTACTTTATTTGCCGAATCCAATCGATCATGGGCGGCCCTCTTCGTTCACAGTCTTTCTTTC
Source organism: Hordeum vulgare subsp. vulgare (assembly GCF_904849725.1). Taxonomy (NCBI): domain Eukaryota; kingdom Viridiplantae; phylum Streptophyta; class Magnoliopsida; order Poales; family Poaceae; genus Hordeum; species Hordeum vulgare. The sequence goes on from NC_058520.1 coordinate 350,909,170, forward strand.
CTTTCGAATCCAATTGTTCCAATCTGACCAAATAGCAATTCATTGAAATCATTCGGGTCACCTCTTAACTTATGTATAGGAGGGATGTTGTGGACTTTGGAATAGGTCAAAAGATCAATGTTGCACACGGGTGGACATATATTGTGAAGAGGTTGATGTCTCCCAGGCATGTTGGGCCTGGGTAGCTAGCTAGAAAAATCTAAATATGTTGGATGCATTACTTCATCCATAGTTTGAATCTGGGTCCATTGTTATAAAGATTTAGGAAAATCATTACAGTGCCATGTGCATAACGCGTGACCCCACGCAGCATTCTCCACATCGGCCAACATCATCTATGACGAATGATATGTTGCGCCGAGGCATGCAGCCGATTAAGCCATCCATTGGTAGCTGGCACGTCATGCTTCAAAATTTGTACTCCCTCCGTCACGGTTTAGAAGGCATGCTTGAAAATCTCTGGAACCAAGATAGTCATTGATTGGTTGTGAGATGTAGCAGGTGTAAAAGCTAATGCGCCTAATTAACTGAAAAAATACTAGTAGTAATGCCTGAGCAGCAAATTGGGAGGACGCATGCATGACTAGTGCTAGTACATTCGTTCTTTAAACCTTGTCTATTTTGAAAACACACGCAAATTTAATTGTGTCTTTTAAACCGTGACGGAGGGAGTAACATGAATGTGCGCTCAATAATTTTTTCAAAGATTTAACAGTCATGGCTTCTTTATAATAAAACACTTCCATGATGACTGAGAAGTATATCACTAATCCAGGTAGAAATCAATATTTTCTTAATGGCTTTTTACCTTTTCGTGCTCTTTGGCTATGGTATGGGAGCAATAAAAATCATGTCATGATTGTTCTGCTAAAGGAAAAAAAATATCAGTGCCTGAACCCGCACATGGTTATCGGCAGTTTGGCATAGTACAGGGAGCAACTGCATACACTCACCGTTAATGGAGGATCTAAGGAATCATTTTTATCTGATACGGGAGACTCTGAGTCTGAGTTGCATGCGCCATGCATCCGTTTCCCTACTTGTTTTTTCTTTACCGGAAAAGGGTAGGTTACGTGACGTAGTAACGTATACAAAAAATCTGGAACTCTTTCCGTGTCATACTTTGTTACATAACAGGTCCACCTTGTAGATCGATTGGTACATTTACACAAATCTAACGGCTGTCTTTCTTAGTTTAATGAAGTCCACCGGATTAAGGGTCAGATGTTTCTGATTATTCTGAGAATTTCTAGCATATCTCCCTATTTTTGACCCGTATTTTACTTTTAGTATATAATAGATAGATAGATAGTAGCAAAAGTAATGATAACAATGATAGCAGTTTTGTAGGAGTTGTAACAGCAGTATATGTACTGGATCGGTGATATTGTTGGATACTACTCATCATATAATAGTCACAGCATAGGGCGACACAGAACTAGCTCCCGTTCATCGATATAATGTAGGTATGTATTCTGTAAATAGTCATACGTGCTTATGGAAACGAACTTGCAAGGCATCTTTTCTCCTACCCTCCCGTGGCGCCTCCTTTTAATAGAGAATCGGAACAAAGCATTGACACATAGTGAATACATGAAATCCTCATACTACAGTAACCACCAGAAAGAATTTAAATTATTGTCACTTTGGGGTATGCGGATTCTAACACATAGTAGGTGCATATAACTTGCAACATCGGATCATGAACATAGGTATAATGGTGAAAACATAAACGGTTCAGATCTAAAATCATAGCACTCTGGACCTAGTGACAAGCATTAAGCATAGCAAAGTCATAGCAACATCTACCTCCAAACATAGTGGATACTAGGGATCAAGCCCTAACAAAACTAATTCGATTACATGATGAATCTCATCCAGCTCTTCACCGACCAGCAAGCCTATAACAGGATTACTCACTCCTGGTGGAGAGCATCATGGAATTGGCGATGGAGGAGGGTTGGTGATGACGAAGACCAAAGATTCCCCTCTCCGGAGCCCCAAACGGACTCCAGATTAGGCTTCCCGATGAAGAACATGAGGTGGCGGAGGCTCCGTATCGTGAAATGCGATGAAACTTTCTGTTTGATTTTTTCTCCGAAAATAGGATTTTATAGCGCATGAATTAGGGTCAGCCGAGCCCCGTGGGCCCCACTAGACACCAAGACGCGCCGGGGGGCCTGGAGCATCCTGATATCTAGTGGGCGCGTGTGGCCTCCCCTGTGGTGGGTCTTGGTTCCAGTTTTCATTTATTCAAGAAAAAATCTCCAAAAAGCCCCGTTCCATTCCGACAACTTTTATTTCTGCACAAATACAACACCATGGTAGTTCTGCTCAAAACAACATTAGTACGTGTTAGTTTCATTCAAATCATGCAAATTAGAGTGCAGAACAAGAACAAAAGCATTAGGAAAAGTAGATACGATGGAGACGTATCATGGATCGAAGCTAAACCAGTAACTTCTGCCAAGTCCGCACCAGTCATCGATTTTATATCAGATGTGGTTCACCGTCATGGTGTTCCGCAAAGTATAATCATGGATAATGGGTCTAATTTATAGGCCAGGAAGTTAAGGAGCGGTGCACAGACTTGGGAATTAAGCTCGACTACGCTTCTGTGTATCACCCACAAACAAATGGACACGTCGAACGGGCTAACGGTCTCGTCATGAATGGCATCAAACCTCATTTAGTCCAATCTCTCAAAGAATATGATTGCCATTGGGTAGAGGATATCGACTCTGTATTGTGGGGTTTGCGGAAAACTCCAAACAGGTCCACACGTTATACACCATTCTTTATGGTGTACGGGGCAGAAGCAATACTCCCGTATGACATTATCCATGATGCACCTAGAGTGCGCATCTATGAGGAAGAAGTGACTGAGTTAGATCCGCAAGATGACTTTGATTCATTGGAAGAAGATCGCGATATAGATTTGGTACGTTCCACCTTCTATCAACAGCATGCTCAGCACTATCAGAGCTGGGAAGTTCAGGTGAAGAATTACAACATGGGCGAGCTTGTGCTGTGCCTACTTGAGAAGAAAAAGAATAAACTTGCACTCAAATGGGAGGGCCCCTTTATCATTGACGACATACTTACCGGAGGGGCTTATCATCTCCGCAACGCATCGAACAATCATCTTGAACAAAACCCATGGAATGTGGCCCGTGTTCGAAGTTTCTACAGTTAAGCTGGTGCAGTCACGCTTATTTATTCCCTTGTTATCTTTTCAGTTTTTCTTGCATCTCTTTCGTCCTTCGAGTGGATTAATGTATCCTAGTTTGTGTTTGGATTAACCGAACTATGTTCATGAACATGTAATTTTTGAAGACACCTGGGGGTTTTCTAAAGCCAATAATAGTACTTTCGTGCATCCCTTTCATGATGCGTTTATTCTTCCTATACTTAAGCTTCAATATGCACTAAATTTGACTTAAGATTTTGCCAAGCTGGGTTGCCTGGCTCCTGTGTTTATCCTCTACGTTCCCATTGTTCAGCTAGAGGATAAAGGGAGCACCTTTGCGATTGTTACGATCGGGTAATCCGAATACATACCTCAGACGGGTGATGCCAAAAGCTAGGGCTCTTAATAAAAAATTGGTCTGGCAAAGGGAAGGTGACAATAATTAGGTGGTTATCTCCAAGGGTTAAAATTCCCAAGCATACACTCAATCCGCACATAGCGGATGCTCACAAACCTTGAGAAAGGAACCTATAAAGGAACTATTTTCTAGGGAAGATGCTTCTTACTAAGTAAAAGTAATATAATATAAATCCATGATAATTATCTATCTATTAGCACCATAGGACCGGACTCCCTGGTTCTCCGAACTGTTTACCTATTTCAGAGGTTACATAGTACGAAACACTTCCTCATTTCTATCAAGGGAAGCAGAAGTGGATGGTCGGTTAAGATAGTATTAACACATTAGATGGAGAACATAGTGATATAAATACTTTGTTACATAAAATCACACATCGGACTACTGATCTAGGTTATCTGTTATTACATCCGGGTGACAATCTTGTTGTGACAAGGGTGTGGCGGGCATTACTTGGTCATAAACTACGTGAAGAGGCACCTCGTGACCATCGGGCCCTGCCGGCCCGACTCGTGCTAGTTCTTTAGGATTAAGCTTTGTAAACCTCGTCTTCACCATTTCCCATGCCTCCCGAGCACCTTCCTAGCAGGCCGATGTTTTCCACAATTCAAATCGGCACCTAGCTCCTTTGAAGCGCTCAACCAGTTCCGCCATCCTTTCTGGAGGCTTCTCGATCATCCATAATGCCTTCAGCATGCTCTTCATCACTTTTTGCGTGCGTTCATAAGTTGTGGACAATTCCTTTAGAAGGTCACCACTAAACGAACTAACTTTTCCGCATGACATCAAGTCAAGACTGCTATACCAAGGAATGTAATCTGTGTTAATATCATAACTTATATTTGTATATTTACAAAGTTTGGCATATTACTTACCGAACATTCCACCCTTCAATCTCTTGTTTTCTTCGGTGACTTGTGCTAGCTGAGTCTTTAAACACTCAGTTTGGTTATATGTTCTTGTTTTTTTGCCTCAAGATTTTTATTTTCATCAACACTTTGGAATAACGACTTGCAGCTGGCCTCATTCTGAGATTCGAGGTATCTTTGTGATTCTGTGGCTGTTTCCATATCTTTTTTGCAATTGACCTATAGATTCAGCTACTACAAAATATACTTTCATTTAAGAAGGACAATAGACAACTAAATATATGAGTTCAAAAAACTCTTACCATGTGCTTGTCTTGTGAAACTCTTCACTTGTTCTAGTTCGGCTTTAGCAGCGTCGAGTTGTGTTCGGTATGTCCCAGTCTCTTGGGATAACTCCTTATTCTTGTCCCTCGCAGCCTAAAGAGCATGTCAACAGTTGTGGCTAGACCCTCAGGTCGCCCATTCTGCCCAATCAAGGATCAAGGGATAGTGGCTTGGGATATGCACACAATGGTCATAATTTGAATGCATACCTTAACGCTTGTTGACATACGACAGGCTACTCCTTGAAGTCCTGCTTGGGTGGCTCCAAGGTGCGCGTCTACCGAACTCAAGGCGTTAAACTCGTGTTCGGAAAATTCAGGGTGGCGCAGGGATTCTTTCTTCCCGCGATGGTTCATTATGCTCCCCACTTCGGAGTTGGTAACCGAAACCTTGTCATGATCCTCGATGGATAGACCTGCATGAGGGACCTCTGCATTATCCATTGTCGTTGATGGGGGTGGCCGTGTTCGGTTCCTATAAAATATGGCGACAAATGTGAATTCTTGTGTTGATCGGAAAAGAAGCGCTTGTATTAAATTGTTACCTCTTGGTAGGGGAGCAGTTGGAGTAGTCTGTGTAGATGTTCCATGTTTAGAGGACCATCCACTGTTCGGCACGGGCTCGAAAGACCCTACATTAATAGGAGTCTGGCGCGTGAAGCAACAACCTATCGTAATAGGCGGGGCCGCTGTGGAAGACGGGCGACCTTTTCAGGAAGGAGATTTCTTCTTCTCCTTGGTTGACAAAGGAGGTATCTTAGGATAATCACTATGAGGCTGACCTCGGTGTCATTGATGCTCATTTGAAAAAAGAACCCATTTTCAAAGATAGTCGACCTTTCCGAATCATCATGGAATCTCGGGTCATCGTCCTTGGCATAGTACTCTGACTAAGGAGGAGGACAACTGATTTTCTCTACCACGTGCCTCCATTCCTGTTTGTACAAAATTTCATGGATTTAGTCAGACAAGGGACGCTATAAAAATCCGAATTAGGGGAGTTAAGCTATACTAACCCATTCGATGGGGTTATAATTAGAGTAGCCTTACTTGGTGTTCTGACTAGTAAAATCTTCATTTTCTCCTTTGTAGAGGTCGGCCAATATGGCAGCCAATGCCGCTGGACTCCCCGGACCCTCCCGTTTGTATTGAGTGGCATCACTCGAACCATTTAATTGCCATAGAGGATGGGACCTTTCTTGGATAGGTTGGACACACCATCATATGGCCTCGACCATTACATCAATCATAGTAAGCCGGAAATGTGTTAACAGTTTTACCTTGGCAACCATCTGTCTCACCTCCGAGATATCTTCTTTATAAGGACTTCATGGACGCTAGTTGAATCGCTTCTTAAGAGGATCACTTGAGAGTTCGGTAAGACCCCTTCGGACGGGGTCAAATAAAGGCACGTCTTTAATACAGAACCACTCCGAGGTCCACTCTTTAGAAGCTGCTCGTGGAGTCCCTACCGGATACCCAGTCCCAGCTATGTGCCATACTTCGGCTCCTCCAACTTCACAAATAGTCCCGATCTCAGTTCAGGGGACGAGGCCGAAAAATTTCTTCCACAATTCAAAATGGGCTTCGCAACCAAGGAACATATCACAGAGACCGACAAACCCCGCGATGTGGAGGATGGATCCGTGCCTTTGCCGGGGACCATAGCTATATTTTTTGAGTCACTTGGAATATCTATTTATTGATCACTATGAAGAATCTGAAAGATCCAAGAACCAAGATTGTTCCCTCTAAGACTAGGGTAGGTAAGGAACTGCCATCTCGCTCTGCACTTGATTTGCACTTTGTTTTGAATAGACTTGCAATACCACCACCACATGATACTAATCTCGATATGTCGCAAATAATTGATGATGCTACCTCTGCTATGAATGATGCTTATGGTGATGCTAGTACCTTTCTTGATGATACTATGCCACTAGGTGAATTTCTTGATGAACAACTTGCTAGAGCTAAAGAAATTGAGCATGCTGAAATTGATGATACTGTTGAAACTGATGAAGTATTTGCTACTAAAAATATTGAAATACCTTTTAGCAACGACTATCCTAGAACTGAAATGCGTGAAACACCTGAAGGCTATGTTATGGATGAAGAATTGCTAGGGACTTTCTTGCTTGTAAGGATGGAGATGATCTTAAGAAACTACTATGCAAGTTGGAAGAAAAATCCTTGAATGCTAGAATACTATATGATCCTATGTTTTCTACTTCACCTATCTTTGTTGCGGGTAATGATTATGAATTCTCTCTCGACCCGGAGATAATCACTATGCTTGAATCTGATCCTTTTCATGGCTTTGAAAATGAAACTGTTGTGGCACATCTCACTAAGCTGAATGATATAGCCACCCTATTTCCTAATGATGAGAAAATTCGCTACTACTATATCCTCAAATTATTTCCGTTCTCATTAAAGGGTGATGCTAATATTTGGTCTAATACTCTTGCTCCTGGTTGTCTGCGTAGTCCCTAGGATATGATCTACTACTTCTTTGAAAAATATTTTCCTCCTCATAAGAAACAAGATGTCTTACGAGAAATATTTAACTTTGTGCAAATTGAAGAAGAGTGTCTCCCACAAGCTTGGGGGAGGCTCCTCCAATTACTTAATGCTTTGCCCGATCATCCTCGTAAGAAAAATGAAATACTTGATATATTTTATAATGGACTAACTGATGCTTCTAGGGACCACCTAGATAGTTGTGCTGGTTGTGTTTTGAGGGAACGAACTGTCGAACAAGCCGAGGAATTATTGACTAATATATTAAAGAATCGTGATAAAGGTACACTTCGTGAACCACTGCCTAAACCCACTCCAAATAATAGGGGTATCTTATTCCATAGTCTCAAAACTATGCTAGAGGCAAAGAAATGTAGGAAGGAAAAAGGCACTAAAGCTGAAGATGTTATGAATTTACCACCTATAGAAGAAATACATGGTCTCCAAACACCACCACAGGTGGTGGAGGTAAATTCTCTTTTAAAGTTTGATGAAGGTGACACCCTTACAATAAACATCCTAGTCACTGCTTATATGAGTTTGATAATTATATTATAAAGCAAGATCATTTCAATTCCTATGTCATGAAACAATTAAACAAAATTCTGATATGATTGCTCGCTTAAGTGACTTGTTATTTAGAATCACCAATGAAGTAAGAGGTGTAGGTAAACATGCTTCTATGGTTCAAACCCAACTAGAACAAGTTGCTAAGTCTCAAAGTGAGTTACTTCATGAAATGACTAATAATATGAATGATCATGGTGTTAGAGTAATGACTAGAGGAGGAACAATGACTCAAGATCCACTATATCCAGAAGGTCATCATGAAAGAACTTAACTAGATTCTCAAAGAACTAATATTGATGCACCTAGTCCTTCTAGGAAGAAAAAGAAAAATGGTAGGACCTTGCATACTTTTAGTGATCCTAATTAGAGAAACCTTCTGATAATGCTAAAGATATTTCTATCTATGATGCTGAAACTCAATTTGGTAGTGAGAATTCATCTAATGATAATGATGACGCTCATGTAGATGCTCAGCGTGACCTGATAAAGAACCAGATAATGATGTTGAGATAGAACCTGCTGTTGATCTTGACAACCCACAACCTAAGAATAAATGTTATGATAAAAGCGACTTTGTTTCTAGAAAGCATGGTAAAGAAAGAGATCCATGGGTTCAAAAACCCATGCCTTATCCATATAAACCAACTAAGAAAATAGACGATGATGAATTTGAACACTTTGCTGAAATGCTTAGGCCAGTCTTTTTGCGTACTCGTTTAACTAATATTTTAAAGATGGCCCCTAATGCTAAGTACATGAAAGACATCATCACTAATAAAATAAAAATACCTGAAGCTGAAATCTCTACCATGCTTGCTAATTATTCTTTTAAGAATGGAGTACCTAAAAAACTAGGAGATCCGGGAATATCAACTATACCATGTTCCATAAAAAATAGCTATGTGAAAACTACTTTATGTGATCTAGGAGCTCGTGTTAGTGTTATGCCTTTCTCTTTATACAAAAGACTTGACTTGAATAAGCTCACACCTACTTAAGTTTTTTTGCAAATGGCTGGCAAAGCAATAGCCATACTTATCGGTATTTGTGAGGACGTACCTGTTATTGTTGCTAATATTACTATCTTGACAGACTTTGTTATACTTGATATGCCCGAGGATGACAACATGTCAATTATCCTTGGTAGACCTTTCTTGAATACTGCACGGGTTGTTATTGATTGCAACAAAAGCAAGGTCACTGTTCATGTCAATGGTAAAGAACATACGATGCATTTTCCGAGGAAACAATTCCAAGTGAATGGTGTTAATGTTATTGAAAATTCTCCCACTACCTCTACGTACTGCTAAAAATAAACTTGAGATACTTATTGTTGGGGATATGCACATCACCGTTGAGGTAACTTAGTGTTTTACGAAAATTCATTGGGATCATGCTAATTGGAAGTGGTTGTTAATAAGGATTGATCAACCTTGTTAATGAATCATTTTCAAGAGGCACGAGGTCGACGAATTCATTAGGCAGAACTCTCTCTATCCATTATACTTTCCTGTTATTTTTATTTAATTACAATAAAAGTCGTGATTATACTGTTTTCTAGTTTTTCCGTGTAATAAAAAAGAGCACAAAAACAAAAGTTCTCCAAATGACCTTAAATTTTTAAATGATTTTTTCTGAATATTTGAGAATTTCTCACACTAAAAACACTGAAGGGGGCATCCCAGGTGGCAACTAGACACCAGGGCACGCGAGCCCCCCTGGCGCGACCAGGTATCTTCTCGACCCCTCGGGGGTCCCTTCACTTATTCCTTCATCTCAGTTGATCACTCACCTCCAGAAAATATTTCGTGTAGCTCTCTCTCTCTCTCTCTCTCTCTCTCTCTCTCTCTCTCGTGTTCTTGCCCTCAAACCCGTGGATTTCGATCTCTTTGCTCGAAACTCCGTTTGTGAAACTGATTTGGGGTATTGCTCCTTGGTATGTAACTCCCGCACTCCTCCAATTAGTTTTTGATTTAATGGTTTTATCTTAGAAGTAATTAGCTACTCTATGTGCTGCTCTAAATGAGCTTGCATGTTGAATTCTTGAATTTCTAAGTTGTTTGAATGCTTGTTTTAGGCTCTATGCATCTGTATGATTAGTGGCTATCATTCTTGTGAAGTTTTGTTAATTTTAGTTTTTGACCCAAAAAATTCAGAGATGTATATGTAGGAATAATGAGCTAGTTCAGAAGGAGTTCTTCGAGGAGGAAGTCCTCAGAGGCATCATCTAGTGAGAGTCCGGTACGATAGTCTTATGCTGAGACAACTGAAAGTTCGATGCGAGAAGCCCACGCCAAATCGTGCCTTTGGACAAGTGATGACTTCATGTTGGGCGGAGGCATTAACGAAGAGTTTGAGTGATACGTTCGTAATACTGAGCTCGTACCCTTCGTCACACATAAGTGCATGCAACATTATCATCTTACTGATACTTTCACTAAGGGATTTAAATTATATCCTCGAGAATTTAGAGTCTCATTTAATCTCTATGAAAATGCCTTCACTATGTATCTAGATGATTTCTCGGATTCATCTAAAATTCCACGTTGGGGTTCGTTAGGCGAACCACCAAAATCTGAATATGAGAACTTTTTAACTAGTCTTTGCTTTGGCGAAGATAGAGAAGTAACTCAAGGTAGTATACATTTTCGTTCAATTTGTTACTTAGCACTCTTTAAGGGGAAATGCATAGTGGGAAAGCAAGATTGTAGTACCTTATGTGCTCCACATTTGAGTCTCCTGGATACTGCGTTAACTGGAATTAAGTGCTATAATCTTGGAGCAAACGTAGCACACAAATTACAAGACAATTGTGATAGTGGCTATTTTTACAGCGGAATTTATGCCGCTCGTTTATCTAAGAAGTGTGGCATGTCACCGCGGTCTAGTGACCCTATTCTACCTACTTTGTATTTAGATTTTGAGGCTATGAAGCGCCACAAGTTTATAATGGCCACCGCTATTGATTATAACTATAAACTAATGTTTAATAAGAGAAATATTATGTCTTTGAGAAGGAGGTGCAAGAGTACAATACGGGAGTGGAGTCTGCCCGCCAGGCCGCAGAGGCTGCACCAAGGGCTTCCATGAGTTACCACACTAAATATTACCGAGGCTACTACGAGTGGTGATTACCAAGCTTGGCCAAAAGCCTAAGCTTGGGCTAGTATGTGTTTCCAACGACTTTACATTCATGCTTGCATATACTTGTTGTCGGCGTTCACACTCTTGCATGGTGCTATCCTTGTTAGATTTATTTGATTGCCTTCTTCTTGTGTGTTTCAAAAACTTGCAGAAAACCCAAAAAGATTTCTCTTTTCTTCTTTTACTTATTGGGAGCTTTCCCGTGTAAATTGTTTTTCTCGTTTTAGTTTTTCCTTCTTTAATTTTCTTTATTCTTGAAAACTAAAAACTCCAAAAATATTTTAGTGTGTTTTTATGAATTTCTTTTCCCTTCTTGGAGTTATACCCAAGGGGAAGACCACGATAAAAATATTGAGTGGCTCTCATATGCATTGTTATTAATCTAATAAAGAGCCATATTACTCTGTCTTCTCCTTTTGAATAACATGATGCAGAATCTAGCTTAGTCACGACACTCTTGCATTATTATTATATCGTTCGATTGAGCAAGTCAAAGGCAATGATGCCACACTTGATGAAGTGACCGTGGCAAACAAAAGCGGGTATGAACTCAACTTGTTTTTGTTTTTGTAAATATGTTTAGACCAGTATCCATGATTCAGTGTATTATGACCAAACATGTTTGCAATTACAATTAGAGATTATAATTGTTCATGTCATGCTTAAGTAGCTAGGAGTGGATAATGATTTATCTTGGATGTCAACATGCATTAAAGTGGTTGTGATGTAGTATGATGATATGGTATCCTCCTCTGAATGTTTGAGCGACTTGACTTGGCACATGTTCATGCATGTAGTTAAACCAAAACAAATATAGCCTCCATGATATTTATGTTCATGGTGTTTATGTCGTACTCATGCTAGTATGCAACGATGATTATTAATAAAGCATGTTCATGACCGTCTTCCCTCTCTAGCTGGTCGCTTCCAACCTATTTGCTAGCCTTCGCCTATACTAAGCGGGAATGCTTCTTGTGCATCAAAATCCTTGAAACAAAGTTATTCCAGATGAGTCCACCATACCTACCTATATGCGGCATTACTCTGCCATTCCAAGTAAATTTGCATGTGCCACCTCTAATATTTCAAATGAACTTACGTTTTGTGTGCCTGGACCGCTCATGGAGTGAGAGAGGGCGGTCAGTATCTTCCATGCTAAGAGGGTTATTCTCATGATGAGTGTTTATTCACTCGTCCTTGCACAAGAGGGGCTGGTAAAAAGGGACTCCCAATCCTGAATCATAAATCGCAAATAATTAAACAAAACCCCGTGGATTGTTGTTGGTATGGACGACACCCGTGGATACGGCTAACCTTGGAGTGTGTTTGATTGGTGGAGGGGGAGTAAAACTTTACTTTTAACGCTTGGGAACCGCCTCTAATTTTTTTGCATGGAAGATATTGATAACTCTTGGTCATAACATTGACAAGAAGGGTGCACCTCCCAAAATAATTTACCTATGATTTTCGCTATGAGCTCGGGCACCACTGCAAATCCCTGCTTCCCTTTGTGAAGGGACTTCCTATTTACTTTCATGTTATTTTATTTTTACTTTGAGTCATCACCTTCTCAAATAAGAACCAGACCTGGGAGCACTGTTGTCATCCTCATGCTTTGTGTCTAGTTAATCGTTGTTTGCAGCATGATTGGATATCTTTTACTATGAGTTACAATGTCTAGTCGCTGCTTGAACTTTGGAGGTGCTCTGCATTTATGTCTTGTAGTATCAAAAAGGGCTAGCGAGATACCATTATTGTCATATTATATCATGATTGTTTTGACAAAGTGTTGATGTTTGACTTATCTTATTATTGCTTGCTAGTTGATTATGCCATTGATATGAGCCAATATAGTTTCTAAGGGTTATTGTCAATATGATTAGTCATGATTTATGCTGAAAACCTGGGTGCCCTCTAAGCATGTAGATCTAAACAAGAACAAAAGAGTTCGTAAAAGTTTTTCTATATCACTTTCAGTTTGTCAACTGAATTTCTTGAGTACAAGCAATGGGTTAAGCCTCGGGGAGTTGATACGTCTCCATCGTATCCACTTTTCCTAACGCTTTTGCTCTTGTTTTGGACTCTAATTTGCATGATTTGAATGAAACTAACCCGAACTAACGTTGTTTTCAGCAGAACTACCATGGTGTAGTTTTTGTGCAGAAATAGAAGTTCTCAGAATGGAACGATTTTTTTTTGAGATTTTTTCTAAAATATATAAAAAAATGTTGAAAACCAATATCCACCAGAGGGGAGGCCACAACAGCCCACTAGACATCTGGGCGCGCCAGCCCCCTTGGCGCGGCGTGGTGTCTAGTGGGGCCCATGTGGCTCCACTGACCCTAATTCTAGCGCTATGAATTCCTATATGCACCTACTACGTGTTAGGATCCGCATACCCCAATGTGATAGTAATTGGGATTCTTTCCGGTGATTACCGTAGTATGAGTTGTTCATGTATTGATATGTGTGAATGCTTTGTTCTGGTTCTCTATTAAAAGGAGGCCTTAATATCCTGTTGTTTCCTTATGGACCCCGCTGCCACGGGAGGGTAGGACAAAAGATGTCATGCAAGTTCTTTTCCATAGGCACATATGACTATTGACGGAATACTTTCCTACATTATATCTATGAACGGGAGCTAGTTCTCTGTTGCCCTATGTTGTTACTATTATACAATGAATATTATCCAAAAATATCACTGATCTACTGCCTATGAGTTTTCCATATATTGTACTTGCTAAGTTACTACTATTGCTACTGCTGTTACAACTGCTACAAAACTTCTATATGTGTTACCGTTATTGCTGCTAGTGTTACCCACTGCTATCAAAACTATCATATTATTGTGCTACCAATCACTATGTTGCAGATACTAAATCTCGAAGTGTGGTTGAATTGACAACTCAACTTCTAATACCTCCAAATATTCTTTGGCTCCCCTTGTGTTCAATCTATAAATTTGGGTTGAGTACTCTACCCTCGAAAACTATCACGATCCCATATACTTGTGGGTGAACAGGGACGCGTAGGTTTTATGATGAGTAAATTCTCTTTTTTCATTGGGAAGGAACCACCTATTTTCATTGGTGCACAAGAATCGAGGACGTGGTTAACCCTGCAAAAGGAAAATACTCATTTTTTGTGGGCCCTGTGATGTTTCATCAGTCGGAGATGAAGGAACAATGCAGAATAGGATCAGCCGAATATAAGGTGGAACTCGCCTGGCAATCCGAAGACTGCAGAAACATGAAGATGGTAAGCCTAAACTGGGACATTGAAGGGTATTGCTGGCGCTACTAAGGGAGTTCGGGACTAAGGGTTCCCTGGACCATCCGTTTGTTCTCATGGGCCGGACTCTCACGCCTGTTCGGTCATCATGGGAACTATCGGAATCAGGATGGACTCTTCCGAAGATTTGGCGTATGATCCAAGGCAACATAGTAATCAACATATTCCTTCTCTATTGTGACCGACTTTTTGTAACCCAAGCACCCTTGGTACCTATATAATCTAGGGGGCCATATTTCGTAGGATACATTAAGCTCACTATGATTAGGGTTTAGACCACAATATCCGATCTCGAAGTAGATCAATTTTGTACCCTGTAGTACTCCATCAATATTAACAAGAGTAGGACATAGGGTTTTACCTGCATCAAGAGGGTCTCAATCTGGGTAAAACACCGTCTTCTTCGTCTCGTGTTACCCATCGACCCTAGATCCACAGTTCTGACCCCCTACTTGAGATCAGCCGGTTTTGACACCGAGAGAAGGCGTGCTCCCAGGTACCCTTGGCATGAAGGAGACCGTTGATAGAAAGGCTAAACTATCTCCTATAGGATGGTACCATTACATCGAATAAGTAATATTACAGTCATCTGAAGGTTTGTATGCGTTATACTTACCATTTGGGCAGCATTGGTAGAAAGGGATCCCCATCATTTTCGTGGGTGTGGAAACCATGATCAAATTGTGCTCCAGTTTTTCTGGAGGGAAATGTTTTTGTCATGAGGCACAAACTTTTCCATCCTCAATCCACTTCCTTTCCCTGGGTAGGAAATAACGACCTCCTCGTGTTGAGACAGTTCTCCTCACGCACCTTGTGATGATGCAAAGATCAGTCGTAGCGTCCACTATCCACCTTGTCCCCTGCTCCCCTTCCTCATTTCTGCATTTGTGGTGCAACCTCAGTCGCCTCGAATCAGCTATAAGAACTAGTTAGGAACCCCCTCACCATTACCAAATGACAACTGAATTTTGCTCCGTGTGTTAGAAGGGCTCCCATTTTCCATGACCCCCCACCGATGGGGCTTTGTTTCCCTAGGTAAGGTGTCCCTGCAACCAAACGATCCCTTAGTGGTTAGTTATGTCGTAAAACTAGGCTTGGAGATCCCCTTTTATGGGTTGGTGAAAATGAACATGTCATCCAAATGTTGTGAGATTCTAGCCTAACCATCCTAGCCAATTAGCTCCAAAAATATTACATGTGATATGCCACATGAAACATGCACTATAGCAATTAAATACAAGTGATGAACAACACTGTGGGAAAGTGTCCCCACTTTGAAGCCATGTTCGTGAAAGTAGAAAGCACCTAAATATTTGCCGTGGACTCCGGATGAGTATGTTGTAGGGGTCAAGCATTTGGAGTTATCATATCATATATTGACCAAAAATCGAGATGATGAATAACAATAAAGTAAACTAAATTCCTAAATCCATAAGATTTTGAAATGTAATATTTGTTTTAGCTATAAACAAGAAGTACAGTTCCCTCTCCCAACATTTTCCATGAGAAGCAGTTAGAGTGAGGTGCATTGACCCACCATTCACCATTGGTGGCTGTTAGCGTTCTAGGAATGGGGGTACCCAGACCTGCCTGCCTATGGCCCAGGGCCGGACCACTTCATCAACCACAAACCAGTGGGCCTCGCACCGCTGAAGACAAGGCCCTCGCGAGGGGCCAAGCCTCATGAGGAAGAGCAGCATCAAGACCCGTAGGGGGGCTCCTCCGGACCCCTCCGGAGCGGCGGATATTCCAAGGAGAGGCTCGGCCTCAGGAGTCAAGGATGACGTAGGGGAAGGATAGGCGAGCATCAGACAGGAGGACGGTGCAGTTTGCCCTTTAGTGCAAAGGAGGCACGGAACTACCAGGGTTCCCGAGGCATCTTCCAAAGGTTTTCTTTATGGTGCAACAAGGCCATCACCGCCCGCCAGTAGGACATACGCCATCCCCGGGCCCGTCCCTGCAGCGCTGGCAGGCACTTTGCAGGCGAAGACCACCTTTGGATAGGGGAAGCATGTTCCCCTGCCACCCTTTGAAATTGGCTGTTGTGGGATCCTGCTACGGCAACAAAAGTCCTTCCCCAGCAACGCCAGGAATTCTTCTTGCTACTTCTCTTGCTTGCGTCAGTTTTTCCCTTGAAGAGGAAAGGGTGATGCAGCACAGGAGCAGTAAGTATTTCCCTCAGTTTGAGAACCAAGGTATCAATCCAGTAGGAGAATCTCGTCAAGTCCAAAGTACCTGCACAAACACAAAGAGCTTGCACCCAACGCTATAAAGGGGTTGTCAATCCCTTCAAGTTCAATTGCAAAGTGAGATCTGAAGGCGGAAAGTGCAACGAAGAAAAAGTGTAAGGCTGAAAATATGGTGTGGAGTAGACCGGCCATAGTGTTCAATAGAGGCTTCTATCAAAATAGCAAATATTACGGTGGGTGAACAAATTACTGTCGAGCAATTGATAGAACCGCGCAAAATCATGACAATATCTAAGGCAATGATCCCACATATAGGCATCACGTCCGAGAAAAGTAGACCGATACTTTGTGCATCTACTACTATTACTCCACACATCGACCGCTATCCAACATGCATCTAGTGTATTGAGTTCATGACGAACAGAGTAACGCCTTAAGCAAGATGACATGATGTAGAGGGATAATCTCAAACCAATGATGAAAACCCCATCTTTTTAGCCTTGATGGCAACAACATGATGCGTGCCCCGCTACCCCTTCTGTCACTGCGTGAGGTCACCGGACGGTATGAACCCAAAACCAAACACTTCTCCTGTTGCAAGAATCATAGATCTAGTTGGCAAGACAAAACCCACAACTCGAAGAGAATTGCAAGGATATGAAATCATGCATAAGAGAGATCAGAAGAAACTCAAATAATATTCATAGATAATCTGATCATAAATCCACAATTCATCAGATCTCGACAAACACACCGCAAAAGAAGATTACATCAGATAGATCTCCATGAAGATCATGGAGAACTTTGTATTGAAGATCCAAGAGAGAGAAGAAGCCATCTAGCTACTAGCTATGGACCCGTAGGTCTATGGTGAACTACTCACGCATCATCGGAGAGGTCATGGTGTTGATGAAGAAGACCTCCGTGTCCGAATCCCCCCTTCGGCAGGGCACCAGAACGTGCCCCAGATGGGATCTTGCGGAGACAGAAGTTTGCGGCGGCGGAAAAGTATTTTCGATGATCTCTTGATTTTTTCTGGGATTTTAGGGAATATATAGGCGCAAAACCTAGGGCAGAGGTGGCCCAGGGAGCCCACAAGCCAGGGAGGCGCGGGCCCCCTGCACTGATTCTCCGGCTTCCCGATCTTTTTCTGTTTCGGAAAAAATCTTTTTGGCAGTTTCATTTCGTTTGGACTCGGTTCAAAATCCTCCTCTGAAAGGGGTAAAAAACATGGAAAAAACAGGAGCTGGCACTTGGCACTGAGTTAATAAGTTAGTCCCAAAAAATATATAAAAGGCATGCAAAACATCCAAAGTTTGACAAGATAATAGCATGAAACCATCAAAAATTATAGATACGTTGGAGACATATCAAGCATCCCCAAGCTTAACTCATGCTTGTCCTCGAGTAGGGAAGTGATAAAGAATGAATTTTTGATGTGGAATGCTACCTAGCATAGTTGTCCTTTGCAACTTCTTTCATGTGGCATGAGTGTTCAGATCCGTGAGATTTAAAACAATAGTTTGCTATTGACATGAAAACAATAATACTTCAAGCAAACTAGCAAGGTAATCATGAACTTTCAAAATAACAAGGCCAAGAAAAGTTATCCCTACAAAATCATATAGTTTGGCTATGCTCCATCATCCTCACACAACTAATGTAAATCATGCACAACCCCGATATTGGCCAAGTAATAGTTTTCGCACTTCTACTTTCTCAAACTTTTTATAACTATCACGCAATACATGAGCGTGAGCCATGGATATAGCACTATAGGTGGAATAGAGTGTGGTGGTGGTTGTGAGACAAAAAGGAGCAGATGGTCACATTGACTCGGCGTATCAAAGGGCTATGGAGATGCCCATTAATAGATATCAATGTGAATGAGTAGGGATTGCCATACAAGGGATGCACTAGAGCTATAAGTATGTGAGAGCTCAAGAGTAGAACTAGTGGGTGTGCATCCAACTTGCTTGCTCACGAAGACCTAGGGAAATTTTGAGGAAGCCCATCATTGGAATATACAAGCCAAGTGATATGATAAATATTCCCACTAGCATATGGTAGTGACAAAGCAAGAAGCTCTCAATCATGAAGAACATGGTGCTATTATGAAGCACAAGCGTGGAAAAAGATAGTAGCGTTGTCCCTTCTCTCTTTTTGTCTCTTTTTTTATTTGGGCTCTTAGGCCTTTTTTTGGGGCTCTTTGGCCTCTTTTTTTATTCCTCACATGGGACAATGCTCTAATAATAATGATCATCACACTTTTATTTACTCACAGCTCAAAGCTTAGAACGATGATGACTCCATAGGAAATGCCTCCGGCAGTGTACCGGGATGTGCAACGATCTAGCTTGGCGTATGACGTTGAAACATCTCGCTAGCTATCTTACGATCATGCAATGGCAATATGAGAGTGAAGTCACAAGTCATGAGACGGAACGGTGGGAGTTTCATGGCAATATATCTCGGAATGGCTATGAAAATGCCATAGTAGGTAGGTATGGTGGCTGTTTTGAGGAAGGCATATAGTGGGTTTGTGTACCGACGAAAGTTGCGCGGCACTAGAGAGGCTAGAAAAGGTGAAAGGTGAAAGTGCATCTATACCATGGACTCACATTAGTCATGAAGAACTCAAATACTTGTTGCCAAAGTTTTTATTAGTAATCAAAACAAAGTGTTAAATGCATACTCCTAGGGGAAGGGTTGGTAGGTTTTAACCATCGCGCGATCCCGACCTCAACACAAAGGATGACAATCAATAGATCAATTATGCTCCGACTTCCTAACATAGCGGTTCACCATACGTGCATGCTACGAGAATCACTAACTTCAACATAAGTATTTCTAGATTCACAACACCCTACTAACATAACTCTTAATATTACCAAATCCACGCCTCAAAACTAATTGAGAGGAATCAAAACTTCTCTTTCTACTCAATGCACATGAAGATGGAGGTTTTTGTATCCTCTTTGGGTACCTATCACCTTTGGGACTACTTTCATAGCATGAGCCAACTACCAAGTCACTCACCACCGTGCTCTAAAAGATCTAAGTGAAGCACATAGAGCAAAATTATCTAGCTCAAAAAATATAAGTGAAGCACTATGAGCATTCTAGCAAAATCACGATGAGTGCATGTCTCTCTCTAAAGGTGTGCAGCAAGGATTATTGTGACACAACAAAAAGAAAAGACTCCCACGATACAAGACGCTCCAAGCAAAACACATATCATGTGGTGAAGAAAAATATAGCTCCAAGTAATGTTACTGATGGATTGAAGACGAAAGAGGGGATGCCTTCCCGAGGCATCCCCAAGCTTAGGCTTTTTGGTGTCCTTGAATTTGGCTTGGGATGCCTTGGGAATCCCCAAGCTTGAGCTCTTTCCACTCCTTACCTCTTTGTCCATGAGAACATCACCCAAAACTTGAAAACTTCACAACACAAAACTTAAACAGAAACTCGTGATAACATTAGCACAAGAAAACAAACTACCACCTCTTTAGGTACTGTAGCAAACTTGAATTCTATCTATATTGGTATTGGGCTACTGTATTCTCACTTTTCCATGTCTAGTACCCCCCTATACTATCCATAGTTTCGTCAAAACAAGCTACCAACTCAACAAAAATAGAATCTGTCAAAAACAGACCAGTCTGTAGCAATCTGTATACTTCATATACTTCTGGTACCTCAAAAATTCTGAAAAATGACGACTGCTTGAGAAAAAGGCATATCAACCAGCAGCAAAAATAATAAAATCAAAATCTCTTTCTGAATAAAAATGAAAAATCATCTCGTGAGCGAGAAGTTTCTGTCTTTTTCCAGCAGGATCAAACAACCATTACCAAGACTAGTCATAAAGGTTTTGCTTGGCTCAAACACAAAAAGAAACACAAAAAAACAATCACAACAGAATTATGATAGTGTGGACGCAACAAAACAGAAAGAAAAAGAAATAAATTCATTGGGTTGCCTCCCAACAAGCGCTATTGTTTAACGCCCTTAGCTAGGCATAATAGCGATAGAATCACGTATCATCGTCTTTGGTGCTCAAACCATAAGTAGCGTGATCACTTATCATCTTAAGGTTTTCATATTTCTTGCTAGATGATTCACCACTATTTTTGGGAACAAAAACATACTTGGTGACCTTATTGTGGGCAAAGTTTGGAGTATTCTGCACAGCGGCAAAAGAGGAACCCAAGTTGGTTATAACATCCCCTAGTTTGCCAATCCTAGCGGAATCATAACCTAGCTTTTCGTTAACTGTGGGTTCCTTCTCCTTTAAATTTTTCAAAACCATTCCCACCTTGGATCCGTACTGAGTGATTTGATGGTGGATCTTTTTATCCAAATTCTCAATGAGTTCGATCGTAGCAACTTTTTTTCAATGACGTCTAGCCTACGCATCACATGTTCCAGAGTTAAGGTAGTTCCATTAACCATGAGTGGGGGTGAGCCTACCAAATTTATTACAGCTCTGTAAGAATCAACGGTATGGCTACCCAAGAAATTTCCACCTACGATGGTGTCAAGAATATACCTATTCCAAGGAGAAACACCCACATAAAAACTGTGAAGCAGGACGGTAGTGGATTGCTTATGAGTATATCTACTCTGAGCATTGCAAATCCTATACCAAGCGTCCTTTAAGTTTTCTTCCTCAATTTGTTTGAAACTGAGGACTTCGCTCTCGGGAGTATCATTCGAAATGGTGGATCTAGCCATGATGACAGGTAGACCATCCCAAACAGATGAACAGAAGGCAAGCGAGAGAAAAGGGCGAACGAAAAGGTGAACGCAAAAGGCAAACGAAAAAGGCAAATTGGTGAAGTGGGGGACAGGAAAATGACAGGCAACTGGCAAACAAAGTAAATTCAAGAGATGAGTTTGCGACACTTACTTGGATGAGTTCTTGACTTGATCCTGCCCGGCAACGGCGCCAGAAATTCTACTGCTAGAGCAACAAAAGTCCTTCCCCGGCAACGCCAGGAATTCTTCTTGCTACTTCTCTTGCTTGCGTCGGTTTTTCCCTTGAAGAGGAAAGGGTGATGCAGCACAGGAGCAGTAAGTATTTCCCTCAGTTTGAGAACCAAGGTATCAATCCAGTAGGAGAATCTCGTCAAGTCCAAAGTTCCTGCACAAACACAAAGAGCTTGCACCCAACGCTATAAAGGGGTTGTCAATCCCTTCAAGTTCAATTGCAAAGTGAGATCTGAAGGCGGAAAGTGCAACGAAGAAAAAGTGTAAGGCTGAAAATATGGTGTGGAGTAGACCCGGGGGCCATAGTGTTCACTAGAGGCTTCTCTCAAAATAGCAAATATTACGGTGGGTGAACAAATTACCGTCGAGCAATTGATAGAACCGTGCAAAGTCATGACGATATCTAAGGCAATGATCATACATATAGGCATCACGTCCGAGACAAGTAGACCGATACTTTCTGCATCTACTAGTATTACTCCACACATCGACCGCTATCAAGCATGCATCTAGTGTATTGAGTTCATGACGAACAGTCCCGCCTTAAGCAAGATGACATGATGTAGAGGGATAATCTCAAACCAATGATGAAAACCCCATCTTTTTAGCCTTGATGGCAACAACATGATGCGTGCCTCGCTACCCCTTCTATCACTGGGTGAGGTCACCGCATGGTATGAACCCAAAACCAAGCACTTCTCCCATTGCAAGAATCATATATCTAGTTGGCCAGACAAAACCCACAACTCGAAGAGAATTACAAGGATATGAAATCATGCATAAGAGAGATCAGAAGAAACTCAAATAAGATTCATAGATAATCTGATAATAAATCCGCAATTCATCGGATCTCGACAAACACGCCGCAAAAGAAGATTACATCGGATAGACCTCCATGAAGATCATGGAGAACTTTGTATTGAAGATCCAAGAGAGAGGAGAAGCCATCTAGCTACTAGCTATGGACCTGTAGGTCTATGGTGAACTACTCACGCATCATCGGAGAGGTCATGGTGTTGGTGAAGAAGCCCTCCGTGTTCGAATCCCCCCTCTGGCAGGGCACCAGAACGTGCCCCAGATGGGATTTTCCGGAGACAGAAGCTTGCGCCGGCGGAAAAGTACTTTCGATGATCTCCTGATTTTTTCTGGGATTTTAGGGAATATATAGGCACAAAACCTAGGGCAGAGGTGGCCCAGGGAGCCCAAAGCCAGGGAGGCATGCCCCCCTGGCCGCGGCTAGGGGGCTTGTGGGGTCCCTACAGGCCCCCTGCCCTGATTCTCCGGCTTCCCGATCTTTTTCTGTTTCGGAAAAAAATCTTTTTGGCGGTTTCATTCCGTTTGGACTCCGTTCAAAATCCTCCTCTGAAAGGGGTCAAAAACATGGAAAAAACAGGAACTGGCACTTGGCACTGAGTTAATAAGTTAATCCCAAAAAATATATAAAAGGCATGCAATACATCCAAAGTTTGACAAGATAATAGCATGAAACCATCAAAAATTATAGATACGTTGGAGACGTATCAGATCCCTTCCTGCCGAAACGATAAGGGAAGAGGACCGGGCCTCCACTATATATAGAGGATAGGTTACTTCGTAGAGAAGGACCCGAGATCCATTCATTCACCCACTAGCATCAGACATAGCCACCCATCCTCCGGAGGCTCACGAGCACTGTACTAGTTCATCCACCAACCTCCACGAGAGGCAATCCACCAAAGCAGGAGTAGGGTATTACGCTTCCCAGCGGCCCGAAGCTGGGTAAACTGCCGTGTTTTGTGTCTTCCTCACCATCGAGTGAGTTCCTTGCCATTCTTAGCGAGTAGCAATCTAGGTGAGGCGAGCCAACGAGAGATCTTCGTACACGCCCCTGAGTTTGAATCTTTAGGGTTTTGTGGAGCCTGAAATCCGACATTTGGCGCGCCAGGTAGGAGGCGTATCAAGGTTTCATCCAAGCTCCGCCTTCACCAAGCTTGCTGCTCCAGTGGCTGACACTCGCCGGACTCGTGCCGAACACCACGCCACCTCGCCGGGCTAGCGCTGAGCGCCGAGCACGACCACCAACGGCCGCTGGTCCCCGACGGTGGACGACGTCCTGGCGAGCAGGGCCGCCCATGCAGTCGCGTGCATCATCGGAGGATCGGAGGCACCACCTTCCGGTCGTCACATCAAGTGTTTCCTATAGCGCGAAGGGGCGGTTCTCCCAAGGCCCGGGCCCATGGAACGTCGCTTATGGCCGGAGGTCAACATCACCTTCCGCCCCGACGACCACCCCAAGTCGACGACTGTCGTCGGGACACTTCCTATGTTGTGCAAGCCGACCATATCCGGTGTGGCCTTCTCCAAGACCCTCACTGATGGCGGCGTGGGCCTCAATGTCATCTCAGTAGAGGCCTTCGACGCACTGCGGTTTACCCCAGAGCAGCTTGCACGTTCAAGGCCCTTCTCTGGGGTGGTGGCAGGATCTGTTACCCGTGTGGGGCAGATTCGCCTCCCCGTCACCTTCGGCACTCGCTCCAACTTGTGAACCAAGCAGATCGACTTCGATGTCGCCCACTTCCACCTTCCATACAACGCAATACTCGGCTACCCCGCCCTCGCGCAATTCATGGAGGCAACGCACCCAGGCTACAACGTCATCAAGATGCGCGGGAGCAAAAGCGTACTCACCATCGTGGGGGATGTCAAGGACGCGTCTCGGGTACTCGAGCACTCCCACAAGGCCACGGCCGCAGCACGCGCTAACCTCAGGGGCGCGGCGCATGCCACGGAGGACCCCAGGAATGTCCCCGACACCGCACCCGTGAAGAAGAAACCATTCTCCCAGGATCGGGTGGAAACGAAGCAAGTACCGGTGACTGAAGGGAGGTCGGCTCCCACCTTCAGCATCGGTGCAAACCTCCCCCAAGACCAAAAGAAGGCATTGATGGGTTTCCTCAGGGCGAACAAGGATGCGTTCGCCTGGAGCGCCTCCGACCTGGTGGGGGTCCCGAGGGACGTCATTGAGCACCATCTCATGGTGTGCCCGAACGCGCACCCAGTGAAGCATAAGGCAAAGAGGCAAGCCCTCAGGCGTTCATCACTGAGAAGTTGTGCAAGCTAAAGGAGGGAGGGTACATTCGATAGGTATACTATCCACAGTGGGTGGCCAACCCGGTGGTCATCCCGAAGAAGTGCGGGAAGGAGCGCATGTGCATCGACTTCACGAGCCTCAACAAGGCTTGCCCTCAGGACCTGTTCCCGCTACCATGCATCGACCAGATCATGGATTCCACTGCGGATTGCTATCTCCTGTGCTTCCTGGATGCATTCTCGGGCTACCACTAGATCAAGATGGCGGTGGAGGACGTCGAGAAGACACCCTTCCTCTCCCCGTGTGTGGTATACTGCTACGAGTGCATGCCCTTCGGGCTGCGGAATGCCGGGGTTACCTTCCAATGGTTGATGCACATCACTCTAGGACCGCAGCTCGGGAGGAACGCAGAGGCCTACGTCGACGACATCGTGGTCAAGTCAAGGCAGGAAAAAACCACGGTGGAGGACTTGGAGGAGACCTTCGCCAGTCTAAGAGAGGTGAACCTAAAGCTCAACCCCGAGAAGTGCGTCTTTGGGGTCCCGTCAGGCAAACTGCTCGGTTTCCTGGTATCACACTGGGAATCGAGGCAAACCCGGTGAAGGTCAATGCCATAAACAAGATGAGCGCGCCCACAACCCTCAAGGAGATGCAGAAGTTGGCAGGATGCGTTACTCCCTTGGGTTGATTCATCTCCAAGCTCGACAAGCAGGCCCTGCCTTTCTTCAAGATCATGAAAAGAAAGGGGCCCTTCGAATGGACCCTGGAGGCCGACGCAGACTTTGATGAACTCAAGCAATACCTCACGAGGTCGTCGGTCATGGTGGCACCTCGCCTTCGGGAGCCTCTACTTATGTACCTTGCTGCCACCCCCACTCCGCCAGTGTTGCGTTGGTGGCAGTAAGGGAGGAGCGAACAAGCAAGGGTGCCACTTCGGGAAATCCCGGCGGGCCCCCACCCGCGGAGTCTGGGGACTCAAACGGCTCGCAGACTCCGATTCCCTCTCACGCACAGGGACCTCGGGCGCAGACCACAGGGTTGGCCCAGGACATGCCCAACCCTCCTGAGGCCCTGGCCCCTCCCCTGGACCGCGGGGAGCTCGAACCTCCTAAGCTCGCCAAGGAGCATGAAGCCCCGGAGGGCCGCATCCTCGTCGAGCACCCATTATACTTCGGCAGCACGGTGCTGCGGGATGCGCGCTCGCGCTATCCCATGCAGCAAAAGCTCCTTCTAGCGCTCCTCGTTGCCTCACGCAAGCTGCGCCACTACTTCCAGGGGCACCCAATCCAGGTTGTCTCTGCCTACCCCTTAGAGAAGACCCTGCACAACCCGAACGCGGCGGGAAGGGTTGCCGAATGGAATATCGAGCTTCAGGCCTTCAACATCGAATTCAGCACAACCAGGGTCATCAAGGGACTGGCCCTGGCGGACTTCGTGGGGCAGTGGAGGGACGCGCCAGACTGGGGGCTGGAAGGGAGCCAATCTCTTGCCCCTGGTGAGGATGCACCTGAGGGATGGACCATGCACTTCGATGGAGCCTTCACACGCAGGGGAGCCGGGGCTGGAGTCGTGCTCACTTCCCTGACGGGAGACAAGCTCCGCTACGCCATACAGCTCTGCTTCCAGCGTGGGGAGAAGTTCTCCAACAACATAGCGGAGTACGAATTCCTCATCGTGGCCTCAAGGCGGCGGTAGCCTTGGGGATCCGGTGCCTCGCCATGATGGGTGACTCCCAGCTTCTCGTCAACTTCTCCAACAAAGAGTACACGCCCAATGACGAGCACATGGAGGCGTATGTGCAAGAGGTACGTAAGATTGAGAAACGTTTTGAGGGCGTGGAGCTGTAGCACGTCCCGCATGACGAGAACAAGGAGGCGGACGACATCGCCAAAAGAGCTTCATGTCACGAGGCTCAAGATCCAAGCGTCTTCGAGGAGAGAATCTTCAAGCCTTCCGCGACACCGTCACCCGAGGGCCAGGCGCCACAAGGAGAGGAGCTCCCCCCAGCACCACCCTCGGGGGCTCCGGATTGCGGTCATCCCTCGGGGGCTCGACTGCTCTTGGCCCTCGAAACGCAAGCCGATGATTGGATGCAGGAACTCGGGGCATACCTGCTCCACGACACGTTGCTGGAGAAGGAGGAAGACGCGGAGCGCGTAGCACGACAAGCCTCGACCTACTACTTGCGGGACGGTGACTTGTACCGCAGGCACCCGAATGACGTCGCGCTGCGGTGCATCTCCAGGGAGAAAGGGCGCGAACTACTGGCCAACGTCCACGGAGGGGACTGTGGGCATCACTCCTCTTCGGGCACGCTCGCAGGTAAGGCATTCAGGTCAGGCTTCTACTAGCCTACAACGTTGGACGACACCACCGAGCTGGTTTGGTCTTGCGAGGCCTGCCAGTTCCACGCTAAGCATATTCACCAGGCCACGCAGGGCCTCGAGAACATTCCGCTTTCCTGGCCCTTTGTTTTCTGCGGACTAGACATACTGGGGCCCTTCCCGCGGGCGGCGGGCAGCTTCGCTACGTCCTCGTCATCAACAAATTCACCAAGTGGACGGAGGTGGAGCCCGTGCGCACCATCCCTGTCGGGTCGGCCATCAAATTCATCAAGGGCCTCGTGAGCCGCTTCGGCGTCCCCAAATGCATCATCACCGACAACAGTTCGTAGTTCACCATCAACTATTCAAGGTTTATTGTGCAAACCTGGGAACGCAGATATGCTATGCATCGGCGGCCCACCCGCGGAGCAATGGCCAGGCGGAGCGCGCCAACGCAGAGGTCCTGCGAGACCTCAAGGTGAGGAGCTTCAAGAAGAAGCTTGAAGCTTGCGGCCGGGGTTGGGTCGACGAGCTTCCGTTGGTGTCATGGTCCATCCGCACCACCGCGACTAAGCCCACCGGCGAAACCCCTTTCTTCCTCTTCTACGGAGCCGAGGCGGTCCTTCCCCACGAGATCAAGCACCGATCCCCGCGGGTCATGGCATTTGATGAGGAGCGTCAGGAGGCTGCGCGGGGGACGGACCTCATGCTTGGAGAGGAGGCACGCCGTCGGGCCTCACTCCGAGCCGCGAGGTACCAACAGGCCTTGCGGCGCTATCACTGCCGCAACATCCGCTCCAAGACCCTTGAAGTCGGCAACCTTGTCCTAAGGCGGGTTCAATCTAGGGAGGGCTTGCATAAGCTCTCGCCCATGTGGGAGGGACCGTTCTGGGTCGCCCATGTCTCCAGGCCTGGCGCCATGCGCCTGGAGACTCAAGACGGAGTTCGCATCGAGAACGCCTGGAACATCCAACATCTTCGGAAGTTCTACCCCTAACGCCTCTGCATCAACTCTGCACCGACTCTGTATCATCCTTCAATTCTTCCAGAACCTACTTTATCCCGTGACACTCTCACGTAATAATGAGCCGAGGCTGTGTAAGCACAGGCCCCCCCGAGGATGCGGAAGGGGTCCATCCCACGCCTAGTGGAAGCCCTACGCTCCGCGCTCGGGAGGAGACGGAGGCAATCAACACAGTCCACCAATGACTTCTGGAATCAGGCACCTATGCCTCGGGGGTAGGGACACTCGCGAGGCCAAAGCATCCTCGCGATCTCCCGGATACACCCCCACCGTGACACTCTAACGTAATAACGAGCCGAGATTGTATATGCCCAGGGCCCCCCGAGGACGCGGAAGTGGTCCATCCCATGCCTAGTGGAAGCCCTATGCTCCGCGCTGGGGGGAGATGGAGGCTAGTAAATAGATTAGACACCGGACACGGCTTTCATTTGCTTTCTTTTTGGCTTGTATTTGTTGATGTTTACGGAATCAAACTCGGGGCCTTTCCAAATGAAGTATCTTCGAAAACCCGTTTTCTTGGCCGTTCTTCAAGCACACTCTCTTCTTTTGAGTCGAGCTTCCGCCCCACCGCTTGTACCCCGCGAGCGGGGGGTGGGGGCACGGTGTTGACACCTCATCAAGGCCTTGGCGCCCAGACCCTCGCGTGGCACTCACGGACGAGTCAGCAGACTCATGCCACCTGATACTCGCTCAAGAGTCCCATTTACGGCTCGGCGCACCATCCTGGAGGGGGAACAAAACTTGGTCTTTTCTTACAACACTTATTTGTCTTAGGACAGCTTGAGCGCCTAAGGGGGCTCCTGAGCATCGCGCCTCAGGAGCCTCACCGGTCACAAAGCCACTTGGCCACCCTGGTGCCGTCTTCGGTCGGTATCAGGGGTGTCAGGGCCTTGCCCCGGGAGGGACGACCTTGGTAACGGGTCGCACCTCACGACGGTAGGGTAATGTGTGGGACCGGGACCTGCCGATGCAGAGCTTCCTGAATGCAGACTCGGGATCTCCAGAAATCAGACCCTTCAAATCTAGAAAGCATAATCTCCGGGGGCCTCTTGGACGTCTAAGGGGGCTCCTGAGCATCGCGCCTCAAGAGCCTTACCGATTGCAAAGCCACTTGGTCGTCCTGGTGCCGTCCAGGCACATTCGGTCGGTGTCAGGGGGTCAGGGCCTGGCCCCATGAGGAACGACCTTGGTAAGGGTTGATACGTCTCCAACGTATCTATAATTTTTTATGGTTCCATGCTATTATCTTGTCAAACTTTGGAAGCTTTGTATGCCTTTTATATATTTTTTGGGACTAACTTATTAACTCAGTGCCAAGTGCCAGTTCCTGTTTTTTCCGTGTTTTTGACCCTTTTCAAAGGAAAATATTAAACGGAGTCCAAACGGAATAAAACTTCCGAAAATATTTTTTCCGGAATAGAAGATACGCAGGGGGCGTGAGAACCAAGGCAGAGACCACCACGGGAGGCCACAAGCCCCCTAGGCGCGGCCAGGGGGGGCCGCACTTAGCAGGCTTGTGCCCCCCTGTGGCTCGTCTGCCCTACTTCTTCCGCCTATAAATCACCGAAAAATCCAAAACCACGGGAGAGATCCACGAAAATACTTTTCCGCCGCCGCAAGCTTCTGTCTCCGCAAGATCCCATCTGGGGCACGTTCTGGTGCCCTGCCGGAGGGGGGATTCAGATACGGAGGGTTTCTTCATCAACACCATTGCCTCTCCGATGATGCGTGAGTAGTTCACCATAGACCTTCGGGTCCATAGCTAGTAGCTAGATGGCTTCTTCTCTCTCTTGGATCTTCAATACAAAGTTCTCCATGATCTTCATGGAGATCTATCCAATGTAATCTTCTTTTGCGGTGTGTTTGTCGAGATCCGATGAATTGTGGATTTATGATCAGATTATCTATGAATCTTATTTGAGTTTCTTCTGATCTCTTATATGCATGATTTCATATCCTTGTAATTCTCTTCGAGTTGTGGGTTTTGTTTAGCCAACTTGATCTATGATTCTTGCAATGGGAGAAGTGCTTGGTTTTGGTATCATACTGTGCGGTGACCTCACCCAGTGACAGAAGGGGTAGCGAGGCACGCATTGTGTTATTGCCATCAAGGGTAAAAAGATGGGGTTTATATCTATTGCACGAATTCATCCCTCTATATCATGTCATCTTGCTTAAGGCATTACTCTGTTCATCATGAACTCAATACACTAGATGCATGCTGGATAGCGGTCGATGTGTGGAGTAATAGTAGTAGATGCAGAAAGTATCGGTCTACTTGTCTCGGACGTGATGCTTATATGTATGATCATTGCCTTAGATATCATCATGACTTTGCGCGGTTCTATGAATTGCTCGACAATAATTCGTTCACCCACCGTAATATTTGCTATTTTGAGAGAAGCATCTAGTGAACACTATGGCCCCCGGGTCTACTTCACATCTTATTTTCAGCCTTATACTTTTACTTCGTTGCACTTTCCGCATTCAGATCTCACTTTGCAATCAATCTTGAAGGGATTCACAACCCCTTTATAGCGTTGGGTGCAAGCTCGTTTGTGTTTGCGTAGGTACTCTGGACACTTGGCTTGATTATCCTACTGGATTGATACCTTGGTTCTCAAAACTGAGGGAAATACTTACTGCTATTGTGCTGCATCACCCTTTCCTCTTCAAGGGAAAAACCAATGCACTCAAGAGGTAGCAAGAAGAATTTCTGGCGCCGTTGCCGGGGAGGATCAAGTCAAGAATAGTCTCACATCAACGTGTCAATCTCTGGCACCGGGGATTATTCTAAGTGAAGCTTATCCAAGTAAGTGTCGCAAACTCATCTCTTGCATTTACTTTTTTGCCTCTCGTTTTCCTCTCCCCCACTTGTGAAATACAAAAATTTACAAAAATATTTGCCTTTTTCGTTCGCCCTTTTCTCTCGCTTGCTTTCTGCTCGTTTGTGTGCTTGTCTGCTTGCTGAAGTCACCATGACTGAAAACACCAAACTTTGTGACTTCTCGAATACTAATAATAATGATTTTATTAGTACTCCGATTGCTCCCACCACTAGTGCGGAATCATACGAAATCAATGCTGCTTTGCTGAATCTTGTTATGAAAGAGCAATTCTCCGGCCTTCCTAGTGAAGATGTTGCATCCCATCTTAATACCTTCATTGAGCTTTGTGATATGCAAAAGAAGAAATATGTGGATAATGATGTGATTAAATTGAAGCTATTTCCGTTCTCGTTGCGAGATCGAGCAAAAACTTGGTTTTCGTCTTTGCCCAAAAATACTATTGATTCTTGGAACAAGTGCAAAGATGCTTATATATCCAAGTATTTTCCGCCGGCTAAGATTATCTCTCTCCGTAATTATATCATGAATTTTAAGCAACTTGATCACGAACATGTTTTACAATCTTGGGAGAGAATGAAATTGATGATTAGAAATTGTCCCGCTCATGGTTTGAGTCTTTGGATGATTATACAAATCTTCTACGCAGGTTTGAATTTTGCTTCTAGAAATATCTTGGACTCCGCCTCTGGTGGAACGTTCATGGAAAACACATTAGGAGAATCCACAAAACTCCTAGACAATATCATGAAAAACTATTCTCAGTGGCACACTGAAAGGTCACCTACTAGTAAAAAGGTACACGCTATAGAAGAAATTAACTCGTTGAGTGCTAAGATGGATGAGTTAACGAAATTGTTTGCTAGTAGTAAAGGTGCTCCTTTAGATCCAAATTATATGCCCTTGTCTTCCTTGATTGAGAGTAGCAATGAGAGCTTGGACGTTAATTTTGTTTGTAGGAATAATTTTGGCAACAACAATGCTTTTAGAGGAAACTATATTCTTAGGCCTTTTCCTAGTAATCCCTCTAATAACTTTGGCAACTCCTACAACAATGCTCATGGAAATTACAGTAAATTACCCTCTGATCTAGAGAGTAATATCAAAGAGTTTATCAACTCGCAAAAGATTTTCAATGCGTCCATAGAAGAAAAACTACTCAAAATTGATGATTTGGCTAGGAGCGTTGCTAGAATGTCTATTGATACTGATGCTTTGAAAGTTAGATGTGATCCTCCCAAGATCAATATGGATGAAACTTTGAAAGCTATGCGTGTTTCCATGAATAAGTGTCACACCCAAGATGCGACCCTATCCTCAATTTGGCACGAGGGCCTCGTCACGGATAGAAGCGCATCTCGTCGTGTCGCAAGAATGGATATCGTTACAAGTAATGTACTGAAAAGAAGAAATATATATATATATATATATATATACAGAGTTGGCTTACACTCGCCACAAGCTACATCAGAGTCACATCAGTACAATACATCAACATCATGAAGAAGAGCAGGGTCCGACTAAGGACGAAAACAAACGAGAAAAGAAGAACAACGTCCATCCTTGCTATCCCAGGCTGCCGGCCTGGAACCCATCCTAGATCGATGAAGAAGAAGAAGAAGCAACTCCAAATGATCAATCAACGTGCTCGCGTCAAGTAACCTTTACATGTACCGGCAACTGGTGTTGTAGTAATCTGTGAGCCACAAGGGACTCAGCAATCTCATTTCCAAAGGTATCAAGACTAGCAAAGCTTAATGGGTGAGGTAAGGTTAAGTGGTGAGGTTGCAGCAGCGGCTAAGCATCATATATGGTGGCTAACTTACGAGTACAAGAAATAAGAGGGGGGGGGGAGATCTACGCATAACGGACGTGAACTACTGATGATCAAATGAATGATCCTGAACACCTACCTACGTCAGACATAACCCCACCGTGTCCTCGATGGGAGAAGTAACTCACGAAAGAGACAGTCACGGTTATGCACATAGTTGGCATATTTTAATTAAGTTAACTTCAAGTTATCTAGAACCAGTGTTAAACAAAGTTTCCACGTTGCCACATAACCGCGAGCACGGCTTTCCGAAAAGATTTAACCCTGCAGGGGTGCTCCAACTAGTCTATCACAAATTACCACAAACCGTATAGAAATCCTCAATCACGAAGCTCGCGATCTCGTCAGATTCCCTAGTGGAAAACCTCAACTCCGAGATTACCCAAAGCATCACCGGAATCCCGATGCACAAGATATTCCATCAAAGGTAAAACCTAATCCAGCAAGGCCGCCCGACGTGTCGACGATCCCGATAGGAGCCGCGTATCTCGTTCTCAGGACACGACGGATGAGCGATGGTTACCACGCCAAACGCCGAGTTGCCCCGGGTAGCGTTAATAAGCTGCTCTGTTTTGGACCAACACTGACGAGGACCACTGGCCCGGGAGTTGATTAAATTTCCTCGGGTTAATTACTCCCTATGCAGTTCATTAGTTGTTAGGCAAATGTAGTACCAAAGTTGGGCCTTGCCAGATTAGCTTTAATCTAAAACGAATTATCAAGGGGTTCCCCATAACAACCCCGATCGTGTTAGGAGCGCTCATTTATGGAACATAAGACCGGTAGCCGAAAACTAAGGGGGCAAAGGTGGAACAAAACACCAGGCTAGAAAGGCCGAGCCTTCCACCTTTTACCAAGTATATAGGTGCATTAAATCAAATAGCATTTAATATGGTGATATGACAAGGAACCCATGTTTTCACATGGAAGCAACTACACCTGCAACTAGCAACGCTAACAACATGGTTAAGCAAGCAGTAACATAGCCAATCAGTGGTTTGCTAGGTCGAACAGGTTGAAGGTTTCATGGCATTGTAGAGAGGCTGATATTTTAACATGTGGTAGGCAACGAGACATAATCGATAGAAGCGATAAAACTAGCATGGCAATGATAGTAATGGTATCTGGGGAAATGGTCATCTTGCCTGAGATCCCGCTTGGAAGAAGAACAACTCCGAGAATTCCGCGAACCAATGTAGTCGAACGGGTCCTCACATTCTGACACGCTTGCGGAACTCTATCGAGACGTAGCAAACCGGAAACAAACATCAACACAATATTCACCACACGATGCACAACATGATGCACAACCTACTATGATGCATGATTAGTTCACTGATTCAAGGCATGGCATGGCAATTCACCTCACGCAAACACTACACATTAAGTGAAGTTCGATATGCAACGAGTTGCATATCGACGAAACTCCACATTTAATTGTTTAGTTCACTCCCGTTTAATTTACACGACAATATTAAATTGTTGTTAACATGGCAAGGCGTGAAGCGAGTGATTCTACATGACATCCTAGACGTTAACACGCAGAACATAGATCGAAGCTAAGTTACAAGAGACATGCAACACAAGTTTATATGCCATGAATGCGTCATGCATGCAAGTTCATAACAACATGGCAAGAAGAGAAAGAAGCATGTGTCGCCACGGCGAGCGAGAGGGAACTATGGCGGCAAGACGGCAACGAAGCCACGACAACGTTCCTATCCTATCCCGATAACTCGTCGAGATATCGTTCCAACGTATAGGAAGCATGTGCGGGAATGCTAAATAAAGATGGGGTGATCCCGCTACCGGGTTCCCATGTGTCAAGGGCGCGAAGAAAGAGAGACAACGTGCAACGGGCAAACATATGGCGCATACATACGATACAACTCATACACCACAAATACTCGGTTCACGACAACGTCCCATCGGTATACCTTCGAAGCGTGCATATCGGAGCGTATCGGTTCATAGCAGACGTCGTGGAAGTCGAGGTCGTCGTCTCATCGACGGTAGTCGTACTCTTGGCATCAGTAGACGGGTCTTCGGCGTCGGTACACGAACACGTTTCCGAAGAGGTCCGGGGGTCGTCGAGGACATCATGGGCGTAGTAGTGCTCGCGAACTTGTCGACGATCCACGGTGGCGGGGATGGTGCACGCGGTCTTCGGCGACGTAACCAGCGACAACAAATAGCAACGCGACGCAAGCAGCAAAGCGGCAGCAGGCAACCAACTACATGGCAAACTAGCACTATCTAGCAGTAGCTAGCTTGCAGCCTAGCATCAACAAACATCTAGCAGCCACCTAGCATACTACAGCAGGAGCCGGCAGCAACCAAGCTAGAATCTACTAACGGCAGCCAGCAGCCGCAACTAACAGCAACTAGCTATAGCAGCTAGTTACCTACAGCAAGAGCAACAACAACACGCGCAGCAAGCTAGCTAGCAGGAGCAACACGGCGACATGCAACAGCCAGCACCAGCCTAGCAGATTTAGCTAGCAGCAGCAAAACGCACGCAAACAGGCAGGCAGCAGCACATCGGCAATAGGCAAGCACAGTCACTGCTAGCAACCTGCAAGAGCATCTCCAAGCAGCAAGCTAGCATCTGCAGGAGGAGGCAATCAGCAGCCTCGGCAACATGCATCGGCCAGCAGCTATACCAGCTCAAACAGCAACAGCAACATCGGCTAAGCAATAGTATTATGCACGGCAAGCAAGCAGCATGGTGACTCCGTGTGACAACAGACCTTCCCTTGCAACGGCACCAGAAGAATGCTGCTAGCACTCCCAGGTAACGAAACTAGAAGAATGTTGTTGACGGCCCACCAGCGCGTGGGATCGTAGCAGTTTTCGAGGGTGGAGTATTCGATCCAAATTTGTTGATCGCCAAACACGAGGTGAGAGGATACTCTCGAGTATTAGCAGCTGAATATGTCGGATTCAACCACACCTGAAAGATTAGTATCTGCAAGCAAAGTATCAACAGCAAAGTAGTATGATAACAACGGTGTCAGAAACGATCTATTGTCGGTAGACTATTCCTAACTGTCGTATCAATGGCGCCAGAAGTTGCCACGTTGACGGAAATTGTCTGTTCCCATCAACGATCAACGAATCAAAATTGTAGCAGGTAGTAGCAGTGTAACGAGTAACAGCAGCGGCAAGGAACAACAGTAGTGACAGCGGTAGCAAGTAGCAACAGTAGCAAGCGACAGTACCAGCAGAGCAAGACAAGTAACAGCAGTAGCAGCAGAGCAAGACAAGTAACAACAGCAGTAGGACAAACTCATAGGCAATGGGTCGATGATTCGTTTGGATGATATTCATCATGCATCAGTTCTAACACGGAGAGATATGTGGCTAGCTCCCGTTCGTCAATATGATGTAGGCATGCATTCCGTGTGTCGTCATACGTGCTTAGGGAAAAGAACTTGCATGACATCTATTGTCCATCCCTCCCGTGGCAGCGGGGTCCAAAAGGATACTACGGGATATTAAGGTTCTCCTTTTAATAAATAACCGGAACAACGCATTAGCACTTGGTGAACACATGAACTCCTCAACCTATGATCATCATCGGGAGTGGTTCCGATTATTGTCACTTCGGGGTTGCCGGGTCATAACACATAGTAGGTAACTACAACTTGCAAGATCGGATCTGAAAACCACATACATTGGTGACAACATAATAATTTCAGATCTGAAATCATGGCACTCGGGCCCTAGTGACAAGCATTAAGCATGGCAAAGTAGTAGCAGCATCAATCTCAGAACATAGTGGATACTAGGGATCAATCCCCGTCAAAACTAACTCGATTACATGATAGATCTCATCCTACTCATCACTGCCCAGCGAGCCTACGAATAGATTACTCACGAACGATGAAGAGCTTCATGGAATTAGAGAGGGAAGAAGGTTGATGATGACGATGGCGACGATTTCCCCTCTCTGGAGCCCAAAATGGACTCCAGATCTGTCCTCTAGATGAAGAACAGGATGTGGCGGCGCCTCCGTATCGCAAACGCGACGAAATCTTCTCTTCTGATTTTTTTTCTGGGCGAAAGTGAATTTATAGAGCTGAGATTGGGGGCGGCAGAGCCATGTGGGCCCCACAAGTTTGGTTGTCGCGGGCAGGGGGGTGGCCGCGCAACATGGCTTGTGGCCCACTGGCCCACCCCCTCCGGTGGATCTTGGCGCAGATATTTTTCATATTTTCCATAAAAATTCTCCGTAAGTTTTCAGGATGTTCAGAGAACTTTCATTTCTGCACAAAAACAACACCATGGCAATTCTGCTGAAAACAACGTCAGTCCGGGTTAGTTCCATTCGAATCATGCAAATTAGAGTCCAAAACAAGGGCAAAAGAGTTTGGAGAAGTAGATACGACGGAGACGTATCAAACTCCCACAAGCTTAAAACCTTGCTTGT
Organism: Hordeum vulgare subsp. vulgare; assembly: GCF_904849725.1. Classification (NCBI taxonomy): domain Eukaryota; kingdom Viridiplantae; phylum Streptophyta; class Magnoliopsida; order Poales; family Poaceae; genus Hordeum; species Hordeum vulgare. The sequence goes on from NC_058520.1 coordinate 350,946,209, forward strand.
CCTCAAGCAACTCAGTTGACAAACTGAGAGAGAAAGAAAAACTTTGACAAACTCTTTTGATCTTCTTGTTGCAACTATGTCTAACTCATAACCAGAATTTCAGCAAGATCACAAGTTAATCACATAAGCAAGTGACACAAAGGTCTCACGGTAAACTAATATCAATGGCATAATCAGCTAGCGAGAAAATAATAATGAGTTTCAAATACCAACAATTCAATCAAAACAAGCCTGAAGCAATATGAATAGGTGGTATCTCGCTAGCTCTTTCTGAGACCGCAAAACATAAATGCACAACACTTTCAAAGATCAAGGGCTGACTAAACATTGTAATTCATAGCAACAAAGATCTAGTTATAGTCATACTCAATATCAATCAAAAGCAAAGCATAAAATGACTGAGGTGCTCTCTAATTGGTGCTTATATAAGAAGAGGATGACTCAACAGGAAAATAAATAGACTGGCCCTTCGCAGAGGGAAGCATTGATTTGCAGAGGTGCCAGAGCTCGAGCTTTGAAAACAGAGATAATAATTTTGGGTGGCATGCTTCCATTGTCAATGCAATGACCAAGAGTTCTCAATATCTTCCACGCTACTCATGCTATAGGTGGTTCCCAAACAGAAAAGTAAATTTTTAACTCCCCCACCACCAATCAATCACACTCCACGGCTAGCCGAATCCTCGGGTTCCGTCCATACTAACATCAATCCAGGGGGAGTCTTCTTTTACAGTTATGTTTTCGATTTAAGCGTGGAACTGGGCATTCCAATTACCGGCCCCTTTCTCGTGAATGACAGTGAATAAACACATGTTGAGGATAACACGCCTAGCATGGAAGATACCAATAGCCCCCTGTCACCACATGAGCGGTTCGGGCATGCAAAACAAATTATTTCTTGAAGGTTTAGAGAATGGCACATGCAAATTTACTTGGAACGGCAGGTAAATACCGCAAATAGGTAGGTATGGTGGACTCTCATGGGAAAACTTTTGGGTTTATGGAAGTGGATGCACAAGCAGTATTCCGCTTAGTACAAGTGAAGGCTAGCAAAAGACTGGGAAGCGACCAACTAGAGAGCAACAACGGTCATCAAGATGCAATGAGTTTGACTAACATGGAGTGCAAGCATGAACATGATATAAATCACCATGAACACGAACATCATAGAGGCTATGTTGATTTTGTTTCAACTACATGCATGAACATGCACCAATTCAAGCCACTTGAAACATTCAAAGGAGAATACCATCCTATCATACTACATCATAGTCATCTCAAAATCTATGTTGGCATTCAAGAAAAACCATTATAAGCTCCTAGCTAAATAAGCATGGCATCAGAAACTATGATCTCTAAGTTGTCATTGCAAACATGGTTCTCTCACAACAAAGCTGAATCTGGAACAACAAGCTAGTCATATTTACAAAAACAAAATAGATAGAGTTCATACCAGCTTTTACAGTCTCAGTCACTTCATCATATATCATCATTATTGCCTTTCACTTGCACGATTGAACGATGTGAACAATAGTAAGCGTGCTAGTGCATTGGACTAAGCTGAAATCTGCAGGCAAACACAAAGGAGAAGACAAAGTAATATGGCTCTTTGAAAGCTAAACGGGTATGCATGCAAGAGCCACTAAAATTGTAACCAATATCTTCTACCTTGACCAAAAGAAAAAGAAAATTATTTACACGAGAAAGCTCCCAACAAGCAAAAAGAAGGAAAATCTTTTTGGGTTTTCTCAAAAGTACACCAAACAAGAAAACAAGAAAATGAAAATAAACTAGCATGGATAATACAGTGGCAAAGTGTGAACACCGACGAACAAAGTGAAAGCATAAGCATGAATGTAAGGTCGGTGAGAACACGTACTCCCCCAAGCTTAGGCGTTTGGCCTAGCTTGGTTTACTCCCAAGGCGGGAAATAACCAGCTCCGGGATACTCTGGAGCAGACTGTGGATGCCACTGTTGTGTGAGCTCCTCTGGCTCCCACTGATAAACTGGCGTCTGGTACTCGACCGACGGCTCGGGCACGGGCACCTGTGGTTGGGCCAAGCCCCAATATGCGTAGATGTCCGAGGGCATAATAATGTACCTGCCTGCATGAAGATCAAACAAAGAAGGAATAGGCAAAGTAATAGTCTCTCGAGTACCCTGACTAAATACCAGGTTATAAATCATCCGTCTACTAGCATCTCTATCCAGAAAATCATGGCGAACCATGCTGTCATAATCCAGATATTTCTCAGGAAGAAGCATCTCTTCTTCCTCGCGAAGTCTAATGGGTATCTCGAAGTGTCTAGCAAGATGAGTAGCATAGATACCTCCATAGACGACACCTTTGGAACGGTTTGTGTTCAACCGCTGAGCTACTATAGCACCTAGGCTATAAGTCTTAGTGCTATAAAGGCCTTCGCGCAAAACCGCAAGGTTTGGAGAGCTAAGTGATCCAGCCTCCCCACGGCCAATCAAACATTTTCCCACAAATAATGAGAAGTACCGAAGCACAGGAAAATGTATGCTAGCAATTCTAGCGCGAGACACTCCTCTCTCCCCTCCAACAGCAATAGTACCTATGAAATCCTCCAGGTCCCGTGGACGAGGATCATGTATATCCCCAACATAAGGTAATTTGCATGCATTGCAAAAGTCCTGTAGTGTCATGCACTGGAGGATATCGTACAACATGAACTCAACCATGGGAGGATTCTTCCTTGGATAAAAGTTGAAGCTTTGAACGAAAATATTGGTGAGGAGGAGGTATTGTGAGCACTTATCTTCAACGAACACGGTAAGACCTACGTTCTCCACCAAGTGATAAAAGTCTTCATAAAGCCCGGCGGCGTGTAAAAATTCATCACTTGGCCACTCGCAAGCTCGAACTTCCGTGACTTGAGGAACCACGTACTTGGGGAGGTTCTTCTCATCCTCCTTGGGGTTACGGCTTGAAGATCCTCTCAAGAAGCTCCTCATCTTTTTCCTTTTCTAGCTCTGGAAAATTCTGAAATTTTTAGAGACTTCGAAAGAAAAGTGAGTAAAGATTAACCCAACTCGTAGCAACTACACCTACTAGTGCCTAGAGACCGTATCACGCGCTAAAACCACTTGGGACCAGCTAAAATCAACATTTCAAGCTCAAGAACAGGGTCACCAAGGTATCAAGAATACGCGAAGGATAAAGCACTAGAGCAAAAACTAATTGGACCAATGGAGGAGTCACTTACCAAGGAGTAATTTCCCCAAAACGGTTTGGAGAAAGGTGCTTTGAGCAAGGAGATCGAAAATCACAGCCAAATGAGCAAGAACATGGGTTTGAGCTGCGAAACAATTTTTCCTGCAGGAAGAAGAAGAGGATAGGAGCTGGAATGAGTGGAGGGGGCCCTTGTGGGCCCCACAAGCTTGCTCCCCGCGGCCAAGGGGGTACCCCGCGGTGACAGGGCTTGTGGCCCACTAGGGTGGGCCCCAGGCCAGCTCTCTGTCCCAGTATTTTTTAAATATTCCAGAAAAAATCATACTAGATTTTCAGGACCATCGGAAAACTTTTATTTTCCAGGTATTTTTCTCCGGGACGCTAAAACAGAAAACAGGAAAAACTAAACTAAACCTATCATTTTTCTTCTAAGCAAAATAAAGTGAAAGCTTAAAACAGAGGTATGTGACTCTTTGATTCATCCATTTCATGGTCATCGAAAGAAATCCGTCAATGGGGTTGATCAAATCCTTATGACAAAACTTTCTCGAATCGCAAGAGAGCACGGAGAATTTTCGAATAGCCACTAAGTCACCTCAATGGGGATATGTATCTCCCCAACAAGAATTCATACTTCATATTGACACAAGGAATAGGGCATTCAAAGCTCCCAATAAGAATTGATGAAGTTTTTTCGATAGCATTGATGCAATGTACTGGATATCATTTCTTCGGAAAGTGCACGGTATGCTCATTACCGTTGACATGGAATGTGACATTGCCTTTGTTGCAATCTATAACAGCCCCTGCAGTGTTTAAAAAGGGTCTTCCGAGGATGACCGCCATGTCATCGTCCTCAGGAATATCCAAGAGAACAAAGTCTGTTAAGATGGTGGTGTTAGCAACCACAATAGGCACATCCTCGCAAATGCCAACAGGGAAAGCAGTTGATTTGTCGGCCATTTGCAGAGAGATTTTAGTGGGTGTCAACTTATCCAGTTCAAGTCTATGATAAAGAGAGAGAGGCATAACACTAACTCCGGCTCCAAGGTCACATAAGGCAGTTCTTACGTAGTTTCCGTTAATGGAGCAAGGTATAGTGGGCACTCCGGGATCACCAAGTTTCTTAGGAGTTCCACCTTTGAACGTGTAATTGGCAAGCATGGTGGAGATCTCAAGATCTGGTATCTTCCGTTTATTTGTCACAATATCTTTCATATACTTGGCATATAGAGACATTTTGAGCATATCAACTAACCGCATCTGCAGAAAGACGGGTCTTATCATTTCAATGAAGCACTCAAAATCCTCATCATCCTTTTTCTTGGATGGCTTAGGAGGAAAGGGCATAGGTCTCTGAACCCATGGCTCTCTTTATTTACCATGCTTCCTAGCAGTGAAGTCATTCTTATCGTCTCTCTTAAGTTGTGGGTTATCAGGATTAACTGTAGGTTCAGTCTCCACACCCTTATCATTGCTAGGTTGAACATCGTTGTCCATATTGTCACCAGGTTCATGTTCATCACCAGATTGTGTTTCTGCATCAGACGCAGAAATATCATTTGGTTCTTCAGGCGTGACAGTATTTGGTGAACTCACATGCAGGTTTCTATCATCCTTCTTCTTCTCCTTAGGATGACTCGGTGCATCTGCATTAGTTCCTTGAGAATCTTGATCAATTCTCTTAGGATGACCTTCAGGATACAAAGGTTCCTGAGTCATTTTGCCTCCTCTAGTAATGACTCTGACAGAGTTGTCATTTAATTTATTGAGCAGGTCATTCTGAGCTTTAAGTACTTGTTCTACGTGAGTAGTAATCATAGAAGCATGTTTACTCAGAAGCTTCAGGTCATTGACGTTTCTGTCTACACAAGCACTTAAATGGCTAAGCATACAAGTACTTTGTTCCAAATGTCTGCCAATATAATCATTGAAACTCTGTTGTTTGGCAACAAAGTTGTCAAATTCATCAAAGCATAGGCTAGCAGGTTTATCAAAAGGAATATCACTCTCATCAAACCTACGCAGAGAATTTACTTCCACTACCTGTATCGAGTTATCGAGACCATGGATCTCTTCGATAGGTGGTAGATTTTTGACATCTTCAGATCTAATGCCTTTCTCTTGCATAGATTTCTTGGCTTCTTGCATATCTTCGGGACTGAGGAATAGAATACCTCTTTTCTATGGAGTTGGCTTAGGAGGTGGTTCGGGAATAGTCCAAGCATTATCGTTGATCATGATGTTATTCAGTAGAGTCTCATCTTGTTCTACAATTCGTTCCCTAAAAACACAACCGACACAACTATTTAGGTGGTCTCTAGAGGCATCGGTAAGTCCGTTATAGAGGATATCAAGTATCTCATTCTTCTTAAGAGGGTGATCAGGCAAAGCATTCTGTAGCTGGACGAGCCTACCCCAAGCTTGTGGGAGACTCTCTTCTTTGAGTTGAGCAAAGTTGTATATTTCCTGCAAGACAGCTTGCTTCTTATGGGCAGGGAAATATTTCTCACAGAAGTAATAGATCATATCCTGGGTACTATTCACACATCTAGGAGCAAGAGAAGTGAACCAGGCTTTAGTGTCATCCTTTAGAGAGAAAGGAAATAGCTTAAGGATATAGTAGTGGCGGATCTTCTCCTCACTAGTGAAAAGGGTGGCTATATCGTGTAGTTTGGTAAGATGGGCTACGACCGTTTTAGACTCATAACTGTGGAAAGGATCAGATTCGACTAGAGAGATCAGACACAGAATTCATAATCCTTATCGGTGATAAATATAGGTGAAGTGGCAAACTTCGGGTCGTATTTCATCCTAGCTTTCAGAGATTTTTCCTTCCACTTGAGAAGTAATTTCTCAGCGTCATAGGCATCCTTACATGCAAGAAAATCCTCAGCTTCTCTCCCTCCATAACGTAACCCTCAGGTATATCAGGCAATTCATATCTAGTAGAGCTAGATCTAGCAGGAGCAAAAGCAGGTTCTATCTCAATAGTATCGGCAGTTTCAAAAGCATCGCGAGCATTGACAGTAACTCTAGCAATATGAGCATCAAGGAATACCCCTAGTGGCACATCAGGCAAAGTAGCATCTCTAGCAGTATCAAGCATAGCATCATCAGGCAAAATAGCATCTCTAGAATCATCAGGCAAAGCAGTATCAAGCATAGCATCTCTAGCATCATCAGGCATAGTATTTCTAGCAGTACCAGGCATAGTATCAAGCATAGCATCATCAGGCATAGTATCAAGCATAGTATCTCTAGCAATAGCATCATAAGCATCATCAAGCACAGGCGACATATCAAGATTTCTAGCAGGAGGTGATGTCGCAAACTTACTCATAACTGAAGGTGAATCAAGTGCACAGCTAGATGGAAGTTCCTTACCTCCCCTCGTAGTTGAGGGCAAGACTTTGGTTTTTGGATCCTTCAGATTCTTCATAGTGATCAGCAGATATAAATCCCAAGTGACTCAGAGAATATAGCAATACCTCCCCGGCAACGGCGCCAGAAAAATGCTGACTCCGTGTGACAACAGACCTTCCCTTGCAATGGCACCAGAAGAATGCTGCTAGCACTCCCCGGTAATGAAACTAGAAGAATGTTGTTGACGGCCACCAGCGCGTGGGATCGTAGCAGTTTTCAAGGGTAGAGTATTCGACCCAAATTTGTTGATCGCCAAACAGGAGGTGAGAGGATACTCTCGAGTATTAGCAGCTAAATATGTCGGATTCAACCACACCTGAAAGATTAGTATCTGCCAGCAAAGTAGTATGATAACAACGGTGTCAGAAATGATCTATTGACGGCGGACTATTCCTAACTGTCGTATCAATGGCGCCAGAAGTTGCCTCGTTGACGAAAATTGTCTGTTCCCGTCAACGATCAGCGAATCAAAATTGTAGCAGGTAGTAGCAGTGTAACGAGTAACAGCAGCGGCAAGGAACAGCAGTACTGACAGCGGTAGCAAGTAGCAACAGTAGAAAGCGACAGTAGCAGCAAAGCAAGACAAGTAACAGCAGTAGCAGCAGAGCAAGACAAGTAACAACAGCAGTAGGACAAACTCGTAGGAATGGGTCGGTGATTCGTTTGGATGATATTCGTCATGCAACAGTTATAACACAGAGAGATATGTGGCTAGCTCCCGTTCGTCAATATGATGTAGGGATGCATTCCGTGTGTCATCATACGTGCTTAGGGAAAATAACTTGCATGATATCTATTGTCCATCCATCCCGTGGCAGCGGGGTCCAAAAGGATACTACGGGATATTAAAGTTCTCCATTTAATAAAGAACCAGAACAACGCATTAGCACTTGGTGAACACATGAACTCCTCAAACTATGATCATCACCGGGGGTGGTTCCGGTTATTGTCACTCCGGGGTTGCCGGGTCATAACACATAGTAGGTAACTACAACTTGCAAGATCGGATATAAAACACACATATATTGGTGACAACATAATAATTTCAGATCTGAAATCATGGCACTCGGGCCCTAGTGACAAGCATTAAGCATGGCAAAGTAGTAGAAACATCAATCTCAGAACATAGTGGATACTAGGGATCAATCCCCGTCAAAACTAATTCGATTACATGATAGATCTCATCCTACTCATCACCACCCAGTGAGCCTACGAATAGATTACTCACGAACGATGAAGAGCTTCATGGAATTGGAGAGGGAAGAAGGTTGATGATGACGATGGTGACGACTTCCCCTCTCCGGAGCTCAAAACGGACTCCAGATCTGTCCTCTAGATGAAGAACAGGATGTGGTGGCGCCTCCGTATCGCAAACGCGACGAAATCTTCTCTTCTGATTTTTTTCTGGGCGAAAGTGAATTTATAGAGCTGAGATTGGGGGCGGCAGAGCCACGTGGGCCCCACAAGCATGGTTGCCAACAGGGCTTGTGGCCCACTAGCCCACCCCCTTTGGTGGATCTTTGTGCAGGTATTTTTCATATTTTCCATAAAAATTCTCCGTAAATTTTTAGGACGTTCCGAGAACTTTCATTTCTGCACAAAAACAACACCATGGCAATTCTGCTGAAAACAGCGTTAGTCCGGGTTAGTTCCATTCAAATCATGCAAATTAGAGTCCAAAACAAGGGCAAAAGAGTTTGGCAAAGTAGATACGATGGAGACGTATCACAAGGCACACAGCGGCATCAGCAATACTCGGCCACAGCAGGAGGAGGCCGGACTTGGAGGCTTGGCAGCGGCGCAACAGGTGCTCGACGTGGGGCATGGCGAGAAGTAGCAGGGGCAAACCGGCAGCGGAGGGCGCAGGCAGCAACTGGGGCGCGCACGAGAGGCGTCCACGGCGAGAGGAGGCGGCCGACGGGGGCTGCGCTTACTGCTGCAGGGGCAAACCATCGAGGGAGAACGGCGAGGCGACTCGGGGTGCAGCGAGGCGAGCTCGCGGCCAGTCGGCAGGGAGGCGAGGTGGCGCACAGGGCACGCCGGGAGGCGGAGGGCCCCGAGGAGAACGACGGCAGGGGACCGGCACGGGAGGCGAGGGCGGCGCGCGGGGCTGCCGGAGGCGAGCACGACACCTAGGGGAGGCGAGGTCGAGGCCATGGAGAGGAAGAGAGGCTCTGAAGGGGATCGAGGAGGGAGAAGGGGGTCGGGACGAGGACGAGGCTGCGCAGAGGAGAAGACGGCGCACGAGGGAGGACGAGGGACGAGGGGACGAGGCCTCGCTAGGGCAGGGGAGGACGATAGGTTGGGCTCCCTCTTCCCTATTCTCTTTGGTTTTTATTTTAAAAACAGAAAAACTCAAACAAAAAAAAGGTTTTTAACAAAATAACAAAAATGCCTTTTGACTCCTTTGAAAAATATACCCCAACTATAAAAATAGCTTGGGCATCTTTTAACGAATAAAAATTGAAACCTTTGAAGAATAAAATAAAACCTCTTTTTTTAAAGAATAAAATAAAAGCTCTTTTAAAGGAGAAAAGAAAATGAGATTCTGTTTTGAAAATAAACAAAAGAAAAAATAAAGGAAACCCAAGGGTTGCCCCCACATTTAGCAAAGGATTTTAAAAGAAGACGAACTTTTGAAAGGGGGTTAAAACTGAAATCAATCGCAGCCACAAAAATAGAATAGAGAGGAGAGAAGGGGAGTTACTATCGCACTTGAAGCACACACACTCAAAACACCACACGCAACAGATGATGCAAGATGCCATGCATGATGCGACGACACAACCTAAATGATGATGCAACAAATAAAAATAACACACGATGGAAACGGAATAGAACGGGGAATCTTCTGGAACGTCGGCATCGGGCTGTCACAACTCTCCTACACTACAAGAGGATCTCGTCCCGAGATCCAAGAATGAAAGGGGGGAGAGGATGAGAAAGAACAAGAGGTAAAAATTAAGTCGCTTCTTTCACAATTGAGTGAAACCAACAATCCTTGAAGGTTGCAAGGAGATGAGGACTGATATGAGAAGCAAGCAAGATTTCACGGAAAATTTCGGCAGCACTTTGGTCAGAAAATGGGACAAAAAATTCGATAAGATGCACTACTGAAATTCAGAAATTTGCCGTCTGCCAAGGCGGACGGCAAAGGGGGCAACCACGGACAATATGGGAGAAATAGACAATATTCACAACAAACAACTAAAATAGAACAAGGGAACACCATGATCTTGGTAGAACAACAAAATAGACCCAAAAGAGCAACATCACAATGCCTCCGGAACAAGAGAATATGAACTAGCTCAAGCGGAAGAAGAGAATGAAGAAAAGAATGACAACTATCATCACAATAGAATTGAAGAGCCTCCGGACAGAGAATTGTTGTAGTAGTTGGAAAACCAACAACGAAAGGAACAAGATAGTAGTGGGCATATGAAAATCATCTCAGCATTTATGAGGTGACAACCAACCACTAAAAGGAACAACGATAGATTGGGAGCAACAAGATATCGAAACTTCTTACACCAAGAGGAAACATTGATAACTTGGATCAATGAAAATCACCATAATAGCAACATTCCATAGGAAAAGCTTTAGGTCAAAACTAAACCAAGATAGCTCAATGAAGAAATCATGGGTTGAAATATCTCATGATCAAAGAATTGGTGGATTTAATTATCTCACTCTTGAAAGGAAAACTCTTCGAGGCTCCTACACTAACAAGAATGCTATAATACCACCTCAAAGGATAAAGGAGGAAGAATTCCACTGGAAATGCAAGGGAAAGGATACTTGAGATTCTCCAACAGGAATCTTGAAGAACACTTGAGAATGGATTGAAACCTTGATGAACCACCATGAAGGACCACCGTATGCAAATGAATGATGCAACGATACGAAGGTAGAAAAGAATAAGATTATGACCTTGCCAAAATTTAGATGAAGCCTCACAAAGAGATACTTAAAATAACTTGGAACTCCGGAAAAGAAAGATAAGCACTTGAGAAACATGAATTGATATCAAGAGCCACTCCGGAAGAAGAATTGAGATCATCTGAAGAAGTAAGAATAAGAATTATGTTATGCTTATCCTTCATCAAGTTTAATTGATGACAAGGAACGGATTTAGCGTACCACTTATCCTTCTAGAAATGATTGAGGAGAGACAGAGAGAAAAGCACCACTTGAGGCATAATTGAAGGAAGCACCGGTAAGAATTCACAATTGAATGGAAACACCACGAATTGATGGAGATACATGAGAATGAAGAGATCATAAACCACCTGAGAGAAAACTTGAACAAGGCACCGGATAATTGAGATACGAACGAAGAGACAACAATTGAGAAGAATTGAGGATGAAAGCTGAAAGCTGAGAATGAAGAATCTTCTAAAATGATGGCCTTCGGAGGATCGAGGATGAAAACAACTCAGAGAAGCACCGGATAGCAAGAAAGGGATTACTCATGATTGACAACAATTAAGATGATGGCATAAAGCTGAAATGATGAATCTGCAAGAGAATGAACCAAGATTCAGAGAAACACTCCTTCGGTCTTGAAATCTGAGAATGATGACGAGAACAACACCAAGAATTACTGAGACACTCCGGAATAAAGAAGAATGCAAGGTTGAGCCAAATATGAGAATTAATTTGAATAGATCTTGAAGAAGGATATGAGTGATGAAATTCATACTTACGTCAAAGTTCAAATAATTAGAGATTTCCAGAAAGATTACAAGAGCCAGATAAGATCCTGGGAAAGAACCTGTGGGTTATGGGCCCACTCAAAGAAACTACCGTTAGAAAAGATTTCTTAGAAAGAGAGATATTGCACCGAAATAAGAAAACTAGATGAGGTTGAGAACCTCGAAATAACTAAAAGAATTGAAAACACGAAACTCAAAGATATCTTTAGCATTCCGGATAGGAAAGAGATGAATGAATAACAGGATAGGCTGATAAGAATTCCCAACATAGGAAGGAATTACAAGGATGAATGGGATATATGAACACGACAACTAAATTAAATTCACCGGTAAGATAACACGATTGAATAAAGATGAATATGAAGCTCCTGACAAACTTCACAATGAATCACTAGGTAAGGGAGAAAAGAACAGACAGCGGAAGCACAATGAAAAGAAAAACTCTTGGATGAAAATTGAATCCCTGAAGAAAAAGGGTGGGAGGGCGAGGAAAAACAAAGACAACTTGAGACAGATGAGACAATTCCGTAAAGAATTGAGAAAATGATCTGCAAAAATTAGAGAGGACTGAATTCAGTAGAAGAGAAGCACACCGGTTGAATGGAATTAATACGATGACTCTGGTTGAAAAGGAATTGACATGACAATTTGAATGAACAAAAGAATTTGCATTCTCACATAAAAATATGAGAACGCCTCTTGGAAGGAGGTGAATTCACCACTTGACATTGAAGCAACTTGAATTACCAAACTCCAACAAAACAAAGGATGCGGCTTACGAAACAAGCCAAAACAAACTCATGAGAAAGATTTCGTCCGATATTTTCGTGGACAGGATCGCACGGGCTCGAATCTTACAGTAGCCATCAAGTGCAAGGCAGTGCACCCGACATACGAAGCGTCCCCGAGTCGTAGCAAGCTACAAGGACTCTTTAAGACACAATGAGAACCGCTGTAAGTCGACCGTCGACAAACGAATCCACTAGATGTCGAACCCCAACCTAACATCATGCATTTTTTGGAAGATTGTCCTAGTAACTACTTGAATTCCCACCTAAGAATTCGCGAAATATCTGGTCATGCAATCTGGTACACGGATACAAGGAGTAATGTCACTCAACTCCTATACTTACCCGTCACCTGTATCACATCCGTCAACACACAACCAGAATCTCGGACCTTCATCTACAACAGACCCTCATGATCACAACGATACAAAGTATGGCAGTACTCCCGAACAATCTGCACCAGTACTCGGGACATCGGGGTTATCTCGCCACTACTAGTATTGAAGCAATTACGAACATCCTTCGTTCTGAGATATTAAGAAATCTGAATGATAACGATGTTCTCAAGAATTCCCTGGAGCTCAACTCCCCGGAAGAGATCAAGTCAGACAGGAGGCACCAAGATAGAACTCCCTCACATCGGCATCATATAGATTCCAAAAATATCCGCGTGATCCTAAAAAAATTTGAGTGGGAAGAGGAGTAGAATTAGAATTATTACGTTAGGATTCCTCACCAGAGCATAGAAGAGGAGAAAAAAGAATCCTACTCTCCGATATATAACTAGACTGAAAGCAGTTTTTCACTAGACTCAACTCGGCCAAGTTCGATCAATAAAGGGGGCTCCTAGGTCGGTACTGCTCTGATACCAACTTGTCACGCCCAAGATGCAACCCTATCCTCAATTTGGCACGAGGGCCTCGTTAGGGATAGAAGCGCATCTCGTCGTGTCGCAAGAATGGATATCGTTACAAGTACATGTACTGAAAACAAGATATATATATATATATATATGTGTATATATACATATATATATATACAGAGTTGGCTTACACTTGTCACAAGCTACATCAGAGTCACATCAGTACAATACATCAACATCATGAAGAAGAGCAGGGTCCGACTATGGACGGAAACAAATGAGAAAAGAAGAACGACGTTCATCCTTGCTATCCCAGGCTGCCGGCCTGGAACCCATCCTAGATCGATGAAGAAGAAGAAGAAGCAACTCCAAATGATCAATCAACGCGCTCGCGTCAAGTAACCTTTACCTGTATCGGCAACTGGTGTTGTAGTAATCTGTGAGCCACACGGGACTCAGCAATCTCATTTCCAAAGGTACCAAGACTAGCAAAGCTGAATGGGTGAGGTAAGGTTAAGTGGTGAGGTTGTAGCAGCGGCTACGCATAATATATGGTGGCTAACTTATGAGTACAAGAAATAAGAGGGGGGAAGATCTACGCATAACGGACGTGAACTACTGATGATCAAATGAATGATCCTGAACACCTACCTACGTCAGACATAACCCCACCGTGTCCTCGATCGGAGAAAGAACTCACGAAAGAGACAGTCACGGTTATGCACACAGTTGGCATATTTTAATTAAGTTAACTTCAAGTTATCTAGAACTAGTGTTAAACAAAGTTTCCATGTTGCCACATAACCGTGGGCACGGCTTTCCGAAAAGATTTAACCCTGCAGGGGTGCTCCAACTAGTCCATCACAAATTACCACAAACCGCATAGAAATCCTCAATCACGAAGCTCGCGATCTCGTCGGATTCCCTAGTGGAAAACCTCAACTCTGAGATTACCCAAAGCATCACCAGAATCCCGATGCACAAGATATTCCATCAAAGGTAAAACTAATCCAGCAAGGCCGCCCGACGTGTCGACGATCCCGATAGGAGCCGCGTATCTCGTTCTCAGGACATGATGGATGAGCGATCGTTACCACGCGAAACGCCGAGTTGCCCCGGGTAGCGTTAATAAGTTGCTCTGTTTTGGACCAACACTCATGAGGAGCACTGGCCCGGGGGTTGATTAAATTTCCTCGGGTTAATTACTCCCTATGTAGTTCATTAGTTGTTAGGCAAATGTAGTACCAAAGTTGGGCCTTGCTAGACCAGCTTTAATCTAAAACGAATTATCAAGGGGGTCCCCATAACAACCCCGATCGTGTAAGGAGCGTTCATTTATGGAACATAACACCGGTAGACAAAAACTAAGGGGGCAAAGGTGGAACAAAACACCAGGCTAGAAAGGCCGAGCCTTCCACCTTTTACCAAATATATAGGTGCATTAAATCAAATAACATTTAATATGGTGATATGACAAGGAACCCATGTTTTCACATGGAAGCAACTACACCTGCAACTAGCAACGCTAACAACATGGTTAAGCAATCAGTAACATAGCCAATCAGTGGTTTGCTAGGTCGAACAGGTTGAAGGTTTCATGGCATTGTAGAGAGGCTGATATTTAACATGTGGTAGGCAACGAGACATAATCGATAGAAGCGATAAAACTAGCATGGCAATGATAGTAATGGTATCTGGGGAAATGGTCATCTTGCCTGAGATCCCGCTTGGAAGAAGAACAACTCCGAGAAGTCGGCGAACCAACGTAGTCGAACGGGTCCTCACATTCTGACACGCTTGCGAAACTCTATCGAGACGGAGCAAACCGAAACAAACATCAACACAAATATTCACCACACGATGCACAACATGATGCACAACCTACTATGATGCATGATCAGTTCACTCATGCAAGGCATGGCATGGCAATTCACCTCACGCAAACACTACACATTGAGTGAAGCTCGATATGCAACGAGTTGCATATCGACGAAACTCCACATTTAATTGTTTAGTTCGCTCCCGTTTAATTTACACGACAATATTAAATTGTTGTTAACATGGCAAGGGGTGAAGCGAGTGATTCTACATGACATCCTAGACGTTAACACGCGGAACTTAGATCGGAGCTACGTTACAAGAGACATGCAACACAAGATTATATGCCATGAATGCGTCATGCATGCAAGTTCATAACAACATGGAAAGAAGAGAAAGAAGCATGTGTCGCCACGGCGAGCGAGAGGGAATCATGGCGCAAGACGGAAACGAAGCCACGGCAACGTTCCTATCCCGATAACTCACCGAGATATCGTGCCAATGTATAGGAAGCGTGTGCGGGAACGCTAAATAAAGATGGGGTGATCCCGCTACCGGGTTCCCATGTGTCGAGGGCGCGACAAAAGAGAGACAACATGCAACGGGAAAACATATGGCGCATACATACGATACAACTCATACATCACAAATACTCGGTTCACGACAACGTCCCATCGGTATACCTTCGAAGCATGCATATCAGAGCGGATCGCTTCGTAGCGGACGTCGTGGAAGTCGTGGTTGTCGTCTCGTCGATGGTAGTCGTACTCTTGGCGTCGGTAGACGGGTCTTCGGCGTCGGTACACGAACACGTTTCCGAAGAGGTCTGGGGGTTGTCGAGGACGTCATGGGAGTAGTGGTGCTCGCAAACTTGCGACGATCCACATTGGCGGGGATGGTGCACGCGGTCTTCGGCGATGTAACCAGCGACAGCAAACAGCAACGCGATGCAAGCAGCAAAGCGGCAGCAGGCAACCAACTGCATGGCAAACTAGCATTATCTAGCAGCAGCTAGCTTGCTGCCTAGCATCAGCAAACATCTAGCAGCCACCTAGCATACCACAGCAGCAGCCGGCAGCAAGCAAGCTAGCATCTACTAACGGTAGCCAGCAGTCGCAACTAACAGCAACTAGCTATAGTAGCTAGTTACCTACTACAAGAGCAACAACAACACGCACAACAAGCTAGCTAGCAGGAGCAACACGGCGACATGCAACAGCCAGCAACAGCCTAGCAGATTCAGCTAGTAGCAGCAAAACGCACGCAAACAGGCAGGCAGCAGCAGCACATCGGCAACATGCAAGCACAACCACTGCTAGCAACCTGCAAGAGCATCTCCAAGCAGCAAGCTAGCATCTACACGAGGAGGCAATCAGCAGCCTCGGCAACATGCATCGGCCAGCAGCTACAGCAGCTCAAACTGCAACAACAACATCGGCTAAGCAATAGCATTAGGCACGGCAAGCAAGCAGCAAGGCACGCAGCGGCAACAGCAATATTCAGCCACAGCAGGATGAGGCCGGACCTGGAGGCTTGGCAGCGGCGCAACAGGTGCTCGGCATGGGGCACGGCGAGAAGCAGCAGGGGCAAACCGGCGGCGGAGGGCGCAGGCGGCAACCGGGGCGCGCATGGGAGGCGTCCACGGCGAGAGGAGGCGGCCAGCGGGGGCTGCGCGCACTGTTGCAGGGGCAAACCGGCGAGGTAGAACGGCGAGGCGACTCGGGGTGCAGCGAGGCGAGCTAGCAGCCAGTCGGCAGGGAGGCGAGGCGGCGCGCGGGGCACGCGGGGAGGCGGAGGGCCCCAAGTAGAACAATGGGAGGGACTGGCGCGGGAAGCGGCGGCCATGGCGGGGGCGAGGGCGGCACGCGGGGCTGCCGGAGGTGAGCACGACGCCTAGGGGAGGCGAGGTCGAGGCCATGGCGAGGAAGAGGGGCTCTGAAGGGGATTGAGGAGGGAGAAGGGGGTCAGGACGAGGACGAGGCTGCGTAGAGGAGAAGAAGGCGCACGGGGGAGGACGAGGGACGAGGGGACGAGGCCTCGCTAGGGCAGGGGAGGACTTGGGCCTTGGGCCAGCTCGGGCAGAGATAGGCTGGGCTCCCTATTCCCCTATTCTCTTTGGTTTTTATTTTAAAAACAGAAAAACTCAAACAAAAGAAAAGGTTTTTAACAAAATAACAAAAATTCCTTTTGACTCCTTTGAAAAATATACCCCGACTATAAAAATAGCTTGGGCATCTTTTAACGAATAAAAATTGAAACCTTTGAAGAATAAAATAAAACCTCTTTTTTAAAAGATTAAAATAAAAGCTCTTTTAAAGGAGAAAAGAAAATGAGACTCTGTTTTGAAAATAAACAAAATAAATAAATAAAGGAAACCCAAGGGTTGCCCCCACATTTAGCAAAGTATTTTAAAATAAGACGAACTTTTAAAAGGGGGTTAAAACTGAAATCAATCGCAGCCACAAAAATAGAATAGAGAGGAGAGAAGGGGAGTTACTATCGCACATGAAGCACACACACTCAAAACACCACACGCAACAGATGATGCAAGATGCCATGCATGATGCGACGACGCAACCTAAATGATGATGCAACAAATAAAAATAACATACGACGGAAACGGAATAGAAGGGGGAATCTTCTGGAACGTCGGCATCGGGGTGTCACAATAAGAGTAAAGAAAGATACGCCCAAATTCGTGCTAGACATGACTGGCTTAAAAAGGCGTGTTATCGTGATGAGAATTGATGACCCACAAGTATAGGGGATCAATCGTAGTCCTTTTGATAAGTAAGAGTGTCGAACCCAACATCGAGCAGAAGGATATGACAAGTGGTTTTCAGCAAGGAAAAATCTGCAAGCACTGAAATTGTCGGTAACAAGTGATTGTGTGGTGAGATGATTCGTAGCAAGCAACAAGTAACAAAAGTAGCAATGGTGCAGCAAAGTGTCCCAATCCCTTTTGTAGCAAGGGACAAGCCTGGACAAAGTCATATAGGAGGAAAAACGCTCCCGAGGACACACGGGAATTTCTGTCATGCTAGTTTTCATCATGTTCATATGACTCACGTTCGTTACTTTGATAGTTTGATATGTGGGTGGACCAGCGCTTGGGTACCGCCCTTACTTGGACAAGCATCCCACTTATGATTAACCCCTCTCGGAATCATCCGCAACTACGAAAGAAGAATTAAGACAAAGTCTAACCATAACATTAAACTAGTGGATCCAAATCAGCCCCTTACGAAGCAACGCATAAACTAGGGTTTAAGCTTCTGTCACTCTAGCAACCCATCATCTACTTACTACTTCCCAATGCCTTCTTCTAGGACCAAATAATGGTGAAGTGTTATGTAGTCGACATTCACATAACACCACTAGAGGAAAAACAACATACAACATATCAAAATACCGAACGAATACCAAATTCACATGACTACTATTAGCATGACTTATCCCATGTCCTCAGGAACAAAAGAAACTACTCACAAAGCATAATCATATTCATGACCAGATAGGTAATGAGTAGCATCAAGGATTTGAACATAAACTCTTCCACCAAGTAATCTAACTAGCATCAACTACAAAGAGTAATCAACACTACTAGCAACCTTACAAGTACCAATCGGAGTCGCGAGACGGAGATTGGTTACAAGTGATGAACTAGGGTTTGGAGATGAGATGGTGCTAATGAAGATGTTGATGGTGACGAGTCCCCTCCGATGAGAGGAGTGTTGGTGATGACGATGGCGATGATTTCCCCCTCCGAGAGGGAAGTTTCCCTGGTAGGATCGTCCTACCGGAGCTCTAGATTGGTTCTGCTCAAGTTCCGCCTCGTGGCGGCGTCGAATCCACGAAAAATCTCCTCCCTGATTTTTTTCCGTGGACGAAACCCTTCATATAGCAAAAGAGGGGGCAAGTGGGCCAACAGGGTGCCCACAAGCCCCCATGGCGCGGCCTGGGGGGTGGCCGCGTCGTGCAGGCTTGTGGCCACCCCCTGGCGCCCCTCTGGCACTTCTTCGGCCCAGTATTTTTGATAAATCGGGAAAAAAATCATCATTGATTTTCACGACGTTTGGAGTTGCGCAGAATAGGTATCTCAACTTTGCTCCACTTTCAGGCCAGAATTCTAGTTGCCGACATTCTCCCTCTTCATGTAGACCTTGCAAAATAAGAGACAAAAGGCATAAGAATTGTACCGTGAAGTGAAATAACAGCCAAAGAAGCGATAAATATCAACATGAAAACATGATGCAAAATGGACTTATCAACTCCCCCCAGCTTAGACCTCGCTTGTCCTCAAGCGAAAGCCTAGCTCAATAAATATGTCCACATGTTTAGGGAGAGAGGTGTCGGCAAAACAATATACGAACATGCATGCATCATGATGAAGATCAGAACAGCAATACCAACATATAATCTCTCATGCTAAAGTGATAATTCCTTCACAAAGTAAAGCATGGATCAAGAACCTTACCGAGAAGTAACAACCGATAGCCTTTAGTCATTGAAGCCATTGCAATTTATCACAACATCAGAAAGAGCCAAATAAGAGCTTGTAGAGCACATCCACGTACTCAATCATTCTTTCGTTCTCTAGAATTGCTACAACTCACGTGGTACTCATGAGATCAAAGTTTCAGCTAGACACAGAGAAAGATAGGGGCTTACAGTTTTGCCTCCCAACTGCTCACCTCAAGGGTAATGTCAACAATAATAATTCATGAATGCCTACCTCCAAGTTGACATATGAATATAGATCTTTCCCAAGCATATGACGTTAGCCAAGATAAAGGCGAAATAAGGAATTGGTGAAGATCACCATGACTCTTTAAAGGGCAAAAAGTAAAGGTACAAGATAGGCCCTTCGCAGAGGGAAGCATAGGTTGTCATGCACTTTTGAGGTTTGGATGTGTGTCCTCTTAATGCGGAGGAACGTCACTTTATATTGCCTCCTGTGATAAAGAACTTTATTATGCAGTCTATCGTTTTTATGTCTTCCTCATCACAGGTTCGTATAAAGCTTATTTTCCACACACTAATAGATCATACATATTAGAGAGCAATTTTTATTGCTTGCACCGATGACAACTTACTTGAGGGATCTTATTCAATCCATAGGTAGGTATGGTGGACACTCATGGCAAAACTGCGTTGATGGTTTATGGATGCACAAGTAGTATCTCTACTTAGTGCAGGAGGTTTGGCTAATATGAGGTGAAAGCAATCGTCACATGCTAAGGGATCTCTAATCATATAACATTGTTCAGAGCCAAGCAAACACAATTCATTATGTTGTCTTCCTTGTCCAACATCTACTTCTAGGCATGCAATAGTTTAGTGAGTGTTCGCAATCATAGATGGTGTCAGAGATGATATATTTATATGTGAACCTCTCCTTCCTTATCACTTCCTATTAATTACAACAATGACCAAGGTCTACGTTTGCCTACCCTCAACAGGCTTCAATCATCATTCTTTTTATATGTGAAGCCATCACTTCCCATAAGATCATTACATGATCTTTCATGCTTTTGTTCTATTCTCACTCTTTTGATCATGGCAAGAGGCAAGGCCCTTCAACTAAGACACTCTTTATTATATGGCTCACGAGCTCGAATACATCGGGGGTGACACAAAGCAAAACTCAAGACTAAAACACTAAGACTTTTAAACTGTTAGAGAAAAAGAAAACTGAAAAGGAAAACTAAAACAAAGGTAAAGGCAAAAGATGTGATGGTGATACGATACGGGGGCAACTCCCCCAAGGTTGGCACAAGCCAAGGGGATTGCCCATACATATGCTCAGTTGTCTTCCTTTGGTGGTGATGGTGGAGTTGTTGCAACATGAGTTTGATCCTTCGTCTTCCAAGGCATAGGTGCTCCATCATGGAAAGATGAACGAGTCTCCGGAATCCTCAAATCTGCAGCCAACCATATTGATTTAAATCTATACTCATACTCACAGTTTTGGTTCTGCAGGTCATAGATCTAGGCCTGGAGTTGATCAATCCTGTCATAGAGCCTGGAGAGGTGCTTGCCAATGTCATTGGCATCAATCCTGTGCTTGTTGGTGAACTCCGTGATCATCATGTGGTTGGCGTTGAGTCCACGCTCCACCATCCTTTGGCACTTGAAGACATGTTGCTCCATTTCTTAGAGCCTCGTCTCCACGCTTTCGGTCTTCTTAGGCCCCTCAACATCACGGATGTGCAACATCCCCTCGCGCATCTCGATAGATTGAGGGTGTTGCAGCACTCTCGTGAGGTAGGGATTGATGACCTTCTCGAAGATCTTGTCCTTCGGAGCTTTTGGGGAAGTCATGGCGATCTAGATCTGCAACAGAAACAGGCTCGAAACGAAAAACAGAGGAAATATGCGTGATGCAGGGTTCAGACCAAATGGACGTATATATAATGATTTTTCCAGACCAGAAGGAGTACCCCGCACGAAAACGGAGTCCGGGAGGTGCACGAGGTGGCCACAAGCCCTCACGGCGTGGCCAGGGGGTGGGCCCGCATAGTGCAGGCTTGTCGCCTCCTCGCGCACTTTCCGGACTACTTCCAATTTTTTTTTAAATATTCCAAAACGGAGAAAATTTCCTACTGGAAAAGTTTTGGACTCTGTTTTCTTACCGAATCACATACCTCTTCGTTTTCGGAGTCCGAAACAGGGTGGTAAATATCCCTTAGGTATTATTCCGGAGTTATGGTATTGATAATATTGCTTTCAACATTTATGGGAGTACCTGAGATATAATGCTTGATTCTCTGCCCATTTACCACTCTCGGACAATTACCTTCTGAGTTGTTGATCTTGATAGCACCGGAAGGATATACTTCCTCAACAACATAGGGACCTTCCCATTTAGAGAGAAGCTTGCCTGCAAATAATCTTACACGAGAGTTATATAGCAAGACATAATCACCTACATTGAACTCACGCTTTTGTATCCTCTTATCATGCCACCTCTTAACCTTCTCTTTGAACAGCTTGGCATTCTCATATGCCTAAGTTCTCCACTCATCAAGCGAGCTAATATCAAATAACCTCTTCTCACCGGCAAGTTGGAAATCAAAGTTGAGCTCTTTGATTGCCCAATAAGCTTTATGCTCTAGCTCAAGAGGTAAATGACATGCTTTATCGTACACCATTTTGTACGGAGACATGCCCATGGGATTCTTATAGGCAGTTCTATAAGCCCACGGTGCATCATCGAGCTTCTTAGACCAATTCTTTCTAGACCTGTTGACAGTCTTTTGCAGAATTAGTTTAATCTCTCTATTAGTTAGCTCTACTTGACCACTGGACTGAGGGTGATAGGGAGACGTAATTCTATGGTTGACATCATACTTAGCGAGCATTTTACGGCAAGCACCATGAATGAAGTGTGAACCACCGTCGGTCATTAGATATCTAGGGACTCCAAATCTAGGGAAGATAACTTCTTTCAGCATCTTGATAGAGGTGTTGTGATCAGCACTACTAGTGGGGATAGCTTCTACCCACTTAGTGACGTAATCGACATCAACTAAGATGTGAGTATACCCGTTGGATTTTGGAAAAGGTCCCATATAATCAAAGCCCCAGACATCAAATGGTTTAATGACAAGTGAATAGTTCATAGGCATTTCCTGACGTTTGCTAATATTACCTATTCTTTGACATTCGTCACAAGACAAGACAAACTTACGGGCATCCTTGAAGAGAGTGGGCCAATAGAAACCTGATTGCAATACCTTGTGTGCAGTTCTATCTCCCGCATGGTGTCCTCCGTAGGCCTCGGAGTGACACTTATGTAGGATCTGTCCCTGTTCATGTTCAGGTACACAACGTCTAATAACACCATCTACTCCTTCCTTATAAAGGTGAGGATCATCCCAAAAGTAATGTCTCAAGTCAAAGAAGAATTTCTTCTTTTGCTGGTACGTGAAACTAGGTGGTATGTATTTGGCAACGATATGGTTTGCCTAATCAGCATACCACGGTGCACTACGTGAAGCATTAATGACATTCAATTGCTCATCGGGAAAGCTATCATCAATGGTTGTGGGTCATCAAGAACGTTCTCCAACCTAGACAAGTTATCTACTACTGGGTTATCAGCACCCTTTCTGTCGACAATGTGCAAATCAAATTCTTGTAGCAAGAGAACCCATCTGATAAGTCTAGGTTTAGCGTCTTTCTTCTCCATTAGGTACATAATAGCAGCATGATCAGTGTGAATAGTGACTTTGGAGTCAACTATATAAGATCTGAACTTTTCACATGCAAACACGACTGCTAAAAATTCCTTCTCCGTAGTAGCATAGTTTCTCTGGGCACTGTCTAGAGTTTTACTAGCGTAGTGAATAACATTCAGCTTCTTATCAACTCTTTGCCCTAGAACAGCACCAACAGCATAATCACTAGCGTCACACATGATCTCAAAAGGTAAGTTCCAATCAGGTGGTTGAATAATAGGTGCTGTTATCAAAGCCCTCTTAAGTATTTCGAAGGCTTCCTCACAATCATCGTCAAAGACAAAAGGAATATCCTTTTGCAAGAGATTGGTAAGAGGCCTAGAAATCTTAGAGAAGTCTTTAATGAACTTTCTATAGAAACCAGCATGACCAAGGAAACTTCTTATCCCTTTGATACCAGTGGGGTATGGTATTTTCTCGATTGCATCAACCTTAGCCTTATCGACTTCAATACCTCTTTCGGAAATTTTATGTCCTAAGACGATGCCTTCATTAACCATAAAGTGGCACTTCTCCCAATTCAAGACAAGATTGGTGTCTTTTCATCTCTGCAAGACTCGATCAAGGTTGCTGAGGCAATCATCAAAGGAAGACCCATAAACGGAGAAGTCATCCATGAAAACATCAACAATATTTTCACAAAAGTCAGAGAATATAGCCATCATACATCTTTGAAAAGTGGCAGGTGCATTACATAAGCCAAAAGGCATACGTCTATAAGCAAAGGTACCGAAAGGACAGGTGAAAGTGGTTTTCTCCTGATCAGATTGTGCAACTAGTATTTGGGAGAAACCTGAATATCCGTCTAGAAAGCAGAAGTGTGTGTGTTTGGACAGCCTTTCTAGCATTTGGTCGATGAAAGGCAAAGGGTAATGATCTTTCCTAGTGGCTTTATTCAATTTCCTAAAATCGATCACCATCCTATAGCCAGTAATAATCCTCTGAGGGATCAATTCATCCTTATCATTAGGGACAACGGTAATGCCTCCCTTCTTAGGAACCCAATGCACCGGACTCACCCAATCGCTATGAGCAATAGGATAGATGATACCCGCTTCCAGGAACTTTAGTATTTCTTTTCTTACTACTTCTTTCATCTTAGGATTTAATCTCCTTTGGTGATCAACAACTGGTTTGAAATCAGGATAAGTTTTAATCTTGTGATGGCATAGGGCAGGAGTAATGCCCTTAAGATCATCAAGAGTATATCCAATAGCAGCACTGTGCTTCCTCAGAGTTTTTAGTAACTTCTTTTCTTCATGCTCTGAGAGGCTAGCACTAATTATAACAGGATATATCTCATTTTCATCAAGATAGGCATACTTAAGAGTATCAGGCAACTGTTTAAGCTCGAACACAGGATCACCTTTTGGTGGGGGTGGATCCCCACGCAGTTCAACAGGCAAGTTATTCTTAAGGATAGGATATTGTTCTAAGACAACTCTATCTATTTCATCCCTTTCATCCATATGCATATCATTTTCATGCTCAAGCAAGTATTGCTCTAAGGGATCAGTAGGAGGCACGGCAATAGAGGCTAAGGCAATAGTTTCATCCCTACTAGGCAACTCCTTTTCATGAGGTTGTCTACCAAACTTAGAGAAATTGAACTCATGTGACACACCTTCAAAGCCAACAGTGAAAGTTTGCTTCTCACAATCAATATGAGCATTGACAGTATTGAGAAAGGGTCTACCAAATATGATGGGACAAAAGCTATCTTGTGCGGTAGCAAGAACGAGGAAATCAGCAGGATACTTCGTTTTACCACACAAGACTTCAACATCCCTAACAATTCCCATAGGGCAGATAGTATCTCTATTGGCAAGCTGAATAGTGACGTCAATAGGCTCTATCTCAACAGGTGCAATCTCATGTTTGATTTCATCGTATAAGGATTGAGGTATTGCACTAACACTAGCACCCACGTCACATAAACCATGATAACAATGATCTCCTATCTTAACAGAAACCACATGCATGCCAACAACATGCCTATGTTTGTCTCTAACGTGAGGTTTAGCAATTCTAGCAGCACCTTCACAGAAGTAAATATTATGTCCCTTAACATCGTCAGACAGAAGATCTTTGATAATAGCAATGCTAGGTTCAACTCTAATTTGCTCAGGGGGTGTAGGTGTTCTAACATAGCCTCTAGTATCAAAGTTGAAGCTTTAGAATGATCTTTTATCCTAACAGGGAAAGGTGGTTTCTCAATGTAAGCACTGGGAACAACAGGATCATTATAGGCAATGACTTTCTCTTCAATTGGAGTGGGTTTAACTACATTGACTTCTAAAGGAGGATGATATTTAAACAACTTCTCTTTGGGGAGATCAATATGAGCAACAAAAGATTCACACAATGAAGCTACTATCTCAGAGTCAAGTCCATACTTAGCGCTAAAGTCACAAAAAGTATTTGTCTCAACAAAGGATTTAACGCAATCAAACGTGAAATTCATACCTGACTCCTTACCTTCTTGAAGCTCCCAATATTCAGAGTTGCGTTTAATTCTCTCCAATAAATTCCATTTGAAGTCAATATCTCTCTTCATAAAAGAACCGGTACAAGAAGTGTCAAGCATGGTGCGATCATCATGAGAAAGCCGAGCATAGAAGTTCTGAATGATAATTTCTCTCGAGAGATCATGATTGGGGCATGAATATAGCATTAATTTAAGACTCCCCCAAGCTTGAGCGATGCTTTCTCTGTCACGAGGCCAAAAATTATAAATGTAATTCCGATCACGATGTACTAAATGCATAGGATAAAACTTTTGATGAAATTCCAATTTCAACCGATTGTAGTCCCATGATCCAGTATCATCACATAGCCTATACCATGTCAACGCCTTATCCTTCAAAGATAAAGGAAAGACCTTATTCTTGACCTCATCCTCGGTCACACCTGCAAGCTTAAATAAACCACAAACTTCATCTACATAGATCAAATGCAAGTCTGGATGTGATGTTCCATCTCCTGTAAAAGGATTAGCCAGCAGTTTCTCAAGCATACCCGAAGGAAATTCAAAGCAAATATTTTCAGTAGGTGCAGAAGGTTGAGGAGCAACAATTTGTGCTTCCATTTGAGGTGAAGATATCCCGAACAAGCCCCTCAAAGGATTAGTATCCATAGTGACAAGTGACAATAAATTTCAGCACACTATATGAATGTTTCCTTACCAAGTTCCACTTACCAAACGCGCTTCACTCCCCGGCAACGGCGCCATAAAAGAGTCTTGATGACCCACAAGTATAGGGGATCAATCATAGTCCTTTTGATAAGTAAGAGCGTCGAACCCAACAAGGAGCAGAAGGATCTGACAAGTGGTTTTCAGCAAGGAAAAATCTGCAAGCACTGAAATTGTCGGTAACAAGTGATTGTTTGGTGAGATGATTCGTAGCAAGCAACAAGTAACAAAATCAGCAACGGTGCAGCAAAGTGGACCAATCCCCTTTGTAGCAAGGGACAAGCCTGGACAAAGTCTTATAGGAGGAAAAACGCTCCCGAGGACACACAGGAATTTCTGTCATGCTAGTTTTCATCATGTTCATATGATTCACGTTCGTTACTTTGATAGTTTGATATGTGGGTGGACGAGCGCTTGGGTACTGCCCTTACTTGGACAAGCATCCCACTTATGATTAACCCCTCTCGCAAGCATCCGCAACTACGAAAGAAGAACTAAGACAAAGTCTAACCATGTCATTAAACTAGTGGATCCAAATCAACCCCTTACGAAGCAATGCATAAAGTAGGGTTTAAGCTTCTCTCACTCTAGCAACCCATTATCTACTTACTACTTCCCAATGCCTTCCTCTAGGCCCAAATAATGGTGAAGTGTTATGTAGTCGACGTTCACATAACACCACTAGAGGAAAAACAACATACAACATATTAAAATACCGAACGAATACCAAATTCACATGACTACTGTTAGCATGACTTATCCCATGTCCTCAGAAAAAAAAGTAACTACTCACAAAGCATAACCATATTCATGACCAGAGAGGTAATGAGTAGCATCAAGGATCTGAACATAAACTCTTCCACCAAGTAATCCAACTAGCATCAACTACAAAGATTAATCAACACTACTAGCAACCTTACAAGTACCAATCGGAGTCGCGAGATGGAGATTGGTTACAAGTGATGAACTAGGGTTTGGAGATGAGATGGTGCTGATGAAGATGTTGATTGTGACGAGTCCCCTCCGATGAGAGGAGTGTTGGTGATGACGATGGCGATGATTTCCCCCTCCGGGAGGGAAGTTTCCCCGACAGGATCGTCCTGGCGGATCTCTAGATTGGTTCTGGTCAAGTTCCGCCTCGTGGCGGCGGCGAATCCACGAAAAAGCTCCTCCCTGATTTTTCCTGGACGAAACCCTTCATATAGCAAAAGAGGGGGGCAAGTGGGCCAGCAGGGTGCCCACAAGCCCCCATGGTGCGACCTGGGGGTGGCCGTGCCGTGCAGGCTTGTGGCCACCCCCTGACGCCCCTCTGGCACTTCTTTGGCCCAGTATTTTTGATAAACCAGGAAAAAAATCCTCGTTGATTTTCACGGCGTTTGGAGTTGTGCAGAATAGGTATCTCAACTTTGCTCCACTTTCAGGTCAGAATTCTAGTTGTCGGCATTCTCCCTCTTCATGTAAACCTTGCAAAATAAGAGAGAAAAGGCATAAGAATTGTACCGTGAAGTGAAATAACAGCCAAAGAAGCGATAAATATCAACATGAAAACATGATGCAAAATGGACGTATCAAGAATCACGAAGATCTTAAAATGCTTGGTGTGACTCCCATCGAATCCTTGTTTCTAGTGTCAAACCTAATGATGAGGGGCTGGATATGAATCCACCTTGGTTGAAAAACGCCCCAATGATTCGGAGTCCATCTATCTTGATGCTAAAAGCATTGAAAGTGGAGTAGAGGATATCAAAACTTTGAGTAGTAATGAAACTACTACTTTGGATTTCAAGGAATTCAATTATGATAGTTGCTCTTTGATTGAATGTATTTCCTTGATGCAATCCATGCTAAACTCTCCACACGCTTATAGCCAAAACAAAGCCTTTACCGATCATATCGTCAATGCTATAATGAAATCTCTTGAAGAGAAACTTGAGTTGGAAGTTTCTATTCCTAGAAAGCTTCATGATGAGTGGTAACCTACTATCAAAATCAAGATCAAAAACTATGAATGCAATGCTTTGTGTGATTTGGGTGCTAGTGTTTCCGCGATTCCAAAGTCTTTATGTGATGTTCTAGGCTTTAATGAGATTGATGAGTGCTCTCTTAATTTGCATATTGCGGATTCTACTATTAAGAAACCCATGGGAAGGATCAATGATGATCTTATTATTGCAAATAGGAACTATGTACGCGTGGATTTCATTGTGCTTGATATTGATTGCAATCCTACATGTCCTATCATTCTTGGTAGACCTTTCCTAAGGACTATTGGTGCTATCATCGATATGAAGGAAGGGAATATTAGATTTCAATTTCCTTTAAAGAAGGGCATGGAGCATTTTCCTAGAAAGAAAATAAGATTGCCTTATGAATCCATGATGAGGGATACTTATGGTTTGAGCACCAAAGATGACGATGCGTGATTCTGTCACCTTATGCCTAGCTAAGGGCGTTAAACAATAGCGCTTGTTGGGAGGCAACCCAATGAATTTACTTTGCTTTTTTGCTTTCTGTTTTGTTGCGTCCACACCATCATGATTCTGTTATGATTGTGTCTTTTGTGTTTCTTTTTGTGTTTGAGCCAAGTAAAACCTTTATGACTAGTTTGGTGATGGTTGTTTGATCGTGCTGGAAAAAGACAGAAACTTTTCACTCACGAAATTATTTTTCATTTTTATCCATAAAGAGCTTTTGAGATGATTCTTTTTGCTGATGGTTGATATGCCATTGGACCAAACTATCGTAATTTTTCAGAATTTTGGAGATACCAGAAGTATACGAAGTATACAGATTGCTACAGACTGGTCTGTTTTTGATAGATTTTGTTTTTGTTGTGTTGGTTGCTTGTTTTGATGAAACTATGGATAGTATAGGGGGTACTAGTCATGGAAAAGTGAGAATACAATAGTCTAACACCAATATAAATACAAATCAAGTTTGCTACAGTACCTAAAGAGTTGGTAGTTTGTTTTCTTGTGCAAATGATATCACAAGTTTTTGTTTAAGTTTTGTGTTGTGAAGTTTTCAAGTTTTG
This sequence comes from Hordeum vulgare subsp. vulgare, assembly GCF_904849725.1. Taxonomy (NCBI): domain Eukaryota; kingdom Viridiplantae; phylum Streptophyta; class Magnoliopsida; order Poales; family Poaceae; genus Hordeum; species Hordeum vulgare. The sequence goes on from NC_058520.1 coordinate 350,975,485, forward strand.
GGTGATGTTCTCATGGACAATGGAATAAAGAGTGGAAATAGCTCAAGCTTGGGGATGCCCAAGGCATCCCAAGAAAAATTCAAGGACACCAAAAAGTCTAAGCTTGGGGATGCCCCGGGAAGGCATCCCCTCTTTCGTCTTCAATCCATCGGTAACATTACTTGGAGCTATATTTTTATTCACCACATGATATGTGTTTTTCTTGGAGCGTCTTGTATCGTAGGAGTCTTCTCTTTTTGTTGTGTCACAATCATCCTTGCTGCACACCTTTTGAGAGAGACATGCACTCATCATGAATTGCTAGAATACTCTCAATCTTCACTTATATCTTTTTGAGAGTGATCTCTGTGAGTAACTAGGTAGTTGGCTTGTGCTATGAAAGTAGTCCCAAAGGTGATAGGTACCCAAAGAGGATACAATAGAACTTCCATCTTCGTGTGCATTGATTAGAAAGAGAAGTTTGATCCCTCTCAATTAGTTTTGAGACATGGATTTGGTGATATTAAGAGTCATGTTAGTAGGGTGTTGTAAACCTAGAAATACTTCTGTTGAAGTTAGTGATTCCCGTAACATGCACGTATGGTGAACCGCTATGTTAGGAAGTCAGAGCATAATTGATCTACTGATTGTCATCCTTTGTGTTGCGGTTGAGATCGCGCGATGGTTAACACCTACCAACCCTTCCCCTAGGAGTATGCGTCTAGCACTTTGTTTCGATTACTAATAAAAACTTTTGCAATAAGTATGTGAGTTCTTCATGAATAATGTGAGTCCATGGTATATATGCACTTTCACCTTCCATCTTTGCTAGCCTCTCTAGTGCTGCGCAACTTTCGCCGGTGCACAAAACCACCATATGCCTTCCTCAAAACAGCCACCATACCTACCTATTATGGCATTTTCATAGCCATTCCGAGATATATTGCCATGCAACTCCCACCGATCCGTCTCATGACTTGTGCCGTCACTCTCATATTGCCATTGCATGATCGTAAGATTGCTAGCGAGTCATACGCCAAGCTAGATCGTTGCACATGCAGGTACACTGCCGGAGGCATTTCCTATAAGAGTCATCATTGTTCTAAGCTGTGAGCTGTGAGTAAATAAAAGCGTGATGATCATCATTATTAGAGCATTGTCCCATGTGAGGAAATAAAAAAAGAGGCCAAAGTTTCCCACAAAAAAAGAGAGATATGGAAAGAGGCCAAAGTGCCCAAAAAAAAGAGACAATGCTACTATCTTTTCCACACTTGTGCTTCATAATAGCACCATGTTCCTCATGATTGAGAGTCTCTTGTTTTGTCACCACCATATGCTAGTGGGAATCTTCATTATATAACTTGGCTTGTATATTCCAGTGATGGGCTTCCTCAAAATTGCCCTAGGTCTTCGTGAGCAAGCAAGTTAGATGCACACCCACTAGTTCTCCTTTTGAGCTTTCACATACTTATAGCTCTAAGTGCATCCAGTGCATGGTAATCCCTACTCTTTGACATTGATATCTATTAATGGGCATCTCTATAGCCCTTTGATACGCCGAGTCGATGTGACCATCTCCTCCTTTTTGTCTCACAACCTCCACCACACTCTATTCCACCTATTGTGTTATATCCATGGCTCACGCTCATGTATTGCGTGAGAGTTGAAAAAGGTTTGAGAAAGTAAGAGTACGAAAACAATTACTTGGCCAATACCGGGGTTGTGCATGATTTAAATTAGTTGTGTGGTGATGATGGAGCATAGCCAGACTATATGATTTTGTAGGGATAACTTTCTTTGGCCTTCTTATTTCGAAAGTTCATGATTACCTTGCTAGTTTGCTTGAAGTATTATTGTTTTCATGTCAATAGCAAACTATTGTTTTGAATCTTACGGATCTGAACATTCATGTCACATGAAAGAAGTTATAAAGGACAACTATGCTAGGTAGCATTCCACATCAAAAATTCAGTCTTTATCACTTCCCAACTCGAGGACGAGCGGGAGTTAAGCTTGGGGATGCTTCATACGTCTCCAACGTATCTATAATTTTTTATGGTTCCATGCTATTATCTTGTCAAACTTTGGATGTTTTGTATGCCTTTTATATCTTTTTTGGGACTAACTTATTAACTCAGTGCCAAGTGTCAATTCCTGTTTTTTCCGTGTTTTTGACCCTTTCTAGAGGAGAATATTAAACGGAGTCCAAACGGAATAAAACTTCCGAAAAGATTTTTTCCGGAACAAAAGATACGCAGGGGGCGTGAGAACCAAGGCACAGGCCACCAGGGGAGGCCAAAAGCCCCCTAGGCGCGTCCTGGGGGCCCGCGCCTAGCAGGCTTGTGGGCCCCCTGTGGCTCGTGTGCCCTACTTCTTCCGCCTATAAATCCCCGAAAAATCCAAAACCACGGGAGAGATCCACGAAAATACTTTTCCGCCGCCGCAAGCTTCTGTCTCCACAAGATCCCATCTGGGGCACGTTCTGGTGCCCTGCCGGAGGGGGGATTTGGATACGGAGGGCTTCTTCATCAACACCATTGCCTCTCTGATGATGCGTGAGTAGTTCACCATAGACCTTTGGGTCCATATCTAGTAGCTAGATGGCTTCTTCTCTCTCTTGGATCTTCAATACAAAGTTCTCCATGATCTTCATGGAGATCTATCCGATGTAATCTTCTTTTGCGGTGTGTTTGTCGAGATCCGATGAATTGTGGATTTATGATCAGATTATCTATGAATCTTATTTGAGTCTCTTCTGATCTCTTATATGCATGTTCATATCCTTGTAGTTCTCTTCGAGTTGTGGGTTTTGTTTGGCCAACTTGATCTATGATTCTTGCAATGGGAGAAGTGCTTGGTTTTGGGTTCATACCGTGCGGTGACCTCACCCAGTGACAGAAGGGGTAGCGAGGCACGCATCGTGTTGTTGCCATCAAGGTTAAAAAGATGGGGTTTATATCTATTGCATGAATTTATCCCTATACATCATGTCATCTTGCTTAAGGTGTTACTCTGTTCGTCATGAACTCAATACACTAGATGCATGCTAGATAGCGGTTGATGTGTGGAGTAATAGTAGTAGATGCAGAAAGTATCGGTCTACTTGTCTCGGACGTGATGCCTATATGTATGATCATTGCCTTAGATATTGTCATGACTTTGCGCTGTTCTATCAATTGCTCGACAGTAATTCGTTCACCCACTGTAATATTTGCTATTTTGAGAGAAGCCTCTAGTGAACGCTATGGCCCCCGGGTCTACTTCACATCTTATTTTCAGCCTTATACTTTTACTTCGTTGCACTTTCCGCCTTCATATCTCACTTTGCAATCAATCTTGAAGGGATTGACAACCCCTTTATAGCGTTGGGTGCAAGCTCGTTTGTGTTTGCGCATGTACTCTGGACACTTGGCTTGATTCTCCTACTGGATTGATACCTTGGTTCTCAAAACTGAGGGAAATACTTACTGCTACTGTGCTGCATCACCCTTTCCTCTTCAAGGGAAAAACCAACGCAAGCTCAAGAGGTAGCAAGGGTGGTGCCTCACGACGGCAGGGAAATGTGCAGGACTGGGACCTGTCGACGTAGAGCCGCTTGAATGTCTAAGGGGGCTCCTGAGCATCGCGCCTTAGGAGCTTTACCGGTCTCAAAGCCACTTGGCCTCCCTGGTGCCATCCAGGCACATTCGATCGGTATCAGGGGTGTCAGGGCCTTGCCCCGTGAGGAATGACCTTGGTAACGGGTCGCGCCCCACGGCGGCAGGGAAATGTGCGGGACTGGGGCCTGATGACATAGAGCATCGAAATACTTCACCCGCAACGAGGAGAAGCCAACGGAGCAACAAACCCCTTGAACACCGTAACCACACCTCACAACCAAAGATGTCCATTGCAAGCACACCGAGCTAAGTATCCAAACCGACTAGATGCAACCGTATTAACAAAAGGGGCGGTCGCCCAAATCCATTACATGCCCGAAGGGCCTACCCTTGTTTTCATGGACGCAGGATCAGGAGTAAGGAGGAGACAACTAGCGATGAAGGTCCCAAGGGGGGGGGGGGGTTGCCGCCGCAGACGTCCCACACCCGCGCGCCGACGCCTAGTCCGTGTCCTCCACCTCATTCACGGGCGCCGCGGAAGTAGACGAGCGGTACCGTCCTTGGGAGCCTCCCCTCATGGTCCGGGCGCAGCGGCGAGGCAGCTCGTCGTAGCTGCTATCGCTCGGGATCCCTCCAGAAGGGGTGTCGCTGCTACCGGAGGCGAGGCGCCCCCGAGCTCATCTGCAGGACCGCCGCGGCCAGCGTCCTCCCGGAAGCAACCCAGGCACTCGCCCTCGTCCCCAAAGATCCTGACGAAGAGCGTCGCCTCCCCGTCATACTTGAAGTGGAAGTAGCGCCTCCCCTTCAGGCCTCGAGTGCGGGCGAATGTGTGCCACCCACGATTCAGGTAAACATAGCCGTGGGGGTTGACCTCGACCTCCACCCAGGATGCCCCACCACAGTAGGTTTCGGCGTGCAACTAGAGACCTTGAAGCCCGCCGGTCGGCAGCACCGTCGCGAAGAAGTTAGGGAGCTGGAACCATGCGAGTTCCGGCCTCTCCACACAGGTCACGGACTCCATCACTGTGTCAGCTGAATGGAGCCGTGGGCGTGGCGGCCGGGTGGCCACCACCGACCTCCCACCTCGGCCACCGCGCACGCTCGCGCTCATCGGCGCCCCACCGATGCCACCGATGGTGATTCCACGACGGGCGGAACCACGGCCGCGCCCGCCGGAGGCCGCCATCGACACCGCCGTGTACTTTTGAGGGCTTCCGCGGCCCCTCTTGGATGGCGGAGCGGCAAGACCTTCACCGGAAACCTTCCCATTCTTTGCAGCGGAAAACCTCCTCACCGGCGCCATGCTGAGAGGGTGGAGGGCTCGAGGCAGAAGATGAAGAAGACGAAGGCAATGTGGACCTTATCACCCTCGCCATGTTAAATATACAGCCAAGGGTAGACTGACGCCCCTCCACGTTCCTGGGTCCACTTAGTTCATGAGGGAGCACGCCCGCGTGGTGTGCAAATAGGAGGCATCTCCAAGGAGCAATGATGGCTATTGCAGCACCCGGGCGTCGCATCAGTTTGACCACGTGCATCTCCGAGCGCCTCGGGAAGTGGGAGCGTAGCTAGATGGCTGCGCGACGCATGTGAAGCCCGATCCACAGACATTTAGGGCCCGCGACCTGCCTGCCTGCGGCCAGGGCGGTCCCACTTCATCAACTACAAACCAGCGGGCCTGGCACCGCTCAAGACAAGGCCCTCGCGAGGGGCCAAGCCTCGCGAGGAGGAGCAGCATCAAGACCTGCAGGTGTCTCCTTCGGAGCGGCGGATATTCTGAGGCGAGGCTCGGCCTCAGGAGTCAAGGATGACGTAGGGGAAGGATAGGCGAGCAGCAAACCCCAGGACGGTGCAGTTTCCCCTTTAGTGCAAAGGGGGGCAAGGATGTACCGGGGTTCCCAAGGCATCTTCCAAAGGTTTCCTTTGAGGTGCAACAAGGCCGTCGCCGCCAGCCAGCAGGACAAACGTCATCCTCGGTCCCGTCCGTGCAGCGCGGGCAGCCACTTTGCACGCGAAGACCACTTTTGGACAGGGGAAGCATGTTCCCCTGTCCCCCTTTGAAATTGGCCGTTGTGGGATCCCTTCCCGCTGAAACAATAAGGGAAGAGGACCCGGGCCTCCGCTATATGTATAGGATAGGTTACTTCGTAGAGAAGGACCCGAGATCCATCCATTCACCCATAGCATCACACATAGCCACCCAGCCTCCGGAGGCTCACGAGCACTGTACTAGTTCATCCACCAACCTCCACGAGAGGCAATCCACCAATATCCACGAGAGGCAATCCACCAAAGTAGGAGTAGGGTATTACGCTTCCCAGCAGCTCGAACCTTGGTGAACTATCGTGTTTTGTGTCTTCCTCGCCATCGAGTGAGTTCCTTGCCATTCTCAGCGAGTAGCAAGCTAGGTGAGGCGAGCCAGCGAGAGATCCTCGTACACACCCCTGAGTTCGAATCTTTAGGGTTTTGCGGAGCCCAAAATCCGACAGTGGCGTTGAGCCTATGTGTCTCCTCTCATCGACGTGCTCTCCGGTGGTGTGAGGGATGGGTAGCCCCGGTGCCTCCGTGACGACTCATAGATATGCTAGGGTTCCATTGAGGCAACAATAACCTGTCGTGGCTTCAATGACTCACCAATGTAGATTCTCACCATGCTTCTAGATGGCAAGGCTAGGATATGCAAGGTATGCAATGTGGTAGCGACGAATTCCTTGTATAGTTTGATCATTTGTCACATCTCCATCGTGTTGGAGCATCCTTTAGTGTCGGTGTTAGGCTAGCGAGAAATAATGGAGATCTGGTCTTAGATTTGTGCCTCTTTGTGCAAAGCACTGGCATGGTAGGACAATGGCCTTGATGACTTCTCATCCCCGACCAACAACGACAGGCTATCCTGACATGGAGCAACATGCAGTAACAAGGTGAAAACATCAATATAGGGATTTTGATACAATTCCTTTATTTAAGGGTTGTGTTGTACTACTGGTTTGCAGCAACAAAGCCTATAGTGTGTGGGATGGGGCTATGGCTTCCCTATGTTGTAAGAATTGTGAAATCATCCCTAACAAGTATGTTGAGTTAATGAGTTCAATCCCTAGATTCTTATTTTCCTAGTTCAAGGCAATACATGTTTTATTGGTCCCTAACACGTCTCCAACATATCTATAATTTTTTATTGTTCCATGCTGATATATTATCATTCTAGAATACTTTTAGGGTATTTATTTGCCAATTTATAATATTTTTGAGCACTAACCTATTGACCTAGTGCCTAGTGTGTGTTGTTGTTTTCTGCGTCTTTTTCACTTTTCAGGTTTTCCATACCAAAAGAAGTCCAATTGCCTTGAAACTTTTTGGTGATTTTTTCTGAACCAAAAGAAGACCAATGAGCATTGGAAGAATGCTGGAGGCCTTATGCGGGGCCCACAAGCCAACCGGGTGCGACCTAGGTGGGGGGAGGGGCACCCTGATGGCTTGTGCCTCCCTCGTGGACCTCTTGACTCTGTTCTTTGGATTATAAATTTTCATCTACCTTTAAAACACCAAAGATAGTCCCGAAACACATTTTACGCTACTGCAAGTCTGTGTTCCGACGGAGGCCATCTGGAGCTCCGTTCTGGAACCTTGCTGGAGGGGAATCGATCATGGAGGGCCTCTTCATCAACCTTGCTGCCCTCACAATGATGTGTGATTAGTTCACCACAAACCTACAGGTCCATAGTCAGTACCTAGATGGCAATCTCTCTCTCTTTTATCTTCAATACAGTGATCATCGCATCTCCTCTTTGATCGATATGTTGTAATTCCTTCTGTGCAGTGCGTTTGTTGGGATTTGATGAATTGTGGGTTTATGTTCAGATTATTCATGATAAATATTTGAGTCTCCTCTGAATACTTATATGATTCTTATGTGCATGATTATGATAGCTTCGTAATTCTCTCCGATCTATTGAAATAGTTTGCCCAACAAGATCGATATTTCTTCGGTGAGAGAGGTGTGTTGTGGTAGGTTCAACCTTGCGAATTTCTGTATCCCATTGAGAGAAGGGACAAGATGCGTCTTTGTGTTTCTGATACTAAGGGTAAAACAATGAGTTTTATTCATATTGCTTGAGTTTACTTTGTCTACATCATGTCATTGTTCTCCATGCATTACTATGTTTTACTTAATACTCTAGATGCATGTTGGATAGTGGTTGATGAGTGGAGTAATAGTAAAACGTGCATGCACGATTTGGCCTATTTGTTTATGAACGTGATGCCTATATACACATGATCATTGCCATGAATATCACATAACTATTCCCTTTTTTGTCAATTGCCCAACAGTAATTTCTTCACCCATCGTATGCTATTTTTCATGAGAGATGCCATTAGGGAAAGCTATGTCCCCCGGGTCTATTCACAAGATATTGATAAAACCTTCATTAACTTTATTTTATTTACTTGTTTTATTTTATCTTGCTATCTAAAATTATCTACACACCTCACTTGCTTGCAAATAACAAGACAAGAAGATTGACAACACTCTTGCCCGCGTTGGGTGCAAGTTGTTTGTTCTTTTGTGTGCGGCTGCTGAAGACGGTTGTGGTTGATATTCATGTTGGTTCGATAAACCTTGGTTTCATAACTGAGGGTAATACTTACCCATATTTTGTTGTGATATCTCATCCCTCTTCGCAGACAACCGAATGCACATCACTGTCGGAATCGGGGCTCCGCAGACCCAAAAGGTTCGAACTTTCGGGTGCGCTCGCTTCCCTACCCTGTTCTACCTCTCAACTTCATGGCGACTCTCCAGTGGCTCGAGCTAAGGGAAGCGAACTAGAACACACGACAATTTACTGAGGTTCGCGCCACCTTGTGGTGTAAAATCCTACTCCTTCTTGTATAGATTGCTTGAGGTGGTATACGAGTAAAAAGGTGGGTTCTTGCCCTAGTCCAATACAATGATCCTCTCCCTGCTATGGAGGCCGGGCCTCCGTTTTATACCGGCCTTTGTCCTCTTCCCTGAAAACACAATTGGCGGGAAGGGTAGCCACAACAACAATTTTGAAAGGGGACAGGACTGCGGCCCGACCTGACAATGGTGGTCTTCACCTGCAAAAGTCCTTCTCGATGACGTGCTGGTGGGCTCGGGGGTGACCTCCATCATGCCGAGCCCCCAACCTTAGTCCTCTTGCACCAATTGGGAAACCTTTGGGGGGTTGCTTTGGGAATCTGCAACTGGCTTGGATCCCTTAGCACCAAAGGGCAAAGCCTCTCTATCCGTACCTGCTAGCACCAACCATGGCGCCGCGTAGCGTGGCTCACGTCATCCACATGAAGAGGTTGGACCGCGCGACCTCGACAGGTCGCCCTCGGTAAGTCCGTTGCTCGGGGGGAGGAGCGTCAGGAGGTTCACCGCCGAGGTCCAACGCTCCTCATGTGTCTCCTTCGTTGATGTTGCGGGCGGGGGCACCCACCTGATGGCCGGGAAGAAGGTTGAGGGCTGCCGAAACCATTGGGTCTTCATGGATGCGCACCGGGAGAGCTCGCTCCTAGCAACTCCCTTGGGTTCGCCCGAACAAACCCCCATGTGGGGCCAAAATAAGCTCACCGACCCGAGGGCTGGGCCCATCCTGGAGCAAATCGCCTCCCTCGCGGAGGCCCGCCTGACGGGGGCGATGATTATCAAGGAGTTCTTGGGGCATCACATCGCGCCGCTCCAAGCGCACTCACGCCCCTTATGGAAGTTCACTGATGGTGGAGATCCGATGCGCGTGCACGTCAGCAGCTTGACACACGATGAGCTGAATGGAGACTTGGAGGGCTCTGCTAGGTCCCTCCCATGAGGGCCCCCCGCAGGCCACGCCGCCAGTGTACGCGTGCGACGACATGGAGGGAAGGGTCACAGAGATGCGCGCCTTCGACGAATGGGGACTCGTCGGGCCTCACAAGGGCTCCCCCATCAGAGTGTCTTCCTCGGGCGAAGACGACAACGACCAAGACTCGGAGGCGACGGAAGGGGAGGAAGACGCCATGTAACAGCCTGGAACCGACGTTCCACAAGATTCCCCTTTTTATTCCATTGCTGTCGTGTGATTCGTTTGGTTGTCTCATTCATCATAGCATCATTTGCATCATCTGCACTGCATAGGCACTCTGTTGCCGACATTTTTCGGAACTGCATCCGTTGTTAGTTGCCGGTTCTCTTCGTTTTTTTGTTGACCGTTTTGAGACCAACCACATGCGCACACGCCCGAGACATCCTTAAATTATTGTTTTTAAAAGTGTGTATAAAACTTTCCCGAATTGAATTGAAAGTCGGCGTGCAGTCTTATTATTGGGTAGGTAGTCCGCCTACCAAATTTCGTTGCAATCGTAGCTCGTTGGATACCCGAACCGTCAAACTTATAGCAACACGATAGCCGCTCAAACAATAGACGTTTTCGGTGTTCTAAATTATTGTCGGGCTGCTAATTTCCCTCTCATCTCATTCCAACAACTCCACATGGGCCACTTAAACCCTCCTGGCCTACCCCTCCGTTTCGACCGTCCGATCGAGATTCGACCGTCCGAAAACGGACAAAAACCCTGGGCATGGCACCCCGTGCTATACAAGGATGTCCCCTTCCAAAAATGGACCTCCACCTTCCTCCTCAAAATTATCGCCCCTGCAGCACCCTAGCCGCCGTGGCCCTACAAAGCCCATCAGAGGCCCGCCCAGGGCCCGAACCGCCGCCTTCTCCCAGAAGCCTCCCGTGCCTGGATATCGAGCGCTGCCGGGGCCAAGGCCTCGCCCAGCCTCGTCGCCGCTTCAACCTCGCCTCGCCGGAGCTCGTCGAACGCCGCCGGAGTTTGCCCACGCCGGTCAACCCACGCCCCACTTTTCTCCTCCGCCGTTCTATCTCTCTGTCTCATCCTCTCTCTATCTCCTCCGAATGGACAGGGAGAAGACCAACCATGGTCCCCGCCCGATGTGCCACGCTTGCTCGGATTCGTTAGCCGCCGCCAGGAATCGACCCCTCGTGCCCGGATCCGTCTAGATCCAGCCGGACCCCCGTCGAATCATGCCTCCACGCCTTCCCCACGTCACCGGAATCCCCTAGCGCCACCATGGTCTCTGCTCTCCTGCGGGAGCACGAGCGAAGAGACACGCAGCGTTAACCGCTCGCTTGCCGTAGGCCACAACGACGCCAGGCCTGCCTCCAGCCGCATCGTGGGCCGCGCCAAGGCCCAGCCGGCTACCGTGGCCTCCTCTCAAACGACGCATCAGGTCCCAGCCTCCGCTTCCGGCCCGATGGCCTGGTGAGTGCCATCTTCTTACCCTACGCCCGTGCGGTGATTTGCTAACTTGCGCTCGCTGCTCTATTTAGGCTAGTGTACAAATTCGGACCACAAACATTTTCCTCGGCTGCAAATTTCATATTTAATCTTGGACATTTAATAAATTACAGAAAAATGCATATTTGAACGTGTTAATAATTCTTTAACCATGCATTGGATTGAAATGATTTGAATATGTAAAATGTTTATAATTTCGCGTAGATTAATAATTTCCAACTTTCATGCATATGAAAAATATTTAAATGTGTTGTTTGTATTGATTTGCGTGATGACATGTTAAAATGATTCAATTCATAGCCTATTAAACGTGCATCAGATTTAAAAAATTCATATATGAAACCTGCTTAGAATTATGTGTAGTTTCACAATATTCAACTTGCAATCATATTAAAAATATTTAACTTGTTGTTTTAATTAATTTTCATAAATGCCATGTAGAAATGGTTTATTTTATAGTTAATTAACCGTAGTTTCAATTAAAATGTTTCACATTTGTAACTAGGCTAGAAAATATGTAGAATAACATGGTAAGATTTATTTTCATGTTTAACAACTATAAAATTGTGTTTTAGACAGATCTGTATCAAATTCAAAATTACCTATGGAGACTTTCCAGAATTGTTGTTCGTTGTTCCGGCTTCATTTAAACTTGGGTAATAGTTCATGTAGTCTCATATTACCTTGTTGCATCCATGACTAACATGTTGTGGCTGTCATTTGTATGCATTTTACATTCATGGCATATCATTTTGTGTTGCTCATATCTTTTAAACCGTGGCTCGGTTTTAGATGGTCTATATATGTAAATCAACTAGAATGACATGTAGAATCACATGGTACACTTTATTTTGCTGTTTAATAAGTATAAAATGTGTTTAGTTCAGATTTGGACAGATTTCAAAATTAACATATAGGGTCGTTTCGGAAATGCTATTAGTTGTTTCCAACCTCACTTAAAATGTCTAGCTAGTGTAGTTCATTTGTGCTTCACCTCTTGTCATGTTTAACGACATTTAATATTGTATTGTCGTGTACCTAAACAAGAGTGACCTAAATACTTGAACGTGGAGCTTCGGAAATATGCAACTCTTTGCATATTGAGCTTCGCTTAACGGGTAGTATCTGATTGTGGTGATTGTCATGCCTTGCATAATTAAACCGGACATGCATCATATGTGTTGTGCATCATGTCATGCGTACACTGTGGTGTTATCGTGTGTTGACTGTTTGTTTCCAGATTGCTTCTTCTCGATAGAGTTCCGCAAGCGTGTATGAGTGTGAGGGTTCGTTCGACTACGTCGGTTTGTCTACTTCATGGATTCATTCTTCTTCCAAGCGGGATCATAAGCAAGATGACTATTTCCCTAGATACCATTACTATCATTGCCATGCTAGTTATCTCGTTTCTTTCGCTATGTCTCGTTGCCTGCCACATGTTTAATAAGCCTCCCAACATTGCCCTGAAAAGCCTCTAACCTTTCCGCTTGCTCAGTCTTCTTATAGCGTTTCTAGTTACAGGTGCAGTTGCTTCCATGTGAAAACATGGGTTCCTTGTTATATCACCATATTATTGCTATTTAACTCAATCTGCCTAAATTCCTGGTAAAGCCGGAAGACTTGCCTTTTGGCTGTGTGTTTTGTCCCGCTTTTGCAACCTTAGTTTCGGCTACCAGTGTTAAGTTCCATATTGAGTGCTCCTAACATGCTTGGGGTTGTTATGGGGACCCACTTGACTTTCTTTCTGGGACAAAACTCGTCTTGCAAGGCCCAACGTTGGTACTATATTTGCCTAACATAATAATACTGATAATTGATTTGACGCATAGGGAGTTAGCGCTACCCGAGGAGTAATTCCACATATTATAGGGAGGGCTAGTGCTGATGGTGCTGGTCGAAAACAGAGCACTGTGAGGGGCTAACCCAGGGCAACTTGGGTTATTTCTATCAGGCACCCGTACGCGTAGCTTATCCGTCGTGACCTGAGAATGAGATACACGACTCCTATTGAGATCGTCGACACGTTGGGCGGCCTTGCTGGATTTGTTTTACCCTTGTCGAATGTCTTGTGCGAGGGATTCCGAGGATACTTTGGGCTATCTCGAGGTCGAGGTTTTCCAATAGGAATCCAAGGAGATCATGGGTTTTCCGCTGTCGAGGTTTTCGACGCAGCGTGTGGTAGTTTTTGATGGACTAGTTGGAGCATCCGTGCAGGGTTAAATCTTTAGGAAAGCCATGCCCGTGGTTATCTGGCAAACTTGGAAAATTTGTCTAACATCCGGTTCTAGATAACTTGAAGGAAACTTAATTCAAATATGCCAACTGTGTGCTTAACTGTGACTGTCACTTCTTGTGAGTTTTGCATCCGAAAGAGGACACGACACGGTTATGTCTGGCGTAAGTATGTGTTCAGGATCACTTCTTGATCATTATTAGTTCTCATCTGTTATGCGTGGATCATCCCCCTTTTATTCTTGTTCTTATAAGTTAGCCATCTCAAGTTAATGCTTACTCGCTTGCTGCAGCCTCACCACTTAACCATACCTCACCCATTAAGCTTTGATAGTCTTGATTCATTTGAAAATGAGATTGCTAAGTCCCTGTGGCTCACAGATTACTATAACGACAGTTGCATGTACATGTAAAGCGATACTTTGACGTGAGCGCAATGATTGTTCTATTTGGAGTTTCTTGTTCTTCTTCTTCTTCAATCATATGATGGGTTCCAGGCCGGCATCCTGGGATAGCAAGGATGGACGTAATTCTTTTATCGTTTGATTTCGTCTGTAATCGGACCCTGCTCTTCTACATGATGATTGAATGTATTGTTTTATTGAGGTGTTCATGCTGTAGCTTGTGGCGAGTGTAAGCTAATTCCATATACTCATCTCTTTCGTACATGTACTTATAATGATATCCATTTTTGCAAAGCGACGACATGCGCTTCTACCCCTGTCGAGGTCCTCGTACCAAAATAAGGATATGACCGCATTTTGGGTGTTACACGTTGGTATCAGAGTAGTACCGACCTAGGAGCCTCCTTGATTGATCGAACTTGGTCGAGTCGAGTCTAGTGAAAAACTACTTTGGGTCTAGTTATATACAAGAGAGTAGGATTATTTTTACTCCTCTTCTATGCCGTGGTGAGGAATTACGACTTAGGAATTTTAATCCAATCCTCTTCATTGTGAAGATTCTTAGGAGGTCGACTTCATCATTCTTCATTCTTGTTTTATTACCCGGTGGATTCAATTCAAGCTTCGGTGTTCATCACGTCCTTTTCATTTGTTAAATGCTTTCGTGTGCTGGAAATTCCTATTCAACCTCTCTTGTTCATTCATCCCTCTTTATTCTATTTGGAGTGTAGAAGATATCTTAGAAGATTCATGTTTTCATCAATCCTTCATTTTTCAAGGCGCTCAACTTCATCAAGATTTCATGGTACCGGTGCAATATCTCATTCTAAGCAATCCATTCAACGGTGTTCTCTTTGAGTGGGCCCATAACCCACATGTTTACCCCAGGATCTTATCTAGCTCTTCTAATCTTTCCCGGAGTTATCTAAATCCTTTCAAGTATGATGTAAGAAGGATTTTCATCAGTCCTATTCTTTCTACAAGAGCGGTTTGAATTATTTTGATTGTTGGCTCAACCTTTTCCTCATTCATCATTCTAGAGTGTCTCAGTAATTCTTGGTGGTGTTCCGTATCATCATTCTCAGCTTCGGAGACCGAAGAAGTGTTTCTCTTAAATCTTTCTCCATTATTTTGAAGATTTATCATCTTACCTTGTGTATCTCTCTCAAATTGTTTTCAATCATTAGGACTTCCTTCGATATCTATTAGGAGCATTTCAAGTTGTTTTTATTTCTCGATCCTCTAAAGGCCGTCATTTTAGAAGATTTCTTCATTGCCAGCTTTTAGCTTTCGTTCTCAAATTCTTCTGAACCATTGTCTCTTCATTCGTATCTCAATTATTTCGGCGCCTCATTCAAGTTTTCCGTGAGGCGGCTCAAGATATCTTTGTTCTCATGTATTCTATTCATTTCTAATATCCCCATATGTTCTAAATTCTTCATGTGGATCATGATCTCTTCGTTCTCATGTATCTTCATTCATTCATGGTATTCCCATTCGTTTGCAGTTCTTACCAATGGCTTGTTCAAGCATTCTCTAATCGAATCATGCTCTCTTTGTCCTCATGTAGCATAGTTCATTTGTATTATCCTCTTTCATTCCAAATTCTTACATGTGTTTCTTTCAAGACTTTTTCAAGTTTGTGCTCATATCTGTCTTCAATCTTTTCATGAAGAATAAGTGGTATGCAAATCCATTGCTTTTCATCAATTTAACTTGATGAAGGATAAACAACATAATTCTTATTCTTGTTTCATCAAAGTGATTTCAATCTTTCTTTCGGAGTTGTTTATGATATCTAATTCTTTATCCCAAGTGTTCTTATTTTCTTTTCCGGAGTTCCAAGCTTTTCTCAAGTATCTCTTCGCGAAGCTTCATCTAAATCATGGCAAGGCCTCAATCTTATTATTTTTCATCCTTCATTTCTTTTCATCATTCTTTTGTATACGGGGTTTATTCATGGTGGTTATTCAAGGATCTAATTCATTCTCAAGGTGTTCTTGAAGATCCTTATGGTAGTACCTCAAGTATTCTTATCTTGCTTTTCCAAGTGCAATTCTTCCTCCATTATCCTTTGAAGTGGTGATATAGGATTCTTGGCTCATGGGGAGTTTCCAAGAGAATTGTGTCAAGAATGAGATACTTAAACCCACCAATTTCTTCGATCATGAGATATTCCAAACCCATCTCTTCCTCCATTGAGCTATATTGGTTTGGATTTCACCATAAGCATTTCCTAATGATTGTTGCTACTTTGGTGTTTGTCCATGGTCTAAGTTCTCAATGCATCCTCTTAGTGAAAGAAGTTTTGCATATCTTGTTGCTCCCAAGCAATCTCTGTTTTCGTTAGTGTTTGGTTGACACCTCTTTATTTGAGATGGTGGGCTTCCACTTAGGGAGGCTTCGGAGCGTGTATAACCCCAAACTCATTATTACGTGAGAGTGTCACGGGCGGCGATTTACTCAGGTGTCGTACACCCTAGGCACAAGGCTCAGGAGCTCCTAGCCTTAGCCTTCAGGCGGGTTGCGCCTCATTCTTTGCGCATCAGCGCGCGTACGGAACTTGTGACATGGAGGGGGCCAACACGCACCTGGTGGCCGTCGCGAGGCCACTACACGAAGATGTTTGGCATCGAGGACCCCAGGAGGTGATGTATACTGGGGTAAGCCCGTCATTCATAGCTCAGTCACTCAGATTTAGCTATGTTGCAGGGACGAACCCGAGCACAGAAGCCGTGCCAGGTTCCTTCATGGAATGCTCAAGTGAAAATCATCCGCCGCATAGCACCCGAGGCGACAAAGCGCCACACCAGTAGTGATGCATTTCTAGCGAACAACATAAGTTTTGAAGGGAAATAACAAGGATTACCACACAACCAAAAAGCAAGAACTTTGTGAGGGTGGGCCATCATGGCTGAGGGTAGTGTAGCTTGAAGGGTGCCCTCGGTATCGGTTGAGGTGGGGCCTCACTAGGCTACCGCATTGTCGTGGGAGCTCCGGGTCGCTATATGAAGCATGTCGTGAAGGCCGATCTTCTCACGGGTCGGTTGCCTCCCGAAGCCCTGGGGGCTCGTGAGGCCCTGGTGCCACGCGAAGCGCCAGCGTAAGCCCTGCCAGCCTTTGGAAGGTAGCCGTGGTGTTCTCCATGCCAAAAGGCATGTGAGTGCGACTAGTGTGGGCGCCTCAGCCTAGCCCCGCTCATGCATGCGAGAAGGAGCTCCACGAAGAGACTCCGTTGAGGCCTGCAACATCAACGCACATGTGCGTCGCCACGGTCCCCTCGGGAGTGATGAGCCTCGTGATGCAGTGCTCCGCGCGGCGCCCGCCTCCTGCGGCATGTTGATCTCTTGGGCGATGAACTCCTGAGGCCCCGGCCCCGATGTTGTACTCCTCGCTCGTGAGGGCGCATGTTTAGGCACTCCTCTAGGTGGTGGCCGAGCACCTCTCTCGGTGTAGCGGCCAGGTAGGATGCCTTACAGGTGGAAGCCCCCGAGCCCGACTCGAGGGAGGCATCAAGCGCGCCTTCCTATGCCGGAAGAGGGAAAGCTCCGACAGCACACGCGGGGCTTGCGACCTTGGCGTCGGCCACCAGATCCTTTGCCTTGGCAGAGCAAGAGGCAGGCAGCGACTGCTTATTCCTCGGAGGTGCAGCCTCGCAAGGCACATCGCCTCCACCATTGTCCGAGCCTCCTGCGGCAGCGGACCTGTAAGCGCGCTCGAGCGAGCAGACCACTTCCCTCTCATCGCATGCGAAGGTGATGATGCCACGGCAACCCAACATCTTGAGGACATTGTAGCCATGGTGGTGTTGGGGAACGTCGCATGGGAAACAAAAATTTTCCTACGCGCACGAAGACCTATCATGGTGATGTCCATCTACGAGAGGGGATGTGTGATCTACGTACCCTTGTAGGCCGTACAGCAGAAGCGTTAGTGAACGCGGTTGATGTAGTGGAACGTCCTCACGTCCCTCGATCTGCCCCGCGAACCGTCCCGTGATCAGTCCCACGATCTAGTGCCGAACGGACGACACCTCCACGTTCAGCACACGTACAGCTTGACGATGATCTCGGCCTTCTTGATCCAGCAAGAGGGACGGAGAGGTAGAAGAGTTCTCCCGCAGCGTGACGGCGCTCCGGAGGTTGGTGATGATCTTGTCTCAGCAGGGCTCCGCCCGAGCTCCGCAGAAACGCGATCTAGAGGAAAAACCGTGGAGGTATGTGGTCGGGCTGCCGTGTAAAAATCGTCTCAAATCAGCCCTAAAACCTCTGTATATATAGGGGGAAGAGGTGGAGCCTTGCCTTGGGGCTCAAGGAGCCCCAAGGTGGTCGGCCGAGCCAAGGGGGGAAGGTCTCCCCCCCAAACCGAGTCCAACTTGGTTTGGTGGGTGGAGTCCTTCTTCGCTTTCCCACCTCCTCCTTTTTTTTCTTTTCTCTTTGATTTTCTTCCTATGGCGCATAGGGCCTTCTTGGGCTGTCCCACCAGCCCACTAAGGGCTGGTGAGCCACCCCCAAGGCCTATGGGCTTCCCCGGGGTGGGTTGCCCCCCAGGTGAACTCCCGGAACCCATTCGTCATTCCCGGTACATTCCCGGTAACTCCGAAAACCTTCCGGTAATCAAATGAGGTCATCCTATATATCAATCTTCATTTCCGGACCATTCCGGAAACCCTCGTGACGTCCGTGATCTCATCCGGGACTTCGAACAACATTCGGTAACCAACCATATAACTCAAATACGCATAAAACAACGTCGAACCTTAAGTGTGCAGACCCTGCGGGTTCGAGAACTATGTAGACATGACCCGAGAGACTCCTCGGTCAATATCCAATAGCGGGACCTGGATGCCCATATTGGATCCTACATATTCTACGAAGATCTTATCGTTTGAACCTCAGTGCCAAAGATTCATGTAATCCCGTATGTCATTCCCTTTGTCCTTCGGTATGTTACTTGCCCGAGATTCGATCGTCAGTATCCGCATACCTATTTCAATCTCGTTTACCGGCAAGTCTCTTTACTCGTTCCGTAATACAAGATACCTCAACTTACACTAAGTCACATTGCTTGCAAGGCTTGTGTGTGATGTTGTATTACCGAGTGGGCCCCGAGATACCTTTTCGTCACACGGAGTGACAAATCCGAGTCTTGATCCATACTAACTGAACGAACACCTTCAGAGATACATGTAGAGCATCTTTATAGTCACCCAGTTGCGTTGCGATGTTTGATACACACAAAGTATTCCTCCGGTGTTAGTGAGTTATATGATCTCATGGTCATAGGAACAAATACTTGACACGCAGAAAAATAATAGCAACAAAATGACACGATCAACATGCTACGTCTATTAGTTTGGGTCTAGTCCATCACGTGATTCTCCTAATGACGTGATCTAGTTATCAAGCAACAACACCTTGTTCATAATCAGAAGACACTGACTATCTTTGATCAACTGGCTAGCCAACTAGAGGCTTGCTAGGGACAGTGTTTTGTCTATGTATCCACACATGTAAATAGTCTTCATTCAATACAATTATAGCATGGATAATAAACGATTGTCTTGATACAGGAATTATAATAATAACTATATTTATTATTGCCTCTAGGGCACAATTCCAACAGTCTCCCACTTGCACTAGAGTCAATAATCTAGCCCTCACATCATCATGCGAATTACATTGTAATAAATCTAACACCCATACATTTCTGGTGTTGATCATGCTTTGCCCGTGGAAGAGGTTTAGTCAGCGGGTCTGCTACATTCAGATCCGTGTGCACTTTGCATATATTTACGTCCTCCCCTTCGACGTAGTCGCGGATGAGGTTGAAGCGTCGTTTGATGTGTCTGGACTTCTTGTGAAACCGTGGTTCCTTTTCTAAGGCAATGGCACCCGTGTTGTCATAGAACAAGGTTATTGGATTCAGTGCGCTTGGCACCACTCCAAGATCCGTCATGAATTGCTTCATCCATACACCCTCCTTAGACGCCTCCGAGGCAGCCATGTACTCCGCTTTACATGTAGAATCTGCTACGACGCTTTGCTTGGAACTGCACCAGCTTACCGCACCCCCATTAAGAATAAATACGTATCCGGTTTGCGACTTAGAGTCGTCCGGATCTGTGTCAAAGCTTGCATCGACGTAACCTTTTACGGCGAGCTCTTCGTCACCTCCATACACGAGAAACATCTCCTTAGTCCTTTTCAGGTACTTCAGGATATTCTTGACCGCCGTCCAGTGATCCACTCCTGGATTACTCTGGAACCTACCTGCCATACTTATGGTCAGGCTAACGTCCGGTCTAGTGCACATCATTGCATACATGATAGAACCTATGGCTGAAGCATAGGGGACGGTGCGCATATGCTCTCTATCCTCATCAGTTGCTGGGCACTGAGTCTTACTCAATCTCGTACCTTGTAAAACTGGCAAGAACCCTTTCTTGGACTGTTCCATTTTGAACCTCTTTAAAACTTTATCAAGGTATGTGCTTTGTGAAAGTCCTATCAGGCTTTTTGATCTATCCCTGTAGATCTTAATGCCTAGAATGTAAGAAGCTTCTCCTAGGTCCTTCATAGAGAAAATTTTATTCAAGTAATCCTTTATGCTCTCGAAAAACTCTACGTTGTTTCCAATCAACAATATGTCATCCACATATAATATTAGAAACGCCATAGAGCTCCCACTCACTTTCTTGTAAATACAAGATTCTCCAACCACTTGTACAAACCCAAATGCTTTGATCACCTCATCAAAGCGTTTGTTCCAACTCCGAGATGCTTGCACCAGTCCATAAATGGATCGCTGGAGCTTGCACACCTTGTTAGCATTCTTAGGATCGACAAAACCTTCGGGTTGCATCATATACAATTCTTCCTTAAGGAAACCGTTAAGGAACGCCGTTTTGACATCCATCTGCCAGATTTCATAATCGAAAAATGCAGCTATTGCTAACATGACTCTGACGGACTTAAGCATCGCTACGGGTGAGAATGTCTCATCGTAGTCAACTCCTTGAACTTGTGATAAACCCTTTGCCACAAGTCTATCTTTATAAACGGTCACATTGCCGTCAGCGTCCGTCTTCCTCTTAAAGATCCATTTGTTCTGAATAGCCTTGCGACCCTCAGGCAGTACTTCCAAAGTTCACACTTTGTTCTCATACATGGATCCTATGTCGGACTTCATGGCCTCTAGCCATTTATTGGAATCTGGGCCCACCATTGCTTTTTCATAATTTGCAGGTTCATTGTTGTCGAACAACATGATTGATAAGACGGGATTACCGTACCACTCTGGAGCAGCACGTGGTCTCGTCGACCTACGTGGTTCGACAGAAACTTGAACCGGAGTTTCATGATCATTATCATTAACTTCCTCCTCAACCGGCGTCGCAACGACAGAGGTTTCCCCTTGCCCTGCGCCACCATCCAGAGGGATGAGAGGTTCGACAACCTCGTCAAGTTCTATCTTCCTCCCACTCAATTCTCTCGAGAGAAACTCCTTCTCGAGAAAAGCTCCGTTTTTAGCAACAAACACTTTGCCCTCGGATTTGAGATAGAAGGTGTACCCAACTGTCTCTTTTGGGTAACCTATGAAGACGCACTTTTTCGCTTTGGGTTCCAGCTTTTCAGGCTGAAGCTTTTTGACATAAGCATCACATCCCCAAACTTTAAGAAACGACAACTTTGGCCTTTTGCCATACCATAGTTCGTATGGTGTCGTCTCAACGGATTTTGATGGTGCCCTATTTAAAGTGAATGCAGCTGTTTCTAATGCATAACCCCAAAACGATAACGGCAAATCGGTAAGAGACATCATAGATCGCACCATCTCTAATAAAGTACGATTACGACGTTCGGACACACCATTACGCTGTGGTGTTCCAGGCGGTGTCAACTGTGAAACAATTCCACATTGTCTTAAGTGAGCACCAAACTCGGAACTCAGATATTCACCCCCACGATCAGACCGTAGGAACTTGATCTTCTTGTTATGATGTTTTTCAACTTCACTCTGAAATTGCTTGAACTTTTCAAATGTTTCAGACTTGTGCTTCATTAAGTAGACATAACCATATCTACTCAAATCGTCAGTGAAGGTGAGAAAATAACGATATCCGCCGCGTGCCTCTACGCTCATCGGACCACACACATCGGTATGTATGATTTCCAACAAGTCACTTGCACGCTCCATTGTTCCGGAGAACGGAGTTTTACTCATCTTGCCCATGAGGCATGGTTCGCACGTGTCAAGTGAATCAAAGTCAAGTGACTCCAAAAGTCCATCAGCATGGAGTTTCTTCATGCGCTTTACACCAATATGACCTAAGCGGCAGTGCCACAAAAATATGGCGCTATCATTGTTAACTCTAACTCTTTTGGTCTCAATGTTATGTATGTGTGTATCGCTATCAAGATTCAATATGAACAATCCTCTCACATTGGGTGCATGACCATAAAAGATGTTACTCATATAAATAGAACAACCATTATTCTCTGACTTAAAAGAGTAACCGTCTCGCAATAAACAAGATCCAGATATAATGTTCATGCTCAACGCAGGCACTAAATAACAATGATTCAAGTTCATAACTAATCCTGATGGTAACTGAAGTGAAACTGTGTCGACGGCGATTGCATCAACCTTGGAACCATTTCCTACGCGCATCGTCACTTCATCTTTCGCCAACCTTCGTCTATTCCGCAGTTCCTGTTTCGAGTTGCAAATATGAGCAACAGAACCGGTATCGAATACCCAGGCACTACTACGAGAGCCGGTTAAGTACACATCAATAACATGTATATCAAATATACCTGATTTTTCTTTGGCCGCCTTCTTATCTGCCAGATACTTGGGGCAATTGCGCTTCTAGTGACCCATACCCTTGCAATAGTAACACTCTGTTTCAGGCTTAGGTCCAGCTTTGGGTTTCTTCGTCGGATTGGCAACAGGCTTGCCGCTCTTCTTTGAATTACCCTTCTTGCCTTTGCCGTTTCTCTTGAAACTAGTGGTCTTATTCACCATCAACACTTGATGCTCTTTACGGAGTTCAGACTCTGCGACTTTCAGCATCGCAAACAACTCACCGGGAGACTTGTTCATCCCTTGCATGTTGTAGTTCAACACAAAGCCTCTATAGCTTGGCGGCAGTGATTGAAGGATTCTGTCAGTGATAGCCTCTTGCGGGAGTTCAATCCCCAGCTCAGCTAGACGGTTTGAGTACCCAGACATTTTGAGCACATGTTCACTGACAGACGAGTTCTCCTCCATCTTGCAAGCATAGAATTTCTCGGAGGTCTCATACCTCTCGATCCGGGCGTTCTTCTGAAAGATAAACTTCAACTCCTGGAACATCTCAAATGCTCCATGACGCTCAAAGCGACGTTGAAGTCCCGGTTCTAAGCCATACAAGACTGCACATTGAACTACTGAGTAGTCCTCCTTACGTGCTAACCAAGCGTTCTTAACATCCCGATCAGCCGTAGCGGGTGGTTCATCTCCTAGCGCAGCATTAAGGACATAATCCTTCTTCCCGGCTTGTAAGATGAGCTTAAGATTACGAGCCCAGTCTACAAAGTTGCTTCCATCATCTTTCAACTTAGCTTTCTCTAGGAACGTATTAAAATTCAGGGTGACTGTCGCGTGAGCCATGATCTACAACACAAATATATTCAAAGTGGACTTAGACTATGTTCAAGATAATTAGAGTTTAACTTAATCAAATTATTCGCTAAACTCCCACTCAAAAAGTACATCTCTCTAGTCATTTCAGTGGTTCATGATCCACTTACACTAGCTCAAGTCCGATCATCACGTGAGTTGAGCATAGTTTCAGTGGTAAGCATCCCTATGCTAATCATATCATCTATATGATTCATGGTCGACCTTTCGGTCTCATGTGTTCCCAGGCCATGTATGCACATGCTAGGCTCGTCAAGCTTAACCCGAGTGTTCCGCGTGCGCAACTGTTTTGCACCCGTTGTATGTGAACGTTGAGTCTATCACACCCGATCATCACGTGGTGTCTCGAAACAACGAACTGTAGCAACGGTGCACAGTCGGGGAGAACACAATTTCGTCTTGAAATTTTAGTGAGAGATCACCTCATAATGCTACCGTCGTTCTAAGCAAAATAAGGTGCATAAAAGGATTAACATCACATGCAATTCATAAGTGACATGATATGGCCATCATCACGTGCTCCTTGATCTCCATCACCAAAGCACCGGCACGATCTTCTTGTCACCGGCGCCGCACCATGATCTCCATCAACGTGTCGCCATCGGGGTTGTCGTGCTACTCATGCTATTACTACTAAAGCTACATCCTAGCAAAATAGTAAACGCATCTGCAAGCACAAACGTTAGTATAAATACAACCCTATGGCTCCTGCCGGTTGCCGTACCATCGACGTGCAAGTCGATATTATCTACTACAACATGATCATATCATACATCCAATATATCACATCACATCATTGGCCATATCACATCACAAGCATACCCTGCAAAAACAAGTTAGACGTCCTCTAATTTTGTTGTTGCATGTTTTACGTGGTGACCATGGGTATCTAGTAGGATCGCATCTTACTTACGCAAACACCACAACGGAGATATATGAGTTGCTATTTGACCTCATCCAAGGACCTCCTTGGTCAAATCCGATTCAACTAAAGTTGGAGAAACTGACACTTGCCAGTCATCTTTGAGCAACGGGGTTACTCGTAGCGATGAAACCAGTCTCTCGTAAGCGTACGAGTAATGTCGGTCCAAGCCGCTTCAATCCAACAATACCGCGGAATCAAGAAAAGACTAAGGAGGGCAGAAAAACACACACCACCGCCCACAAAAACTTTTGTGTTCTACTCGAGAAGACATCTACGCATGAACCTAGCTCATGATGCCACTTTTGGGGAACGTCGCATGGGAAACAAAAATTTTCCTACGCGCACGAAGACCTATCATGGTGATGTCCATCTATGAGAGGGGATGTGTGATCTACGTACCCTTGTAGACCGTACAGCAGAAGCGTTAGTGAACGCGGTTGATGTAGTGGAACGTCCTCACGTCCCTCGATCCGCCCCGCGAACCGTCCCGCGATCAGTCCCACGATCTAGTGCCGAACGGACGACACCTCCACGTTCAGCACACGTACAGCTTGACGATGATCTCGGCCTTCTTGATCCAGCAAGAGATACGGAGAGGTAGAAGAGTTCTCCGGCAGCGTGACGGCGCTCCGGAGGTTGGTGATGATCTTGTCTCAGCAGGGCTCCGCCCGAGCTCCGCAGAAACGCGATCTAGAGGAAAAACCGTGGAGGTATGTGGTCGGGCTGCCGTGTAAAAATCGTCTCAAATCAGCCCTAAAACCTCCGTATATATAGGGGCAAGAGGGGGAGCCTTGCCTTGGGGATCAAGGAGCCCCAAGGGGGTCGGCCGAGCCAAGGGGGGAAGGTCTCCCCCCCAAACCGAGTCCAACTTGGTTTGGTGGGTGGAGTCCTTCTTCCCTTTCCCACCTCCTCCTTTTTTTCTCTTTGATTTTCTTCCTATGGCGCATAGGGCCTTCTTGGGCTGTCCCACCAGCCCACTAAGGGCTGGTGAGCCACCCCCAAGGCCTATGGGCTTCCCCGGGGTAGGTTGCCCCCCCGGTGAACTCCCGGAACCCATTCGTCATTCCCGGTACATTCCCGGTAACTCCGAAAACCTTCCGGTAATCAAATGAGGTCATCCTATATATCAATCTTCGTTTCTGGACCATTCCTGAAACCCTCGTGACGTCCGTGATCTCATCCGGGACTCCGAACAACATTCAGTAACCAACCATATAACTCAAATACGCATAAAACAACGTCGAACCTTAAGTGTGCAGACCCTGCGGGTTCGAGAACTATGTAGACATGACCCGAAGACTCCTTGGTCAATATCCAATAGCGGGACCTGGATGCCCATATTGGATCCTACATATTCTACGAAGATCTTATCGTTTGAACCTCATTGCCAAGGATTCATGTAATCCCGTATGTCATTCCCTTTGTCCTTCGGTATGTTACTTGCCCGAGATTCGATCGTCAGTATCCGCATACCTATTTCAATCTCGTTTACCGGCAAGTCTCTTTACTCGTTCCGTAATACAATATCCCGCAACTTACACTAAGTCACATTGCTTGCAAGGCTTGTGTGTGATGTTGTATTACCGAGTGGGCCCCGAGATACCTCTCCGTCACACGGAGTGACAAATCCCAGTCTTGATCCATACTAACTCAACGAACACCTTCGGAGATACCTGTAGAGCATCTTTATAGTCACCCAGTTATGTTGCGACGTTTGATACACACAAAGTATTCCTCCTGTGTTAGTGAGTTATATGATCTCATGGTCATAGGAACAAATACTTGACACGCAGAAAAACAGTAGCAACAAAATGACACGATCAACATACTACGTCTATTAGTTTGGGTCTAGTCCATCACGTGATTCTCCTAATGACGTGATCCAGTTATCAAGCAACAACACCTTGTTCATAATCAGAAGACACTGACTATCTTTGATCAACTGGCTAGCCAACTAGAGGCTTGCTAGGGACAGTGTTTTGTCTATGTATCCACACATCTAAATAGTCTTCATTCAATACAATTATAGCATGGATAATAAACGATTATCTTGATACAGGAATTATAATAATAACTATATTTATTATTGCCTCTAGGGCACAATTCCAACAGGTGGGTCATGGCCATGAACTTGTCCAGCGCCGGGCAGCCCAAGATGGCGTTGTACGGGAGCCCGATGTGCACCACGTCGAAGTCGATGTGTTAGGTGCGTTAGTTGTCGTGCGTGTCGAAGGTGACCGAAAGACAGGCTTGCCCCAACGGGGTGGTAGTGCCGTTGGTCACTCCCGAGAATGGCCTGGTCATCATCAACTGGTCGTAGGGCACCTGGAGCGTGTCGAAGGTTTCGATAGAGAGCACGTCGAGGCTCGTGCCCCCGTCGATGAGGGTCTTAGTGACTGGCACGTTGCTGATTGTGGGGGTGCACATCATGGGTAGCGTGCCCGCAACGGCTACAAACTTCAGGCTGTCCTTGGCGTCAAAGGTGATGGCGCATTGGGACCACTTGAGGGGCTTTGTGGACCTGGCTTCGGGAGGACGACGTTCACCTTGCGAGAGAGTTGCATGAACTGACGGTTCGACGAGGCGGTGTGGGCACTGCCGAGAATGCCGGCCACCGTGCGAGGCTCGTGATAGGCCCCGACCTCCTCATCACTTTGGTTGTCCTTGTTCCTTCTCGGTGGCGTTGGAGCCAGCGGTGGAAGCAAGGCATTGTCCCGAGGGCGCATCTCGCGAGGCTGCTCGTACCGGCCACAACGAGGGTTTCCATTGCGGCAGTCCCATCTACCGGCGCTGCGGCCACCATCACGACCAGCACCGCGGTCGTTGTGCTCTGGGCGCGGGTCAACCCGCTTGTCTCGGAGGATCCTGAGCTCGTGGCAATCTTCCGTGTTGTGGGTGTGCATGTCATGCTAGATACAGAACGAGCGGTGTTCCTTCTCAGGCATGCTTCGCTCGCGACTGCGCTTCTGCTCGGGTTCAGCCGCAAGCATTGAGAATCCCTTGCGCTTGACCTCCCTGGCCTTGGCCTTGGTGTCTTAGAGCGTGTCGTCAGGGTTTTTGCGGGCAAACAAGCGGCCTTCTTTAGCCTTGGTGCACTTGTCTGCCAAGTTGAAGAACTCCATGGCCGTGCTCAGGGTGTCATTGATGAGGAGCTTCTCGCACATCTTGAGGTCCTTGACGCCGTTGGTGAACAACATGATGACGACCTCGTCCGTGGCGCGGGGGATCTTGTTGTGCACCTGGCTGAACCTCTGGATGTACTTGTAGAGGGTCTCGCCAGGGCGCTGCTTCATGCGGCACATGTCGTTGATGGAGAGGGGGCGGTCGTGCGTGCCCTTGGAGTTGGCGACAAACAGCTCGCATAGGTCGCTCCATGAAGAGACTGAGCTCTCGGGAAGGTTCAGGAGCCAGGACCTTGCGCTATCTTTGAGCGCTATCAGGAGCCACTTTGCCATGACCTTGTCCTTGCCGCTTGCCGCTTTGACACTCAGGGCGTAGAGTTGGAGGAACTATGCATGAATGAGGGAGCCGTCATAGCGCAGGGGCAAGTTAGGCTTGAACTTAGCCAGCCAAGCCACCCTGCGTACTTCGCGGGCGAAGGTCCGACAACCCATTGTGCTTGAGTGGCTGCCGTGCGCAAGGGCAGCCTGGTTCTGGAACCTGGCCGCTGCGACATCCTGGAGGACCTGGTGCAGGCGCTCACATTGCTTCTTGGGGCCTCGCGTTGGATGATCTGACAGCTCTCGCCTTCTACTTGGGCGTGCGGTGGTGGCTCGCGAGGCGGTTTCCCCAAGCTCACGCCGCACCTGGGCTCGGCCTGGTCGCCATGCACAGGAGGAGGTGGCGGTGCCGCGTGAGCCTCCTCTTCATCCCAGGACGGAGGGGGGGGGGTGAAACAAGTGAGAGGGCGCCTGGGCCTCTCCGACAACGGTGACGAGTTGGGTGATGCGGGCCAGCCATGGGTCATAGCTGGCGTGTGCCGGACGGTAGCGAAGTAGCTCGCGCCACGAGCAGCACTGCCTACATGTTCTCTCGCTCTCGACGGGCGTGGGAGGATGAAGCCATGGTGGTGCGACCTTCCCTCTGCACGGAAGGGTGCATGGATGAAGCTTGTTGCTCATGGGCCGCGGGGTCGGTGGCGGCAGAGTCGGTGGCAGCGATCTCGGCCCAGTCGGAGTGGCGGCGGCTGCGGGGGA
The DNA here is from genome assembly GCF_904849725.1 of Hordeum vulgare subsp. vulgare. Lineage (NCBI taxonomy): Eukaryota > Viridiplantae > Streptophyta > Magnoliopsida > Poales > Poaceae > Hordeum > Hordeum vulgare. Next base: position 351,003,833 of record NC_058520.1, read on the forward strand.
CTGTGGGAACGGTTACCACGACTCACGCAGCTCTATGCTTAGCGCGCACACGGCGAGGGTCGACCATGGGGTTAGTGAAGCCACGAGCAAAACTGGAGCTAAAGAGCGGCTGCGCACCCCCATCTGGCGCGCCAAATGTTGAAATCGGGGCTCCGCAGACCCAAAAGGTTCAAACTCTGGGATGCGCTCTCTCTCCTACCCTGTTCTACCTCTCAACTTCACGGCGACTCTCCGGTGGCTCGAGCTAAGGGAAGCGAACTTGAACTCACGACAGTTTACCTAGGTTCTTGTCACCTTGTGGTGTAAAACCCTATTCCTGCTTGTATAGATTGCTTGAGGTGGAATACAAGTACAAAGGTGGGATCCTGCCCTATTTCAACACAATGAGCCTCTCCCTACTATGGAGGCGAGGCCTCTCTTTTATACTGTCCTTGGTCCTCTTCCCTGAAAACACAATTGGCGGGAAGGGTATCCACAACGGCCATTTTGAAAGGGGACAAGACTACAGCCCGCCCTAACAAAGGTGGTCTTCGCCTACAAAATCCCTTCGCCATGATGCATTGGTGGGCTCGGAGTTGACCTCCGTCCGGCTGAGCCCCCAGCCTTAGCCCTCTTGCACCAATTGGGACACCTTTGGGGCGTTGCTTTGGGAACCCGTAGCTGGCTTGGCTCACTTAGCACAAAATGGGAAATATTTTCTTTCCATGCGTGTTGGCACCGACCTTGGAGCGTGCAGTGTGGATCACGTCATCCAAGTGAGTAGGTAGGACCGCGCGACCTCGGCAGGCTATGTTGGGGAACGTTGCTTGGGCACGTTGCAGTCCCTTCCTATTTCGGTTTGCCCCACCTCTTCCTTCCTTTCTCCTCTTTGGCCGAACCAGGCCCACCTGGGCTGGCCACCACCCCAACAAGGGCTGGTGCGCTACCCTTGGGCCTATTTAGTTCTCTCTCGGGTGAGTGGCCCCTCCCGGTGGGACTCCAGAACCCATTCGTCCCTCCCGGCACTTTACCGGTAATGCCCGAAAACCTTCCGGAAGCCTAATGGATACTTCACATATATCAATCTTCGTCTCCGGACCATTCTTGAAACCCTCGTGACGTCCGGGATCTCATTCGGGACTCCGAACAACATTCACTTATCAACATCAATAATTCAACTATACCGAAACGTCACCGAACCTTAAGTGTGCAGACCCTGCGGGTTCGAGAACTATGCAGACATGATTAGAGGCAACCCTAACCCTAATTAGCCACATGTTGCCCTCTCTCTAGATCGTTTTCTCCTCTAGATTAGTTCCACAACGCTTGGTGAAGCCCTGCTGGATTGTACACCACCACCACCACCACGCCTTCATGTTGGAGAACTCATCTACCTCTCTACACCTCTTGCTGGATCAAGAAGGCGGGGATCATCATCGAGCTGTACGTGTGCTGAACGCGGAGGTGTTGTCCGTTCGGCACTAGATCGGGATAGATCGTGAAGGGATCGCGGGACGGATCGTGATGAGATCGCGGGAAGAACTGTGATTTGGATTGCGAAGATGTTCCAGTACATCAACCGCGTTATATACGCTTCCACTTAGTGATCTACAAGGGTATGTGGATCCGATCTCCCCTCTCGTAGATGATCATCACCATGGATAGGTCTTGCGTGTGCATAGGAATTTTTTGTTTCCCATGGAACGTTCCCCAACAATATTAGTCAACGGGTGTGAACCTTTCTGATCCATGTGTGCTTTACAAATCTCTATGTCATCCTGAAGATGCTGCTACCATGCGCCATTTGGAACTATTCCAAATGACCGCTCCACTACACAAATCTCGTTTACTACTCAGAGTTATCCGGATTAGTGTCAAAGCTTTCATCGACGTAACCCTTTACGACGAACTCTTTTATCACCTCCATAATCAAGAAAATTCCTCAGTCCAATATTTACTAAGGACAACTTTGACCGCTGTCGAGTGATCCATTCCTGGATCACTCTATTACCCCTTGAAAGATTCATGGCAAGGCACATATCGGGTGCGGTACACAACATAGCATACTATAGAGTCTACGGCTAATGCATAGGGGACAACCTTCGTACTTTCTCTTTCTTCTTCCGTGGTCGGGTTTTGAGTCTTACTCAATATTACACCTTATAACACAGCCAAAAACTCTTTATTTGACTGATCTATTTTGAACTCCTTCAAAATCTTGTCACGGTTGTATTCATTTGAAAGTTCTATTAAGCGTTTTGATCTATCTCTATAGAACTTGATGCTCAATGTTCAAGTAGCCCAATCCAGGTTTTCCTTTGAAAAACTTCTTTCGAAACAACCCTTTATGCTTTAGGATCGGCGGAGCTTGCATACCTGTTAGCATCCTTTAGGATCGACAAAACCTTGTGGTTTTATCACATAGAACCTTTCCTCAAGGAAACCGTTGAGGAAACAATGTTTTGACATCCTATGTGCAAGATTTCATAAATAATGTAGCAACTGCTAACATAATTCCAACAAACTTTTAGCATTGCTAAGAGTGAGAAAATCTCATCATAGTGAACTCTTTGAACTTGTCGGAAACATCTTTGCGACAAGTCGAGCTTTCTTAATGGTGACTTTTCAATCTCTATACCTAGTTGGTATCTCTATACCTAGTTCAATCTCTATACGTAGTTCAATCTCGTTACCGGCACATCTCTTTACTCATTTCGAAATACAACATACCGTGATTAACTCCTTAGTCACATTGCTTGCAAGGCCTATATTGATGTTGTATTACCGAGTGGGCCCCGAGGTACCTCTCCATCACACGGAGTGACAAATCCTAATCTTGATCCATGCCAACCCAACAGACACCTTCGGAGATACGTGTAGAGCACATTTATAGTCACCCAGTTACGTTGTGACGTTTGATATACACAAGGTACTCCTCCGGTGTCCGGGAGTTGCATGATCTCATAGTCATAGGAACAGATAAATTGACATGCAAGAAAAAAGTAGCAATAAACTGACACGATCATATGGTACGTTCATAGTTTGGGTCTTGTCCATCACATCATTCTCCTAATGATGTGATCCCATTACCAAATGACATCTCATGTCTATGGCTAGGAAACCTTGACCATCTTTGATCAACGAGCTAGTCCTTAGAGGATCACTAGGGATAGTGTGTTGTCTATGTATCTACACATGTATCTGAGTTTCCAATCAATACAATTCTAGCATGGATAATAAACGATTGTCATGAACAAGGAAATATAATACTAACCAATTTATTATTGCCTCTAGGTCATATTTCCAACAGGCTGCCCTCAGTAAGTCCTCTCCTCGGGGGAGGAGTGTCAGGAGGCACCTCCTTCCCGCGAGCCTCGGAGCAAACCTTTGGGGAGAACCCCAGGAGCGGCCTCTCACGAGGAGGGCCCATCACAATGGACAAACCCCTCGGACTTAACAGGGGGAGTCTCGGGGCCCACAACATGCACTTGGCCATGGGTCGTAGGCAGGTGGGCGTGGGTACCCGCGGTCTGAGAGCCCCCACAATCACAAGTATCACGAAGGATTTCTAGCGCCGTTGCCGGGTAATATCATCACCAACTACCAAGTAACTCCGCATAAAGTTTCATTCACTTGTTCCTCTTTTTGTTTGCTGGTATATTTATTTTGTATCGTTAAAAAATAAAAATACAAAAATATTTATCTTTGCTTGTTTGCTTGTCACTAGATTGCATCTTCGCTCTCTAGTTTGCTAGTCTTGCTTGTTACTTTACTTGCTCTGTCACCATGTCTCGAGATACTACTAAGTTGTGTGACTTCTCTAATACTAATAACAATGATTTTACTAGTACTCCTATACCACCCGCCACTAGTGAGGATGCTTTTGATATTAATGCTTCATTATTGAATCTTGCCATGAAAAAGCAATATTCGGGAAGTCCTAATGAGGATCCCGCTTCACATGTTAATAATTTTGTTAAACTTTGTGATATGAAAAATAAAAAGGATATGGATAATGATATTGTGAAATAAAAATTGTTTCCTTTTTCACTAAGATAGAAAACTAAGGCTTGGTTTTCTTCTTTACCTCATAATAGTATTGGAACATGGGATAAGTGTAAAGATGGCTTTATTGCCAAGTATTTCCTCCTACTAAAATCATCTCCCGTAGATATCAAATAATGAATTTTAAAAAGCAATATCATGAACATGTTGCACAAGCTTGGGAGAGGATGAAATTGATGATAAGAAATTGTCCAATACATGGCTTAAACTTGTGAATAATTATCCAAAATTTATATGCGGGACTGAACTTTGTGTCTAGAAATATTCTAGATTCTGCACAGGTGGTACGTTCGTGCAGGTGCTCTTAGGAGAGGCCACCAAACTTATGGACAACATCATGGAAAACTATTCTCAATGGCACACCAAAAGAACTCCAACTGATAAGAAGGTAAATTCTGTTGAGGAAATCGCAACTTTGAGTGAAAAAGTGGATGCTCTTATGAATTTGGTTGCTAATAGAAATACTCATGTTGATCCTAATGATATGCCCTTGTCTACCTTTAGTGAAAAAATAATTATGCTATTTATGTGAAATTTGTCCCGCGAAATAATGTCAACAACAATTCTTATAGGGTTAATTTCAATGCAAGGCCATATCCCGGTAATAATCATAATGGTTATGGCAATTCTTATGGTAATTCTTATGGAAATTATTCTAAAAATTCTAATAGGATACCCTCTGATCTTGAGAACACAATAAAGGAACTCATTAATTCTCAAAATGTTTTCAATACTATGGTGAAAGAAAAATAGCATGATGTAGATACTTTGGCTGAAAAGATGGATATGATTGCTCTTGATGTGGAAACTCTTAAAAATGCTTTGCCTCCGAAGCATGCTTTTACCATCAAGAATGTTTTGGGTAGAATAGATGATGTTATGATATTAGAAAGTAAATATTATGTGCATGTATATTTCATTGTGCTTGATATTGATTCCAACTCTACTTGTCCAATTATTCTTGGAAGATCCTTCCTTCGAACTATAGGTCCAATCATTGACATGAAATAGGGAAATATAAGGTTCCAATTTCCATTCAAGAAAGGAATGTAACACTTACCTATAAATATAATTAGCTCACCATATGAATCAATCATGAGAGCCACTTATGGGTTGAGTGTCAAAGGTGACAACACTTGAAACTATGCAATATGCCTAGCTAGGGGCGTAAAACAATAACGCTTGTTGGGAGGCAACCCAATAGTTATGTTTATTTTTGCTCTTAATTTATATTAATTGTGATAAAATGATTATTTCATCCATAATTATTGTGTATTTATGTTTTAATTAGTATTTGTGTCAAGTAAAGCCTTTGGGACGATTTGCATGATGAGTAGAATTGATACGGTGCAAAAACAGAAACTTTGACGTCGAGTGCAGAATTTCTCTGATTTTACTGGAGAGTCTTTATAAGCTGAATTTTTACACAGTATTTCTATACAAATTATTCAAACCTTACTAATGTTTTACAAGTTTTGGAGTTATATAAATATAGGTTCATTACATATTACTACAGACTGTTGTGTTTTAGTCAGATCTTATTTTTGCATGCGTAGTTTGCTTGTTTTGATGATGCTATGGATTGTATCGGGGGGTATAATCCATGGAGAAGCTAAGATGCAGTAATCTATGCTAAAATAAAGGAAGAATAAACTTGTGACAACACCTAAAAGTATTTTATATGTTGCTTATACTAGTGGATCTCACGATGTTTTGTTGAATTTCTTGTGATTGAAGTTTTCAAGTTTTAGGTATTGTCCTGATGGACAAAGGATTTAGGAGAAGCAAAAGCCTAAGCTCGGGGATGCCCAAGGCACCCCAAGGTAATATTATAGGGAGACTCAAGCATCTAAGCTTGGGGATGTCCCAAAAGGTATCCCCTCTTTTTGTCTCAATCCATCAGTATGTTACTTGGAGCTATATTTTTATTCATCACATGGTATGCGTTTTTCTTGGAGCGTCATTTTCTTTTGTTTGATTTTCCTTTCAGTTTACCACAATTATTGTTTGTTGGGCGCACCTATTTGACTGATATACCACATCATCACAATTTCTTAGAATACTCTATGTGCTTCACTTATATCTTTTGGGCTTAAGAATTGCTCTAGTACTTCACTTATATATTTTTTGAGCATAGTGGCGTGTAGATTTTATAGAAATATTATGCTCTAGATCTTCACTTATATTTGTTTGAGATCTGGAAAAATAGTGACGGTGATTTGCATGGGTCATAAGACTAGATAAAAAATAATTAGTATTCAATGAGTGATAATAAAAACCATCATGTAGCACATATAGAGAAATTATGGGTTAATGATATTAACGTGGTGATATGAAAAAGGTGTGAGTGCATTATTATTAATTCATATAGGTGTCGATATTAAGAGATGTTCATCTTCTTGTTCATCTAAAAAATTAAAAGGCATGGTAATGATGTGTGAGTATTTCTATTCCTAGTTGAAATCCTAATGTTGTTTTGAGTCGGAGTCACGCGACAGTTAATTCCTACCAACCTTCTCCCTCGAGGAATGCGAGTAGTACTTTGATTTGTGATAAAACTAATAATTTTTTTCAATAATATATGATTTCTTCATGACTAATGTGACACCATGTACATACACAATCTTACCTCATCATAATTGTTAGCCTCTTCGGTACCGTGCATCGCAAGTTCTCACCTTGAGGATCGGTGCAACGTTTGATGGTGCATCCAAACTCCGTGACATGAAATTCTCTATTGCAAATAAACCTTTTTATATCCTCCTCATAACAGCCACCGTACCTACCTATCATTGCATTTCCATAAACATTACGAGATATATTGCCATGCAAATGCCATCGTCACTTCACATGACTAGTTCGTTCACCATCCTAATGCTTTGGATGATTATATAGATATGACATAATATTAGTGGCAAAGCCACCATTCGTCATATTTTTGATACATGTCACGCTAGATCTTTGCACATCCTGGTACATTGCGGGAGGCATTCATTCAGAGTTATATCATTCTATCAGTTTTCATATTGAGTTGTAAGTAAATAAAAGTGTGACTTATAGAGCATTGTTTGAGTGAGGACATAAAAATGGGGGAGGCCAAATGATCCCACCATATAAGAAAACGAATGAGAGGAAAAGATAGAAGGGACTTTCCTACTATCTTTTACTAACACTTGTGCCTCAAAGTGGCACCTTGTTCTTCTTATAGAGAGTCTCATGTTATATCATTAATATGCTAGTGGGAACCACTTTTTCATAAATTGGATTGTATATTCCGATGACGGGCTGCCTCAAATGCCCGAGGTCTTCATGAGCAAGCAAGTTGGATGCACACCCCACTTAGATTTAGTGGAGCTTTCATACACTTATAGCTCGTGTGCATCATTTGCATGGCAATCCCTACTCCTTGCATTGACATCTATCGACGGGCATCTCCATAGCTCGTTGATATGCCTAGCTGATGTGAGACTATCTTCTCCACTTTTACCCCCTTTGAAACCTACCATGATATTCTATTCCACATTTATGCTATGTCCAATTGTTCATGCTCATGTATTACGTGAATAATAAAAACTTGACGCATATTGAAAAAGTACGATCCACCTTGGACACCGTGGTGCTTGACATTTGTATTAGTATGGTGAAGATGGATCCATGCCTTGCTAATATAATAAAGATGGATGGGGGGTAAAACAATCTTTGAGGATCGTATACTTTGTAAAATTAATGATTTGCTGCTTGTACCTAATACGTCCCCAATATATCTATAATTTTTGATTGTTCCATGCTCATATAGTACCATTCTAGAATAATTTTGGGGGTATTTATTTACCATTTTATATTACTTTTGAGAACTAACCTATTGACCCAGTGACGAGTGCCAGTTGCTGTTTTCTGCGTGTTTTTCACTTTTCAGGTTTTCCACACCAAACGAAGTCCAATTGCCGTGAAACTTTTTTGTGCTTTTTCTGGACCAAAAGAAGACCAACGAACATCGGAAGAAGGCTGGAGGCCTCATGAGGGGCCCACAAGCCAACATGACGTGGCCTAGGGGGGCGCCCTAATAGCTTCTGCCTCCCTCGTGACGTTCCCAAATCCTTTCTTTGGATTATAAATTCCCATCTACCCTAAAATAGGAGAACGAGTCCCGAAACACTTTTTATGTTGCCGCAAGTCTCTGTTCCGATGATAGGTCAACTGGAGCTCCGTTTTGACACCCTCCCGGAGGGGGATTGATCACAGAGGTCCTCTTCATCAACCTTGCTACCCTCATGATGATGTGTGGGTAGTTCACCACAGACCTACATGTTCATGGCCAGTACCTAGATAGCAATCTCTCTCTCTTTGACCTTCAATACAACGATCATAACATCTTTGCTTTGATCCATATGATGTAATCCTTTTGTGCAAGATTATGGGGATATGATGAATTATGGAGTTATGTTCAGATTATTCATGATAAATATTTGAGTCTGCTCTGAATACTTATATGATTCTTATGTGCAAGATTCTGATAGCTTCGTAATTCTCTCCACTCTATTGAAATAGTTTCGCCAACTAGATCGATATTTCTTCGGTGAGAGGTGCGTTGACGTAGGTTCAACCTGGCGAATTTCAATATCCTAGTGATAGAAGGGGATAAGATGCGTCTTTGTGTGACTGCTACTAAGGATAAAATGGTGGGATTTATTCATATTGATTGAGTTTACTTTGTCTACATCATATCATCGTTCTCCATGCATTACTCCGCTATACTTAATACTCTAGATGCATGATCGTTAACAGTTGACGAGTGGAGTAATAGTAGTAGGTGCAGGGAGGAGTCATCCTATTTGTTTATGGACATGATGCATATATACACATGATCATTGCCGTGAATATCGCATCACTATACACTTTTCTGTCAACTTCCCAACAATAATTTATTTACCAACCGTATGCTATTTTTCATGAGAGATGCCATTAGGGAAAGCTATGGCCCCCGGGTCTATTCACAACATACTCATAAAACCTTTATTACCTTGATGTTATTTAATTGTTTTTATTTTATCTTTCTATCTACAATTATGTGCAAATAACAAGACAAGAGGATTTCCAACCCTCTTGCCCGCGTTGGGTGCAAGTTGTTTGTTATTTTGTGTGCAGCCGGTGAAGACGATTGTGGTTGATATTCCTATTGGTTCGGTAAACCTTGGTTTCATAGTTGTGGGAAATATTTAGCCACATTGTTCTGCGATAAGATGTTCCTCTTGACGGAAAACCCAACACAGATCACATGTATCAGAAAGAATTTGTGGCACTATTGCCAAGGAGTATCGTCACCAACTACCAAGTAACTCCACACAAAATTCCATTCACTTGTTCCTCTTTTTATTTGCTGGTATATTTAGTTTGTCTTATAAAAAATAGAAATACAAAAATATTTATCTTTTCATGCTTAGCTTTTCACTAGATTGCATCTTCTCTCTCTAGTTTAATTGTTTGACGCCATGGCTATTTCTACTACGGATATGCCTCTTCCTCCTTAGTTTGGAGAGGGTTCCCCAATATTAGGTTCTAAGAAATTAAGTGATGAGTCATTCAAGGAAGCTTGGGATAGATTACTAACAATACAAGCTAGAGCTAATCCTAAGTGTCATATTAATTTGGTTCTCAAAAGTTTTTATGTTGGTTTATCTCTTGCCCATAGACATGTCTAGGATTCTATGTTCGAAAAAGATTTCCTCGAAAGCAATGCTTTTGACACCTATGATAAGCTGAAAAATTTATTTGCACGACCTAAAATGGAAACCATTGAACCAACTATACTAGTGTGCCACCACCAAACTGAGCTAATCAAAGAGGCTAGAACTAGTATGGACTCTAATTATTGGGGGTGTTCAACTCTATCTCTAAGATCCACGTGAACGTCATGCTATGAAATAGAAGGCTTGATATCATAGAACAAAAGCTTGATGTTCTTTGCGCTAGGTTTATGAAGGATATTACACCCCTTATGAATAAAGATGACAACACTTGAAACTATGCAATATGCCTAGCTAGGGGCGTAAAACAATGGCGCTTGTTGGGAGGCAACCCAATAGTTATCTTATTTTTTTTTCTTTTTATTTTATGTTAGTGTGTGAAAAATGATTATTCCCTATGTAATTATTGTATTTTTATGTTTAGTTAGTGTTTGTGCCAAGTAAAGCCTTTGGGATGATTTGCATGATGAGTAGAATTGATACGGTGCAAAAACAGAAACATTGATGTTAGTGTAGAATATCTCTGATTTTAGTGGAACGTATTTTTAATTTATTTTTTACACAGTATTGCTATAGAAATTCCTGAGGTCGTCCTAATTTTTCTCAATTTTTGGAGTTACAGAAGTATAAGTTCATTACAGATTACAACAGACTGTTCTGTTTCAACCAGATTCTGTTTTTTTGCATGTGTAGTTTGCTCGTTTTGTTGATGTTATGGATAAGAATAAAATAAGAATCGATTTGTAACAACACCTGAAAGTATTCTATATGTTGATTGTACTAACGGATCTCACAAAGTTTTGTAGAGTTTTATGTGATTAAAGTTTTCCAGTTTTGGGTATTGTCCCGATGGACAAAGGATTGAAGAGCAGAAAAAGCCTAAGCTTGGGGATGACCAAGGCACCCCAAAGTAATATTCTAGGAAGACTCAAGCATCTAAGCTTCGGGATGCCCCGGAAGGTATCCCCTCTTTTCATCTCAATCCATCTTATGTTACTTGGAGCTATATTTTTATTCATCACATGATATGAGTTTTGCTTGGAGCGTCGTTTCCTTTTGTTTGCTTTTATTTTCAGTTTGCCACAATCACCTATTTGAGAGAGATATCACATCATTACAATTTGTTAGAATACTCTACGTGCTTCATTTATAGCCTTTGAGCTTAGAAGTTGCTCTAGTACATCACTTATTCTTTTTGAGCACGGTGGTGTGTAGATTTTATAGAAATACTATGCTCTCATTCTTCACTTATATATGTTTGTGAGCTGGAGAAATAGTGATGGTAATTTGCATGGGTCATAAGACTAGATAAAAAATACTGAGTATCCAATGAGTGATTATAAAAATCATCATGTAGCACATAGAAATAAAATGAGGGTTAATGATATTGATGTGGTGATATGAAAAACGTGTGAGTGCATTATCATTAATCCAGATAGGTGTCGCTATTAAGAGATGTTAAAGTTCTTGTTCATCTCAAAAATTACAAAGGCATGGTGATGATGCGCGAGCATTTCTATTCCTCGTTTAAATCCTTGTGTTATTTTGAGTAAGAATCGTGCGATGGTTAAGTCCTACCAACCCTCTTCCTAGGGGCAAGGAAGCACTACTCTGATTTGTAATAAAACTAATAAAACTTCGCAATAAGTATGAGTTCTTCATGACTACTGTGACATCATGTACATACGTACTCTCACCTCCTCATATTTGCTAGCCTCTTCGGTACCGTGCATCGCCCGTTCTCACCTTGAGGATCGGCACAACTTTTGTCGGTGCATACAAACCCCGTGACATGACATGCTATGTTGCCCATAAACCTTTTTATATCCTCCTCAAAAAGGCCACCATATCTACCTATCATGGCATTTCCATAGCCATTCCGAGATATATTGCCATGCATTCATTCACAGTCATATCGTCCTATCAATTTTCATATTGATTTGTAAGTAAATAAAAGTGTGATGGTCATCATTATTAGAGCATTGTACTAGTGAGGAAATAAAAATGGGGGAAGGCAACTGATCCCACCATAGATTAAAAAATTAATGAGATAAAAATAGAGAAGGGACTGTGCTACTATCCTTTACCACACTTGTGCCTCAAAGTGGCACCTTGTTCTTCATTTAGAGAGTCATCTTGTATCATTCATATGCTTGTGGGAATCACTTTTTCATAAATTGGCTTGTATATTACCATGACAGGCTTCCTCAAATGCCCAAGGTCTTCATGAACAAGCAAGTTGGATGCACACCCCACTTAGCTTCAGTGGAGCTTTGATTCCCTTATAGCTCTTGTGCATCATTTGCATGGCAATACCTACTCCTCGCATCAATATCTATTGGCGGGCATCTCCATAGCTTGTTGGTACGCCTAGTTTATGTGAGACTATCTTCTCCAGTTTTACCCCTTTGAAACCTACCACCAAATTCTATTACACCTTTATGCTATGTCCAATGGTTCACGCTCATGTATTGCGTGAAGAATAAAAACTTGATGCATATTGAAAAATTTCAACCCAATTGCCTGACTTGAACACCTGGTGCTTGACGTTTGGATTAATGTGGTGAAGATGGAGCCATGCCTTGCTAATATAATAAAGATGGATGGGGGGTAAAACAATCCTTGAGGATCATATACTTTGAAAGATTAATGATTTGCTACTTATACCTATCAGTATTGCTATATTAGTGTTTGTTAACTCATCGTTTCTGAATTAGCATACATGCATAAGGTTACATCATGGATAGCATGTCACATCACAAATTCTGTTTTTATCATTTACCTACTCGAGGACGAGCATGAATTAAGCTTGGGGATGGTTGGTACGTCTCCAACGTATCTATAATTTTTGATTGTTCCATGTTGTTATATTATCATTCTAGAATACTTTGGGGATTTTTTTACCATTTTATATTATTTTTGAGCACTCACCTATTGACCCAGTGCCTAGTGCCAGTTGCTGTTTTCTGTGTGTTTTTCACTTTCCAGGTTTTTCATACCAAACAAACTCCAATTGCCCTATAAGTTTTTGGCAATTTTTTTGGCCAAAAGAAGACCAACGAGCAACTGGAGGCCTGAGGAGGGGCCCACAAGACAACAGGGAGCGGCCTGGGGTGTGGCGCCCTGATAGCTTGTTCCTCCCTCGTCGCCTTCCCGACTCCGTTCTTTGGTTTATAAATTCCCATCTACACTAAAAGCACCAAAAGGACCGTCGAAACACTTTTTACGCTGCCGCAAGTCTGTGTTCCTACGGGAGGCCATCTGGAGCTCTGTTCTGGCACCCTGTCGGAGGGGAATCGATCACACACGGCGTCTTCATTAACCTTGCTTCCCTCACGATGAAGTGTGAGTAGTTCACCGCATACCTACGAGTCCATGGCGAGTAACTAGATGGCAATCTCTCTTTGTTTGATCTTCAATAGAATGATCATCACATCTTCACTTTCATCCATATGATGTAATACTTTTGTGCGGTGCGTTTGTTAGGATCTGATGACGTGTGGGTTTATGTTTAGATTATTCATGATAAATATTTGAGTCTCCTCTGAATACTTATATGATTCTTATGTGCATGACTATGATAGCTTCGTAAGTCGCTCCGATCTATTGAAATAGTTTCGCCAACTAGATCGATATTCCTTCGGTGAGAGAGGTTCGTTGTGTTAGGTTCAATCTGGCGAATTTCCATATCCGAGTGATAGAAGTAGAGAATATGCATCTTTGTGTTATTGCTACTAAGGATAACACAATGGTGTTTATTCATATTGATTGAGTTTACTTTGTCTACATCATGTCATCGTTCTCCATGCATTACTCTGTTATACTTAATACTCTAGATGCATGATGGATAGTGGTCGATGAGTGGAGCAATAGTAATAGGTGTAGGAAAGAATCTACCTATTTGTTTGTGGACGTGATGAATATATACACGTGATCATTATCGTGAATATCACATAACTATCCGCTTTCTATCAGTTGTCCAAGAGTAGTTTGTTTACCCATCGTATGCTATTTTTCATGAGATATGCCATTAGGGAAAGCTATGGCCCCAAGGTCTATTCACAACATATTGATAAAACCTTTATTACCTTGCTATTATTTGCTTGTTTTTTATCTTGCTATCTACAATTATCTACACACCTTACTTGCTTGCAAATAACAAGACAAGAGGATTGACAACCCTCTTGCCCGCGTTGGGTGAAAGTTATTTGTTATTTTGTCTGCAACCGCTGAAGACGGTTGTGGTTGATATTCCTATTGGTTCGATAATCCTTGGTTTCATATCTGAGGGAAATACTTACTCACATTGTGTAGCGATAACTCGTTCCTCTTCATGGAAAACCGAACACAGATCACAAGTATCAATACCTATAAGTATTGCCATGTTAATATTTGTTAATTCATCGTTTCCCAATGAGCATACATGCATAATGTTACATCATGGATAGCTACTCACATCAAAAATTCTGTTTTTATCATTTACCTACTCGAGGACGAGTAGGAAATAAGCTTGGGGATGCTTGGTACATCTCCAACGTATCTATAATTTTTGATTGTTCCATGCTGATATATTACCATTCTAGAATACTTTTGGGTTATTTATTTACCAACTTATATTACTTTTGATCACTACCCTATTGACCCGGTGCCGAGTGCGAGTTGCTGATTTTTGCTTGTTTTTCACTTTGTAGGTTTTCCATACCAAACGAAGTACAATTGCCTTTAAACTATTTGGTGATTTTTCTCGACCAAAAGAAGACTAACTAGAATCGGAAGAATGGTGGAGGCCTCACGATGAGCCCACAAGCCAACATGGCATGACCTAGGAGGGGGCCGAGCCCTGATGGCTTGTGCCTCCCTCGTGGCACTCCCGACTCCGTTCTTTGGCTTATAAATTCTCATCTACCCTTAAAACACAACAGAGAGTCCCGAAACACTTTTTATGCCGCCACAAGTCTCTGTTCCGATGGGAGGCCATCTAGAGCTCCGTTTCCGGGACCCCGCTAGATGGGGGATCATTCTCGGACGGCCTCTTCATCAACCTTGCTCCCACATAATGATGTGTGAGTAGTTCACCATAGACCTGTGGGTCCATAGTTTATCAATCTCTCTCTGAACTTCAATACAATGACCATCGGATCTTTGCTTTGATCCATATGATGTAATTCCTTTTGTGTGGTGCATTTGTTGGCATCCGATGAATTGTGGGTTTATTTTTCAGATTATTCATGATAAATATTTGAGTCTCCCCTGAATACTTATATTATTGTCTTGTGCATGATTATGATTGCTTCGTAATTATCTCTAATCTATTGAAATAATTTGGCCAACTAGATCGATATTTCTTGATATCCCAGTGACAGAAGGGGACAAGATGTGTTGCTTCCACTCAGGGTAAAACGAAGGGGTTTATTCATATTGCTTGGGTTTACTTTGTCTACATCGTGTCATTGTTCTCCATGCATTACTCTATTCTACTTAATAATATAGATGCATGCTAGATAGCGGTCGATGAGTGGAGTAATAGTAATAGGTGCAGGGACGAGTTGGCCTATTTGTTTATGTACGTGATGCCTACACATGATCATTGCCGTGAATATCGCATAACTATCCACTTTCCTGTCAATTTCCCAAAAGTAATTTTTCACGCACCCTATGCTATTTTTCATCAGAGATAACGTTAGGGAAAGCTGTGGCCCCTAGGTCTATTCACAACATATTGATAAAACCTTCATTACCTTGCTGTTGTTTACTTGTTTTTATTTTATCTTGCTATCTACAATTATCTACACACCTCACTTTCTTGTAAATAACAACACAAGAGGATTGCCAACCCTCTTGCCCGCGTTGGGTGCAAATTGTTTATTATTTTGTGTGCAGCCGTTGAAGACGGATGTGGTTGATATTCCTATTGGTTTGATAGACCTTGGTTTCATAACTAAGGGAAATACTTACCCACATTGTGCTACGGTAACCCGTTCCTCTTCAAGGAAAACACAACACATATCAGAAGTATGAGTCCCTCTTTAACAAAATTCATGGATCGTTCCTCCTAGTTTTGTTAGCATATCTGAATTTTAATTTAGAAAAACTAAGGGTCTAAGAGCGTCTACAGTCATACTTCAAAAAATCTGCCCGATATACATCTTCGATCAAGTCCGCAGACAGTGACCCAACACCTCATTCCTCCACGTCTGCAGCCGTCATGCTCAAATTTGGCACGTAAAATCCAATAAACTCATGCAATGTGGTCAACATTTTACATAGGAATAAGAAGATAGAAAGAGAAAACACATGTATATTGGGGAATATCAAGTTGATTAGATCACCGAACAAAAAATGTTCATCACTTTGCGAGACTCAAAATGTTCAACAATCGGACTTATCCTAAGCGATAGATTATAAATTATATAAGCATTAGTTATACACAAAGGGAGGCACCCAAATTTTTCAGCTCCTTGTCATTCCATTCCCTTGTGCTCACCACATAAGGCATCAACACACGAAGGGGTGATACGACTCCAACGTATTGATAATTTATGAAGTATTCATGCCATATTTGCATATATTTACAATACTTTAATATGGTTTTGATGCACTTTATATGATTTATTTAGAACTAAAACAATTTGACGATGTTTTCAACGAAATTACCGTGGTGTAGTTTTTGTGCAAAAAATAGAAGTTCTCGAATCGCCCAAAACTTTTTTATGACTTTCCTCGGGAAAATAAGAAATACTAGAGCAAAGAACCACCAGAGAGGGGCCACCTGTGGGACACTAGGTAACAGGGCGCGCCCACCCCCTGGGCGTGCCTTGATAGCTTGTGGGGCCTGTTGGGGATACACAAAACAGGTAGGACCATGAAGGGTCGAAATATCATAATGGCATGGGGTCCACACAAGAGGTGGGTCCAGAAAAATACATACATACTATACACTCGGACATGTACATTCCATCCACTCGGATGACACGTAAGTTAAAAATACACCCGGGGACTCGACCTTGGTCTAGAAATCATATAACAGAGACTCAACAGTAATTCGACATGACGAGCATTAGAAGACTTAAACGCTCTGCCAGACTCATCTAGTCCCATAGAGGCTCGGGGACTACACCGAGTGGGTGCACTGAGTGTGCCCCCACTGGAATAGAAATACAAAAAATAAACATTCTGCTTGGTCAGGTCCAGCAACAACATTCAAGTTCAACAGACTCTACAAACTCCAAGCAATTTCCAGCAATCAATCAGTGTCTCAGGGGCTACTGTTGGGGATACACAAAACAGGTAGGACTATGAAGGGTCGAAATATCATAATAGCATGGGGTCCACACATGAGGTGGGTCCAGACAAATACATACATATTATAGACTCGGACAGGTACATTCCATCAACTCGGATGACAGGAAACCACTCGACCGTATGACTCATTCGGGTATGCGAAGACCAACAGTCGACAAGGCAGTCAAAGCATAGAGGAGGTTCTGTAGTGGGATGATATTATGACATCAATGCCACATCTTGTAACATAAGAAGTGAGGGGGTGGTGCACTATATATAAGCCACCCCCTCCACATAATCAAGGCCGATTGATTCTTCCCCTAGAGCTCTAGCTCTCTCTCTAGTCTCAGGACTTAGCCTAAAGATTGGTTCTCCCCTTTCTCTAATACACCATGTAACTCCATGTTCATAACAGATAAGTAAAGCCTCTCCGGAGCACGAGATGTAGGGCCGTTATCTCCACCGCGAGAGGCACGAACTCGCTAAAATCATCGTGTCACCCATTTGCATCTCGATAGATCATGCTCCTTTATCCTACCCCCTTTCTATTGTCGTAATCGTTACCACGACAGTTTGCGCCCACCGTGGGGCATGGCGTCTATCGAGTCATGATGCACATGGTTTTTTCTTCAATCTTCGGCAACTCAAGATCTTTTAGATGATCACGCGTAGATTAACAATTATCGTTGGAGATCTTGGCCTCCGGTGTGCCGGCCACTACACCATTCGTACAATGGGTCATCATCAACAACGACCGCACGGATGGCTAGCCAAAACCTGGCGGAGTGTGGAAGCAAGAAGCCAGATGCGCCTTCTAACACGGTAACCAATGCTACCTCATCGCCATCATTTTCTTTGTCTATGACGCCGCCTCGTCGTCATCATAGGCCTTGTCTGCGCCGTCGCCGTGGAGCCTACACGCACGGACAGCGACACCGTCGCTCCATCTTTGTCACACACGTTTAGGCAGTTGCCGTCGTTGCCTCGTCGTCACTAAACTGGGCACAGTCGACTGCGCCTCCTGTGCGCCTTTGCTGTTAAGCCCCCACGCGCGGCTACCGGTATCGCCCGCCTCATCGTCGTCAAGCAAGGCCACCGGTGCCGTCCGCCTCAATGGCGTCTCTAACCACGCCGTTGAGCACTTGAGATCCCACGCACACTCGCCGACATTGTTCGTCTCGTCATTGATTCCAGTCTCGTGTTCTCGGCAGCTTGACAGCGACCTCCGCGGTGGTTGTGCAAGCCCAGCACGGCGCATGTGCATAGTACGCCTTCCTCGGGCGCTGGTCGTCGACAACGGTTTCCGTGGCCGAGGCACGCTGCGATGACGTCCTACGAATCATCGTCGACCCATAACGGATGGTGAAAGGACGTGGATGTTGCCTAGAGGGGGGGGGTGAATAGGTGCTTTAAAATAATTACGGTTTAGGCTTGAACAAATGCGGAATAAAACTAACGTTTAATTTGTCAAGCACAAAACCTAAAACAACTAGGCTCACCTATGTGCACCAACAACTTATGCTAAGCAAGATAAACAACTAAGTGATAGCAAGATATATGACAATAAACAATATGTCTATCACAAAGTAAAGTGCATAAGTAAAGGGCTCGGGTAAGAGATAACCGAGGCACGCGGAGACGATGATGTATCCCGAAGTTCACACCCTTGCGGATGCTAATGTCCGTTGGAGCGGTGTGGAGGCACAATGATCCCCAAGATGCCACTAAGGCCAACGTAATCTCCTCACGCCCTCACACAATGCAAGATGTCGTGATTCCACTAAGGGACCCTTGAGGGCGGTCACCGAACCTATACAAACAAGGTTGGGGCAATCTCCACAACTTAATTGGAGGCTCCCAACAACACCACAAAGATTCACCACAATGGCATATGGCTTCGAGGTGACCACAAATGCTCGGCGCAACCTCCACAACTGAATTGGAAACCCCGACGCTTGCCCAGAGCTTCACACCACAATGATTGAGCTCCGAGGCACCACCAAGCTTCTAGGGGTACTAAGTACCCAAAGGTAATAAGCTTCTCAACTTCTCACTTCCACGTACCACCCTGGAGAACTCAAACCGATGCACCAAATGCAATGACAAGGGCACACGGAGTGCCCAAATCCTTATCTCCCAAATCCCACCGAAGCAACTAATGCTAGGGAGGAAAATGAGAGGAAGAATGAAGAAGAACACGAAGAACTCCAAGATCTAGACCCAATGGGTTCCCCTCACATAGAGGAGAAAGTGATTGGTGGAAATGTGGATCTAGATCTCGTCTGTCTTTTCCCTCAAGAACTAGAAAGAATCATTGGAGGGATTGAGAGTTAGCAAGCTCGAAGAAGGTCAACAATGGGGGAAGAACACGAGCTAAAGAGATAAGGTTCAATGGGGAAGAAGACCCCCTTTTATAGGTGGGGAAAAATCCAACCGTTATGCTTCACAGCCCGCATAGAGCGGTAGTACCGCATGGTAGGTTCACCAACCATGCTGAGGCCAAAAAGAATGCGAAAACAGTCCTGCGGAGCGGTACTACCGCTCCTCGAGCGGTAGTAAAAAATTACTACAGCTCCGGTAGCGGTACTACCGCTGGCACGAGGAGCGGTACTACCGCTGGATAGTGAAACTGCTCTAACTTTCGCATACGGACTCTGAATTCAACGAAACCAAGTTTTTTGAAAAGCTAACGACATGGGCTAACACAATATTGATAGAACTATCAATAAGAAGAAAGTGATAAAAGTCCCATAAGAAAATGGTGAGAACCCTTCTTCGAATAAGACCGGTAAAAACTCCCAACATCGAAAACATCATAGAAGATGCATATGGACTCCATTTTCGATGAACTCGAGCTTGTCATGAAGATGACCATAAGCTCTAAAACACACAAAGAGAAACACCAAAAAAGAACCAAGAAGTATGATGCAAGGATGCAACTGGTTTGAGCTCTCAACGAATGATACGATCAAGCTACTCACTTGAGAGCCCCCCTTGATAGTACGAGTATCTATCCTAAAATAGAAAACCTATCAAGGGCAGACCTATACCTTGCACCTCGTCCTCTTGAGCTAGATGACGATGATCTTGGATTCCTCAAAATGGACCACCTTTCTTGACTGCGTTGGCTTCATGAAGACTAGTTGATTGCTCCCCCATACACACTACGGGTGAGCCGCTCTTCAGCATATCTTCACAAGTTCATTGCCACCACAATGGATGGCAAACTCCAAGCATGATATCTTCGTGCTAAAACACTTAAACTTGCATGCCGCAATCTTGATGACAATCACCACTTGACGTCATCCTTCATGGGTTGTATGAGATCTTCCTCTAGACGCAAGCCCATGAAAACACACCTAACCCCACATAGAATTCTCACGAAGACCATGGGTCAGTACACAAACACGTAATGGAAAATGCTTACCATACCATGGGATCACTTGATCCCTCTCGGTACATCTTGTACGCTTTGTGTGTTGATCATCTTGATTTACTCTTTGTCTGACGTTCTTGATCAACCTTGTGTCTCTATGACCATTCTTTGGATAATACCTGGAATACCACCTTGGTCATCATATAAACTCCTTGAACCCAATAGATGGACTTCAAGAAGTGTCTATGGACAAATCCTATAAATATAACTTAAGGAAACGATTAGTCCATAGGGATTGTCACTAATTACCAAAACCACATATGGAGAAATATGCTCTAACAATCTCCCCCATTTTGGTAATTGATGACAACCACTTCAAGAGAGTTTATATAAGGAAATAAGCATAACCAAGCGCACAAATATAAAGCAATAATGCATGCGTGCACGAAGTAAATGCTCACCCAATAAAAGCAAAACCCTCTAAACATATCCAAAGTAAACTCTCTAAACTTCTCCCCCATTGGCATCGATTGCCAAAAAGGATGAAAAGTTTAGAAAGCCAATATAGTAGGTGGTCCTCCAAAAAGTGTGTACTTCTCAACAAATGAGTGCAGAGAAATACACATATATAATGATAAGAAGTTGGAGGAAAACGAACTATATCGAGGACCCAAAGATTGCAAATAAAAGAATTGTATTCCACAAAGACATACAAAAATAGAGGCAAGCAATCAAAAGATACCAGATGGAACAAACAATCATATGGTCCTTTGAACCACATGAATAAAAGATATTATGATAAAGGCAACGGAGTGTTTTATCAAAACTAGAGAAGCTCCCCATGATTTGTGCACTAATAAGAGATTTTTGTATTTGATACAAGTGCACAAAATAGGATCGTTGCTCCCCCAAAATTAATAAAAACACACAATGAGTGCAATAAGATAGATGAGACAATAAGCATATCACTCGCACAAAACAAATGGTTGAGAAACATGTAAAAGAAGCAACTTAAGAATAGGCTCAACCAAAATAATGTGCGTGAGTCATTGCAAAGCACTTGAGAAGACTAAGATAAGTATGAGCATTACTCATCAACATAGTCTTGATGGAATGAGAAACAAAGTGCAAGACATATCATTCCCACACACACATACTAGAAAATGAGTTCACAAGCTTACTAATAAACAAAGTAAGAACCAACGCTTGTGACAACCCATGGTGAAGATAGGAAATAAGAACCTTGTCAAGAGGAGGATACCAATTGAAATGGAAAAACCATCATCAAGACAAGCATGAGGAAAAATAATCTTCACAACCAAAGAGTGCATCAAGATGTAGGAAAATAAGATACGCACTCAAGAAAAATCTTTTCACGAAGCCACCAAAACTGAAAAATTAATGCAACGGTGGACGTGAAAGAAAAGAGGATATCAATTAGAGATGTAACATCTCTCATGTGTAAAAGATTCTAAGTAGAAGACAATCATGATGATATATATATCCACAAAGAAGGATGTGCACACGAAATGGTTACAAGAGGGAACAAACAAGCTATCCAAAAGGAAGTCCTAAATATATCAATAAGATCTTTGCTTGGAAGCATAGCACATGTCCTAATATTTTCTTATTGTACAATATGAGCTTCCAACATACGAACATCAAAGACATCCCAACTAGCAATAAGACATCATCATTCGGATGCTTTGAGAAAGGAAACAAGTACTACAAGAATGAATCAAGAGATTCATGCCATGATGCAACCTGGCCAAGAAAAGACAAGTTTGGGCCTTTGCTAGAAATGAATGCATGAAGTAGATACTTGTTACCGAGGCAACATTGGATTGATGTAGTAGATAGTTGTTCGTTGATCATCCTAACTTGGCTCCATTAAGCACACGGTGTCAACACCTTCCTTGTAGGTGAGCCGAGTATCCAATGCATCTCCAATTGTGCCTAGAGCAACAAAATGGTGCCCAAACTCATTGGGACCAAAGAGTTAGAAAACCAACAATACATAGGACAAAATCCACATAAATATGTGCATAAAGATATGAGATTGAATTTCATGCACGGTTTAGCCAATTTATGACAAGGTGGAGTTTCCCGTATATATTGGGTCAAGGAAAGAAAGCATGCAAAAGAAGCTATATATAGTAGATATGCATGCTCAAGACTCTCAAGAATCAACTCAACACGAAGTTGATAAGTCACTAAAAGACAAGGTATCAAGTGATAATAAGATCCCAAACAAAAAACTATCACTTGAGGGATATCAATTAAAAGATACCTCAAGGAATGAGATATCCATTGACACATGCCAAATAAAAGGAAACAAGATACCAATTGAAGGAAAACAAACACGAGGTATCTAATTTCCAAAAGAGAGCTAGGTTCCAACAAACCAAACCCTCGAAATTTTTTCATGATGGCACAAAGCATGATAAAGAGCAAGACTTGCCTCCCATCAACACACACTTGATGGGGACCAAAAGATTTTATGATGGGAGAATAAAGAGAGTGTTCTAAAGAAAATAAGATAGCTCCCCCAAGGGACGTGCATTATATAGAATTTGCATTTAAATACAAAATGCGCAAGATGGGATCATAACTTTCTATATATCTATAAAAACACTAGACATGTTAAAATAGATCCACAAGAGGCAAGGAAGAGAAACAAAACACAAAATCCAATGTAAAGACAATTAGAAATTCCTACCACATGATGGGAATACCAATTGTCAAGGACAAGAAGTATTTTGGAAATGATACTCATTGGTAGATTGCAAATATATCCAAGATCATATTTACCCATAAAACGCAAGCAAATGACACTTGTAGAGCTAACATGCCACCTAGGAACAAGATAATTTACAATATCAACACTAAGTGGCAATACCTCAAATGTACACATTTTCTAGGCTTGTGATATGCACATAGCATATTACTCCCCCATAATGTGATAACCCAACAATATTAACAAGTGGCAAATTAAAACCAACAAGAGATAATTAATGGACCATATAGAATTTGAATTTCTCATGAGTAAGACATACCACATAGAAACTAGATAATCTTGAAATATCAATAGTAAGTGGTATTCCCCATGTATACACATTTATAGGATTGTGAGGTGTGAAGAGCACATCACTCCCCCACAATGCGATAATCCATTAATCTCTCAGAAGAGCCAACAAAGATACAAACAAGATGCAAAAAAGGCTCAATACAAGACTCACATGTATATGATATGCAAACCAACATACACATACTCGATTACTCAAGATAAGCAAGTTGGAAGCACAACATATACAAACACATGCAAGGTACAAAACCACAACATGCAAAGGGGAAAGCAACTAACAATGTAAACAGTTTAAGTACAAGTTACCGTAAGGAGGCACATTGGATATAAGATAGGAACTTGATAATCCAAATGACATGGCTTGAGATAATATGAATGATGAAGACCCCTTAATTCTTCATTATGTATCCAAGTCTCTAATGTCCTCCACATTCAACTATTGATCAAGTTTGAGCTTGTTGGTCCCCAACCACGTTGGGTCCTAAGAGGTTAGTCACAATAGGCTTGGCAACCCAAATGGTACTTTTCTTGACACCACTTTGAGTACCAACAAACTTGGCAAACACATTTCCAACCTTATCCTTCCCAAGAGAATAGATATCATCAATAATGATTGGGTTCGATAAATTACCTCTCGTGCAAGAAGAAGCGAAGTGACCCTTCTCACGACATAAGTAGCAACATCTACCCTTTAATTTCTTCCCTATTGATTTCTCAACATGAGGAGTGTTGGCTTGGGTCTTCTTGGGAAGGGGCCTTTCTTCAACTTGTAGTTGAGTATGTGATTGAACTTGTGGCCGCTTCCCTTGTTGCTTGTGACTTTGGGGCTTCTTTAGTGGGCAAGATCTAACATGGTGCCCTTCAATTTTGCACTTGAAGCAAATAATCTTGGCCGAATTATTGACTTGTTCTTGGCCCTTCTTCTTGAAGCTTTTGGACTTATTCTTTTTGTTGGAGTTGAATCCAAGTCCATCTTTGTCATTTGGGGATTTTTGCCCACACAAGACATTGTTGAGTGTGGACATTCCTTCATGACTCTTTTCCAAGTCTTTCTTCAAGGAAGTGACTTGGGCCTTGAGCTCTTTGATTTCCTCTACATGGTTAATATCAACACAAGTACTAGAGGAAGTATAAGCTTCATTGTTAGAGCAACAAGGCATGGAAAGTAATTCATCAGAAGATGTAGCAACATTATGAGTAGATGAATTACGAGGACTAGCACATGGCAATATAGCATTTTGACTAGAAGTAGTGCTAATGTCCACATGAGGCTCACTCGATGTTACCTTGGTGGTAATAGCCTCATGACCTAATTTTAGCACATTATGGGATACTAGAAGATCATCATGAGAGCTTGTGAGCATTACATGACTTTCTTCCAATTTCCCATAATTGCTAGATAGCAACTCAAGTTGAGCCCTTAGCTCAACATTATCCTTTTAAATGGAAGCTTCACAAGAAGTAGAGTTAGTAGCACAAGCATCATTATTAAAAATAAGAGGAGAACGCAACTTGGCAAGCTCTTTAGCATATGAAGCTTCAAGTTGAGCATGAGACTCGGTGAGTTCGATGAGCGAACTCTTAATAGCCCTTGAGCCATTTTCGAAGTGCTCATAGTCCTCAACAACTTTAGCATGTGCAACTACAAGCTTATCATTTTTAGTTCTAAAATCATTAGCCACCTCGAGAGCTCTATCAGGTGATTCCTTTAATCTAGATAATTCTATAGCAAAGGTTTCCTCAAGAGATTTTTTGGTGGTTTGTTCATTTTCAAGAGCTTGAGATAGCTCTGCGATCTCGTTAGAGTAATCACGCTCATGACCTTCCATTGTCTCAATGGTGGCCTCATGCTCCTCGAGATGAGCTTACAACTCCTCAATGTATTTCTTGCCCTCACTCGCAATAGACATGATTTCCAACAAGTTGGAGTAAGCAAGTTTATTCTTATAAAGAGATTTAAAAATCATTTCACCCTTATTCTCATCCTCATTATCATCAACATCATCATCATGAGATACATTGGGATTCAAAGTAGGCGATACCTTTGAAGCCTTAGCCATAAGACAAAAGTTAGTAACAATAGATGATGATGTAGGATCCCTTGAATCATCATTCAAGGCCACATCTTGTTCCATGGGGTGGTGAATTTCCTCTACATTGTTAGCACAACAACTCGAGGAAATATATACATTTTTATCATGGCAACAAGATATAGGAAGCATATCATCATGATATTTAGTCAAGCAGTTTTTACATGATATGCAAGGACTATCAACACAAGCATGTAAAACATTTAGAGTGCTTGGCGTGTTAATGACCAAAGATGAAGCATTACAATAATATAGTGATGAAGGATC
The DNA here is from genome assembly GCF_904849725.1 of Hordeum vulgare subsp. vulgare. Taxonomy (NCBI): domain Eukaryota; kingdom Viridiplantae; phylum Streptophyta; class Magnoliopsida; order Poales; family Poaceae; genus Hordeum; species Hordeum vulgare. The sequence goes on from NC_058520.1 coordinate 351,029,720, forward strand.
ATCAACAATAAACCCACTATCATCATTGCAATGATCACCACTACTCACCATATCATTACCTTGTGGCAAACCACATGTAGGTGAAGTAGATGAATTTGAGAAGACCACACGACCGGAGGTGGAGGGAGAACAATCATTCCAACAAATCTTGGACGTACCATATTTATCTTGAAGCTTTGTCCACAACTCATGAGTATCCCGGAATGGGATGAGTTGAAATATAACTACATTGCTCAAAGCATCAAAAAGCACATTAGAAGCTTGAGCATCGAGATAAGAGTTTTTCTCATCCTCTAAATATATATTTTGAGAATCCTTTGGAGGAGAAAAACCCATATCTACAATTCGCTCTAAATTTGGGTCCAAGATCCGAAAGTGATTAAGCATGCGAATTACCCAAACATCAAAATTTGTGCCATCGAAACTAAGAGTGTTAGTGAATCCTAAACCCCTAGTCGACATCCTTACTCTCTTGGTGGTTAAACCTAATAAAGAGAGACCTAGCTCTGATACCAATTGAAAGAACATGGATGTCACCTAGAGGGGGGGGGGTGAATAGGCGCTTTAAAATAATTATGGTTTAGGCTTGAACAAATGCGGAATAAAACTAACGTTTAATTTGTCAAGCACAAAACCTAAAACAACTAGGCTCACCTATGTGCACCAACAACTTATGTTAAGCAAGATAAACAACTAAGTGATAGCAAGATATATGACAATAAACAATATGTCTATCACAAAGTAAAGTGCATAAGTAAAGGGTTCGGGTAAGAGATAACCGAGGCACGCGGAGACGATGATGTATCCCGAAGATCACACCCTTGCGGATGCTAACTTTCTTTAGAGCGGAGTGGAGGCACAATGCTCCCCAAGATGCCACTATGCCCACCGTAATCTCCTCACGCCCTCGCACAATGCAAGATGCCGTAATTCCATTAAGAGACACTTGAGGGCGGTCACCGAACCCGTACAAACAAGGTTGGGGCAATCTCCACAACTTAATTGGAGGCTCCCAACAACACCACAAAGCTTCACCACAATGGCATATGGCTTCGAGGTGACCACAAATGCTCGGGGCAATCTCCACAACTTAATTGGAGCCCCGATGCTTGCCCTAAGCTTTACACCACAATGATTGAGCTCCGAGGCACCACCAAGCTTATAGGGGTACCAAGTACCCAAAGGTAATAAGCTTCTCAACTTCTCACTTCCATGTATCACCATGGAGAACTCAAACCGATGCACCAAATGCAATGGCAAGGGAACACGGAGTGCCCAAATCCTTCTTTCCCAAATCCCACCAAAGCAACTAATGCTAGGGAGGAAATGAGAGGAAGAATGAAGAAGAGCACGAAGAACTCCAAGATCTAGACCCAATGGGTTCCCCTCACTTAGAGGAGAAAGTGATTGGTGGAAATGTGGATCTAGATCTCCTCTCTCTTTTCCCTCAAGAACTAGCAAGAATCATTGGAGGGATTGAGAGTTAGCAAGCTCGAAGAAGGTCAACAATGGGGGAAGAACACAAGCTAAAGAGATAAGGTTCAATGGGGAAGAAGACCCCCTTTTATAGGTGGGGAAAAATTCAACCGTTATGCTTCACAGCCCGCAGAGAGCGGTAGTACCGCTCATGGAGCGGTACTACCGCTCGGTAGGTTCACCAACCATGCCGAGGCCAAAAAGGATGCGAAAAATAGTCCGGCAGAGCGGTACTACCGCCCGTGGAGCGGTACTACCGCTAGGGAGCGGTTGCAAAAAATTACTACCGCTCCGGTGGCGGTACTACCGCTACAGGAGCGGCACTACCGCTAGCACAAGAAGCGGTACTACCGCTGGATACTGAAACTTCTCTAACTTTCGCATACGGACTCCAAATTGAACGAAACCAAGTTTGTTGGAATGCTAACAACATGGGATAACAAAATATTTATAGAAATATCAATAAGAAGCAAGTGAGAGAAGTCCCATAAGAAAATGGTGAGAACCCTTCTTCGAATAAGACTGGTAAAAACTCCCAACATCGAAAACATCATAGAAGATGCATATGGACTCCGTTTTCGATGAACTCGAGCTTGTCATGAAGATGACCATAAGCTCTAAAACTAACAAAGAGAACCACCAAACAAGATCCAAGAAGTATGATGCAAGGATGCAAATGGTATGAGCTCTTAACGAACGATACGATCAAGCTACTCACTTGAGAGCCCCCCTTGACAGTACAACAATCTATCCTAAAATAGAAAACCTATGAAGGGCAAACCTATACCTTCCAACTCGTCCTCTTGAGCTAGATGACGATCATCTTGGCTTCCTCAAAATGGAACACCTTTCTTGATTGGGTTGGCTTCATGAAGACTAGTTGATTGCTCCCACATACACACTATGGGTGAGCCGCTCTTTAGCATATATTCACAAGTCCATTTCCACCACAATGGACGACAAACTCCAAGCATGATATCTTCGTGCTAATCCACTTAAACTTGCACGCCGCAATCTTGATGACGATCACCAGTTGAAGTCATCCTTCATGGGTTGTATGAGATCTTCCTCTAGACGCAAGCCCATGAAAACACACCTAACCCCACATAGAATTCTCACGAAGACCATGGGTTAGTACACAAACACGTAATGGACAATGCTTACCATACCATGGGATCACTTGATCCCTCTCGGTACATCTTGTATGCTTTGTGTGTTGATCATCTTGATTTACTCTTTGTCTGACGTTCTTGATCAACCTTGTGTCTCTATGACCATTCTTTGGATAATACCTTGAATACCACCAAGGTCATCATATAAACTCCTTGAACTAAATAGATGGACTTCAAGAAGTGTCTATGGACAAATCCTATAAATATAACTTAAGGCAACCATTAGTCCATATGGATTGTCATTAATTACCAAAACCACATATGGAGAAATATGCTGTAACAGATGGCCCTTTAATGCGTGGTAAGTGCATGCATTACGTGGGTCTCTTCGTTGATTTATTAACCGCATGTAGGAAAAAACAGAAACAGAACGACGTGGCCCTCATGATCCTTTGTGGTTGTGGCATGGACTAGCCGTTTTCTTGAGGACGTTTTCTTGAGGTAATGGCCTCATTTATCGGCTCATAAGGCTGGTCATAGTGGAGAGTATCATATAGTAGTATCATGCATATGATACTATTGTATGATACTAGCTTCATAGTCCATAGTATCATAAAGTAGTATCATAGATGACCTTATTTATTGACATGCATGACACATAGTAGCATAGCATTTAAACATGTTACGGTATCTACCTATGTTACTCTCACCCTCTCTCTCTTCTTTAATTGTCTGCCACATCAGCATGTTTTCTAGTCCCAAGTACATGATACTACCTTAGTTACTCCCACTATGGCCAGCCTAAGGTGAGGTTTGATGGCGTTTCCTAATTACTGCATCCAGAACTTCCACCACGTTGTTCTCATGCATGCATGAATAACCAACCGTGATTTTGTTCCTTGCGAATTAGCATCCGTGTAGGACATTTAATCCATCCAAAAAATATTCGTAGCTATGGTCACTACTAACTTATAGGTCACTCGTCCGTCATCATCTCCGGATAGCGGTTTACTCGGATGGACATTTCATTCAAGCTATTAATATAATGACAAGTAGATGAAATTTATGTATAGACGACCAACATGCAGCGAGTCGGCCGCCCTGCGTGCCATCACTTGGACGCCTTGCGCGTCGTCACGCGCCGGATGCATTTACATCAGTCGGCCACCCCACGAGCCGTCACTCTGCAGGATGCGTCTACATCAGTCGGCCCCCCCGTGCGCCGCCACTCTGTAGGATGCGTCTACATCAGTCGGTCACCCCGCGCGTTGCCTCTCTGCAGGATGCGTCTACATCATTCGGCCGCCCCATGCACCATCGCTCCACCGGATGGGTCTACATCATTCGGCCACCCCGCCCGTCGCCACTCTATAGGATTCGTCTACATCAGTCCGCCACCCCGCGCACCGCCACTCTACATGATGCGTCTACATCAGTCGACGCCCCCCCGTCCCACCACTCGCCAGGATGCGTCTACATTGGTCGGCCGCCCCGCGCACTGATACTCTGCAGGATGCGTCTAGATCATTCGGCCGCCCCGTGTGCCATCGCTCCACCGGATGCGTCTACATCATTCAGCCACCCCGCACGTCGTCACTCTGTAGGATGCGTCTATATCAATCGGACGCCCCGCGGGCCACCACTCTGTAGGATGCGTCTACATCAGTTAACCGACCCACGCTGCACCACACTGTAGGATCCGTCTACATCAGTTGGTCGCCCCGCGCGCTGCCACTCTGCAGGATGCGTCTACATCATTCGGCCGCCCGTGCGCCATCGCTCCACCAGATGCGTCTAAATTAGTCGGCCGCCCTGCGCACCATCGCTCAGTCGGACATGTGATCATCAATTGGCCACCCCATGCACCGTCCCTCAGTCGGACGCGTCGTCAGCACTCGGCCGCCTCACACGTCGTCCCTCAATCGGACGCGTCATCAGCACTCAGTCACCCCGCGCGTCGTCCCTCAGTCGGATGTGTCATCATCACTCAGCCGCCCTGCGCTCCGTCGCTCAGTCGGACGCGTCGTCATCACTAAGCCGCCCCGCGCACCGTCTCTCAGTCGGACGCGTCATCATTCAGCCACCCCATGCGCCATCCCTCAGTCGTACAGCTACATCATTATTCACCTTGACACTATATTCTATGAAATAATCATTTCTGCATTACCAAATGTTAAGTAAGTCACACATGACGTTTACTTGGAGGCCACACCATCGAGTTTACCTCTGCACTCGGTTGTTTATTTTCATGTCGGAACACTTCACTTCTACTTCATTTGGGTCCAAAGCTCAAACGAGTTCAGTCGGATCCTTCATTCTTTTAGACTCTTGCTGCTTCCGAACAAGCAATCACCTGGCACACCTAGCGGGTGCAAATGTGTGTTATTTACAGAAATGTGTTATTTACACAAATCATTTCAGTAAACTCATATTACTTTGAGAATTTTTTGCATTGTCTTGTGCTATTTTTCGTACACAGGTTAGAATGTCACACGGCCGCCTCACGCGCCGTCACTCGGTTGAGTGCGTCTTCATCGCTTGGCCTCCCAGCGCGTCGTCACTCGGCTGGACGCATCTCCATCATTCGGTCGTCTCGCACGTCGTCACTCGGCTGAGCGTGCCTAAGTCATCCGTTTGCCTCACACGCCGTCACTCGCCTCAGCGCGTCTTCACCGCTAGGCCACCCAACGCGTCACCACTCTGCTGGACGCACCTACATCATTTGACCGTCTCACGCGCCGTCACTCTGCTCAGCACACTTACATCACTTGGCCGCCCAGCGCGTCGTCACTTGACTGGACGCATCTCCATCATCCGGCCATCTCACGCGCCGTCACTCGGCTCTGCGCGTTGATACGTCTTCGTCGTATCTACTTTTCCGAACTCTTTTGCCCTTGTTTTGGACTCTAATTTGCATGATTTGAATGGAACTAACCCGGACTGACGTTGTTTTCAGCAGAATTGCCATGGTGTTGTTTTTGTGCAGAAATAAAATTTCTCGGAATGTCCTGAAAATTTACGGAGATTTTTTCTGGAATAAAAGAAAAATACATGCGCAAAGATCTACCGGAGGGGAAGTGCAAGTGGGCCACAAGCCCACAGGCCGCGGCCACCCCCTATGGCCGCGCCATGCAGGCTTGTGGGGCCCACGTGGCACCACCACCCCCAATCTCAGCTCTATATCTTCCGTTTCGCCTGGAAAAAACCCAAAGAGAAGGTTTCATCGCGTTTTGCGATACGGAGGCGCCGCCACATCCTGTTCTTCATCTGGAGGGCAGATCTGCAGTCCGTTTTGGGCTCGGGAGAGGGGTAATCGTCGCCATCGTCATCATCAACCTTTCTCCATCGACAATTCCATTATGCTCTTCATCGTTCATGAGTAATCTCATCGTAGGCTTGCTCGACGGTGATGAGTTGGATGAGATCTATCTTGTAATCGAGTAAGTTCTTGACGGGGATTGATCCCTAGTATCCACTATGTTCTAGATTGATGTTGCTACTACTTGGCTATGCTTAATGCTTGTCACAAGGGCCCGAGTGCCATGATTTCAGATCTGAACCTATTATGTTGTCGCCAACATATGTGTGTTTTAGATCCTATCTTGCAAGTTGTAGTCACCTACTATGTGTTATGACCCAGCAACCCCGGAGTGACAATAGCCGGAACCACTCCCGGAGATGACCATAGTATGAGGAGTTCATGTATTCACCAAGTGTTAATGCGTTGGTCCTGTTCTTTATTAAAAGGAGAACCTTAATATCCCGTAGTTTCCATTAGGACCCCGCTGCCACGGGAGGGATGGACAATAGATGTCATGCAAGTTCTTTTCCCTAAGCACGTATGACTACATACGGAATACATGCCTACATTAGATTGACGAATGGGAGCTAGTTACGTATATCTCCGTGTTGTAGCTGTTACATGATGAATCACATCCGTCACACTCATCCATCACCGATCCACTGCCTATGAGTCTTTTACTACTGGTCCTCGCTACGTTACTTTGCCTAGGCTTGTCCCTTGCTACAAAAGGGATTGGGCCACTTTGGTGCTGCTGTCACTACTGCTATTACTTGTCACTTTGCTGCTGCTGCTACTACTGTTCCTTACTACTTCGTTATTACTTGTTGCAAGACTTTGTTGGTGCCGTTGCCGAGGTTAGGTAAGCGGCACTAACATCCCGTCAACAAGGCTTTTTCTGGCACCGTTGCTATCGTACTACCTTGCTACTGATACTTTGCTTGCAGACACTAATCTTTCAGGTGTGGTTGAATCTAACACATTCAGCTGCTAATACTTGAGAATGTTCTTTCGCTTCCCGTCTTGGCAAATCAACAAATTTGGGTTGAATACTCTACCCTCGAAAACTGTTGCGATCCCATACGCTTGTGGGACATCAAGGCTTTTTTGGCGCCGTTGCCGGGGAAGCACAACTATATTCTCTGAGTCACTTGGGATTGACGTCTGCTGATCACTATGAGGAATCTGAAAGATCCAAGAACTAAAATCTTGCCTTCCACTATGAGGAGAGGTATGGAACTGCCATCTAGCTTTGCACTTGATTCACCTTCAGTTCTTAGTAAGTTTATGACTTCGCCTCGTGCTAGAAATCTTGATATATCGCCTGTGCTTGATGATGCTACTTCTGCTGCCCATGATGCTCATGATGCTATGCTTGAAACTATGCCTGATGATGCTATGCTTGATACTATGCCCGATGATGCTATGCTTGATAGCGTGATACTGCTTTGCCACTTGGTGCCCTTGATGCACATATTGCTAGAGTTGCTGCTAGATGTGATGATATTTCTGAAACTACTGATACTCTTGAAGTAGAACCTGCTACTGTGCCTGAATTGCCTATTATGCATGATACGCGCTATGTTATGGAGGGAGAGATAGGTGAGTACTTTATTGCGTGTAAGGATAGCTATGATGTTGAGAAACTTCTGCGCAAGTGGAAAGAAAAATATCTGAACGCTAGGATGAAATACGACCCGAAGTTTGCCACTTCACCTATCTTTGTAACCGATAAGGATTATGAATTCTTTGTCGACCCTGAGTTAATCACTCTTGTCGAATCTGATCCCTTTCACGGTTACGAGTCTGAAACGGTTGTAGCCCATCTTACCAAACTGCATGATATAGCCACCCTATTCACTAGTGAGGAAAAGATCCGCCACTACTACATGCTCAAGCTATTTCCTTTCTCGCTAAAGGATGATGCTAAGACTTGGTTCACTTCTCTTGCTCCTGGTTGTGTGCGTAGCCCCCAGGATATGGTCTACTACTTCTTTGAAAAATATTTCCCTGCCCATAAGAAGCAAGCTGCCTTGCAGGAAATATACAACTTTGCTCAAGCTGAGGAAGAGAGTCTCCCACAAGCTTGGGGGAGGCTCATCCAACTACTGAATGCTTTGCCTGATCACCCTCTTGAGAAGAATGAAATACTTGATATCTTCTATAATGGACTTGCCGATGCTTCCAAAGACCACCTAGATAGTTGTGCTGGTTGTGTTTTTAGGGAACGAACCGTAGAACAAGCTGAGATTCTACTGAATAACATCTTGTGCAATGAGAATGCTTGGACTATTCCCGAACCACCTCCTAAGCCAACTCCGAAGAAGAGGTATTCTATTCCTCAGTCCTGAAGATATGCAAGAAGCCAAGAAATCTATGCGAGAGAAAGGCATTAAATCTGAAGATGTCAAAAACCTACCACCTATCGAAGAGATCCATGGTCTCGATAACCCGATACAGGTAGTAGAAGTAAATTCTCTGCGTAGGTTTGATGAGAGTGATATTCCTTTTGATAAAACTGCTAGCTTATGCATGGATGAATTTGATAACTTTGTTGCCAAACAACAGAGTTTCAATGATTATGTTAGCAGACAATTGGAAAAGAATGCTCGTATGCTTAGTCATTTAAGTGCTTGTGTGGACAGAAACATCAAAGATCTTAAGCTTCTGAGTAAACATGCCTCTATGGTTACTACTCAGGTAGAACAAGTACTTAAACTCAAAATGACTTGCTCAATGAGTTGAATGGCAATCCCGTCAGAGTCGTTACTATAGGCGATAGAATGACCCAGGAACCTCTGTATCCTGAGGGTCATCCGAAGAGAATTGAACAAGATTCTCAAGGAGTTAGCACTGATGCACCTAGTCATCCTAGAAAGAAGAAGAAAGATGATAGGAACCTGCACGCTAGCAACCCTGTTGCTGCTACCTCTGAGAGTCCAAACGATGCCTCTATCTTTGATGCTGAAACACAATCTGGTGATGAACATGAGCCTAATGATAATATCAATAGTGATGTTCATGAAGATGCTCAACCTAGTAATGAAAAGGATGTGGAGATTGAAACTAGTGTTGATATTGATAACCCACAACCTAAGAACAAGAGATACGATAAGAATGACTTCACTCCTAGGAAGCACGGTCAAGAAAGGGAGCCATGGGTTCAGAAACCTATGCCCTTTCCTCCTAAACCGTCCAAGAAAAAGGATGATGATGATTTTGAGCGCTTCGTTGAAATGATCAGACCTGTCTTTCTGCAGATGCCACTACAAGGAATATGCTAATACACGATGCTATAATTTCGTCGCTACATCGTCACGGTTTTTAGTTTACGACGATCTCACGACGAAAAACCAAACGTCAAAAACGGAGCGTCACAAATGAACAAGAGCGATGTTTTGATCAAAATCGTCGTAACCTTTACGACAATTCCTAGATCGTCGTAACCTTTACGACGATCCTAAATCATCGTTGGCAATCCAACCCAGTCCTACGTGGCAGTCCTACGTGGCAATATTACGACAAAATCAAAACGTCATGGTTAAAATCAGCCCAACCCATTTCAATTGATCACATGGGCTTGTTTTATTTTTTTGGGCTTTTCTTATTGGGCTTCTTTTTGGGCCTTGGCCTATTTACACCCACTTTAGTAAAAAAAATCGAATTTTGGTTTGTGGCCTTTTACTTTCTATTGATTTTCTTTTTTGGCCATTTTATTTTTGTACTGGTCCAACATGTCATGCTGATCTCAAAATTTTGGGCCTCGAGATTTTTACATTTTGATCTGTAGCATTATGAAGGCACAAATATATCTGATCCAATACAGGTGACAGCACAAACTTAGAATCAACCTAAATTTAATACTAATATATTGTCTTTTTGACCACTTTCAATCCAAGAATGAATTTCAAATAGAACTAAAAACACATAAAATTGATCAAATATACGACTAAATAAATCTATTGCAATCTTTACAACACATATGTTCTACAATATGCTACTCTAAACTGAGTAAGACTTCCCAGCTTCACACTTGGGTTCACACTTCACGGCTTCACACTTCACACTTGAGCTTCTGCAAAAGAGGAACCAACACAATTAAGTCTACAATACAACAATTGATACTAATAAATGGATGGAGCAGTGGTACTAACACTTACAGAAAAGAAGTGGCAGTAACATATAGCAGGAAGTTCAAATCTCTTACTGAGGGAGTACATCGACACTTAGTATGGATCGGAGGGAGTATCAAATCTCTCAGACTCATAACTAAACTGAACTTGGTACGTGTACACTGTTATCATGAACCTACTCAGCTACAACTAGTACGAACCACTAGATTTCAGGCTACTACTAACACACGTAAAATTAATAACAACTGTTTGACACAGAAACTATTCACTCCATTTCTAAATATAAGCATTTTTTAATATATCAATACGAACTGCGTACACGCGGATGTATATACACATATCTTAGAGTATGTAATCCATATTGAAACCTCTTAAAATGCTTATATTTAGAAACACGGTGGGTAACTAGATTAAGATTATTTCTAACAATATCTCACTAATCTTGATTAGTTGAATCTCCAAAACTTTTACTCTTGTTGCAACAATGACCCCAACTTGGTAGTCAACACAGAAGAGATGCTATATATGGATGGTTTTCTTTGTACTTGCCTGATGGAGTGAACTTCAGTACTATATATGACACAAGTAAGAGTTCTAGCATGCAAAGGAACTACGGTTTTTGTTACTAATCACAGAACAAGCACCTACCTACCACCATCAACTCAGGCACTGCAAGTACTGGTAGAGTATTTCTTGAGTGACTTGATAACACGAGGAGTGCTGTACTCATCTACTGCAGCAAAACCAAGGTAGTTGTAGGAACCCAAGTTAAGACATTTTCTTTTATTAAGTGCTAATTTCAGAAACTGAATACTGCATGGTAGTTAATCAGCAGTTATTAACTTCTTTTCTTAAGAGATAACTGCATTTATCCCCCTAGTAACATCTAGCACCACAAACTGAGACAAGTGATCAAGAGACCCAATAAGAAAATTATTGCATGCACCATGAAGATCAAGGCAAATATTATGAAGAGAACTCAAGAGACAGATAAGAAGCCCCGGAAACTTGGGGAAAAATACCAGCAGATAACGATCCCATATTTAGAAAGCAGGCTGCACCATCTCTGATGTATGTTGGCAGTAGATGGAACGGTATACCCCATAACTTTGACAAGAATGGAAAAAGAGACACATAAAAATAGCCTGAAAAGTTAGGTTCATTAATTATGATGGATGGCTTATGTATGATTCAATCATAGTAGTCGAAATCAGGACCATACTTGATAAGAAGAGCCATACGAGTTGACGACAAAAAGATCAACTGAGCTACCCTGGAAACAAAACAAAAATATCGGAATGGGAAAGGCATCTCACAAACACAATGAAAAGATAGCAGCTAACAGTAAGCATGCCTTCTAAAGAGCAAGTTCTACATCTTAAATAAAATATTGCTAGGTGACAACTATGGGAGAACAGCAGTACCTTCAAATTCTTGGCAGCATCTATAAATATTATTTCCTGCAACAATCATACTTTAGTTGTATCAGGTAAAACTGGAAGCTAAAGTACAGAAATTAGTCAATCGACTGATTAACAGACTTGCTACCTTCAATACTGTATCAACAGCTTGCAGAAAGAATGATATTATCATTAGCAGTGGCCACAAAATTCTAGTACTTTGTAGTGAAGCACCAGCACCAGATCCACTATGCATAAAAAAGTAAGGTTCGTGTTAAATTTTGTTGACACAGAGGTACCGAATATTATAATCATGCACTAGCATTCCACTTTGACATCACAACATTGCAGAAAATATGTGTATGTAGTTGTAGACGTGTTTCATAACCCCTTATGCGATCATCTCTCGCCCAATAGCAATTTCATTCTGTGAGGTCTAAATCATGCTTGACTTAATCAAATATCCATAAAACGGACTGTGAAACGACAGAGTTTCTAGGTCTGGATCGACACTGTTTTCAAACACTCATTGTAATGAAAAACAGAGCAGTAGTAAATATGTCTAAATAATAATGTACAGAAATGTCAAGCCTAACGTTCCATGCTTGGGATGTTGACACTATCAACAAATCATAATGACAGTTATCAAAATAAATGTTCCAGCATAGCTGCTCAACTGCATATGCACATGCGTGTGAAGATGCCACGTGTGATGCATTGAGGATTTTTGGATCATATAAGCAATATTAATGCATAACTTCCTAATATGATAATTTCCTATATATTTGTGTGATCACCAAGAAAGCAAATCAAAACAGATATCCATTGCATGAGGTTGGATATTTTTCATATAGCACAGACTTGGTCAAATTCATATTAGACGTGTGATGTGAAAGTACCTAACAAACCGAGGCAACTTTCGAGATTATAGACTCATGAAAGACATGATGCAAATCACTGGCTTAATCTAGATTGCTTGGCTTGGAACAAAAGATGATTAAAGTTCATAAGAAGTAAGATTGCTTGGCTCAGAGTAGCATGCTGATGAGAAAATAAATCTATCCATGTAGCAACTCGACATTTCCTCGTACAATAACTAATCATAGTGTGCTAGATCAAAGTGAATCTTTGACACATAAATGGATGAACTCTCAGTGTAAATACATAAGTATATAGAACGTGGTATATGTGAAGCAACAAAAAGGATTGGTCTAGTTTTTATAGAAAATCAAAATGAACAATGACCGTCAAGATTGCACTTAGCAGTCGAATTTGTGGCCATAGTTTTTCATTCAGGCATTAACACAAACACATGTTGGGCATGCTGCAAAGACGACACATATCAGCACAACCGAGATGCATTTTGAGGTGAACAGAAGCTAAGATTTAGAAGCCTAAAGTCGTAACTTAGCGTGCGTTTGCTTCCCTGATGTGATGCTCCCATACCGAGCAGCAGCAGGAGCTGTTGCACCACCGATCCCTTCCCTTTTTGTCTGGACTCATGGTGTAAAAATCGCCGACGCTGTACTCCACGCGCACCACCATGCCCTGCCTGCCGCAGCAAGCCGTCAGGGCAGAGCAAAGGAAAGGAAAGGAAAGGACCGAGAGAGAGGGCGGGACCTGGATCCAAGCATGCTGGAAGCGGATGCCGAAGAGCATCTGCGCCGGGGAGGAGCCCTCGGAGGAGGGGCCGTCGTGGATCCCATCAGCTGCGAGGCGAACATCTTCAGCGCCGCCAGCGAGTAGTCCATGACGGTCCGGCCGCTGCGGTGGAGACGACGGTGAGGCGCGCGGGTCAAGGAACGGACGCCGCCTCGTCGTCGGGTCGAGGAGGCCCACCGGCCGCACCATCCCTGTCGGTGGGGAGGAGGGCGCCTGATGGGATCTTGCGGGGACGGGGTTCCCTTCTTGTCAATGCAGCGCGGGCCTTAGATCTCGCACGGCGCGGCGCGGCACGGAGGCAGGCGAAGGAGGGCATGCGGCGTCCGATCGGGGCCGGGGCGGGGCCCTGGCACGTGCCGCAAGGGAGCGGAGGCGGGATCTCACCGCCAGGGAAACCATGGGAGGCAGGATCTCGCCGCCAGTGAGGAGCCTGCAAGGGATTTGGATCGGGTGTGGAGAAGGAGGGTGCAGACCGGTGGCCTCCTCCTGCGCCCCTCCGCCCCTCCGACGTCGGAAGCGGCAGATTCGGGGACGACGGGTTTGGCAGGAGGGCGGGGCACCGCCAGAGGCGAGGGGGCCGCGGCGGAGAAGAGCTGGAGCGGCGCGGTTTTGAATCGAGGATTTTGTGGGGCAAGGGAGGGAGGGCCGCTCGCCTATCGCCGCGTCATCGCCGTCGTCGCGAGCCGCTCCCCACTCCCGGCGTCGTTGCGGGCCGTCTCCGTCATGCGGTGAGAGGTGGGAGCCGGGGAATGGGGAAAGTGGAGAGGTGGGCGGTTGTTTCGGGAGGGAGGGAGGAAAAGGGCGCGGGGGTGGGCGAAAGTTTTGGCCGCTCGCGCGGGGTGTTCGGGTTTGGCGCGTGGAATTTTGGGAAGTTTCGGGAGGGAATTTTTTTCCTTTTTTGATAAAAATTGGTGGGAAGTTTTGATAGTTATTTTTTAGATAGTTTTTTTGTAAAATATTACTCCCTCTGTTCCTAAATATAAGTCTTTTAAGATATTTCACTAGGAGTCTACATACGAAGCAAAATGAGTGAATCTACTCTCTAAAGTATGTTTATATACATCCGTATGTAGTTCACTAATGAAACCTCTCTAAAGACTTATATTTAGGAACGGAGGGAGTATAATCTTAAAAATGTGGGCTTTTTTGACAAACCACAAACCAGCCCATTAACAAGAATGGAGGATAAAATACCAGCCCAATATAAAAGTAAGATGAAAAAATAGCCCAACCGAAAATTGGTATAAAAAACAGTTTAATACATGGATGAGGTGGGATAGAATGGACCCACGAGTGACATGTCAACATAGTTAGAACATGTTACGACATTTTTACAGTCGTCGTAAAAGTTATGACGATCTCATCTTATGCGGTTACGACGTTTTTGACTCACATCGTCGTAACTTATATGTAGATTTGATCCCCTCAAACGGTTCACGACGATCTCGGATGAAATCATCATAGATTTATGACGAATTCATCAACGACATCTTAAAAAACGTCATGTATGAGCATATTTCTTGTTGTGTGCCTTTGACAGATATGCTCAAAATGTCTCCGTATGCTAAGTACATGAAAGATATTGTGACTAATAAGAGGAGGATACCTGATCTTGAGATCTCCGTCATGCTTGCTAATTACACTTTCAAGGGTGGAACTCCTAAGAAACTAGGTGATCCCGGTGTGCCCACTATACCTTGCTCCATTAAAGGCAACTACGTTAGAACTGCGTTATGCGACCTTGGAGCTGGTGTTAGTGTTATGCCTCTCTCTCTTTATCATAGACTTGAACTGGATAAGTTGACACCCACTGAAATATCTCTGCAAATGGCCGACAAATCAACTGCTTTCCCTATCGGCATTTGCGAGGATGTGCCTGTTGTGGTTGCTAACACCACTATCTTAACAGACTTTGTTATCTTGGATATTCCCGAGGACGATGCCATGGCTGTCATCCTCGGAAGACCCTTTTTAAACACTTTAGGGGCTGTTATAGATTGCAACAAAGGCAATGTCACTTTCCATGTCAAAGGTAATTCGCATACGGTGCACTTTTCGAAGAAACAATATCGAGTACATTGCATCAATGCTATCGAAAAAACTTCATCGATTCTTATTGGGAGCTTTGAATGCCCTATTCCTCGTGTCAAGATGAAGTATGATTTTCTTGTTGGGGAGATACACATCCCCATTGAGGTGACTTAGTGACTATTCAAAAATTCTCCGTTCTCTTTTGCGGTTCGAGAAAGTTTTGTCGAGGGGATTTGATCAACCCCATTGATGGATTTCTTTCGATGACCATGAGATGGATGAATCGAGGAGTCACAAACCTCTGTTCCAAGATTTCATTTTAGGTTGCTTATAATAAAAATGATAGATTTAGTTCAGTTTTCCCTGTTTTCTGTCTTAGCGTCCGGTAGAAAAATACCCCGAAAATAAAAGTTCTATGAACGCTGTGAAAATCTAGTATGATTTTTTCTGGAATATTTGAAAAATACTGGGACAAAGAGTCTGTCTGGGGGCCACACCAGTGGGCCACAAGCCCTAGGGGCGCAGGCACCCCCCTGGCCGCGCCACCCAGGCTTGTGGGGCCCACAAGCACCCCCTCCACTCATTCTTGCTCTCATCCACTTCTCCTACCTCCACAAAAAATCGTTTCGCAGCTCAAACCCGTGTTCTTGCTCCTCTTGCTGGGATTTTCGATCTCTTTGCTCAAATCACCATTCTCCGAACTGTTTTGGGGAAATTACTCCTTGGTAAGTGACTCCTCCATTGGTCCGATTAGTTTTTGCTCTAGTGCCTTATACTCCGCGTATTTTTGCTGCCTTGGTGACCATGTTCTTGAGCTTTGCATGATGATTTTAGCTGGTCCCAAGTAGTTTTGATGTGTAATATGGCCTCTAGGCACTTGTGGGAGTAGTTGCTACAAGTTTAGTTGAACCTTGTTCACCTTTCCTTTGGGTCAGTGAAAATTTCAGAAAAGGAAGATGTTCAGGAGAAACTTTCATGGTGGTTCCTCAAGCAAGAGAGGTCCCCGTCTTGCGATTTGGGAACCTGATCCTTACCAACCTAGGGACGCGCAGGTACAACCATGTGAATGGCCTTCTGATGAATTTATGATCGAGGCAGGTTTCAAAGATGAGTTTGATGCATTTGTTCGCAACGTCGGACTCGAAGAATTCATGTCCGATAAATGTGAATAGTATGTTGCTCTCACTACCTCTTTTGTTCGTAGATTCAAATTTTCAGCTGGCCGTGAGTCGTCGGTACTGTTTGATCTCTATGATAAATCATATACCATGGATTTAGAGGATTTTAGTAGAATTGCAAAATACCTATTTGGGGTAATCTCATTGACCCTCCTAAATCTTCGGTTAGAGATTTTTGCGCTGGTATTACGGTTGGAGAAACTAGAGACATCACGCAAGTTACCATGGGGAGTATTCATTTTCCTGCCTTGGATTACTTTGCCCTCTTCATAGGCATATGCATTAATGGCAAGACTGAGCATTGTCACCTCTGCGCACCCGACATTAGTATCCTTAAGAGCGCAGTGTCGGGTGACAAAAGCTTCAACATGGGAGCTATTATAGCAAGGAGGCTGAATAAGAATGCTATTGAAGGGGATTTCTTTGGTGGGATCTATGCCACTCGCATAGCAAATTTTCTTGGAGTACCCATCCGCGAAGGAGATCCCCTGCTCCATACAGCTTTCCTTGACCGAGTCACTTTGACACGCTACCAGTTCCTTGAGACGGATGACAAATCCCTCCTATACCGTCTGATATTTAACTGGCAGCGTGTTTTCCATATTACCCTTCCTGCTCCTGCTTTCTTTGACTTTCAGGTAAAACGGAGATATTACATAACCAGAGGAGAGGTAGAGGAGTATGAGAGGGAGGCAAAGGCTGCTCCTCTCCATGAGGCAGCTATTCAGGCAGTGGCTGCAGCGCTCCCGTATAACCCCCATTATGATTTGGGTTTCGCGAGGACCATCCTTGGGAGTAGACCAACTTAGGCCAAAAGCCTAAGCTTGGGGGAGTACGTGTTCTCACCGACTTTACATTCTTGCTTATGCTTTCACTTTGTTCATCAGTGTTCACACTTTGCCACTGTACCATCCATGCTAGTTTATTTTATTTTTCGTGTGTTTGTCTAGTTTGAGAAAAAACCAAAAATATTTTCTTTTTCTTCTTTTGCTTGTTGGGAGCTTTCCCGTGTAACTAGTTTTGTTTTTCTTTGGGTCAAGGTAGAAGACCATGGTTACAATGTTTAGTGGCTCTTGCATGCATACCTGTTTAGCTTTCAAAGAGCCATATTACTTTCTCTTCTCCTTTGTGTTTGCCTGCAGATTCCAGCGTAGTCCAATGCACGAGCACTCTTATTATTGTTCACATCATTCGGTCGTGCAAGTGAAAGGCAATAATGACGATATATGATGAAGTGACTAAGCCTGGAAAAGCTGGTATGAACTCGATCTATTTTGTTTTTGTAAATATGACTAGCTCATCATGCCTGATTCAGCTTTGTTGTGAGGGAAACATGTTTGCAATGACAACTTAGAGATCATAGTTGCTTATGCCATGCTTACTTAGCTAGGAGATTATAATGGTTTGTCTTGGTTGCCAACATGAATGTTGAGATGACTATGATGTAGTATGATAGGATGGCATCCTCCTTTGAATGTTTCAAGTGGCTCAACTTGGCGCATGTTCACGCATGTAGTTGAAACAAAATCAACATAGCCTCTATGATATTCATGTTCATGGTGATTTATGTCCTACTCATGTTTGCACTCAATGTTAGTTAATCTCAATGCATTTTGATGACTGTTGTCGCTCTCTAGTTGGTCGCTTCCCAGTCTTTTGCTAGCCTTCACTTGTACTAAGCGGGAATACTTCTTGTGCATCCACTTCCATAAACCCAAAGTTGTTCCATATGAGTCCACCATACCTACCTATGTGCGGTATCTACCTGCGGTTCCAAGTAAATTTGCATGAGCCACTCTCTAAACCTTCAAGAAATAATATGTTTTGCATGCCCGAACCGCTCATGTGGTGACAGGGGGCTATTAGTATCTTCCATGCTAGGTGTGTTATCCTTGATATGTGTTTATTCACTATCATTCACGAGAAAGGAGCCGATAATTGGAATTTCCTAGTTCCATGCTCAAATCAAAGAGATAATTGCAAACAAAACTCCCCCAGGATTGATGTTGGTATGGACGATACCCGAGGATTCGGCTAGCCGTGGAGTGTGATTGATTGGTGGTGGAGGAGTCAAAACTTTACTTTTCTATTTGGGAACCGCCTATAGCATGTGTAGCGTGGAACATGTTGAGAACTCTTAGTCATTGCGTTGACAATGAAAGCATGCCACCCAAAATTATTATCTCTGTTTTCAAAGCTTGAGATGTGGCACCTCTGCAAATCAATGCTTCCCTCCGCGAAGGGCCTGTCTATTTATGTTCCCGTTGAGTCATCCTCCTCTTACAAGAGCACCAATTAGAGAGCCCCTCTGTTGTTTTCATGCTTTGATTTTTACTTTGTTGAGTATGACTATAACTAGATCCTCTTTGCCTTGAATTGCAATGTTTAGCCAGCCCTTGTTCTTTGAAGGTGCTCTGCTTTTATGTTTTGCGGTCTCTGAAAGAGCTAGCGAGATACCATCTATTCGTACTGCTTCATGTTGTTTTGATTGAAGTGTTGACACTTGAGGCTTATTATTATTTGCTCGCTAGTTGATTATGCCATTGATATGAGTTTACCGTGAGACCTAGATGTCATTTTCTTATGTGGTTTGCTTGTGATGTTGCTGAAATTCTGGTTATGAGTTAGACATAGTTGCAACAACAAGATCAAACAGAGTTCGTCAAAGTTTTTCTTTTGTCTCTCTCAGTTTGTCAACTGAGTTGCTTGAGGACAAGCAAGGCTTTAAGCTTGGGGGAGTTGATACGTCTCCGTCGTATCTACTTTTCTGAACTCTTTTGCCCTTGTTTTGGACTCTAATTTGCAGATTTGAATGGAACTAACCCGGTCTGACGCTGTTTTCAGCAGAATTGCCATGGTGTTGTTTTTGTGCAGAAATAAAAGTTCTCGGAACGTCCTGAAAATTTACGGATATTTTTTCGGGAATAAAAGAAAAATACCTGCGCAAAGATCTACCGGAGGGGGCGTGCTAGTGGGCCACAAGCCCACAGGCCGCGGCCACCCCCTATGGCCGCGCCATGCAAGCTTGTGGGGCCCATGTGCCACCACCACCCCCAATCTTAGCTCTATATCTTCCGTTTCGCCTGGAAAAAAAATCAGAGAGAAGGTTTCATCGCGTTTTGCTATACGGAGGAGCCCCCACATCCTGTTCTTCATCTGGAGGGCAGATCCGGAGTCTGTTTCAGGCTCCGGAGAGGGGAAATCGTCGCCATCATCATCATGAACCTTTCTCCATCGACAATTCCATGATGCTCTTCATTGTTGGTGAGTAATCTCATCGTAGGCTTGCTGGACGGTGATGAGTTGGATGAGATCTATCATGTAATCGAGTTAGTTCTTGACGGGGATTGATCCCTAGTATCCACTATGTTCTAGATTGATGTTGCTACTACTTGGCTATGCTTAATGCTTGTCACTAGGGCCCGAGTGCCATGATTTCAGATCTGAACCTATTATGTTGTAAGCCAATATATGTGTGTTTTAGATCCTATCTTGCAAGTTGTAGTCACATACTATGTGTTATGACCCGGCAACCCCGGAGTGACAATAGCCGGAACCACTCCCGGAGATAACCATAGTATGAGGAGTTCATGTATTCACCAAGTGTTAATGCATTGGTCCGATTCTTTATTAAAAGGAGAACCTTAATATCCCGTAGTTTCCATTAGGACCCCGCTACCACGGGAGGGATGGACAAAAGATGTCATGCAAGTTCTTTTCCCTAAGCACGTATGACTACATACAGAATACATGCCTACATTAGATTGACGAACGGGAGCTAGTTACTTATCTCTCCATGTTATAGCTGTTACATGATGAATCACATCCGTCACACTACTGGTCCTCGCTACGTTACTTTGCCTAGGCTTGTCCCTTGCTACAAAAGGGATTGGGCCACTTTGCTGCTGCTGTCACTACTGGTGTTACTTGTCACTTTGCTGCTGCTGCTACTGCCGTTCCTTACTACTCCGTTGTTACTTGTTGCAAGACTTTGTTGGCGCCGTTGCCGAGTTTAGGTAAGCGACACTAACATCCCATCAACAAGGCTTTTTCTGGCACCATTGTTATCGTACTACCTTGCTACTGATACTTTGCTTGCAGACACTAATCTTTCAGGTGTGGTTGAATCTGACACATCCAGCTGCTAATACTTGAGAATATTCTTTCGCTTCCCGTCTTGGCGAATCAACAAATTTGGCTTGAATACTCTACCCTCGAAAACTGCTGCGATCCCATACGCTTGTGGGACATCACACGTCTTCATCGCATGGCGGCCCCGCGCATCGCCACTCTACTAAGCGCGCCTACATCACTTGGCTGCCCAACGTGTCGGCACTCGGCTGGACGCCATCTCCATCATCCGTCTGTCTCGCGCATCCACACTCGGCTCAGCGCATCTTGATCGCATGGATGCCCCGCGCATCGCCACACTGCTGAGCGCGTCTTCATTGCTTGGCCACCCAGCATGTCTCCACTCGGCTGGATGCACGTGCATCATACAACCGCCTCGTACATCATCACTTTCCTGAGTGTGCCTACATTACTTGGCCACCCAATGCATTGTCACTCGGCTGGACGCATCTCCATCATCCGGCCATCTCTCTGCCGTTACTCGGCTCAGCGCGTCTTCATTGCATGGCTGCCCCCGTGCGTTGCCACTCTTCTGAGCACGCCTACATCACTTGGCTGCCCAGCGCGTCGTCACTCGACTGGACGCATCTTTATCATCGGGTTGTCTCGCACGCCGTCCCTTGGCTCAGCTCGTCTTCATCGAATGGCCGCCCCACGCGTCGCCACTCTGTTGAGCGCTCCTACATCACTTGGCCGCCCAGCCCGCCGTCGCTAGACTGGACGCATCTCCATCATCCGACCGCCCGCGCGCCGTCACTCGGCTGAGCACACCTACAACATCCGGCCGCCTCACGCGTCGTCGCTCGACTGAGCGCGTCTTCATCGCTTGGCCACCCAGCGCGTCGCCACTCGGCTGGACGCATCTCCATCATTCAGCCGCCTCACGCGTCGTCACTCGGATTAGCTCGTCTTCATCACATGGCCGTCCCAAGCATCGCCACTCGGCTGGACGCATCTCCATCATCCGGCCGCCTCACGCGCCGTCACTCGGCTGAGCGCGTCTTCGTGACAAGGCCGCCCCGCGCATCACCACTCCGCTGAACACATCGACATCACAACCCCCACTAGGTGTAACACCCGTTGGTGACCGACTTAGCGGCGACTCTGTATCGCCTAAGTTAAAAAACAACTCCGAGTACGGACATGCTCCACACTCGAGGGCTTGGCTGCGAACCTGACTTTGCCTAAGTAAAAAACTACTTAGAGTATAGACACGCTCCACACTCGGGAACTTAGTTGTGACTCTGTATCGCCTAAGTTAAAAACTACTCCGAGTATGGACACGCTCCACACTCGGGAACTTAGCAGCGACTATTTATCGCCTAAGCTAAAAACTAATTCGAGTACGAACACGCTCCACACTCAAGAACTAGCTGCAACTCCGTATCGCCTAAGTTAAAAACTACTCCGAGTACGGACACGCTCCACACTCGGAAACTTAGCTGCAACTCCGTATCGCCTAAGTTAAAACTACTCCGAGTACGGACACGCTCCACACTCGGGAACTTAGCTGCGACTCCGTATCTCCTAAGTTAGAAACAACCCCGAGTGCAGACATGCTCCACACTCGGGAACTTAGCTGTGACTCCGTATCGCCTCAGTTAAAAACTACCCCGAGTATGAACACGATCCACACTTGGAAACTTAGCTGCGACTCTGTATCGCCTAAGTTAAAAACTACTCCGAGTACGGACATGCTCCACACTCGGGAACTTAGCTGTGATTCCTCATCGCCTAAGTTAAAACTAATCCGAGTATGGACACGCTCCACACTCGGGAACTTAGCTGCGAATCCGTATCGCCTAAGTTAAAAACAACTCCAAGTGCAGACATGCTACACACTCGGTAACTTAGCTGTGATTCCGTATCGCCTAAGTTAAAAACTACTCCGAGTACAGACATGCTCCACACTCGGGGGCTTAGCTACGAACCTGACTTCGCCTAAGTAAAAAACTACTCCGAGTACGGACACGCTCCACACTCGGGAACTTAGCTACGACTCCGTATCGCCTAAGTTAAAACTACTCCGAGTAGGGACACGGTACATACTCAGGAATTTAGCTGCGACTCCGTATCTCTTAAGTTAAAAACAACTCTGAGTGTGGACATCCACCACACTCGGGGACTTAGCTACGAACCTGACTTTGCCTAAGTTAAAAACTACTCCGAGTACAGACATCATCCATACTCTGGGGCTTAGCTGCGACCCCGTATCGCCTAAGTTAAAAAATACACTCGGGGACTCGACCTTGGTCTAGAAATCATATAACACAGACTCAACAGTCATTCGACATGACGAGCATTAGAAGACTTAAACCCTCTGCCAGACTCATCTAGTCCCATAGAGGCTCGGGGACTACACTCAGTGGGTGCACTGAGTGTGCCCCCACTGGAATAGAAATACAAAAAAGAAACATTCTGCTTGGTCAGCTCCAGCAACAACATTCAAGTTCAATAGAATCTACAAACTCCAAGCAATTATCAGCAATCGATCAGTATCTCAGGGGCTACTGTTGGGGATACGCAAAACGGGTAGGACTATGAAGGGTCGAAATATCATAATAGCATGGGGTCCACACATGAGGTGGGTCCAGACAAATACATACATACTGTACACTCGGACAGGTACATTCCATCCACTCGGATGACACGTAACCACTCGACCGTATGACTCAGTCGGGTATGCGAAGACCAACAGTCGGCAAGGCAGTCAAAGCATAGAGGAGGTTCTATAGTGGGTTGACATTATGGCATCAATCCCTTGTACCACAAGAAGTGAGGGGTGGTGCATTATATAAAAGCCACCGCTCCACATAGTCAAGGGCGATTGATTCTTCCCCCGGAGCTCTAGCTCTCTCTCTAGTCTCAGGACTTAGCTTGAAGGTTGGTTCTCCCCTTTCTCTAATACAACATGTAACTCCATGTTCATAACAAATAAGTAAAGCCTCTCCAGAGCACGAGATGTAGGGCTGTTATCTCCACCGTGAGAGGCCCGAACTGGCTAAAATCACCGTGTCACCCATTTGCATCTCGATAGATCATGTTGTTTTATCTTACCCCCTTTCTATTATCAGAATCGTTACCATGACAGGGCCCACGTGGCTCCGCCCCAGGTGATTCCAACGCTGAAAATTCCTGTAAATTTAGAAACCCCCGAAAGTTAACCTAGAACTTCCGCTATGATTCCACAACTCTCTGTATCAAAGAAAACCCATCTGGAACCTTTCTGGTACCCTGCTGGAGGGGGAAATCACCACAGGTGACCATGTTCATCATCCCGTCGATGGCCATCACGAGGAGGGAGGAGTTCACCCTCGAGGCTGAGGGTATGCACCATTAGCTATGTGTTTAATCTCTCTCTCTCTCTCTCTTTCTCTCTCTTTCGCTCTCTTTCTTGAGATGGCACAATCATGATATATTGCGGGCTTTGTTAATATAGTTGGATCATATGGTGTTCTCCCCTTGCCATCTTGTTGTAATGAATTGAATCTTTCCCTTTGAGATCTGTTATGTTGAATTTAATATTTTGGGTTTGAGAACAGTTGATGTATGTATTGCATGTGGATACCCATGGTAACAGTGGGTTATTCTATTGATTCACTTGATATATGTCATGGCGTCAACTTGCGGATTCCGGTGACCTTGGGGATCTATGCATAGGGGTTGATTGCATGTTTTCATCTTACATTCTCTGATACAAATCTTGGTGTACTATTTGAAGTTCTTTGTGACAGATCGAATATGATGAATCTGAAATTGTTTGATGCATGTCAAATAATTAACCCATGGATACTTGAGGTGAAATTGGAGTATCTTGCTGACATTAGGGTTGATTGATATCTATCATAGGTGTTATTTTAGTACGAACTCTAGAGTTGTTTGTGACACCTATAGGAATAGCTCAATAGAATTATTGTAAAGGATAACTTTGAGGTGGTTCTACTACCTACAAAAGTTTCATTTTATGTTCTCTATTAGATATGAACTTTGTAATGATTCTTTGTTGCATGTTGAGGGATGATCATATGATTCTACTATGTTAGCATTGTTGAGAGATTGGACTAGTGAAAGTATGAACCCTAGGCCTTATTTCCAAGAATTTATATAATGTTTTGCTTGTTGTTTACTACTTGTTATCTCATTGTTTTTATTTATTCAGATTATAAAATTCTATTTATATTATCCATACTACACTTTTATCACCATCTCTATGCCGAACTAGTCACCTACACAATTTATCATTGTATTTGGTGTGTTGGGGACACAAGAGATTTCTTGTATTTGATTGCATGGCTGTTTGAGCGAGACAATATTCATCCTACACCTCCCATAGATTGATAAACATTAGGTCATCCACTTGAGGGAAATTCGTTGTTGTCCTACAAAACTCTGCACTTGGAGGCCCAACAACGCCTACACGAATAATGTTGCATAGTAGACATCAAGCTCTTTTCTGGCACCGTTGACGGGGAGGTGAGTGCTTGAAGGTATATCTTCAGATCTTGCAATTAAATCTTTTAGTTTTGTGTTTTTCACTAGTTTTGGTTTATAAAACAAAACTAAAAAAATGAAACTTAGATTGCCTCTATTGCTTCGCCTTTATAATGTCTTTCGTGAAAATGATGGCTCAGGAAATTGTGCTCAACTATTAGAGGAAGAATTTATAAAAATTCTTAATGTAAAATCCTTCAATGACGAGTATGATAGTAAAATTGTCATTATGAATTCTCCGCACATCCATGATACTAATGATGATTGCAATAGTCCTCATAAAAATATTTCCTATAAGCTTTGCAATTTTTCTGCACTGAATAAAATATGTGAATACATGCAATATAGGGATGATAGATTTTGTAAGAAGCATAAACGAGATCAAACTAATTGGTGTCTTAAAGTGATACATCAATTTTCCATAAGATAATGCTCCCTTCATCCCATTACTTGTGAACTTTGCAATAGGGTTAGTCATCTTAATTTCCAGTGCATGCATCTTCATGAGCAAACCTTTTTCAAATATTGTGATAATTTCATCTCCGATGAACTCTATAATGAACTTTGTTTACTTTTTGGGTGTGAAGAATTGTCACATAAAAATGATTGGTTTGATATATTCCTTGTCACTAATGATAATGAAACTAATATATGGGAAACCTATATGTTTTGTGTAGTACATTGCAAGGAGAATGCTTATATTGCCAACTATAGAAAGATGCACTACTAGAAAAAAGGCTGTTAGTGGCGCACCTATTTTGGCTATTAATGGCGCACTATAGGCGCACCACTATTATCACGCCACTACTAATAAATAGTAATGACGCACGCCTGGTGCGCCACTGTTAATCTACATAACAGTGGCGCACCACCTGGTGCGCCATTACTATCCCAGAAGTGCGCCACTACTGTTACTCCAAGGGGCCATGTGTACCTTGTGCTCTGGGTTACTAATGGCACACTTTTAGCTAATGCGCCACTGGTGTGTTTATTCATGTGTGACACTAAAGTGCAATATGGTGCGCCACTACTATGAATATTCGGATTATTTTTTTGCTTTTCGGATATTTGCACAGGTTACAAAATACATTACAACACAGAATATAAAAAACACAACATATAAAGAACATATTTATCAAATACAATAGAAGATTAGTTTCCGAATACAATTCATCATATTAGTCTCCGAATTCAAAATACCGAACAAAGTTAGAACATTACAAGTCTCGAGACCGCGAGTAGCGAGTTTGTCTTCACATTACAAGTCGATATCCAAACTACCATCACATAGAAGAGGGTTGCGGTCATGATGAGAATCATCGCGATGAAACTGATCTTCATCCAGTTCCTCCTCAGCTCCGTCCTCTCTCCCGCTAGATAGCGCGTGTATCTAGCTTCATGTGCTATGTGTGCTTCTCTGGCTGCCAAACGGTTTGACTCCATCGATGCTCGCGCCCAGCATGATGTTCCTTGGATCATCCCCAAATTTTGGGTGTTCGAAGTTCAACGCTTGCCACTGGCTCGCATTCTTAGGGTGACTCGGCATCTTGTCTTTTTTATTTATCTCCGGATCATTTCCGTCATCTTCTCGCTTCTTCTCCTCCCTATCCGCGTGCCAACGCACGAGCTTTGCTTGCTTAGGGTCCGTGAAATACCGCTATAGACGAGGAGTGATCGGAAAGTACCACACCACTTTTCGAGGAGCTTTCTTCCTCTTCTTGTATCGAGTGACACCGCACACCGGAGATATGGTAGACTCCGCGTGGTCGTCCCGATAAATGATGGAATCGTTCATGCACACATGGTATTTCACGTGCGGTAAATCTAGAGGACACATGATTTTCTTCCCCTCCTCGAAACTGGTCTCGCACTTGTTCCCCTTGGGAAGACGTTCGTGCCAGAATGACATATTCTCCTTGAAGCATGCATCGGTCATTTTGTGTTTTACCTTCATCTCCAGAGCCATGAGCGTTACTTTCAGGCGTGTGTCCTCAGGCCTGCATCCTTCATACAATGGAGTAAACGTGTCTATCTCCAGTTGATCCAGCTTGGCTTTCTCTCGGGCGATAGCTCTTGCGTTACCCGTTTGCTTGAGAAGCAACTCTTGAATATGAGGGTCCCGCACCCAGCCCATCGATGGTCCATCGTCGTCTGCTCCAGCATCTTCATATTCACGATCATGCCCTTCGTCTTGATCTTCCTCATCATCATGTTCGACATTTTCTACATGATGGATGTGTCCTCCATCTACTTCGTGATCATGTCCTGGAGATTCTCCCTCTTCTCGCCCGCCCTAGCTGCTATTGTCTTGCTGCCCTTCCTTATTTCTTGCCCGGACGCCATCGATGACTTCATAATCATCTTCATCACCATGCCACCAATAGCCATCCATGAAACCACGCACGAGCAGGTGGTTCCGCACCTGTCAGGAATTCGGGTCCATAAGGCTCTTCAGCTTGCATCTTCGACACGGACATCTTATCTCCGTCTCGTTCTTTTGAAGCATCTCAGCCTTCGTGGAGCTCAAAAACCTATTCACGATACCTTCGGTCATCGTGCAGACCATGGTCGCCTGCGGGGTAGAGCAAAACGATGTTTTAGAACCAAATTTTTTTGGCATGACTTTGCCTAAAAATAGGACCAAAAAGAATGCATAGTGCCAATTTCTCGCCGAAACGGAAATGAATCAACATTCCGGCAAAATATTGGCAACTATCGCATTTCAAATACCGGTACCTGCAAACACAAACATATGCAACACCACAAACATACATAGATCTAGGCCATAAGAAGTGTGTACGTTGGAGGGAGAAAAAAGTAGATCTAGAACATAAAGAAAGCTTTCCCCTTACTTACGTATCAAAAAAGGAAATTTAACCACTTAATTTGGGTGAATCTATGGTGCAAATGAGGTGAGGAGGAGGAGGCAGCCGAGACCAACAAGTTTGGTAGAGGTGGAGAGAATGAAGTGGGGGGCGGAGTGAGTGTGGTAAGTGGCTGTCAAAAATATCTAGCTACTCTTACGTTACCAATGGTGCACCTCCAAAGAATGCACCATTAGTAACTAGGGTTACTAATGGTGCACGTGGTAAGAATGCGCCATTACTAGTTTTGATAAAAAACTGAAAAAAATTGTTAGTAGTGGCGCACCGTGGGTGCGGTGCGCCATTACTAGTTAAAACTAGTAATGGCGCACTTTCCCTTGGTGCACCAGTGCTAATTCTGGGAAGGGTGTGGGGCCAGGACAAAACTAGTAATGGCGCACCACACACGAGGTGCACCATTAGTAATATGGCCATTAATGGCACACCTATATCTGGTGCGCCAGTGCTATATAGCAGTGGCGCACCACATACATGGTGCACCATTAATGTCCATATTAGCTATAGCCGTTTTTCTAGTAGTGATGGGGAAACCAATATAATATAAGAGGAATACTAATGTAAGGGTAAAGGTCTCCCAATTCCCTCCTATTGTTTCTCGTAACGAGTTAGGTTGCAAGGAGGAGCTTCCCATGTCTTCAATAAGAAGCTCGGATAAATTATTTAAAACCACACATAAGTTCGTGAAGAAGAAGAAAAGAAGGAAAAGTAAAGGTAAAAAGGTAGATCTACAAAATAATGTTGCTCCTATAATTGTTGAGAATGAATCCTAAAGTAGTGTGGATGATGATACACTTGATGATTATTTTCTTATGCGTACTACTTGTTGTGATGAGGATGATTGGGAAGATAATGATACTCCTTATAATATTGAAAATCTCTTTGGGACCAACTTGGAAAATTATAATGATAATAATTCTTATAATATTGGTGGCATTCATCCTATTGATAATTATGCTAATGGTATGGAAACCCACAAGCTTGGGGATGCTATGTTTTATGAAAATGACATGTTTGAGAATGTATTTGTTGAAAATAATGTTTATCCCAAGCTTGAGGACGCAATGCTATATGACGATAATATTTTTGGTTCCCCTACTTTCAATGATGAAATTTCATATGATGATTATATGCCTCCTATTTATGATGATTGCAATTTTATGAAAGTGGGTTTGGAAGAGTGTCAACTTTAGGTGATTCTTATCCCACTACTGAGGGTATTGAATCTTATTATAATGATAAAGTGGATTTGGAGAGGTCATGTCTTTGTTTAGTAATGTTTCCACTATCTTGGAAGAGGTTTCAATTGATTATGATGAGAACAAAGTTGCTACTTATGATGACTATTGTGATGATAGTTATGTTATAAAAAGTAGTGATTGTTATTGTTATAAAACTTGTCATAATTATGAATACCCTTTTTTAAACTTTACTCTTTTAATTTGGAAACAATTTATAGTATTCAAGTTTCATATGATACTCCCACTATTATGTATGAGAAGTTTGCTGATGTGGATAGTAATAAATTTTCTATGCTTATGTATCATGAAAAGAATGATGTATGTGATAGTTATATTGTTGAATTACTTCATGATGCTACTGAAAATTATTGTGAGAGAGGAACACATGCTTGTAGGTATTGCAACAACATCAAGTTTCCTCCGTATGTGTTGAAAATCTTAAAGATATGCTTGTTTTGCCTTCCTATGCTAGTTGATTCTTGCTCCCATAAAGTTTTTGCCCACAAAATACATACGCGTTGGAAGAGGTTTAGAGTTAAATGTGCTTGTCATATACTTCATGATGCTCCCATTGTGTTTCAATTCTTTACTTTTATGTGAGCATCATTGAAACCATCATGCCTAGCTAAAAGGCATTGAAGTAAAGCACTTGTTGGGAGACAATCCAACACTTTTACTTTCTGTTTTTGTGTGTTCACATGATTAAGCTACTGTAGTAATCATGGTTTGTGTCTTTTATTTCAATAAGGTGCCAAGTAAAGCCTTTGGGGTAGTGTGGATACTTGTTTGTTTGATTTTGTGCCAAAACATAAAATTTTACGTGCAGTGCAGAATTTCTCTGATTTATCTGAAAGTTTCAAATATTCTGATATTTTTACACAGCTTTTATATGCAAATTCTATGAGTTCTCCTAAATTTTCAGATTTTTAGATTCAGGGAAGTATGGCGTTCATTCAGATCTTCACACACTGTTTTATTTTTGACAGATTCTATTTTGCATGCATAGTTTGCTTGTTTTAGTGTTTCTATAGCTTATATTTAGTGATATAAATTTGGGAATGAATAATATAGTAGGTATTATGTTAGAAAAACAGTGAATCCTGTCTTGACAGTACCTAAGTGAATGATCTATCTTTATTACACTAACCCATCTCACGAAGTTCCGTTAAGTTTTATGTGATTAAAGTTTTCAAGTTTTGGGTGAGATATTGATATGAGGAGAATAAAGAGCACCAACAATTTAAGCTTGGGGATGACCAAGGCATCCCAAGTAAATATTTCAAGAAGTCTCAAGCATATAAACTTGGGTATGCTACGCATCCCACCTCTCTTCGTCAACAACTATCGGTTAGCCTATGTTGATCCTAAGTTTTTATTCATTCACATGATATTTGCTATTCTTAGAATTTATTTTTGTTTTTACTTATTTTTTAAATCAATCTCAGATATGAAGATCTTTATTGAGATATAATCCTCACATAACTACGTAATAGTTTAACTACTCATTGATCATCACTTATATCTTTTGAGAGTAGTTTGAATGTTTACTCTTGTGCTTCACTTATATCCTAAGAAGCAAATTATGAATGCATTGAAGATCGTAAACCTGAAATTATCAATGTGCTTTATACTTATTAGTAGGTTCACATTGGGTATATAAAGTAAAATCTATTGAAGTTCGACAACCACAGTCGTACAAGCAATTCTTGAATGATTACTATAAGAAAGAGAACCTTCACGTACAAATATATTCTTTTGGACATTTTTTATGATTGTTAATACCCGTTAATTATTTTCAACCTTGCTCAAATAGTTGAAGTTGGACAAGTAAGACAACATAATGGTTATGTTGGGTTTATTTGCATACAAGTTGTATTGTTATGGATCCTCCAACATGTGGTGCTTGTTTAGAACCTTTTGTTAGCCAAAACTTCGTACTAAGTAGAGATACTACTTGTACAACCCAATCCTTGAGCCAAGTTTCTTCCATGAGAGTCCACCATATGTACATATATATGGTATTTCATTGCCATTCCAAGTAAATTTGCATAGCTACCATTAAACCTTCAAATATACATCTATTTTATGTGCACGTACCGCTCATGGAGCGATCAGGGCAGTTAGTATCTTCCATGCTAAGTGGGTTATTCTCATAATGAGTGTTTATTCACATCCATTGCATGAGAGAGGCTGGTAAAAAGGATGCCTAGTCCTTCATATTACAAAAATAAATAAAAAGACTCCCCCCCTAGAAAGTTGATTGTTTGAAGGTCACACATGGAAACAGTTAGCAATGCAATGTGTTTGAATGGTCGAGGGGGGATAAAATTTCAATTCTATTTGGGAACCACCAATAATGTGATTAGCATGGAAGATATTGAAATCCTTTGTCGTAACGTTGACATGATAAGCACACCACTTACAATTTATTCATCTCTATTTTAAATAATGAGCTCTGACACATGTGCAAATCCTTGCTTCCC
Organism: Hordeum vulgare subsp. vulgare; assembly: GCF_904849725.1. Classification (NCBI taxonomy): domain Eukaryota; kingdom Viridiplantae; phylum Streptophyta; class Magnoliopsida; order Poales; family Poaceae; genus Hordeum; species Hordeum vulgare. The sequence goes on from NC_058520.1 coordinate 351,061,241, forward strand.
TTTGCAAAGGGACAATCTATTTACCTTCATGTTATTCATTTTTCATATTGAGTCAACTTCTTATTCCAACCTCAATCTATTAGTTGGCAAGCACCATGTTGTGGGGAAAGATCCAAACACATATATACAGTCAAATATATTTGATCATGATTCATTATTGTTGACAATTATCTTCATGATAACTACATTGGGAGGCGAAACATTAAGCCCCTATCTTTCTCAGTGTTCGATGGATGTCGCTTGTTATAGAAATGTGCTTTGATTATTAGAAATCATAGAAGACTAAATAATTGAGTATGTGGAGCCCTTACTTAGACTTGATGATGCATTGAAATTGTGTGATAACTAATAACACATGTTGTTAAGTTTCAAGAGAATGCATTGTTTGAACCATGACACTTGAATTGATTCCTACTCTATAATGATAAATTCTATGATAAAACATGCTGGTTATGATGCTAGAAAAGCGACTGAAATTATCAATGATCAAAACTATTCACTATGCTAGCATTCACACTTCATAAACTACTTCTTTTATCATTTACCTACTCGAGGACGAGTAGGAATTCAGCTTGGGGATGCTGATACGTCTCCAATGTATCGATAGTTTATGAAGTATTCATGCCATATTTTCCTATGTCTATGATAATTATATATGGCTTTGATGCACTTTATATGATTTATTTAGAAATAACCCTGACTCATGCAGTTTTCAACGGAATTACTGTGGTGTTGTTTTTATGCAGAAAATTAAAGTTCTCGAGATTACCCAAAACTTTGTTATGACTTTTCAGGCAAAAATAAGAAATACGAGAGGGGGCCACCTCTGGGACACAATACAACAGGGTGCACCCACCCCCTCGGCGCGCCCTGATAGCTTGTGGGGCCCACATGGCTCCGACTGACGTGATTCCAACGCTGAAAATTCCTATAAATCCAGAAACACCTGAAAGTTAACCTAGAACTTCGGTTCCCGTGACACAACTCTTTGTATCAAAGAAAAAACCCATCTGGAGCCTTTCGGGTAACCTGTAGGAGGGGTAAATCATCACCGATGACCATCTACATCATCGTGGCGGTGGCCATGACGAGGAGGGGGTAGTTCACCCGCAGAGCTGATTGTATGTACGAGTAGCTATGTGATTAATATATCTCTCTCTCTCTCTCTCTCTCCCTCTCGTGTTCTTGAGATGTCACTATCTTGATGTATCCCGGGTTTTATTAATATAGTGTGATCATATGGTGTTCTTCCCTTGCCATCTTTTTGTGATGAATTGAATCTTTCCCTTTGAGATCTCGTAATGTTTGATTGAATATTTTGTGTTTGAGAACACTTGATGTATGTCTTGCATGTGGATACCCGTTGTGACAGTGGGGTATTCTATTGATTCACTTGCGTCAACTTGCGGATTCCGGTAACCTTGGAGATCTATGCATAGGGGTTGATTGCACATTTTTGTCTTACGTTCTTGATAAAAATCTTGGGGTACTCTTTTAAGTTATTTGTGTTGGATCGAATATGATGACTCTGAAATTGTTGGATGCATGTGGAATTATTAACCCATGGATACTTGAGGTGACATTGGAGTATCTAGGTGACATTAGGGTTGATTGATATGTATCATAGGTGTTATTCTAATACAAACTCCAGAGTTGTTTGTGACACCTATAGGAATAGCTCGTTCATCGGAAAGGATAACTTTGAGGTGGTTCGACTACCTACAAAATTCCATCTTATGTTTTGCGCTACATATGAACTTTGGAGTAATAATTTGTTGTATGTTGATGGATGATCATATGATTCTACTATGTTAGCATTGCTGAAAGATTGCATTAGTGGAGTTCCTTATTTCCAAGCATTTATATAATGTATTGCTCGTTATTTACTACTTGTTACCTCACTATTTTTATTTATTCAGTGTATAAATATCTATTTATACTATCGGTACTACACTTGTATCACCATCTCTTCACCGAACTAGTGCACGTGTGCAATTTGCCATTGTAGTGGGTGTATTAGGGACAGAAGATGTTTCTTGTATTTGATTGCAGGGTTGTTTGAGAGAGACCATCTTCATACTACACCTCCCACAAACCGGAAAACCATAGGTCATCCACTTGAGGGAAATTTATTATTGTCCTACAAAACTCTGCACTTGGAGGCCCAACAATGTCTACAAGAATAAAGTTGCATAGTAGACATCAAGGGGAAACATCGTCGTAGTCATCGTTGGTGACTGTTGCACCATTGCCGGAGGAGGAGAAGATAGATCCTATGATACAATGAGCGACACGAGCCTGCTCCTTCATGAGTTGGTCCGCTTTCATGTCATTGGCTACCGTATCCGTCGCAAGTCGCTCAGACTCCTCGGTGCGTAGCCGAAGTGCCCCGTGCCCGTCTCTACCATGGTCAGCAAACACTGGAGGACTCTGTGAAGTAGCTGATCCTCCAGATAGTTCATTGTGGGAGTGAACACTCGGGGCCCGTGAGAGGAACTTGCCTCTCCCGCCAGTCGTCCAGTGCCTCTTGTGGTGAGTGGTGTCTGCCTTTGACTCACACATCCTGTTCCGTGGGAAGTGAGGCAGCAAGAGCAAGAGCACCCACCAAATGCTGATATGTCTCCAACATTTATATAATTTTTTATTCTTCCATGTTGATATATTGTCATTCTAGAATACTTTATGGGCATTTATTTACCAATTTATATTATTTTTGAAGAATAACCTATTGACCCAGTGCCCAGGGCTAGTTGCTGTTTTCTGCATGTTTTTACTTCTTCGGTTTTCAATACCAAACAAAGTCCAATTGATCTGAAACTTCTAAAAAATAATTTGGACCAAAATAAAACCAACGAGCATCAGAAGAAGACTAGAGGCCACCTGAGGGCCCCACAAGACAACAAGGCGCGACCTGGGGGGGGGTAGCGCCCTCATGGCTTGTGGGCCCCTCGAGGCCCTCGTGACTCCATTCTCTGGTTTATAAATTCTCATATATCCTAAAAACCCTAGAGTCAGTCCCAAAACACTTTTACGCCCCTGCAAGTCTCTATTCCGATGGGAGCCATGTGTGTCACATCCCTGGAACCCTAGTAAAGTATAGAATTGTGCTCATATCTTCTTTGCATTGCATCCAAGAAGTTTCAACAAGAACAAAGCAAGTGGTGAAGGAAAAGTCAAAAACCCTAGCCACTTCTCAAATTCAAAGGAATTATAAACTTGTTCAAATCGATGAACCCAAACTGGCCTCAAGAAAAGTTCAACTTTTCTGATAATTCTTGAAAGCAAATAAGCAATGAAGAAAACCATTTTCTTAACACATTTGGCATTTTAAATAAATGCAAAAGGCCACTGGTTTCAAGTTTAAAATTTGAATTTAAAAATATATAGTTTTCAAAAATGCTGAAAACTTTATGGGTGATTGTTAATATTCCAAATAACACCCCAGAACTTTTCAAACTATTTTTAGTTTTCTTTTGAAGCCAAAATAAATAGAAACCAATGTCAGTAATTAAAACAGAAACAAAACAAAAAGAAAATGAGAAAAGTCTTACCTGTCGCTCACCTGGCCCGGTCCAGCTTCTTCCTGTCGTCTTCCTCCCCCGCCAGTGGACAGCAGGAGGTGGCCACTCGTACTCCGGCGCGGCCACGCACCTATGCGCCTGCCTGGCCGCCGCTCTGCGCTGGCACGCGAGGGGATAACCCTCCCGAGGCGTGTCCGAGCTCATCCTCTCCTCATTCTCCCCCTCTGCCTCGTTTCCTTCTGCCGCCATTGGAGCCCGAGCAGAGCTCGAGCTCGCCGTCATTCTAGCCTACCCTTCTCCCTCCTGAGCCGCACAATAGGTCCGCCGCAACTCCCTGAAGCTTTCTAGCCACGAGCCCGACGCCGAGACGCAGTGAAACGACGAGACGCAGTCGTCTTCTTCCTCGGGTCACCGAAGTTCGTCGCCGGTGTTCTTCCTCTCCAGGCCGTCCCCGAGCAAGCTAGCGCCACCACTGCACTCCCCGTGAGATTGCGCAGCTTTTCCCCAAGTTTCCCCCTTCGATCCCTTCCTCAAGCCATGCTTTCACTGGAGCCCGACGAGATCCGTCGCGGGAGCTCGTCGCCGGTAGCCCTCCGGTGATCAGCTCGTCCTTCTGAGGCCACCAGCAACTTCAGGCCGTTGCGTAGATGCTGTAGGAGCTGAGTCCCGTGCGTAGCTCCCTCTGTTTCGATGACCCCGATGACGCCCGAACTTTGGCCGCCGCCAAGCTCGTCGCCGGCGTCATCTCCGGCCAGATCAGCCCCGGCTAAGTGCAAAAAATGAACCCGCGGGAGACGTGTCGTTCCTCTGGTGCTCTCCGCGCAGAGTTTGACCCCCCTGTGCGCCATTTACGAGCTCCTCCGCCGTACTGGTGGTCGCCGGAGGCTCTCCGCCGGCGAGGACGACCTCGCCGCCGGTGGATCTCAGCTGGCCTGAGCCACTAACGCGTGGGGCCAGCCTCTGGGAGTTTAGGATTAACAAAAATAAATTTAATTAATTTGATAAGTCACTAACATGTGGGTCCAGTAGTGTTAATTAGTTAATTAAGTTTAAAACTAATCTAAATCTCACCAGAGTCACTGACCAGTGGGTCCCACTGGTCAGGTTTGACTTTCAACGGCCAGTTGGACCTGCTGATGTCATGCTGATGCAGTAAAGATTTTCTGATTTAAAAGAATTCCAGAAAAATGCCAAAACTTCTAAAAATCGTAGAAATTAAATTGTAACTCCAATGAAAATAATTTATATATGAAAAAGTATCAGAAAAATTCAAGGAGTCTGAATATGTCATTTTCAAATATGTTTGAAAATGTTACTGAACCCAAACATATAGGTTAAGGAATAAGTTAACTTTCATAAATACTTTGGAGATGGAATTTGGAAATTATTTAAATTCCACTTCAAATGTTATGATCAAACATTGTCCAAATTACAAACCAGCAACCTAACATGCCATCCCCATGCATGTTAAAAACAAGTTGATCTGAGCATCAGGTCGAATCAATTCAAGTGGTATTCGAGAATACCTCGTTTGAAGTGATATTTGAATCTGATTCAAATCAACTTCAAACCTAATAAGTGTTAGCTATTTTAGCAAACCACCTTGCATCCTCAAGCCACGCTCATGCATCATTTTGTTGCATATGATTGTTGTTGATTGTTGTCATTTCTTTCGGTAGGCTCCGCTCCTCCGGATTCCACCGAATATCCGACTGACGGATATTGTCACTCCTCTGAGCAACAAGGCAAGCAACCATTTTGATCATTCCGATAAATCCCATGTTCTCGCTCCTGCACTTACTTATTGCATTAGGATCAAATGCTTCAAATGCTTTTGCCACGTTAGTTGAACCCACTTCCTTTGCATGACCTATCCTTGTCACAGTAAATAGCTGAACCTTGCAACCTAGCATACCTGGTAGTTGCTTGAGCCATGATGTGCCTTATCCTGCTATGCATGCTATGCTTAGAGTTGTGTATGGTCTGTCATCTGGGAGATGAACAGAATTGTGAGAATGTGTTCAGTAAGTAAAGGTTGTGTGTTGAACCTGATTTGGTAAAGGTACCGGTGAAAGGCTATGTAGGAGTACATGGCGGGTTGTTTCATTGGAACCGTCCTTAGGACCTAAGTTCCGTGTATGTAATCCAAGACTAGATACTACCACATGCTGGGCCCTGAAATATGACCCCGCTCGACTTATTAATCGCTTAGTACTCGGTCCAGGAGTTGCAAGTAGTTTCTGGTGTTTACAGGCATGCTGGAGGCCGTGCATAGTGCTGACCTGAGAGGTGGGATGTGATGCGGTAGGCAGTGGCACGGTGTACCAAGTGGCACCCGAATGGTGGGCTTGGGAACCCTGCGCACATCGTTTGGGGCCGTGGCGGAAACCTCGGCCGGACTTCCGTGCGGGTTACCCTCAGATAGGCGATAGACCTGGACTAGGTACTAGTGTGGTTAACGGTCGTGGCCGACTCCCTCGCTGGGCTTCCGCTTGAAGGTTGCCGAGGTGCATGATGTTCACATGGAGATAAGTGGCGAGAGCGTGTGTGACGAAGTACACCCCTGCAGGGTTATGATCTATTCGAATAGCCGCGTCCGCGGATATGGACTACTTGGAGACATATGTTGTTCATAGATAACTTCAATGAGTACTCATAAAATTGTCAAGATAGGCGTGAGTATCGTGGATGGCATTTCCGTATGGAGACGGAATGATTCCACGATGGAGTATTGATGTGGTGTTAGTGGACTCGTGTGCGAGAAATCAAGTTGTCAAAAATTGTTTTAAAATGTAAGTTGTCTAGCCACGAGTCAAATGCTGGCTTTCCGCATGAAACCCCACAATACCTTATTGATACATTGCATGAGTAGATAGTTCTCCTAAAGTCTTGTTGAGTACCTCCGTACTCATGTTTGTTTAATAACCATTGCAGAGGTTGTTAATGACCCTAACGGAGGGTTCTTCCTAGACATTGACGACGACGAGTAGCTCGTGTCCCAGCTACGATCTGGCCCTAGGTTGGGTGTGTAGTATAGTCAGGCCTTGTGCCTTCTAGTTTCACCTGTCTGTACTCAAACAGTTTTAAACACTTCCGCTGGCTTGTAACTGAATGACTTCTATGATGGGTCGTGAGACCCTTATTGTGTAATATTATGTGTGTGGCTCTTCTGAGCCTTTTAAATAAAGCTTGTATGCTTATGGTTATGTTGTGATGCCATCGATGTATCTATACATATCGGTATGCCATGCGTACGTGTGTCGTACTTGATATGTATGCGGTTCGATTACCTAGCCGTAAACTTTAGTAGCACTCCTTACAGGGAAATGCCCCTTTATGATCCATCGAGCCATGGTAGTTCGCTACTGGACACATTGGTTGACCGGCGTGTGTCCTTCTTAGCTGCTGTGTCTGTCTCCTCTGGGGAAATGTCACGCGATGTAATGGAGTCCTTGTAGCTTGCTACGAATCGTCTACATTCGCTGGTGACCGACACCTGCTTTGCTGGGTCATGTATGCCTGTCCCTGTGCGGAACTGCCACTTTGGTTTATGACTAGACATGTCGATCCGGGTTCTTTGTCATTGGATTGCTAGCGACACAATTTCATACATGAGTCAAATGGCGCAAACGGTCCCGGCTAAGGTAAGGCTGCAGCCGTGGGGTTAACCGTGCGTGAGACCGCAAAGGGATGCGATGTGTTACAGGCTGGATTCCTATGGCTTAGGATCGGGGTCCCGACAATGTGGACCTCCATTACAACACCCTACTGGAGGGGGATCGATCACGGACGGCCTCTTCATCAACCTTGGTGCCTCATGATGATGTGTGAGTAGTTCACCACAAACCTACGGGTCCATAGATAGTACCTAGATGGCAATCTATCTCTCTCTCCCTCTCTCTCTCTCTCTTGATATTCAATACAATGATCATCGCATCTTCGCTTTGATCCATATGATGTAATCCATTTGTGTGGTGCGCTCGTTGGGATCCGATGAACTGTGGGTTTATGTTCATATTATTCATGATAAATATTTGAGTCTTCTCTGAGTACTAATATGATTCTTATGTGCATGATTATGATAGCTTAGTAATTTTCTTCGATCTATTGAAAAAGTTTGGTCAACTAGATTGATATTTTTTTGGTGAGAGAGGTGCATTGTAGTAGGTTTAACCTGGTGAATTTCTATATTCCAGAGACTGAAGGGGAAAAGATGTGTCTTTGTGTTCCTGCAAAAAAGCATAACACGATAGGGTCTACTCATATTTCTTGAGTTTACTTTGTCTACATCATGTCATCGTTCTCCATGCATTACTCTATTTTACTTAATATTCTAGATCCATGCTGGATAGTGGTCGATGAGTGGAGTAATAGTAACAGGTGCAGGCAGGAGTCGTCCTATTTGTTTCTGGACATGATGCCTATATATACATATTATTTTCCGTGAATATCGCTATCCGCTTTTCTATCAATTGCCCAACAGTAATTTGTTCATCGACTGTATGCTGTTTTTCATGAGAGATGCCAATACGGAAAAGTATGGCCCTCGGGTCTATTCACCATATATTTACAAAACCTTCAACACCTTTCTTCCATTTACTTGTTTTTATTTTATTTTGCAATTTACAATTATCTACACACCTCACTTGCTTACAAATAATGAGACCAAGGGGATTGACAACCCTCTTGCCCGCATTGGGTACAAGTTGTTCGTTCTTTTGGGTGAAGCAACTCAAGACAGTTGTTGTTGATATTCCTATTGGTTCAAGATACCTTGGATTCATAGCTGAGGGAAATACTTACCCACATTGTCCCGCGGTAACCCGTTCCACTTCACGGAAAACCCAACGCAGATCACAAGTATGTGGAAGGACTTCTCGTGCTGTTACCGGGGAATATCTTCACCAACTACCAAGTAACTTCACACAAGTTTTAATTCACTTGTTCCTCTTTTTATTTGAGTGTATAATTAGTTTGCCTAATAAAAAAATAAATATACAAAAATATTTATCTTTGCATGCTTAGCTTGTCACTAGTTTGCATCTTTTCTCTCTAGTTTACTTGTCTTGCTTGTTACTTTGCTTGCTCGGTCACCATGTCTCAAGAAACTACTAAGTTGTGTGACTTATCAAATACTAATAACAATGATTTTATTAGTACTCCTATACGACGCCCCACTAGCGCGAATGATTTTGATATTAATGATGCATTGCTGAATCTTGTCACTAAAGATCAATTTTCGGGTAGTCCTAAATGAGGATCTTGCATCACATATTAATACCTTCGTTGAACTTTATGATATGAAAAATAAAACGGATATGGATAATGATATTGTGAAATTAAAATTGTTTGCTTTTTCACTAAGAGATAGAGCTAAAGCTTGGTTTTCATCTTTACCATTTAATAGTAATTGAACATGGCTAAGTGAAAAGATGCTTTTATTGCCAAGTATTTTCCTCCTCCTAAGATCATCTCCCATAGAAATAAAATAATGAATTTTAAACAACATGATCAAGAACATGTTGCACATGCTGAGTAGAGAATTACATTGATGATAAGGAAATGCCCCACTAATGTTTAAACATGTGGATGATTATCCAAAACTTCTATGCTTGTCTAAGCTTTGTGTCTAGATATCTTTTAGATTCTGCTCCACATGGTTCCTTTATGATGTGACCTTTGGATAGGCCACAAAACATATCGACAACATCATGTCCAATTATTCTCAATGGCACACCGAGAGAGCTCCAACTGGTAAGAAGGTAAATTATGTTGAGGAAATCGCTAATTTGAGTGAAAAAGTAGATGCTCTTATGAAATTGGTTGCTAATAAAAATACTCATTTTCATCCCAACGATATGCCCTTGTCTACTTTGATTAAGCAAAATGATAATGTCATTCATATGAATTCTGTCTCGCAAAATAATTTCAACAACAATGCTTATAGGGGCAATTTCAATGCTAGGCTATATCCAGATAATGTTCCTAGTGATTTTGGCAATTCTTATGGGAATCCTTCTTCCAATAATAATAAATTCTCCTGTGATATTGAAAATAAAATTAGAGAATTTATTAATTCTCAAAAGGTTTTCAATACTGTTGTAGAAGAAAAATTGCTTGTTGTTGATACTTTGGCTAAAAACATGGATATAATTGCTCTTGATGTAGAAACTCTTAAAAGTAAAGCTTTGCCGCCTAATCATGACTTTAACAAGACTATTAAATCTATCCAAGTTTTTATTAATGAAGCTAAGCCAGAATTCCTAGAAAAATCCCTTCCACCAGGTTTTTACCGGAATCATGATGAAGATATTAAAATGCTTGGTACTTCTCCTATTGAATCTTTGTTTGCTTCTACAAAAAAATAATAATAAAGGGACTAGAGAAGAGTCAACTCTAGTTAAGGAGCGCCCCATTTGCTTGGAGGGTGATGATTTTGATGCTAAAACTGAAAAAGTGGGATCAGAGAGGTCAAAACTTTAACTAGTGATGTGCCCACTATCCTGGATTACAATGACTTTACTTATGATAATTGCTCTTTAGTTGAATGTATTTCCTTGCTGCAATCCATTATTATCTCACACAATGCTTATGACCAAAACAAAGCTTTTACTCAACATATAGTAGAAGCTATGGTAAAAGCTTGTGACGAGAAACTTGAGCTTGAAGTTTATATTTCTAGAAAGTTGCATGATGAGAGGGAGCCTACTATAAAAATTAAGATAAATAAATATGAATGCAATGCTTTTTATGACCTTGGTGCTAGTGTTTCAACTATACCTAAATCTTTATGTGATGTGCTTGGTCTAACTAATATTGAAGAGTGTTCCCAACACTTGCATCTTGTGGATCCTACCATTAAGAAATCCTTAGGTAGAATAAATGATGTCCTTATAATAGAACATAAAAATTATGTGCCTGTAGATTTCATTGTGCTTGATATTGATTGCAATCTACTTCTCCCAATACACTTGGAAGACGCATCCTATGACCTATAGGTGCAAACATTGACATGAAAAGGGAAACATAAGTTTAAAATTCCCATTAAAGAAAGGAATGGAACACTTACCTAGAAAGAGAATTAAACCACCTTATGAATCAACCATGAGAGATACTTATGGGTGGAGTATCAAACATGACAACACTTGAAACTATGCACGTGCCTAGCTAGGGGCGTAAAACAATAGTGCTTGTTGGGAGGAAACCCAATAGTTATCTTTATTTTTGTCTTTTACTTTTGGTTTGTTTGTGATAACATGATAATTGCCTCTGCAATGATTCTATTCTTGTGTTTAAATTAGTGTTTGTGCTAAATAAATCCTTTGGGATGATTTGTATGATGAGTAGAATTGATACGGTGCAAAAGTTGAAACTTTGACTCCGAGTGCAGAATTTCTATGATTTTACTAGAATTATTTTTAAGCTGATTTTTTACACAAGATTTCTATAAATATTAGTCATGTCATCCTAATGTTTCATAATTTTTGAATTTACATAAGTATAGGTTCATTACAGATTACTACAGACTGTTCTATTTTAAATAGATTCTGTTTTTGCTTGCATAGTTTTCTTGTTTTGATGATGCTAATGATTGTATAGGGGATATAAGGAATGGAGAAGTTAGAATACAATACCTTATGCTAAAATAAAATAAGGATCAACTTATAACAATATTTTAAGTATTTCACATGTTTCTTATACTAACGGATAACACGAAGTTTTGTTGAGTTTTATGTGATTCAAGTTTTCAAGTTTTGGGTATTATCCCGATGGACAAAGGAATGTGGAACAGAAAAATACTAAGCTTGGGGATGACCAAGGCACCCCAAGGTAATATTCTAAAGATTACTCAAGCGTCTAAGGTTGGCGATGCCTCGAAATTCAACCCCTCTTTCGTCTCAATTCATCAGTATGTCACTTGGAGCTACATTTTTATTCATCACATGATATGAGTTTTGCTTGGAGCATTGTTTGCTTTTGTTTATTTGTACTTTCAGTTTGCCACAATCATCATTTTACGGACATGCCTATTTGAGAGAGATACACCATCATCATAATTTGTTAGAATACTCTATGTGCTTCACTTATATCTTTTGAGCTTAGAAGTTGATGTAGTAGTTCACTTATATATTTTTTAGCACGGTGGCGTGCAGATTTTATAGAAATATTATGCTCTCGTTCTTCACATATATTCATTTGAGAGTTAAATAAATAGTGAAGCTAATTTGCACGGGTCATAAGACTAGACCAAAATTAATAGGTGTTCAATGAATGATAATTAAAACCATCATGTAGCACATATAGAGAAATTATGGGTTAATGATATTGATGTCGTGATATAAAAAAGGTATGAGCACATTTTTACTAATTCAGAGAGGTGCCAATATTAAGATATGTTAAACTTCTCATTCATATAAAAATTAAAAGGGCACAGTGATGATGTGTGAGCATTTCTATTCCTCGTTGAAATCCTAGTGTTGTTATGAGTTGGAATCGCGCGATGGTTCATTCCTCCCAAACCTCTCCATCGGGGCATGTGAATAGTACTTTGATTAGGTATATGAGTTCTTTATGACTAATGTGACACCATGAACACACACAATCTCACCTCCTCATATTTGCTAGCCTCTTCGGTACCGTGCATTGCCCATTCTCACCTCGAGGTTCGGTCCAACTTTTGTCATTGCATCCAAACCCCGTGACATGACACACCCTATTGTAAATAAGACGTCTTATATCTTCCTTAAAACAGTCACCATAGCTACCTATCATGGATTTCCATACCCATACTGAGATATATTGCCATGCAAATTCCGTCGTCACTTCACATGACTAGTTTGTTCATCATCATAATGCTTTGCATGATCATGTAGAGATGACATAGTATTTGTGGCAAAGCCAACGTTCATCATATTTTTGATAGATGCCATGCTAGATCTTGTTCTTTATATAGAGATCATTCATACAGAGTCATATCAACCCATCAGTTCTCATAATGAGTTGTAAGAAAATAAAAGTGTGTTGACCATTATTATTAGAGCATTGTCCCAATGAGGAAATAAAAATGGGGGAGGCCAAATGATCCCACAATAAAAATAAGAACGAGAAAAAAAGAGGGAAGGGACTTTGTTACTATCCTTTACCACACTTGTGCCTCAAAGTGGCACCTTGTTCTTCATATAGAGAGTCTCATGTTATATCATTCATATGCTGATGGGAATCACTTTTTCATAAACTTGGCTTGTATATTCTGATGACGGGCTTCCTCAAATGCCCGAGGTCTTCATGAGAAAGCAAGTTGTATGCACACTCCACTTAGCTTCAGTTGAGCTTTCATACACTTATATATCTAGTGCATCGTTTGCATGAAAATCCCTACTCGTTTCATCGTTATCTATCGACGTGCATATCCATAGCCCGTTGGTACGTCTAGTTGATGTGAGACTATCTTCTCCACTTTTTTCCCATTGATACCTACCACCATATTGTTGGAAATATGCCTCAGAGGCAATAATAAAGTGGTTATTATAATATTTCCAGTTCATGATAATTGTCTATTATTCATGCTATAATTGTATTAACAGGAAACCGTAATAGATGTGTGAATATATATATCACAATGTGTCCCTAGTGAGCCTCTAGTTGGCTAGCTCGTTGATCAATAGATGGTCATTGTTTCCTAATCACGGACATAGGATGTCATTGATAATGGGATCATATCATTGGGGGATGATGTGATGGACAAGACCCAATCCTAAGCATAGCACTAGTTCGTGTTGTTCGTCTGCTAAAGCTTTACTGATGTCAAGTATCATTTCCTTAGACCATGAGATTGTGCAACTCCCGGATACCGCAGGAGTGCTTTGGGTGTATCAAACGTCACAACGTAACTGGGTGATTATGAAGGTGCACTACAGGTATATCCGATAGTATCTGTTAGGTTGTATGAATCAAGACTGGGATTTGTCCCTCCAAGTGACGGAGAGGTATCTCTGGGCCCACTCGGTAATCCATCATCATATTGAGCTCAGTGTGACTAAGGAGTTAGCCATGGGATGGTGTGTTACGGAACGAGTAAAGAAACTTACCGGTAACGAGATTGAACATGGTATAGGGATACCGACGATCGAATGTCGGGCAAGTATCATACCGGTAGACAAAGGGAATTGCATACGGGATTGATTGAATCCCAAACATCGTGGTTCATCCGATGAGATCATGGTGGAACATGTGGGAACCAACATGGATATCCAGACCACGTTGTTGGTTATTGACCGGAGAGGTGTCTCGGTCATGTCTGCATGCTTCCCGAACCCGTAGGGTCTACACACTTAAGGTTCGATGATGCTAGGGTTATAGGGGAATAGTGTACGTGGTTACCGAAGGTTGTTCGGCGTCACGAGGAGTTCTAGAATGGTCCGGAGGTAAAGATTCATATATAGGAAGTGAGGATTTGGTCACCGGAAGTGTTTCGGGCGACACCGGTAATGTACGGGGACCACCGGAATGGTTCCTGGGTCCGCTGGGAAGGCCCCCCAGCCCCAAGCTGATACATGGGCCTAAAGGTGGATAGGAACCAGCCCATATGTGGGCTGGTGTGCCACCGCAAGCAGCCCAAGGCGCAACAAGGGTTGGAGGAGGCAAAACCCTAGGCGTGGGGAGGCCACCTTGGGCCTCAAGGCCCACCCTAGGGCGCCTCCACCTTGGCCACCGCGCCAAAGGGCCATCTAGGGCAGCCGCACCCTTAGGGTGGGAAACACTAAGGGTGGGCACCCTCCTCCCTCTCCTCCTATATATAGTGAGTCTCTCTCTCTTGGTGCAAACCTACTCCTCCTCCTCCTCGTCCTCCACAGTGCTTGGCGAAGCCCTGTCGGAATACCATGCAGCTACACCGTCACCATGCCGTCGTGCTGCCGGAGCTCTCTCTCAACCTCTCCACCCTCCTTGCTGGATCAAGGCATTGGAGACGTCACCGGGCTGCACGTGTGTTGAACACGGAGGCACCAGTGTTTGGTGCATAGATCGGAATCCACCGCGATTTGAATCGCTACGAGTACGACTCAATCAGACGCCTTCTAGCAATGCTTTCGCTTAGCGATCTTCAAAGGTATGAAGATTCTCTACCCGATTACTCATTGCTGGTTTCTCCATAGATAGATCCTTCCATGACGTAGGAATTTTTTTGAAATTACTACGTTCCCCAACACATATTCTATTCCACCTATATGCTATGTCCAATGGTTCATGCTCATGTATTGCGTGAAGAATAAAAAGTTGTCGCATATTGAAAAACTAAAATTCAATTGCGTGACTTGGGCATCGTGGTGCTTGACATTTCTATTAATGTGGTGAAGATAGAGCCTTGCGTTCCTAATATAATAAGATGAATGGGGGTAAAATAATCTTTGAGGATCGTATACTTTGAAAGGTTAATGACTTTGCAGCTTATACTTATAAGTATTGCTATGTAAATATCTTTTAATTCATCATTTCTCAGTGAGCATACATGCATATGGTTACATAATGGGTAGCATGTCACATCAAAAATTCTGTTTTTATCATGTACTTACTTCAGGACGAGCAGCAATTGAGCTTGGGGATGCTTGATATGTCTCCAATGTATCTATAATTTTTTAGTGTTCCATGTTCATACATTATCATTCTAGAATACTTTAAGGGTATTTATTTACCAATTTATATTATTTTTTATCTCTAAACTATTGACCCAATGCCCAGTGCGAGTTGCTGTTTTCTCCATGTTTTTCACTTTTCAGGTTTCAATAGCAAACGTAGTCCAATTGACCTGAAGCTTTTTGGAGATTTTTTTTCTGGACCAAATAAAGACCAACCAGCATCGGAAGAAGGCTGGAGGCCACTCGAGGGCCCACAAGCAAACACAGCATGGCCTGGGGGGCGCCCTGATGGCTTGTGGCCCCTCGGGGCCCTCCCTACTATAAATTCTCATATATCCTAAAAACCTTAGAGGCGGTTCCTTAATAGTTTTTACGCCACTTCAAGTCTTTGTTCTTACGGGAGGCCATCTGGAGCTCCATTCTCGCACTCTGTCGCCGGGGGAATCGATCATGGAGGGCCTCTTCATCAACCTTTATTCCCTCATAATGATGTGGGAGTAGTTTACCATAGACCTATGGATCCATAGCTACTACCTAGATGGAGATCTCTCTCTCTCTTTATCTTCAGTACAATGATCATCACATCTTTGCTTTGATCCATATGATGTAATCCTTTTGTGTGCTATGTTTGTTGGGATCCGATGTATAATATTCATGATAAATATTTGAGTCTTCTCTGTTGGGGATATTACCTGTTAATAACCCGCCCCAGTTGGACCGGGTCAGCAAATCAGGCGATTCACCTAAGCGTGTTTTGGGCCTTGGCCTGGCAAAACCAAAGGTTGTATGGCGGTTTATAATTTCCGGAAGGTCTCCAAGCTTTAAAGGATGGCGACTTAGAGACCACAGAGGTCACTATTTGTGGGAAGGAAAGTATCCTTGTGAAACCATAGGGGTTCGACCTGTATATAAAGGCGAGTCCCAGGGAAGAAGAGGGAAGGTTAGAAATCATCGAGGGCTAGGTTTGGCGAGTTACGCCCTCCTTGTAATCGAAACCACATCAATACAACTCAAAGCAGGGCGTAGGCCTTTACCTCCTCACGAGGGGCCGAACCTGGGTAAATCGCCGCGTCTCTCCCGCTCAACCCCTTTGAGTTGCCACCAAGGTGCGATGGCTCATGTACTAAGTCCTTTCACGAGGATATCTGCCGTGACAAAACCATGACAGTTGGCGCCCACCATGGGGCCTACGCACGGTGGAGTTGAGTTCTCAAAGGGAGCCCTACCAGGGTTTGGGAGTTACGCGATGGGGCTCATGACCCGGAGCCGCCGCGGGAAGATCTACATCGACAACCAGCAGTGGGGGCCCGAAGCAAACTCGATCGAATCTGGTTACAGGGTCCCCTTCGGCAAGATCAACGTCTTCATCGGCATGATCGGATCATCCGTGCCTGAGCCGGACATCTCGACCGACATCGTCGAGCCGGCCAGGTACGTTCGCCCAGTGGTGACGCCGAATCTGACTCGCCCGGTTTTTGTTGGGTTCACGCAGGGATGAGAGGAGCCAGAGCGTTCGGCGACCCAGGAAACCATGCCGGATCCATGGGCGACTCAGATTCAATCCGGTCTCTACATGGGGACTGTCTTGGGGGCTTGTCGTTAGCCATGGACCCCGAAGTCCTTGATCGAACCCGCCGCCAGATCGCCATTTATATGGCAGGGGCAACTCAGCCTTCGCAAAACCCTACCGGAGGCGATGGGACCGGCGAGACGTCCAGAAGCCCGACCGCTGTCCTGGTGGAGTTACCGACGGAGATCACAAGGCTGATGACGACTCCCCTCACACCAGAAAACCAGGAGGGAATAAACGTGGAGCTGGCAAAACTAAGAGAGGCAGTGGCAAAGGCTCATCGGGATGCCGAGGTGGAGTCCGCCAGGATCGAGACTCGGCAGGCTCAAATTGCGGCCGAAAGGATGCGCTTAAATACTGACAACTGGCGGCTCGAAAGACACCAGCGCGCATCCGACGCCGTCCATCAACGGAGACACCAAGGTCGCCTACCCCATGATCTCAACCCGACTCGCCTCTTCGACACTCCACGAACCCCCGGGGCGGGAGCCGTCCCAGGGGGAGGGCCGGGTCAACCGCCTAACCCGCCGGTCCAGACAGCTGAGGATCGCATTCCCCGATTCCGGACGCCTCCAGACCACTTTTCCAACCCGGTGGACAACGTCCTCGCTGCAACTCACCATTTGGAGTCTCTTCCGATCCACGGCAACACCCCTGCCGAGATAGAGGCAAGGAACGCCATCGAGATGTTGAAGACGGCGGTGGTTCGAAATGCCCAATTCTCACATAGCCTAGATAGGCTGCATTCCACCCCCCAGGCGAGTTACACCAGGAGTCGGCCAGAGGACCAGCCCGCCGTGAACAGCGGGCCGCGACCCGTCCCCCAGGACAACCCGCCTGATCATCCGAACCCGCCGGGCCGGGATCTCCCGAACACCCAAGTCGCCCCGGCCCCTCTCGTCGGGAGTGGTGGGCGAGTAGGGGTGCCATGCTTGGCCCCCGCCCTTCGTAACGAAAAGATGCCCAAAGATTTTAATGGACCAAGAAAGGTGCCCAACTACACCCCGGACCTTGAGCCGGCATCGTGGGTCGAGAGTTGTGAAATCGCCCTGGACATGCTCGATGTAAACGAGGCAGTTTGCGCTAGGTACTTCACGATGATGCTCGAGGGGTCAGCGCGTACTTGGTTGAAAAACTTACCCCCCAACTCCATCCAGACCTGGGCCAAGTTGAAAGAGCGATTCATCAAGAACTTCCGAGGAAATTGCAAACGTCCGATGACGATCGTCGATCTGCAGCATTGTGTTCAGCGCCCTGATGAGTCGGCCCACCATTGGTCACGGCGGGTTGCGGAAATTATCCATTCGTCAGACGGTATTAGGGCGGCTCAGGCTGTGTTAATCCTCGAGCAGAACTGCCACTATCAACCCTTGGTGCAAAAATTAGGGCGACTCAAGCGAAAGGTCCAAGACATGGGAGAACTGATGGACACCCTCACTAGGTACGCTGAAGCGGATAGCACCAAAGATCCTGGCGAGGACGGTAAGGCCAATTCGCCCAAGAAGAGCAAGTCATCCAAAAATCATACCCGGTTCCAGGGACGTAATCGCCACAATCAAGGAGCCAATGGCAAGCGAAGACCGCAAGAGGAGCCCTCAGATTTAGTCGCCAACACCAACGCCAACACTGGCAACCAACGCCAAAAGAAAAACAGGAGCTTTAGCGGGAAGAGGCCGCGTAACTATGAAGAGCTACTCAAATGCCCTTGCCCGCACCATGCCACAACAGACGGTCCGGCGACTCACTCCTAGGAGAACTGCTTCGTGATGCGGGAGTTTCGGGCAGAGGCGATCAAGAAAAGCCAAAGCGATGACCCGGACCAACGCCAGGAGCAGTTCACCGCACCCAACCAACGACAGAACCCCTTCGGCGGTTTTCCCGAACAGGGGCCTCAGGGAGGCCCGCAGCCAAACAGCGGCCAATAGCCGGTACATCATCAGCGGCGGTATAACCCGCCAGGAATCTTTTAGCAGCCGCCCCCATAGGGGGCTCCGTAGGGTCAAGATGACAACGGAGGTTTCCGTAGCAATCCCAAATAGTTAAGCAATGGGCAGTATCACGTTTTCACCACCAACGCTTGCAGACGTGATAAGAAGGTGAGTCACCGGGCTTATAGTGTGTCTGAGCCGGCCCTTCCTAGGTACCTCCACTGGTCTGAACAAACCATATCGTCGAGTAGGGAGGATCACCCGCCAAAAATTGACAATCCGGGCGATTTAGCGTTGGTCGTCGCTCCCCAAGTTGGGGGCTACACCCTGTCCAAAGTGCTAATGGATGGTGACAGCAGCATTAATATCTTATACTTTGACACTTTCCAAAGGATGAACCTATTGGAAAAGGACCTGATGCCTTGAACCAGGTTTTCCACGGAATTGTCCCGGGCAAGTCGGCCTACCCCATAGGCCGAGTCAGACTCACAGTAGCGTTTGGAACGGCGCAAAATTACAGGTCTGAGTCACTGATCTTCGAGGTGGTCAAATTGAAAAGCCCATACCATGCGTTATTTGGGCGGCCGGCTTACGCCCGCTTCATGGCTCGCCCATGCTATGTTCACCTTAAGCTCAAGATGCCCGGTCCCAAGGGACCCATCACGGTCGAAGGGGATAGAAGGATTGCAAAGGAATGTGAAGAAGGGGACGCGGCTTATGCGGAAGTCGCCTGCGCTACGGAGGAGCTCAAACACCATTGGGCCAATGTTGACCCGGCAGACATATCACCCCTGAAGAAGCCAACGACAGATGCTGAGCCGCCCCTCAAGGTCAAACCAACGGATGACACTAAGACAATCGATTTCGTTCCTGGCGACTCATCCAAGCAGTTCACTATCGGGACGGGTCTGGACCCCAAATAGGAAAGCGCGCTCATCGAATTCATCCGTGCGAATCGGGACATCTTCGCATGGAAACCCTCTGACATGCCTGGTGTGCCGAGAGAATTCGCTGAGCACCATCTTAATGTTGACCCAAAGGCAAAACCCATTCATCAGTATCTTCGCAGATTTAACGAGGAACGAGGCAAAGCGATCGGGGAAGAAGTCGCCCGTCTCTTAGCCGCCGGATTCATCGTGGAAGTTTTTCACCCCAAATGGTTGGCTAACCCGGTCCTGGTGCTGAAAAAGAACGGTACCTTCCGTATGTGCATTGATTACACGGGCCTCAACAGGGCTTGTCCAAAAGATCCCTTCGCTCTTCCCCGCATCGACCAGATCATTGACTCGGTGGCGGGATGCGAACGATTGTGCTTTTTGGACGCCTACTCAGGATATCACCAGATCAAGATGGCCGTGGAGGATCAAGAGAAAACAGCTTTTATAACCCCCTTTGGGGCCTTTTGCTATGTGTCCATGCCTTTTGGACTCAAGAGTGCGGGGGCGACTTATCAGCGCTGCATCCAGAATTGCCTTCACAGCCAAATCGGTCGCAACGTCCACGCCTATGTCGACGATATTGTGATCAAAACCCGCCAGGGGCAGACGCTGCTGGAGGATCTCAAGGAAACTTTTGATAATTTGCGAGTATATTAGATGAAGCTGAATCCCACCAAATGTGTTTTTGGTGTTCCTACAGGGAAATTGTTGGGCTTCCTGGTGTCAGAGCGTGGCATTGAAGCTAACCCGGACAAAATCGAAGCAGTTACGTCCCTTGGGAAGCCGGCAAACGTTAATCAAGTTCAACAATTGGCGGGTCGCATTGCGGCTCTGAGTCGCTTTGTAAGTCGCCTGGGTGAAAAGGCGATTCCTCTTTATCAGTTACTAAAGAAATCTGACTGGTTCATTTGGACAAACGAAGCAGACGGGCACTCGAAGCTTTGAAACGGCAATTGGTTAACCCGCCGGTCCAGGCCGCCCCGGCTGAAAAGGAGCCCATGCTTCTGTATATTGCGGCAAATTCCAAAGCAGTAAGTGTGGCAGTCGTTGTTGAAAGAAAGGAGGAAGGGAAGGAGTACCCAGTGCAACGCCCGGTGTATTTTATCAGCGAGGTACTAACCCTTTCCAAGCAACGTTACCCACACTGGCAGAAGTTAGTGTATGGGGTGTTTATGGCAAGTCGGAAACTTAAGCATTATTTCCAAGAACACCCTATCACAGTGGTTAGCTCTGCTCGCCTTGGGGACATCATCCAGAATCGGGAGGCAACAGGGCGAATTGCCAAGTGGGCAATTGAACTTGGGCCGCATCACGTGCAGTACACCCCCCGCACCGCCATCAAGTCTGAGGCTTTAGTTGATTTCGTCAATGACTGGACGGAGTTGTAGGCTCCAGAAGACAGGCCTGATCTCACTTACTGGACTATTTATTTTGATGGATCTAGACAGCTGGAAGGCTCGGGGGCTAGTGTGGTACTGCTATCTCCTCAAGGAGATAAATTCTGTTATGTTCTCTGACTCATGTTTCCATGCACTAACAATGCTGCAGAATACGAAGCTTTGCTTCATGGTTTACGACTCGCCAAAGAGATGAATCTAACGCGAGTCAGGTGTTTTGGCGACTCTGATTTGGTGGCGCAGCAAGTTTCGGGTACCTGGGATTCTCGGGACCTCATGATGGCGGCTTACAGAAGAGCTGTGTCTAACGTGGCGGGTCATTTTCATGGTTATCAAGTGGACCACATTGATCTGTGCCTCAACGAGGCAGCCGACGCCCTCTCACGACTTGGTTCCCAGCGAAAGCCAGTTCCTCCCAATGTTTTTTTGGACATTTTGCAGAAACCATCCGTGATTTTACCATCGGAGGAGGAGTTGGCAATACCGGATCCTGAGTCTCAGCTCGTGGCGGCTCTCCACGCCACGCCGGATTGGGTTCTTCCCTATCTGGCATATCTTGCTCGGGGCGAGTTACCAATAGACAAAGTTTTGGCTCGTCAAATTGTTCAGCGCAGCAAATCCATGGTGATCATCAACGGGGAGTTATATAAACGAAGCGCCTCTGGAGTTTTTCAACGATGTGTTTCCTCCGAAGAAGGATGCATAATCTTAAATGACATTCATTCCGGAGATTGTGGGCATCATGCCGGGTCACGCTCTCTGGTGTCAAAAGCTTTCCGTCATGGTTTCTTTTGGCTCACGGCTCATGCAGATGCAGAGGATATAGTTCGTCGGTGCGAAGGATGCTAGCGTTATGGACGACAGGCTCATGTGCCGGCCTAGGAATTAAGAATGATTCCCATCACGTGGCCTTTTGCGGTCTGGGGGTTAGACATGGTCGGCCCCTTCAAAATGTCTTCCAATAAGAAAACCCATTTGCTGGTGGCGGTTGATAAATTCACCAAGTGGGTAGAGGCGGAACCTATTGGAAATTGCGATGCGGAGACGGCAGTCAAATTCTTGAAGAAGCTGATCTTCCGGTTTGGATATCCACATAGTATCATTACTGATAATGGTACTAACCTGTCCCAAGGGGCGATGCAGGAGTTTTGCCGTCGGGAGCATATCCGGCTTGATGTTTCTACGGTTGCTCACCCACAATCTAATGGGCAGGCTGAACGGGCGAATTAGGAGGTCTTACGAGGAATTAAGCCCCGACTCATGGCTCCCCTGGAGAAAACCCCAGGATGTTAGGTTGAAGAATTGCCTTCAGTGCTGTGGAGTATCCGGACCACCCCGAACCGGTCCACGGGTTTTACCCCTTTCTATTTGGTCTACGGAGCAGAAGTCGTTCTTCCTACTGACATAAGGCATGATTCGCTTAGAGTCGCCGCGTATGTGGAGCAAGACAATGAGCTGGCGCGTCAAGATTCCTTGGACGCTTTAGAAGAAGCACGTGACCTGGCTGCGGCCCGTTCGGCCATCTATCAACAGGATCTACGGCATTATCACAACCGCCGGGTTAAAAGTCGGACCTTTCAGGAAGGCGACTTAGTTCTTCCGTTAATACAGGATCGTGCTGGCATGCATAAGTTGTCACCACCATGGGAAGGACCTTTCGTCGTCAGCAAGAATCTTTGCAATGGCTCTTATTATTTGGTGGATCTTCGGCTTAACCGACCAACCACACAGATTGAGTCAACTCGCCCTTGGAATATTGCCCACTTGCGGCCTTATTACACTTGAGGTCTTAAGCTCTGCATTTTGTAAGTTTTTCAGTTTCATCATGAAGTAATAAAATTGAAATGCTTCCCGACTTGGGGGCTTCTTCATTAAAAATCAATTTTGTCATCCTGTTGCGACCTTATGAGCCGACAGAATTGTCATCTTAGTGTGTGGGCCTGAGCTTTCTGACTCGCCCCATCCTGTCGCGACCTTATGAGCCGACGAAACCATCTTAGGGTGCGGGCCTGAGCTTTCTGACTCGCCCCATCCTGTCGCGACCTTATGAGACGACGAAACCATCTTAGGGTGTGTGCTTGACTTTTTTGACTCGCCCCATCCTGTCGCGACCTTATGAGCCGATGAAACCATTTTAGGGTGCGGGCCTGAGATTTCTAACTCACCCCATCCTGTCGCGACCTTCTGAGCCGATGAAACTATCTTAGGGTGCGGGCCTGAGCTTTCTGACTCGCCCCATCCTGTCGCGACCTTATGAGCCGACGAAACCATCTTAGGGTGCGGGCCTGAGCTTTCTGTCTCGCCCCATCCTGTCGCGACCTTATGCGCCGACGAAACCATCTTAGGGTGCGGGCCTGAGCTTTCTGACTCGCCCCATCCTGTCGCGACCTTATGAGCCGACGAAACCATCTTAAGGTGTGTGCTTGAGCTTTCTGACTCGCCCCATCCCATCGCGACCTTATGAGCCGACGAAACCATCTTAGGGTGTGTGCTTGAGCTTTCTAACTCGCCCCATCGTGTCGCGACCTTATGAGCCGACGAAACCATCTTAGGGTGGGTGCTTGAGCTTTCTGACTCGCCCCATCCCGTCGCGACCTTATGAGCCGACGAAACCATCTTAGGGTGTGTGTTTGAGCTTTCTGACTCGCCCCATCCTGTCGCGACCTTATGAGCCGACGAAACCATCTTAGGGTGTGTGCTTGAGCTTTCTGACTCGCCCCATCCTGTCGCGATCTTATGAGCCGACGAAACCATCTTAGGGTGCGGGCCTGAGCTTTCTGACTCGCCACATCCTGTCGCGGCCTTATGAGCCGACGAAACCATTTAGGGTGTGTGCTTGAGCTTTCTGACTCGCCCCATCCCGTCGCGACCTTATGAGCCGACGAAACCATCTTAGGGTGTGTGCTTGAGCTTTCTGACTCGCCCCATCCTGTCGCGACCTTATGAGCCGACGAAACCATCTTAGGGTGTGTCCTTGAGCTTTCTGACTCGCCCCATCCTGTCGCGACCTTATGAGCCGACGAAACCATCTTAGGGTGCGGGCCATAGCATTCTGACTCACCCCATCCTGTCGCGATCTCACTTACTGGACTATTTATTTTGATGGATCTAGACAGTTGGAAGACTCGGGGGCTAGTGTGGTACTGGTATCTCCTCAAGGAGAGAAATTCTGTTATGTTCTCCGACTCATGTTTCCATGCACTAACAATGCTGCAGAATACGAAGCTTTGCTTCATGGTTTACGACTCGCCAAAGAGATGAATCTAACGCGAGTCAGGTGTTTTGGCGACTCTGATTTGGTGGCGCAGCAAGTTTCGAGTACCTGGGATTCTCGGGACACCATGATGGCGGCTTACAGAAGAGTTGTGTATGACGTGGCGGGTCATTTTCATGGTTATCAAGTGGACCACATTGATCTGTGCCTCAACGAGGCAGCCGACGCCCTCTCACGACTTGGTTCCCAGCGAAAGCCAGTTCCTCCCAATGTTTTTTTGGACATTTTGCAGAAACCATCCGTGATTTTACCATCGGAGGAGGAGTTGGCAATACCGGATCCTGAGTCTCAGCTCGTGGCGGTTCTCCACGCACGCCGTATTGCGTTCTTCCCTATCTGGCATATCTTGCCCGGGGCGAGTTACCAACAGACAAAGTTTCGGCTCATCAAATTGTTCGGCGCAACAAATCCATGGTGATCATCAACGGGGAGTTATATAAACGAAGCGCCTCCAGAGTTTTTCAACGATGCGTTTCCTCCGAAGAAGGATGCATAATCTTAAATGACATTCATTCCGGAGATTGTAGGCATCATGCCGGGTCACGCTCTCTGGTGTCAAAAGCTTTCCGTCATGGTTTCTTTTGGCTCACGGCTCATGCAGATGCAGAGGATATAGTTCGTCGGTGTGAAGGATGCCAGCGTTATGGACGACAGGCTCATGTGCCGGCTCAGGAATTAAGAATGATTCCCATCACGTGGCCTTTTGCGGTCTGGGGGTTAGACATGGTCGGCCCCTTCAAAATGTCTTCCAATAAGAAAACCCATTTGCTGGTGGCGGTTGATAAATTCACCAAGTGGGTTGAGGCGGAACCTATTGGAAATTGCGATGCGGAGACGGCGGTCAAATTCTTGAAGAAGCTGATCTTCCGGTTTGGATATCCACATAGTATCATTACTGATAATGGTACTAACCTGTCCCAAGAGGCGATGCAGGAGTTTTGTCGTCGAGAGCATATCCGGCTTGATGTTTCTAAGGTTGCTCACCCACAATCAAATGGGCAGGCGGAACGGGCGAATCAGGAGGTCTTACGAGGAATTAAGCCCCGACTCATGGCTCCCCTGGAGAAAACCCCAGGATGTTGGGTTGAAGAATTGCCTTCGGTGCTGTGGAGTATCCGGACCACCCCGAACTGGTCCACGGGTTTTACCCCTTTCTTTTGGTCTACGGAGCAGAAGCCGTTCTTCCTACTGACATAAGGCATGATTCGCTTAGAGTCGCCGCGTATGTGGAGCAAGACAATGAGATGGCGCGTCAAGATTCCTTGGACGCTTTAGAAGAAGCACGTGACCTGGCTGCGGCCCGTTCGGCCATCTATCAACAGGATCTACGGCGTTATCACAACCGCCGGGTTAAAAGTCGGACCTTTCAGGAAGGCGACTTAGTTCTTCGGTTAATACATGATCGTGCTAGCATGCATAAGTTGTCACCACCATGGGAAGGACCTTTCGTCGTCAGCAAGAATCTTCGCAATGGCTCTTATTATCTGGTGGATCTTCGGCCTAACCGACCAACCACACAGATTGAGTCAACTCGCCCTTGGAATATTGGCCACTTGCGTCCTTATTACACTTGAGGTCTTAAGCTCTGCATTTTGTAAGTTTTTCAGTTTCATCATGAAGTAATAAAATTAAAATGCTTCCCGACATGGGGGCTTCTTCATTAAAAATCAATTTTTTCATCCTGTTGCGACCTTATGAGCCGATAGAATTGTCATCTTAGGGTGCGGGCCTGAGCTTTCTGACTCGCCCCATCCTGTCGCGACCTTATGAGCCGACGAAACCATCTTAGGGTGCGGGCCTGAGCTTTTTGACTCGCCCCATCCCGTCACGACCTTATGAGCCGACGAAACCATCTTAGGGTGTGTGCTTGAGTTTTCTGACTCGCCCCATCCTGTCGCGACCTTATGAGCCGACGAAACCATCTTGGGGTGCGGGCCTGAGCTTTCTGACTCACCCCATCCTGTCGCGACCTTATGAGCCGATGAAACCATCTTAGGGTGCGGGCCCGAGCTTTCTGACTCGCCCCATCCTGTCGCGACCTTATGAGCCGACGAAACCATCTTAGGGTGCGGGCCTGAGCTTTCTGACTCGCCCCATCCTGTCACGACCTTATGAGCCGACGAAACCATCTTAGGGTGCGGGCCTGAGCTTTCTGACTCGCCCCATCCTGTCGCGACCTTATGAGCCGACAAAACAATCTTAGGGTGTGTGCTTGAGCTTTCTGACTCGCCCCATCCCGTCGCGACCTTATGAGCCGACAAAACCATCTTAGGGTGTGTGCTTGATCTTTCTGACTCGCCCCATCCTGTCGCGACCTTATGAGCCGACGAAACCATCTTAGGGTGTGTTCTTGAGCTTTCTAACTCGCCCCATCCTGTCGCGACCTTATGAGCCGATGAAACCATCTTAGGGTGCGGGCCATAGCTTTCGGACTCGCCCCATCCTGTCGCGACCTTATGAGCCGACGAAACCATCTTAGGGTGTGTGCTTGAGCTTTCTGACTCGCCCCATCCTGTCGCGACCTTATGAGCCGACGAAACCATCTTAGGGTGTGTGCTT
Source organism: Hordeum vulgare subsp. vulgare (assembly GCF_904849725.1). NCBI lineage: Eukaryota > Viridiplantae > Streptophyta > Magnoliopsida > Poales > Poaceae > Hordeum > Hordeum vulgare. Next base: position 351,088,061 of record NC_058520.1, read on the forward strand.
GAGCTTGCTGACTCGTCCCATCCTGTCGCGACCTTATGAGCCGACGAGACCATCTTAGGGTGTGTGCTTGAGCTTTCTGACTCGCCCCATCCTGTCGCGACCTTATGAGCCGACGAAACCATCTTAGGGTGCGGGCCTGAGCCTTCTAACTCGCCCCATCCTGTCGCGACCTTATGAGCCGACGAAACCATCTTAGGGTGCGGGCCTGAGCTTTTTGACTCGCCCCATCCTGTCGCGACCTTATGAGCCGATGAAACCATCTTAGGGTGTGTGCTTGAGCTTTCTGACTCGCCCCATCCTGTCGCGACCTTATGAGCCGACGAAACTATCTTAGGGTGTGTGCTTGACCTTTCTGACTCGCCCCATCCTGTCACGACCTTATGAGCCGACGAAACTATCTTAGGGTGTGTGCTTGAGCTTTCTAACTCGCCCCATCCTGTCACGACCTTATGAGCCGACGAAACCATCTTAGGGTGTGTGCTTGAGCTTTCTGACGCGCCCCATCCTGTCGTGACCTTATGAGCCGACGAAACCATCTTAGGGTGCGGGCCTGAGCTTTCTGACTCGCCCCATCCTGTCGCGACCTTATGACCCGACGAAACCATCTTAGGGTGTGTGCTTGATCTTTCTGACTCGCCCCATCCTGTCGCGACCTTCTGAGCCGACGAAACCATCTGAGGGTGTGTGCTTGAGCTTTCTGACTCGCACCATCTTGTCGCGACCTTATGAGCCGACGAAAACATCTTAGGGTGTGTGTTGAGCTTTATGACTCGGCCCATCCTGTCGCGACGTTATGAGCCGACGAAATTGCTATTTTTATTCATGGCATTGCGACGAGCTTAAAACAGGTTGATAATCAAAGTCACTTTATCCATGGTGGATTAAGCATTATAAAGGATTTTCAAACGACGGATCCAACATTTCAAATCGGCTTAAGGGCGGTATAAAGATTCTTTCGAAAGTATCACAAAAACAGTACCGACTCATAAAAGTGACCTATTACATGGCTCCTAGGCCAACTCGATGAAGTTTATTCTGCTGGCGCCCTTGGATCATTTTGGTGCGAGCTTTGACCGACCTCAATTTGCAAGTCGCCCAGTACCGAGTTGCCCTTGGCCAGAGCAGCGAAGTCATCTTCATCGGTCAGAATTGATGCAAGGTCTGCGTCCAAATCAAAAGGGTTCTTGGGTCACCGTGGAGTTAAGCTGGTCGTCATAATGATTGGCGGGTTGACCTTCTTGTTCTTGCTGTCATAAGCAGCCTGATACTTTGATAAGTCCAGACTTGCAGCAAGTTGCGTCGCTGCCAGCCGGGAGTCCTTGACGACATGCTGATAGTCCTCTTCGACGAATTCTGACCCGTCATCTTTTAGTTGAGGAAAGCCTGCCGCCACCTCTTCTGGGTTGATCTCTGGAGCATACGCCAAGCAGCGACTTAAGGTAGTCAGTACCCCCTTCCGGGCGGCTCACCGAGTCAATTCGCCAATCTAAGGGGGAAGCGTAGATAGGCAGTCAAGCATCTTTTTTATGGAACTTATAGGCTCCTTCGCACCCATCACAGCTTTAACAGTTAATACACTGCCGGTATAAAACTGCTCTATCAGCGTGTAAATCGCCCTCAACATTAGCACGCAATCATCCTGAAGGTTGGCGGCTCTCGGACCTGTGCAAAGCTTCATGATAATCAGCGACTTACAATAAGAATTATTGGTAAAAAAAGATAGAAATCAAAAGTTTGAGTATTTTACCAAAGACAGCTTGCGCCATGTTTGAGATATGACGCTTTAAGCCGGATAGTTCTTGTTGTACAATAGCCAGCCTGGCTTCAACCTTCTCTGCTCTTGTTCTTGCAGCATCTTGGTCAGCCTGAGCCCTTTTTAAATTGGCTTTGAGTTTTTCCATCTCAGCCAGGACCAATTGATGCTTCTCCTCCGACTTAGCTCGGGCATCTTGCTGATCAGATAAGTTTTTCTTTCAATCGCCAAGCGCCGATTTAGTCTGAGTAAGAGTTTCCTGTTGAAAGTACATGATAAAAGGGCAAGTCTCAAAACTATTGCAAGCAATATCCCTGACACTTGGGGGCTAATGTAAAATTTTATCTGAAAAATTATACAAAATCAAGACCCGGCTCACCTTTTTACTGGTGACCCGGCCCTTGGGGGTTACTGGTCGAAAGTTTTTTCTAAATTCATAAAGACCCGACTCATCTTTTTTCTGATGACCCGGCCCTTGGGGGTTACTGGTCGAAAGTTTTCTCTAAATTCATCAAGACCTGGCTTATCTTTTTACTGATGACCCGGCCCTTGTGGGTTACTGGTTGAAAGTTTTTTCTAATCTATCAAGACCCGGCTCATCTTTTTGCTGATGACCCGGTCCTTGGGGGTTAATGGGAGTAATATAATGTATAACAAAGCTTACCTCATGTTTATTCTTCAGCATCCGGAACAGGCTTTTCTCCATCTCATAACTCGCCTCCAGGCGACTCGCAAAACCAGAGCAGAGTTCTTGGAATTCCAGGTGTTCATATTCAGAAAGCTTAGCCTTGGAAAGTTCAAATTCAGGGATGTTTTGAGAGGATGATGGTGCAAACCGTTGTGGCCGGTTTAGAGAAGCTGGTGCCAGTGATAACCACAGCATCCGGGTCTTCTGCTGTCGTCAATGGACTTGTCGGCTTAGGGGCATCCGTTGTGTCCTTGGGCGAGTCAGGAAGATCCATTTGATCCTCAGGCTCGCCTTGATCCGGATCATCTTGGATTGGCGCTGACTCTTTGATGGGCTCTGAAATTATGACAGGACTTGACCCGCTGGTCTTCCTCTTCTTCGCCTGTGCCCTAAAAAGGGGAATGGCGCATTAAAAAAACTGGTAATTCATTATCCTCAGATTCAAAGTAAAATTGTCAAAAGACTTACCCAGGGACTCGAATCATTGGCGGAAGTGTCGACATTACTGAATCGCCAGATGTAGGAGGAGAATTCTGCAAGAACTATACGTCAAAAATATAGGAGGATTACAGATGCGATCCAAAGAAACATGATGAAGTATCGTTCATGGGTACCTCGTTTGGTTTCCTCTTGTTCTTTGCTGGTAAGCCGGACACCAGATCACCAGAGTGACTTTGGGTCTTCCGATTTGAGGTATGTTGTGCTTTCTTCAATAGAAAATTGGGGTTCAAACAAGCATTTGGATGTGAGAAGGGAACTTTCCCACAAATTCACCTGGCCGACTTAGGTGGAGAAGGAGATGAATCGGAGGAAACAGAAATTACCTCTATAGAATCTTCATGGCTTTCATTGCCTTCATTCTATTCAAGACAGGCAGAGGCATAAATACAAGGTTAACAACAGCGGATGGCGAGTAGAAAAAAGATAAGTTTTTACCTCCGAAGGTGCGTCGCCGACTTGAGATTCATCCACAACAGCTTTGCCCTTGCCCTTGGTTTTCTTTGAGGGCGGCTTAGCTTGCTTCATGGCTGGCCTTTTGTGTTTCTTGGACCAAAATTTATCACCTTTCTAGAATGGTATATATTATAAAAAGGCCACAACTTGAATGAAACATAGGAAATCGAGACAAAAGGCGGGTTAAAATCGCTTACCTTGGGCGCCGGATTAATTTTGCAGAAGGGTTTGAGGCCGATTGGGCCACATTTTCCCGTAGGCTCGCCGGTCAATTTCTTGATGATAGTGACAGTATCCATTTTCGTTAAGCTGTATGGAAATAACATTGAGGATGATCTAAGGTGCCATCAAATTCGCACATAAGCCCGTCCCGGCGACTCAGAGGAAGGATCCGCCATTCGACCCAGCAGTGAATCAAGTCGACCCCATTAACGCCATTGTTCGTCAAAGATCTTAACTCGGACAATACTGGGATAAAATCTGATTCATCCTCTTCGGTGAGCTTGTCCGGAAGTTTGAAGTTTGTTGGAAGGCGGTCTTCCCTATAGCCCAGAAGCTTGTTTTCTCCTGCGGGTGGTATCTCTTGACAGTAGAACCAAGACTCGCCCCAACCTTTGGGATGGCTTGGCATGGCAAGTGAGGGAAACGGGCTATCTCTGCGGCGCTGAACATTTACACCGCCAAGTTCCAGGCGGGGACCATTGTGAAATTCCGTCTGGCGATTTAGGTGGAAAAAGTACCAGGATAAGGGAACTGAGGGTTCCATCCGCAGATAAGCCTCACAGAACACTTGGAACTGGCATAGGTTACTTATCGAGTTAGGTCCCAGATCCTGGAGGCGGACGTTCATGAAAGCCATGGCGTCTCTAAGAAACTTTGATCCGGGCGGCTTAAAACCTCGCTCAAGGTGTTCAACGAAAACGACTATCTCCCCTTCTTTGGGGTTAGGGAGATCTTCTCCGAACCCGGTACGCCAGCCGATAACATTTTGAGTGTCCAAGTTGCCCGTTTTCACATAATCAGCTAGTATGGAGTCATCGACTTTGGTAGGGAGCCAGTCACTTTTGAAATCGGCGCCCATGCTACAAAGAAGTAAAGTATGGGTGAATTTACACGCCTTGAATATCTATCGTAAAAGGGTGAAATAAGTTCATTTGATTCGCCAAGTAATTTCTTCATGGACTAAGGGAAAAGCTTAACCCGCCATATAAAGATCCGAGTTGGGTTACTATGGCGACTTACGAAGTTTGGCTATTCACAAGAGTTATGTTCTAAAGGTGTCGGAGGCATTTTCTCGAAATGGTGAAGTGTGAAGACTACAAACAGCTTTACGCAATGAGCAGGTAAACTATGGATCTACTGGACAGTCGAAAAAACATGAGAAAAATGACTGGATGCAGCAGTTTACTACCAGGATAAGGTGATATCGTTCGTTTCACGAAATATTGTTCTAAAAACATGCAAGTCAAGGGTGGATAAATGAATGTATTAAAAACATTGGCTATCTCATCAACGTTTACATTAATCAATCAAGGACAGGTAGCAGATATTCACGAGATACATCAAGAACATGGCAATGTTGAAACTTCGAACAGGGATGGGATCTGTTCTTAAGTGAGCGGTGACCTAACGTGATGATTTCGATCGGAAGCGATCGACGGCAACGGAGGCTGTTGGAATAGCACGGAAGTCTTGATGAGCGCAGAGATTTTTGGCGGCGACGGAGTGCTTGGCGGACAGCGAGGTGGTCGATGGCGGCAAGCAGATCGGCCGCGGTACGAGGCTTGACGGCAGAGAAGATCTATGCGCGGCGCCGAAGCTTTCGGGCGACGACAGGAACTGCGGTCGGCGGCGGAGCCCTCGGAAGGCGGAGTGGTTTCCTCGCTGTGGTAATGGGGAGGAGATTGACGAGACTGGTAGGTGGGAAGCGCCAGTCCTGTCCCCCCACCTATTTAACAGGGCGGGCTCTGGAATCGAGGCGCCATGAGCAGGAACCGCCGGAGGATAAAAAGATTTGCTATAATGGCGCTCCGAAAATTTCGGGATAACGACACCAAAGGATCCGTTGGGATTATATCAGTCTTCCCGGGATTCAAGGGATAAGAAGAGGCCGACGAGAAATGGTTTGGTGATTTAAAGATTTTCAGCGCCGGATGGCGGGTTAAAGTTTCTGACATATAGAGAAGAATGAAGGATGAATCGCCTTTAACTGAGCGGAAATATTGGCGTGAAAAGAGTTCAAGTCAATCTGGGGCCTAATGTTGGGGATATTACCTGTTAATAACCCGCCCCTGTTGGGCCGGGTCAGCAAATCAGGCGATTCACCTAAGCGCGTTTCGGGCCTTGGCCTGGCAAAACCAAAGGTTGTATGGCGGTTTATAATTTCCGGAAGGTCTCCAAGCTTTAAAGGATGGCGACTTAGAGACCGCAGAGGTCACAATTTGTGGGAAGGAAAGTATCCTTGTGAAACCCTAGGGGTTCGACCTGTATATAAAGGCGAGTCCCAGGGAAGAAGAGGGCAGGTTAGAAATCATCGAGGGCTAGGTTTGGCGAGTTACGCCCTCCTTGTAATCGAAACCACATCAATACAACTCAAAGCAGGACGTAGGCCTTTACCTCCTCACGAGGGGCCGAACCTGGGTAAATCGCCGCGTCCCTCCCACTCAACCCCTTTGAGTCGCCACCAAGGTGCGATGGCTCCAGTACTAAGTCCTTTCACGAGGACATCTTCCGTGACAAAACCACGACATTCTCTGAATACTAATATGATTCTTATGTGCATGATTATGCTAGCTTCGTAATTCTCTCCGATCTATTGAAATAGTTTGGCCAACTAGGTTGATATTTCTTCGATGAGATAGGTGCATTGTAGTAGGTTCAACTTGCTGAATTTCTATATCGCCCAGATAGAAGAGGATAAGATGCGTCTTTGTGTTGCTGCTACTAAGGATAACACGATGGGGTTTATTCATATTGCTTGATTTTACTTTGTCTACATCATGTCATCGTTCTACATGCATTACTCTGTTTTACATACTACTCTAGATGCATGTTGGATAGTGGTCGATGAGTGAAGTAATAGTAATAGGTGCAGGAAGGATTCCGCCTATTTGCTTATGGACGTGATGCCTATATACACATTACCATTGTCGTGAATATCGCATAACTAACCGCTTTTCTATCAATTTCCCAAGAGTAATTTGTTAACCCACTGTATACTATTTTTCATTAGAGATGCCATTAGGGAAAACTATGGCCCCCTGGTCTATTCACCATATATTGGCAAATCCTTAAATACCTCTCTCACATTTAATTGTTTTTATTTCATTTTTCAATCAACACCTATCTACAATTATCTAAACACCTCACTTGCTTGCAAATAGCGAGACCATGGGGATTGACAACCCTCCTGCCTACGTTGGGTGGAAGTTGTTTGCTATTTTGTGTGCAACTGCCGAAGACGGTTGTGGTTGATATTCCTATTGGTTTGATTAACCTTCGTTTCATAAATGAGGGAAATAGTTACCCACATTGTGTTGCAATAACCCGTTCCTGTTTATGGAATACCCAACGCAGATCACAAGTATCACATGCGAGGAGGAGAAGGGGAGGACGGGTGGGAGAAGGGTGTTGGGGGCGATGGATCTGCATCGGAGCAAAGCTAGCGGAGTACAATGGGTCAATGGAGCCGTACTCATTGTATCACCCCATGATAAGGGACGATGCGGAGCACGAGCTCCCATCCATGTCCACCCGCGACTGGGCAATTGTGACACGGAGGTCCAGCTAGTCATCGTCCTCCTCTATTAGCAGGGCATTCCAATCGACATTGCTATGAGATCCTTTGTCGTACATACTGTCAGAACTCGATATGGGGAGTGTATGGGACGGTGACAAAAGGGGAGGGGACAAAGAGGGGAGGGGAGGAGACATGTAGTGGATTATTCGAGAGTATTGACCGTGGTCTAGGGTTCATTTGGGGTGGGGTTTATGAGTGGATGGGGTGGGCCAACATAGGCCGGTCCGACATGACGGTTGTGTCCGTGCCACCCCATATCCACCCAAGAACCTGAACATTTAGGGGTGGTTTGAGGGGTCCACCTATATGTTGGGGAACATTGCATGGGAAACAAAAATATTCCTACGAACACCCGAGATCTATCTATGGATATGAACAACTATGATAGGGGGAGTTCATCTATATACCCTTGTAGATCACTAACCGGAAGAGTTGAGAAACGCAGTTGATGTAGCTGAACGTCTTCACGATCCAATCACGATCCGTCTCACGATCCAATAATGACCCATCCGATCTAGTGCCAAACGGACGGCACCTCTGCGTTCAGCACATGTACATCCCGAAGACGCCTTCACCACCTCAATCTAGAGAGCGTACGTGAAGTAGTAGATGAGTTCCCGACAGCATGATGGTGTGGTGGCGGTGGTGGTGGTGCAATCTCGGCAGGGTTTCGCCAAGCACTACCACGATCACGACGAAGGAGAAGCACTATGGGAGAGAGAGGAGGGCTGCGCCATGGCTTGTTGTGTGGCTCCGCTCCCTCTCTTCTCATATATATACGGGAAAGGGAGGAGGAGACGGTGCCCAAGGGTTTCCCCTAGGGTGGGGCGACGTCCAAGGGGTCCCTTGGCCCCCAAGGAGAGTGGGGATGGTGGCCACCTCTGGTCCATCCCATCCCTAGGCCGCATGGGACTTATGTGGGAGAGGTGGCCAGCCCACCAGGGGCTGGTGCTCCACCTCTCACAGCCCACGGGGCCTTCCGAGGTAGGTGGACCCTCCAGTGGACCACCGAAACACTTTTGGTAGCTCCGTGACAAAACTGGTAAGTCCCATAACTCTTCCGGGACTCGAATACCAACTTCCCATATATCAATCTTAACCTCGCGACCATTATGAAGCTCCTCGTCATAGGATCTCATCCAGGACTACGAACAACCTTCGATCACCAAACATAATAACTCAACAATACTATATCGACATCGAACATTAAGTGTGTGGACCGTACAGGTTCAAGATTGATGTAGACATGACCGAGACACCTCTCCGGTCAATAACCAATAGCGGGACCTAGATTCCCATATTAGTTCTTACATATTCTACGAAGATCTTTATCGTTCAAACCACGATGTCAAGGATTCAGCAAATCCTATATGGAGTTACCTTTTCCATCGGTATGTGACTTGCCCGAGATTCGATCGTGAGTGTCTCCATACCTATTTCAATCTCGTTATCGGCAAGTCTCTTTACTCGTTCCGAATACAAGATCCTGTGACTAACTCCTTAGTCACATTGCTTGCAAGCCTGTCATGATGGTGCATTAAAGAGTGGGCCCAGAGATACCTCTTTTTCATACGGAGTGACAAATCCCAGTCTCGATCCATGCCAACTCAACAAACACCCTCAGATATACCCATAGAGAATCTGTATAATATCCCAATTATGTTGTGACATTTGTTACACACAGTGTATTCCCCCGATGTCACGGAGTTGCATGATCTCATGGTCTTAGGAACAAATAGTTTGACATGGATAGAGCAATAGCGATAAACTTAGTGATACTATAAATTGCCATGCTTACAGTTTGGGTCTTACCCATCACATCATTCTCCTAATGATGTGATTCCATTATCAAATGAAATATCATGAATATGGCTAGGAAACCTTAACCATCTTTGATCAATGAGCTAGTCCAGTAGAGGCTTACTAGGGACAATGTGTTGTCTATGTATGCACACATGTATTTGAGTTTCCAATCAATACAATTATAGCATGGATAATAAACGATTATCATGAACAAGGAAATATAATAGTAACCACATTATTATTGCCTCTAGGGCATATTTCCAAGACTCTCCCACTTGCACTAGGGTCAATAATCTTGTATTACAAGGAAATGAATCTAACACCCATAGAGTTTCGGTGTTGATCATGTTTTGCTCATGGAAGTGGTTTAGTAAACGGATCTGCAACATTCAGATCCGTATGTACTTTGCAGATGTTTATGTCCTCCTCTTGATATAATCACGGAGGAAAATGAAGCAACACTTTATGCGTATGGTCCTTTGTTCAAACATGGGTTCCTTGGCTAGAGCAATGGCACTAGTGGTGTCACAAAACAAGGCCATTGGATCCACTGCACTAGGCACAACTGCAAGATATGTCATGAACTGCTTCATCCATACACCTTCTTTCGCTGCTTCTAAAGCAGCTATGTACTCTGCTTCACATGTAGAATCAGCTACCACGATTTGCTTGGAACTGCACCAGCTTACCTCTCCGCCATTTAAAATAAATATGTATCCGGTTTGAGTCTTTGAGTCATCCGGATCTGTGTCAAAGCTAGCATCGACATAACCCTTTGTGAAAAGCTCTTGATCACCTCTGTAAATGAGAAACATGTCATTAGTCCTTTTCAGGTACTTAAGGATATTCTTGACCGCTCTCTAGTGTTCCACTTCTGGATCACTTTGAAACCTTCTCGCCATACTTATGGCAAGGCTGACATCTGGTCTTGCACATCATCGCATACATGATAGATCCTATGGTTGAGGCATAGGGGATGACTTCATCTTTTCTCTATCCTCTGTAGTCCCTAGGCATTGGATCTTACTCAACTTCACACCTTGTAAGATAGGCAAGAACCCCTTCTTAGACTGCCATTTTGAAATTCTTCAAAACCTTATCAAGATATGTGATTTGTGAAAGTCCTATTAAGCGCCTCGATCTATCACTATAGATAATGATGCCTAATAGGTAAGCGGCTTCTCCGAGGTATTTCATTGAAAAACTCTTGCTCAAATACATATTCACTCTTTCCAAAAGTTCTATATTGTTTCCTATCAGCAATATGCCATCCACATATAATATTACACATGCAATAGAGCTACCACTCACTTTCTTGTACATACAAGATTCTCCATAAACTTGTATAAACCCAAACACTTTGATCACCTCATCAAGCAAAGATTCCAACTCCGAGATGCTTGCACCAGTCCATAAATGGATCGCTCGAGCTTCCATACTTTGTCAGCTTTTTTTGGATTGACAAAAACTTCCGGTTGCATTATATACAACTCTTCATGGAGGAAACCTTTAAGAACTATGTTTTGACATCCATCTACCAGATTTCATAACCGAAAAACACACCTATTGCTAACACGATTCTGACGGGCTTAGGCATCACTACTGGTGAGAAAGTCTCATCGTAGTCAAGTCCTTGAACTTAGGAAAACCCCTTTGCAACAAGTAGAGCTTTATAAACATTGACATTACCGTCCGTGTGTGTCTTCCTCTTATTGATCCATTTGTTGTGAGTAGCCTTTTGACCATCACGTAATACTTCCAAAGTCCACACTTTGTTTTCATACATGGATCCTATCTCGGATTTCATGGCCTCTAGCCATTTATTGAAATCTGGGCCCATCATCACTTCTCCATAGCTCGTAGGTTCATCATTGTCCAACAACATGTCCTCTAAGATAGGATTACCGTACCACTCACGAGCAGTATGTGTCCTTGTCTACCTACGAGGTTTGGTAGTAACTTGATCGAAAGCTTCATGATCACCATCATTAGCTTCCTCTTCAACTGGTGTAGGTGCCACATGGACATCTTCCTGTGTTGTGCTACTATCTGGTTGAATTGACGGTTCAATAACCTCATCAAGTTCCACCTTCCTCCTACTCAATTGTTTCGAGAGAAACTCTTTCTCAAGAAAGGAACCTTTCTTAGCAATAAACACTTTTCCTTTGGATCTGAGGTAGAAGGTATACCCAATTGTTTCCTTTGGGTATCCTATGAAGAGACACTTATCTGCTTTGTGTTTGAGCTTATTAGGCTGAAGAATTTTGACATAAGCGTCGTAGCCCCAAATATTAAGAAACTATAGCTTAGGTTTCTTTCCAAACCATAATTCATAATGTGTTGTCTCAACGGATTTGGGTGGCACCCTATTAAAAGTGAATGCATCTTTCTCTAATGCATAACCCCAAAACGATAATGGAAAATCGGTAAGAGACATCATAGAATGCACCATATCCAATAAGGTATGATTACGACGTTTGGACACACGATTACACTGTAGTATTCAAGGTTGTGTGAGCTCTGAAACAATTCCATACTGTCTTAAGTGCATTCCAAACTAATAACTCAGATATTCTCCTCCACGATCACATTGCGGAAAATTTATGTGTGGACCCCGACTCATAAGTCGTGATCACCGAATGTACGTGCACAATGATCCCACAGACCAATGATCACTCAATACACAAAAACTGAATAAAAAGAGTCTTACATCCATTACATACCATTTTATATAAATATAGCCTCCATTTCCAAGTCTTGATATATTGCAGCGGAAAAAAACTTCATCAAGAGCATAAACCATGCCATCTGCCTTAACCCTACATGCATTCTGACTGGGAATAGTCCTCGTTCGTATGTATGTCACCAATGAAATCTTCATCATATCATGTTCTCTCATGCCTGGTCAAATGAAATAACCAGTGGCAAGCTAATGAGTACTTTGAATGTACTCGCAAGCAACCCATGTTTTGGAACGAGGCAATAACAATGCATGATATAGAACTAAGTAGGTAATTTGCAGAAAGCTAATTTTAAGTGCAATGTCATGATCAATCGGCTTGTAAAAGCCTGCATCAATGGGTAAGCGATATCCACACGAATAGGTTACAGATACCAATATCAACTGACGGTCGAACATCCCATGTTCACCCATCACGCCAAGTCGTCTCACTTAGCTCATGAATCTCTGTGCCATTTTTCTCACACCATCGTCTTTCTCACACACGCACACTTGGTTTATGCGAAAACTGCTCGGCTTAGTTTAAGTAGGATTACCCAACTATACTTGACCATGGACATGGCTATTCGAATAGTTTTACACTCTACAGAGGTTGCGCGCTATACCCACAAGACTTGCGGTATATAACATACCCGCAGTAAGCACCCGAACAATGCCTTTCCCAAGGCAACACTAAACAGAAAGTCCACTCGATTGGTAACAAGCCCTCATGATGTACATAATATGAGCCTCGCTCAAGATCGCACCATCTATGAAGGGACCAACCGTGTGCCCGGTGCCTATAAAAACAGCTCATAGTCACCTTACGTGGCACGACCCCGTCTCGAGAGGGTGAATCGTCCCTCCAGCCACTATTAATGCATGCTCTTTGCTAGCATCGACCAACGTAATCAACAAAGCCTCGTCCCATAAAGTGTATCGTGGTCGCACCTGTAAGGTTGGGATGGTCAGCAACTCTTGTTTTCGAAACTGCGCACACCCAACTTTTCTTGGTACACCACTTCTTTCTCAAGTGATCACCCAACTCAACACCATCTCCCTCGGGTATTAGTGGCACCCGACGGGGTTTTCAAAAAGCCCTTGATATCTTTTTGTCTCCATCACCATGCATATTCCCATCCCAATTTGTGTAGCATCTACATAGCAACCTAACTACTTCCCACCTGCACAACCCTGATAGGAAGGTAGGGTCATGCCCGAGTGCAAGTTTCAATGAGGAGTATTCCGGAGACAACCCACCAAGGTGGTCACCGATTCAACATGATTCAATGCATCGGAACAAAGTGTTATGTGACATGCTTAAAAGTAGTTTCTTAGACATGGTCAAAGTGTTGCTTGCCGGGTTCAACAAAGTCTTCGAGGTCTTCTTAGCTTCTCGCCCAACTCCGAGCACTTCATCTACTTTTTTAAATATAATTAAGGGTTTTTATTTTTCTTGGACATGTCTGGCCATAAGAAAAATCCCTAAATTTGTTCTAAGGGATTTGGATCACTAGAGATTTTGAATGGTGGAAAAGGAGGATTGTGACCTTATAAGAACTCAACAAAAAACAATTTTATAAAATGAGTGGATGTGCCTACCACTTAGGGGATGATTTTAAAAACATTTATGAAGTGTTTTCACTTGATTAGGAGTTGTTATGAATATTCTAGGAGTTTTGTAACATGGAATATATGGTAAGAAGGGGGTATTTATTTGGTACAACACAAATAATGCATGGAAAAACGTTCACTAAGGCTACAAAAATAGGACTTAATTTTAGAGTGACCTAGAAATTGGAATCACTCCATTTGGAATTGATTTGAATGCTCTAGGGTTTTTGCAAAGAGGGGTTTGAATAGATCAAATTCGATCCCTATAGGAAATATTTCTAGAAAATATACAAAGCTCATATTTGGATAGGCCTTTATTTTTAGAATGCGTAGGAATTTGAATCATCAATTTTGGAGCTAAAATTAATTAGTTGTGAATTATTTGAACTCTCCGTAAAAAGAAAAAGGAAAAACAGAACTATACCAGAAGGCTAAGCGGCACACTGGGCGGTCTATAGTGGTTGGGCGCAATGGTCCGGCCCAGCAACCCCGGCGCGTGCCTGGGGTGGCCACGTCAAAGGCGCATTCCTCCGACCGTGTCGGGACCCCGATCCTGAGTCATAAGAACCTAGCATGTAACACATCACATCACTTTGCGGCCTCACGCACGGTAAACTCCACGGCTGCCACCTTACCTTGGCCGGGACCGTTTGCGTCTTTTGGCTCACGTATATGAATATGTTGCTAGCGTTCAAACGACAAAGAACCCGGGTCGACATGACTAGTTATAAACCCCAGCGGTACAACCCTACAGGGACAGGCATACATAACCCAGCAAAGCAGGTGTCGGTCATCAGCGTGTGTAGAAGAGTCGTAGCAAGCTACAAGGACTCCATTGCACCGCGTGACATTTCCCCGAGGGGACAGACACAGCAGCAAAGAAGGATACATGCCGGTCAATCAATGTGTTCCGAGCAGTAGCAAACTACCAAGGCTCGATGGAATCACAAAGAGGCATTTCCCTGTAAAGGGTACTACTAAAGGCAAACAACTAGGTGTCCAATCCCACACATATAATGCATTTCAAACATACACACATTATGCACGATATGTGTAGATACAACATGGCATCACAACATAACTCTATGACTCAAGCATTTATTAAAGACTCATAAGAGTCAACATAGTATGATATTACAAGCAGGGGTCTCGTGACCCGACACTCAAGACATACAAACAACAAGCGGAAGCAAATCATGTCTGGGTACAGACATCTTCTAAAAGTGGCTGGAAGAGCCTGAAAGCTACTATGACCCTACCAAAGGAGCCAGACCTCTGTCTGGGATTCCCAAGCTATTCCGGTCAACATCGAACACATCGCGTAGAACCTTTTAATGAGTTTAAGTCTTCTATGCAAAAAACATAAATAAAGCAACCGTGAGTACAAAGGTACTCAGCAAGTCTTACATCAGAACTATCTACATATGCATCATGTTTCAATGAAAGGATTGTGGGGTTCGATTGCAGCAAGCCAGCTTTGACTCTTGGCTAACCTGTACTACAACTACAAGTTCTTTATTTGAGGTGGGATAACGCACACGAGTCCACATATTCACCAATTCAATACACCACTATGGATCCACTCTCGTCTCCCTACGAGAAGGCCTTCCATAGCACTCACACTTATCTTGCATGTTTTAGAGTATCCATTTACATTGTCTATGTACCACGTAATGTTTCCAAGTAGTCCATAACCGAGTAGCAAAGAGGCATTTCCCTGTAAAGGGTACTACTAAAGGCAAACAACTAGGTGTCGAATCCCACACATATAATGCATTTCAAACATACACACATTATGCACGATATGTGTAGATACAACATGGCATCACAACATAACTCTATGACTCAAGCATTTATTAAAGACTCATAAGAGTCAACATAGTATGATATTACAAGCAGGGGTCTCGTGAACCAACACTCAAGTCATACAAACAACAAGCGGAAGCAAATCATGTCTGGGTACAGACATCTTCTAGAAGTGGCTGGAAGAGCCTGAAAGCTACTACGACCCTACCAAAGGAGCCAGACCTCTGTCTGGGATTCCCAAGCTATTCCGGTCAACATCGAACACATTGCGTAGAACCTTTTAATGAGTTTAAGTCTTCTCTGCAAAAACATAAATAAAGAAACCGTGAGTACAAAGGTACTCAACAAGTCTTACATCACAACTATCTACATATGCATCATGTTTCAATGAAAGGATTGTGGGGTTCGATTGCAGTAAGCCAAATTTGACTCTTGGCTAACCTGTACTACGACTACAGTTCTTTCTTTGAGGTGGGATAACGCACACGAGTCCACATATTCACCAATTCAATACACCACTATGGATCCACTCTCGTCTCCCTACGAGAAGGCCTTCCATAGCACTCACACTTATCTTGCATGTTTCAGAGTATCCATTTACATTGTCTATGTACCACGTAATGTTTCCAAGTAGTCCATAACCGAGGACGCAGCTATTCGAACAGATTGAATCACCCTGCAGGGGTATACTTCTTCACACATGCTCTGACCACTTAGCACCATATGCACGTCATGCATCTCGGCAACCTTCAAGCGGAAGCACTGGCGTGGGTGTCGGCCACGACCGTTAACCACACAAGACCCTAGTCCAGGTTTATCGCCTACTTGAGACTGAACCCGCAAGGAAGTCCGGCCGAGATTTCCTCTACGGCCCCAAACGATGCGCGTAGGGTTCCCAAGCCCACCATCCGGGTGCCGCTTAGTACACCGTGCCACTGTGTATCTACCGTAGAGAAGCCTACCCCGTCGGGCAGAGCTAAACACGACCGCCAACACTTTTCCTACAAACACCAGAAACTAATTGCAACTCCTGGACAGAGATCTAGGCGATTAATAAGACAAGAGGGTCAATTAACTATCCCAATGTGTGGTAGTATCTTGTCTTGGAAAACACACACAGAACTCAGTTCTTAAGGACGGTCCCAGTGAGACAACCCACCATGTACTCCTACATGGCCTCTCATGGCTACCTTTACCAAATTGAATTCACACTTTTACTCTCACACTGTAGGACATGAAAACAACCATTCCGATTCATCATCCAGATGGATCAGACCCGACACGACTCTAAGCATAGCAGGCATTGTAAACAAGCATGGATGAGTAAGCACAACAAGGCTCAAATAGTTGCTACTCATGCTAAGTGGTTTCAACTATTTACTGTGACAAAATCAGGTCATGCAGAGGAATGGGTTCAACTACCGATAACATGTACAGTTGAATCGTGATTGTCCTAATGCAGTAAAAGAGAGCAGGAGCGAGAGAGTGGGTTTACATCAATATGCTCAAGGGGGGTTTGCTTGCCTGACACGTCTGAAGATAGCAATGAGTCTTCATCAATGTCAACGTTCACATCGTCGGAAACATCGTCTACCGGAAGGGAGCAACACCGGCAAACAAGAAGGAACAACATTACTTCACAGAAATGCAACACTATGATGCATGCTCAAGACATGAAATGCAAAGTGGCAGGGCTAATGTGGCTATCATTTCTTAAGTTGAAGTTAGTTTGAATTAGGATCCAAACATCACTTCAAGCCGGGTATCTTTCCAAGTACCCTTATAATTGATTCGACCTGATGCTCATAACAAATTGTTCGAACATGCATGGGGTTAGTATTTTGAGGTACTGATTTGCATTGACCAATGTTTGGTCATAACAATTGAAGTGGAATTCAAATAAGTATCAAATTCCATCTCCCAACTAATTACGAAATTTATCCTATTCACCATTTTGCCTATTTGGTGATGTTAACTTTTTACAAGTTTTAGCAATTTCTTGGATTTATTTTATAATAGGAAATCAATTACTGCATCTGCACTGCATCAGCATTGCGTCAGCAGTCAACTACGCCTGGGCCAGGTCAAACCTGACCAGTGGGGTCCACTAGTCAGTGACCCAGGGCTTAATCCCGCGTTGACCCGCACTAAGGGGGGTTTGACCCACGCGTGGGGCCCTTTGTCAGTGGCTCTAGGGGGGGTTAGTTAGGCTAATAGGCTGGCCACGTTGGGGGCTATCGGAACCTGGCCGGCGGCGACCACGGGCGTGGCGGAGGCTCGTAGGAGATAAGCTAAACGTCGCTATAGAGGCCCATTTTGCACGCGGTTTACGGCTACAGAGAGTTGGCGAAGCAGCCGATCTGGCAGGGGCATCAGGAGAAGCTAGGGTCGCCGGAGAGAGTGCCGGCGACGAGCCGAAGCGGCGGCCGGAAGTGGAGCTCATCGGGGAGATGCTCTGGAGGGCGATTTCGAGCGGGAGAAAGAGGGAGAAGCATCGGAGGCTCACAGGGGTTCCATTCCTAGCATCGGAGAAGTTGGAGGGGCTCTCTGGCAGCGGATCGACGGCCGTGGATCTCGGTGACCGGAGATGGGGAAGACGGCGGTGGCGACGCTTCAGGAGGCTGCAACTTGATTCCTTCGGCGTGGAGAAGCTACTCGTCGTGGCGGAGAGGATGGGCTGCTCGGGGAGGCTTCGCTGCGGCCGGAAATGCGCCGGTGAGCTCATGCAGAGCTCGGCCATGGCGGGAGGAAGAGGAGAGGGAAGCAGGAGGAGGAAACGGTGGTAGGTGAGGGGGAAAAGGTTACTATGGATTTTTCTCATGAATAAGTAGTTATGTTGCCTAGATCTCTTGAAGGATGCCTCATTTTTCATGTCTATACAGCCGTTGTGCTGTCCGATTTTCTCTCGGATTGTGGTATTTAGTGTTCTTTGTCTCTGAACCCTGGATTGTCTCAACAGGATGTCGCGAGTAACACGGAGTTCTGCTGGCCGTGATCAGAACCATGGAGATGGTAGGGATGGAGAAGATTCTCTTAGTCCGCCTTTGTTGACAAAGGTTATGCTAGAAATTGAGAGGAATAAGCATGCCACCAACCGTCTGTTGGAGCACATAGAGCGGAATACATCCTATCCATGCAATGAGCTAGTATCCATCAGAGACTTCATCAAATTGAACCACCCACCTTCCATCATTCCATTGAGCCACTAGATGCAGATGATTGGCTCCGAAGTATCAATAACAAGCTGCGTTATGCAAACGTGGCTGAAGGAGACAAGGTTACCTATGCCACATATCACCTCGAAGGATCTGCTAGTCTATGGTGGGAGAATTCTGAGGCTATGCGTCCTTCGGGCCAAGTTACTTCATGGCTGGAGTTCTGTGAAGCTTTTCGTGAACATCATATTCCGCAGGCCCTGATAGATCATAAGCAAGAAGAGTTTTGAAGTTTGACTCAAGACAAGTTGGATGTAAATGCTTATAGTCATGAATTTGGACGCCTTGCGTGTTATGCACCTGAAAAAGTATCCACGGATGCCAAGAAGCAAGCTAGGTTCAGGAAAGGTCTTAACCCAAAGCTTCATCATGATCTCAGTTTGCATGAGTTCATCAGTTTTGAGGTCCTTGTGAACAAAGCCATCCAAGCAGAAACAAGCAGAATGACCTACGAGGAATCTCGCAAGCACAACCGTGATGTTGGATCATCTTCAACTTCTATATCCCAGAAGCGTAGGATATGGATCCCGAATGTTGTTATCACTCCGAGATATGTACCAAGGCCAACCTATGTGGCGCCTCGTCTGCCGATGCCAAGTGTCCCCCAGGATAATCTCATCAATCAAGCGTTCAACCCAGACCCCCGTCCTATTTTTGTATCGTGCTTCAAGTGTAGCAAGCCAGGACACTATTCAAGGGATTGTCCTTTGCGTGGTTTTGTTCCACCTCCTTCAGGAATGGGTGTTGTTCGTTGCAAGCCACCAACCAGGAAGTTCAAGGAAATGTCAGTTGCTCTGACTCGTGTATGTGTGCACCATGTATCTACAGAAGAAGCTCAAGATGATGATGATGTCCTGCTTAAGACGCTCCTTGTTAATTCTCATCCAGCTTCAGTTCTTTTTGACTCTGGAGCATCTCATTCCTTCATCTCCGAACGTTATGCCTCCTTGCATAACATCGCTTTCATAGATATGCCCACCCCATTTGTAATTCAGGCTCCAGGTTCCAAATGGCAAACTAATGCAGTAAGTCATGGGAACCAAATCCTTATTGATGGTCTTGTATTCCTTGCTTCCTTGATACCTCTCAAGCCTTCAGACATCAATATCATTTTGGGGATGGACTGGTTGACAGCTCATCATGCAAAAATTGATTGTTTCTCTAGGTCTGTTCAGCTCACCCATACCTCTGGCCAGTTAGTAAATGTCTCATCTGGGGTTACAAAACGCCAAATATATGCCCTCAATGCTAATCCTCTTCCAGACCTTGAAAACATCCCAGTAGTCTGTGATTTTCCGGATGTCTTTCCAGAGGAACTGCCAGGTGTCCCACCTGACAGAGAAGTAGAGTTTGTCATAGAACTTGTCCCAGGAACTGCTCCAATTGCTAGAAGACCCTATAAGATGTCTCCTCAAGAATTAGCTGAGCTTAGAACCCAACTTGATGAATCCTTGAAGAAAGGTTTCATCCGTCCTAGCTCTTCCCCTTGGGCTTGCCCTGTCCTCTTCGTCAAGAAGAAGGATGGTACGGAACGGATGGTTGTAGATTACCGACCGGTTAATCTGGTCACGATAAAGAACAAATATCTGCTCCCCGGGATCAATGATCTGTATGATCAGCTCGCTGGATCTGCAGTCTTTTCAAAGATGGATTTGAGATTAGGTTATCATCAAATCAAAATTAGGAACGGGGACATTCCTAAGACGGCCTTCGTCACTCGTTATGGCCAATACGAGTACACCGTCATGTCCTTCGGTCTAACCAATGCCCCAGCCACTTTCTCCCGCTTAATGAATTCGATCTTCATGGAGTACTTGGATAAATTTGTCATGGTTTACCTCGATGATATTCTAATTTACTCGAAGAATGAAGAAGAACATGTTGAGCATCTTAGGCTGGTATTGATGAAACTTCGAGAGCACCGCCTTTACGCCAAATTCTCCAAGTGTGAATTCTGGTTACCAGAAGTGACCTATCTATGTCACGTAATCTCGGCAAAACGTATTGCTGTCAATCCCGAGAGAGTTCAGGCCGTTCTTGATTGGACTCCACCTGAATCGGTGAAGCAAGTTAGGAGTATTCTTGGCTTAGCAAGCTATTGCCGCCGCTTCATCGAGAATTTCTCCTAAATTGCCAAACCTCTAACTGAACTTCTCAAGAAAGATAAGAAGTTCGAATGGACCCCACGGTGCCAGGAAAGTTTTCAGGAGTTGAAAAGACGACTGACTACTGCCCCGGTACTTGTGCCCCCAGATTTCTCAAAGGACTTTATTATCTACTGTGATGCCTCGCGACAAGGACTTGGATGCATTCTTATGCAAGATCGCCATGTGATTGCATACGCATCTCGACAGTTGCGTCCACATGAGGAGAATTATCCAACACATGATCTGGAACTTGTCGCTGTAGTCTATGCACTGTTAACCTGGCGACATTACCTCCTGGGTAATCGTTGCGAAATATACACTGATCACCAGAGTCTCAAGTATATATTCACCCAACCGGATTTGAATCTCGGGCAAAGACGGTGGGTTGAGTTGATTACGGATTACGATTTAGGAATATCTTACACCCCAGGCAAAGCCAATGTCATGGCTGACGCACTAAGTCGTAAATCCTATTGTAACAACCTCATGTTGCTACAAAATCAACCACTTCTCCATGAGGAATTTCGTAAGCTTAATCTTCACCTTGTTCCTCAAGGATTCCTTTCTACCTTGGTGTCGAAACCGACTCTTGAGGATCAGATCATAGCAGCCCAGAAACATGATACGGGAATTTCCCGGATCAAGAGCAACATCGCCAAAGGAGTTGCTGGTCGATTCTTGGTAAATGATAAAGGTGTTGTATTCTTTGATAATCGATTGGTGGTTCCTAAGAAGCAACAACTTCGTGATTTGATTCTTAAGGAAGCTCATGAATCGCCTCTCACGATTCATCCCGGTAGCACTAAAATGTATCAGGACCTACGCCAGAGGTTCTGGTGGACCCGGTTGAAGAGAGAAATCGCTCAATTCATTGCTAACTGTGACGTTTGTCGTCGCGTTAAGGCAGAGCATCAAAGGCCTGCTGGCACCCTTCAACCCCTGGTTATTCCCGAGTGGAAGTGGGACAAGGTTACTATGGATTTTATCACTGGTTTTCCAAAGACCAAGAAAGGGAATGAGGCCATCTTTGTCGTCATTGATCGTCTTTCGAAAGTTGCTCACTTCCTTCCAGTCCGAAAAAGTATAACTGCTAGTCAGCTAGCAGACCTATATATTTCTCGAATAGTTTCTCTTCATGGTGTTCCTCTAGAAATCAATTCAGATCGTGGAAGACTTTTTACTTCTCGATTTTGGGAAAGTTTCCAAAAAGCTATGGGAACTCATCTCTCGTTTAGCACTGCTTATCACCCTCAGTCAAGTGGTCAAGTAGAAAGAGTCAACCAAATTCTTGAAGATATGCTCAGAGCCTGTGTTATCTCATTCGGAATGAATTGGGAGAAGTGTCTTCCATTCGCCGAATTTGCTTATAACAACAGTTTCCAGTCTAATCTGGGCAAAGCTCCTTTTGAAGTTCTGTATGGACGAAGATGTCGAACACCATTAAACTGGTCAGAAACCGGTGAAAGACAGTTCTTTGGACCGGATATGATCCAGGATGCAGAAGAGCAAGTTCGCATTATTCGTGAGAATTATAAAACTGCCCAATCTCGTCAAAAGAGTCAATATGACCGCCGTCGTAAGGAAGTAAGTTATGAAGTTGACGAGAAGGCTTACCTTCGGGTTTCACCTCTCAAAGGTACCCATCGTTTCGGTATCAAAGGCAAATTGGCTCCTCGTTACATTGGTCCTTTCTGTATACTCGCTAAACGAGGAGAGGTTGCCTACCAGTTAGAGCTGCCTCCTCAGCTTTCCAAAGTTCATGATGTGTTCCATGTTTCTCAACTCATGCGTTGCTTCAAGGACCCTGTCCGTGAAGTAGACCACGAAACGCTTGATCTCCAAGATGACCTATCATATCGAGAATATCCTGTGCATATTCTTGACGAAACCGAGCGTAGCACCCGACATCGCATCATCTAGTTTCTCAAGGTTCAGTGGTCTCATCATTCCGAGAATGAAGCAACATGGGAGCGCGAAGATCGCCTTCGGATTGAATACCCCGAACTCTTCCCGACAACGCCTAAATCTCGGGACGAGATTCTTGTTTAGTGGGGGTGAGTTGTCACAGCCCTAGCTTTCTTTTGTTTGCCAAGAATTCATGCGTGCATTATAAAAACTTTGATGTTTAAATAGGAAGTGATCAAAGCCCCAAATGTTTTGATCATTTCACAAGAAGGCAATAAAATCTAATACCTTAAATGGAACCAGAAAAATGTTCCAAAAACTTGACAAAATAGTGAGATAAGGTAAAATTGTCAAACCAAAATTCTAGGTCGCATGAACTTTTTAAAAAGGATTTTTGAGTTGACTAAATAGCTATTTGGAATGGAATTATTTTGATTCCTTCTATTTTTAAAGTTTCAAAAATGTTGAAACTTTTATGTAGCATTGGACATTATTGTCTCTGTCACCTAATAACATTTTTGGGTTTTATATTTGGTCAAACTATTTTTTAAAATCCTAAAAGTAAATGCTAGAAAGAAATAAAAGAGAAATGAAAAAAAAACAGAAAGAACTTACCTGTCGCCACCCTCCTGGCCCAGCCCACCAGGAGGGCCTCCCCCTATCGTCTTCCTCCTCTTGCCTGAAGGGAGGGGAGAAGGTGAGCACGACAGCTCACCTCGCCACCTCCTTCTCGCGTGGAGCCTCCTCCTGCCTCCACCGCGCCAGCACAAGGCCGTCCCTCCCTTATCCTCTCCTCCCCCCTGCTCTCTTTCTCTCCTCTCGCTCTCTGTCTCTCTCTCTCGCGCCGCCATTGCCGATCTGCTCAAGCTCGTCTCTAGCTCGTCTCCGGCCACCTCTCGCCACCCCGACCGTCTCGTTAGCTCTGCCTCGGCAAGAAGATCCTCACCGTCAACAAGCCCGAGCACCAGAGCCCCTGCAGCCTCGCATCGACGTCTTCCTCCTTCTCCGGCAACCGGAAGTCGCCGCCGTCGATTCGGTCGGACCGTCGCCCCTTCTTCGCCGCCGATGCCAGAAACGGAATCTCTGTGAGCCCTCGAGTCTTTCCCCTCTTTCTCACGCGCGAATGAACCTCTAGAGCTACCTCCCCACCGAGCTCCACTTCCGGCCACCGCTAGAGCTCGTCGCCGGCTCTTTCTCCGGCGATTCCAGCCCCTCCTGCTACCCCTGCTCGATCGGCCGTTTCACCAGCGCCCCGTAGCCGCAAACCGCATGCCAAATAAGGCCATGTAGCCTCGGTTAGGCCATCTCCGGCGAGCCTCCGCCGCGGGTCTAGTCGCCGGCGACCACCCTCCGGTGGGCGTCAACGTGGCCGACCGTTAGCACGCTAATTAACCCCCCCCCCCACAGACGCTGACAGAGGGCCCCACTAGTGAGTCAAACCTCACTTAGTGCGGGTCAGCGCGGGATTAGTCTTTGGGTCACTGACCAGTGGACCCCACTAGTCAGGTTTGACCTGGACCCGGCTGGTTGACCTGCTGACGCAGGGATGACATCAGCCTGACGCAATAATAGTTTCTGATTTAATTTAATTCTAGAAAATTGCTGAAACTTGTAAAAATCATAGAAATTAAAATATAACTCTGATGGAAATAATTTATATATGAAAAAGTATCAGAAAAATGCAAGGAATCCATTGGTGGCATTTATACACATGTTTGGACATTTTAACCTTGCTGAATATGACAAATTCACAATAGGCTTATAAATGATATAATTGGATTTAGAAAATGACTTATATAGATCAAATAAACTTCTTTCAACCTATGATCACTTGCATTAGATGAAATCAGCATCATGATAACTTGCCATGCTCATGCATCATTGTGAAGCATTTGTCGTGATTAATTTCTTTCGTTTGATCTGTCCATAGACCTTGCGAGATGTAGTTATCACCGGCATCGAAGAATTGCTGAGTTCTTCCGATCAACAGGCAAGCAAAACCCCTTTGAACATTCCGACAAAATCCTATTCTCTCGCTCCTGCTCTCATTTCTATGCATTAGGACAAAATGATTCAATTGATAGTTGTATTACGATAGCTACACCTATTCCTTTGCATGACCTGATTTTGATCACAGTAAATAGCTAAACCAATGCAACCTAGCATACCTGGTAGATGCTTGAGCCATATGTGCTTTACCCTGTTACGCTTGCCATGCTTAGGTTGAGTTTGGTCCGAGCATCGGAATGATGTAGTGGAATGATCATGTCCTATTGATGAGAGTTAAAGATGTGAAACTGTTCTGTTAAAGGTAGCGATGAGAGGCCATGTAGGAGTACATGGTGGGTTGTCTCATTACCGCCGCATTTAGGACCCGAGATCTTGTGTTGGTGTTCCAAGACTAGCTACTACTGCACATTGGGTTCCGGTAACTCGACCCCTCTCGGCCTATTAACTACTCTGTTCTCAGTCCAGAAGTCGCAGTAGTTCGAAACGTTCATAGGTTGTGGCACGGCCTGCTAAGTGGATGAACCGCCCAGTCGGGACCGGCTTGGGGCCCTGCTCACATCGTTTGAGGCCATGTTGGAAACCTCGGCCGGACTTCCATTATGGGTTCCAACTCAGATAGGCTATTGTCTTGGGCGTGAGTCTTAGTAGGTTAACGTCCGTGGCCAACTCCCTCGCTGGGCTTCCGCTTGAACGTTGCCGAGGTGCTGGTTTTATGTGCACTTGGCGATAAGTGGCGGAAGCATGTGTGACGAAGTACACCCCTGCAGGGTATCTATCTATTCGAATAGCCGCGTCCTCGGTTATGGACTGCTTGGATACTTACATGGTTCATAGATAACTTTAATGGTTACTCTAAAATGGTCCAGATAAGTGTGAGTGCTATGGATGGCTTTCTCGTAGGATGACGAGAGAGGATTCATGGTGGTGTATTGATGTGGTGGTTATGTGGACTCGTGTGCGCTCTCTCGTAAGGAGACGAGAGAGATAATAAAACTTTGTTGTAGAATAGGTTAGCCAAAGGTCAAAGCTGGCTTCTCTACAATAAACCCCACAAATTCCGTTCATTGATACTTGATGCATATGTAGTTAGCACTGATGTAAGACTTGCTGAGTACCTTCGTACTCACTGTTGCTTATTTACATTTTTGCAGAATAGACGCCGCTCTCTCAACGTTATCTCTTGATGTTAACATCGATGGTTTAGTTTGGGAACCCAGACAGTGATCTGGCTCCTATGGTAGGGTCGTTGTAGCTTTTAGGCTCTTCCAGCCGCTTTTAGTAGATGTCTGTACCCAGACATGTAACTTCCGCTTGATGCTTGTATGCTCTGAATGCTGGGTCATGTGACCACTTTGGTTTGTAACATTAAACTATGTTGGCTCTTCGGAGTCTATTAAATAAATGATGTGTTGTAGAGTTATGTTGTGATGCCATGTTGTATCTACACATATCATGCATATTGTGTGTATGTTTGCAATGCATTGGTATGTGTGGGATTCGTCACCTAGTTGTGTGCCTTGAGTAGTACTCCATACCGGGAAATGCCTCTTTGTGCTTCCACCAAGCCTTGGTAGCTTGCTACTGCTCCGGACACATTGATTGACCGGCATGTATCCTTCTTGGTTGATGTGTCTGTCCCCACGGGGAAATGTCACGCGGTGTAATGGAGTCCCTGTAGCTTGCTACGACTCGTCTACACTCGCTGATGACCGACACATGCCTTGCTGGGTTATGTATGCCTGTCCCTGTACGGATGTGCCACTTGGGTTCATAACTAGACATGTCGACCCAGGTTCGACATATGATTGCTGGCAACATAGTCATATACGTGAGCCAAAAGACGCAAACGGTCCCGGCCAAGGTAAGGTGGCAGTCGTGGTGATTACCGTCCGTGAGGCCACAAAGTGATATGATGTGTACATGCTGGAGTTGTATGGCTTAGGATCGGGGTCCCGATAGCGTTGGTATCAACGCTGTCAGGACCCCGATCCTAAGCCATAGGAATCCAGCCTGTAACACATTGCATCCCTTTGCGGTCTCACGCACGGTTAACCCCACGGTTGCAGCCTTACCTTAGCCGGGACCGTTTGCGTCTTTTGACTCACGTACGCAACTGTGTCGCTAGCATTCCAATGTCAAAGAACCCGGATCAACAAGTCTAGTCAAAAACCAAAGTGGCAGTACCGCACAGGGATAGGCATACATGACCCAACAAAGCAGGTGTCGGTCACCAGCGAATGTAGACGAGTCATAGCAAGCTACAAGGACTCAATTACATCGCGTGACATTTCCCAAAGGGGACAAACACAGTAGCTAAGAAGGACACATGCCGGTCAACCAATGTGTCCGGAGCAGTAGCGAGCTACTATGGCTCGTTGGATCACAAAGGGGCATTTCCCTGTAAGCAGTGCTACTAAAGTTTACGGCTAGGTAATCGAACCCCATACATATCAAGTACGACACATGTATGCATGGCATACCGATATGTATAGATACATCGATGGCATCACAACATAACCATAAACATACAAGCTTTATTTAAGTGGCTTGGAAGAGCCACACACATAATATTACACAGTAAGGGTCTCACGACCCATAATAACAGTCATTCAGTTACAAGCCAGCGGAAATGTTTAAAACTGTCTGAGTACAGACAGGTGCAACTAGAAGGCACATGGCCTGACTATACTACGGACCCAACCTAGGGCCAGATCATAGCTGGGACACCAGCTACTCGTCGTCGTCGATGTCTATGAAGAACCCTCCATTAGGGTCATTAGCAACCTCTGCAACATTTATTAAGCAAACATGAGTACGGAGGTACTCAGCAAGACTTTAGGATAACTAACTACTCATGCAATGTATCAACAAGGTATGGTGGGGTTTCATGCGGAAAGCCATCATTTGACTCATGGCTAGACAACTTGCATTTTTAAATAATTTTGACAACTTGATTTCTCGCACACGAGTCCACTAACACCACAACAATACACCATCGTGGAATCATTCCGTATCCATACGGAAATGCCATCCACGACACTCACGCTTATCTTGACAATTTTATGAGTAGCCATTGAAGTTATCTATGAACAACATATGTCTCCAAGTAGTCCATATCCGCGGACGCGGCTATTCAAATAGATCATAACCCTGCAGGGGTGTACTTCGTCACACACGCTCTCGCCACTTATCGCCATATGCACATCATGCACCTCGGCAACCTTCAAGCGGAAGCCCAGCGAGGGAGTCGGCCACGACCGTTAACCACACTAGTACCTAGTCCAGGTTTATCGCCTATCTGAGGGTAACCCGCACAGAAGTCCGGTCGAGGTTTCCGCCACGGCCCCAAAAGATGTGCACAGGGTTCCCAAGCCCACCATCCGGGTGCCACTTGGTACACCGTGCCACTGCCTACCCCATCACAGCCCACCTCTCAGGTCAGCACCATGCACGGCCTCCAGCATGACTATAAACACGAGAAACTACTTGCAACTCCTAGACCGAGTACTAAGCGATTAATGAGTCAAGAGGGTCAATTAAGTATCCCAACGTGTGGTAGTATCTAGTCTTGGATTACATACACGGAACTCAGTTCCTAAGGACGGTTCCAATGAAACAACCCGCCATGTACTCCTACACAGCCTTTCACCGGTACCTTTACCAAATCAGGTTCAACAAACAACCTTTGCTTACCGAACACATTCTCACAATTCTGTTCATCTCCCAGATGACAGACCATACACAACTCTAAGCATAGCATGCATAGCAGGATAAGGCACATCACGGCTCAAGCAACTACCAGGTATGCTAGGTTGCAAGGTTCAGCTATTTACTGTGACAAGGATAGGTCATGCAAAGGAAGTGGGTTCAACTAACGTGGCAAAAGCATTTGAAGCATTTGATACTAATGCAATAAGTAAGTGCAGGAGCAGGAACATGGGATTTATCGGGATGATAAAAAATGGTTGATTGCCTTGTTGCTCAGAGGAGTGACAATATCCGTCAGACGGATATTCGGTGGAATCCGGGGGAGCGGAGCCTACCGAAAGGAATGACAACATTCAATAACAAACATATGCAATCAAGATGATGCATGAGCATGGTATGAGAATGCAAGATGATATACTAATATAGCTAACATGTATTAGGTTTGAAGTTGATTTGAATCAAATTCAAATATCACTTCAAACGAGGTATTCTCGAATACCATTTTAATTGATTCGACCTGATGCTCACATCAACTTGCTTTTAACATGCATGGGATGACATGTTAGGTTGCTGGTTTGTAATTAGAACAGTGTTTGATCATGTCATTCATAGTGAATTTTAAATATTTTCCAAATTCTATTTATAAAGTATTTATAAGAATTAACTTATTCATTAATCTACATGTTTGGGTTCTGTAACATTTTCAAACATGTTTGAAAGTAGCATATTCAGATTCCTTGGACTTTTCTGATACTTTTTCATATATAAATTATTTTCATTGGAGTTACAGATTCATTTCTATGAACTTTTGAAGTTTTAAACATTTCTGGAATTAGTTTTATACTGGAAAACCCCTTTATTGCATCAGCCTGACATCAGCAGGTCAACTGACCTGCTCAGGTCAAACCTGACAGGGGGGGACCCACTGGTCAGCCTCTTAGGGACTAATCCAGCGCTGACCAGCCCCTAAGTGTGTTTGACTTGGCCTTGGGCCCACTGTCAGTGAGTGTTTAAGCATTTAAACTGTTGGATTAGGCTGGCCACGTCATTCCTCGCCGGAGCCTGGTCGGCGGCGACCAGATCCGCGGCAGAACCTCACCGGAGACATGCTAAAACGTGTTGTGGTGCTCGGAAAAATATGCTGAGAGCACTCGAGTGATCTCCAGGCTCGACCTCATCCAGCGCTGGCCTCAGGGAGAGCTATAGGTTGCCGGAGTAAGCCAGCGACGAGCCGAGGCGGCTGCCGGAGTACGGGTTCGATGGTCCAGTGGCTAGGGGGCTCGGATCCGAGGGGAAAGAGAGGGGAATTGATCGCAGGCTCACGGGGAGTGCAGAGAAGGGCCTAGACGGCTCCGGGAAGGGCTGTTGCCGGCGTTTCACCGTCGATTTGCCGATGTCCGAAGGTTGAAGACGATGGCGTTGGGGACGTTGCAGAGCTCGGGGAGACTTCGTCCGTTGCAGAGAGAACCAGCTCGACGAGACGAAGCTACTGGGCTACTCGGGAGGGGGGTCCTGTGGCTAGAGGCGCGGCAGCTCGAGCTCGAGCTCGTGGCAATGGCGGCAGAAGGAGGGAGGAGAGATCCCGAGAGGAGGGGGGAACTGGAGCTTGGGAACGGATAGGGACGGGCTCGGGGTGGTATCCCCGTGCTTGCCAGCGCGAGGCGGCGGCCAGGCAGGCGCACAGGTGCGTGGCCGCGCCGGAGTACGCGGCGGCCACCTCCTGCTGCCCACTAGCGGGGGAGGAAGACGACAGGAAGAAGATGGGCCGGGCCAGGTGAGCGTCAGGTAAGATTTTTCTCATTTTCTTTCTGTTTTGTTTCTGTTTTAATTACTGACATAGATTTGCTATTTATTTCAGCTACCAAAAAGTTTGTAAAAACTATGTTGAACACCCCAGAATATTTGTTGGAATATTTCCAACCATTCCTAAAGTTTTCAACATTTTTGAGAGCTTAAAGTTTCTGATTTCAAATTTTAAACTTGAAACCAGTAGCTTTTTGCATTTAACTAAAATGCTTAAAGTGTCAAGAAAATGGTTTTTTTCATTGCTCATTTACTTTCATGATTTATCAGAAAGATTGAACTTTTCTTGAGGCCATTTTGGGTTCATTGATTTTAACTAGTTTGAATTTTCCTTTATTTTGCAAAGTGGCTAGGGTTTTAGCATTTTCCTTCATCACTTGCTTTGTTCTTGTTGAAAATTTCCTAGATGCAATGCAAAGAAAACATGAGCACAAAGCTAACTTGCTTAAGGTGTCAGGGATGTGACAACTCACCCGCACTCAAAAGAATCTCGTCCCGAGATTTAGAAGCCGTCGGGAATAACGCAGGATACTCAAGTCAGAGACGATCCTCTCTTTCCCAGGTTGCCTCCTTTTCAGAATGATTTGACCATTGAACTTTAAGAAACTTAAGGTTTCGACGTCGAGTGGTACGCTCAGCTTGATCAAGAATACGCACGGGGTATTCTCGGTATGAAAGGTTATCTTGGAGATCAAGCGTTTCGTGGTCCACTTCACGGATAGGATCCGAAAAGCAACGCCTGAGTTACGAGACGTGGAAGACATCATGAACCTTGGAAAGATGCGGAGGAAGTTCCAACTGGTAGGCAACTTCTCCTCGTTTGGCAAGAATGCGAAAAGGACCAATGTAACAAGGAGCAAATTTGCCCTTGATACCGAATCGATGGGTACCCTTCAAAGGTGTAACCCGAAGATAAGCCTTCTCGTCAACTTCAAAGGTCACAGCCTTATGATGACGATCATATTGGCTCTTTTGACGAGACTGGGCTGTTTTCAACTTTTCACGAATAATGCGAACCTGCTCTTCTGCATCCTGGATCATGTCCGGGCCAAAGAGTTGCCTCTCCCCGGTTTCTGACCAATTAAGAGGTGTTCGACATTTTCGTCCATAGAGAACTTCAAAAGTAGCTTTGCCCAAGATTGATTGATAACTATTGTTATAGGCGAATTCGGCGAATGGAAGACGACAGGGGGAGGCCCTCCTGGTGGGCTGGGCCAGGAGGGTGGCGACAGGTAAGTTCTTTCTGTTTTTTTTTCATTTCTCTTTTATTTCTTTCTGGCATTTACTTTTAGGATTTAAAAAAAATAGTTTGACCAAATATAAAACCCAAAAATGTTATCAGGTGACAGAGACAATAATGTCCAATGCCGATACCAAAGCTGTCGGGACCCCGATCCTGAGTCATAAGAACCTAGCCTATAATACATCGCATCACTTTGCGGCCTCACGCACGGTAAACTCCACGGCTTCCACCTTACCTTGGCCGTGACCATTTGCGTCTTTTGGCTCACGTATATGAATATGTTGCTAGCGTTCAAACGACAAAGAACCCGGGCCGACATGACTAGTTATAAACCCCAGCGGTACAACCGTACAGGGACATGCATACATAACCCAGCAAAGCAGGTGTCGGTCATCAGCGTGTGTAGAAGAGTCGTAGCAAGCTACAAGGACTCCATTACACCGCGTGACATTTACCCGAGGGGACAGACACATCAGCAAAGAAGGATACATGCCGGTCAATCAATTTGTTCTGAGAAGTAGCAAACTACCAAGGCTCGATGGAATCACAAAGAGGCATTTCCTTGTAAAGGGTACTACTAAAGGCAAACAACTAGGTGTCAAATCCCACACATATAATGCATTTCAAACATACACACATTATGCACGATATGTGTAGATACAACATGGCATCACAACATAACTCTATGACTCAAGCATTTATTAAAGACTCATAAGAGTCAACATAGTATGATATTACAAGCAGGGGTCTCGTGACCCGACACTCAAGTCATACAAACAACAAGCGGAAGCAAATCATGTATGGGTACAGACATCTTCTAAAAGTGGCTGGAAGAGCCTGAAAGCTACTACGACCCTACCAAAGGAGCCAGACCTATGTCTGGGATTCCCAAGCTATTCCGGTCAACATCGAACACATCGTATAGAACCTTTTAATGAGTTTAAGTCTTCTCTGCAAAAACATAAACAAAGCAACCGTGAGTACAAAGGTACTCAGCAAGTCTTACATCAGAACTATCTACATATGCATCATGTTTCAATGAAAGGATTGTGGGGTTCGATTGCAGCAAGCCAGCTTTGACTCTTGGCTAACCTGTACTACGACTACAAGTTCTTTCTTTGAGGTGGGATAACACACACGAGTCCACATATTCACCAATTCAATACACCACTATGGATCCACTCTCGTCTCCCTATGAGAAGGCCTTCCATAGCACTCACACTTATCTTGCATGTTTTAGAGTATCCATTTACATTGTCTATGTAACACGTAATGTTTCCAAGTAGTCCATAACCGAGGACGCGGCTATTCGAACAGATTGAATCACCCTGCAAGGGTATACTTCTTCACACATGCTCTCACCACTTAGCACCATATGCACGTCATGCATCTCGACAACCTTCAAGCGGTAGCACTGGCGTTGGTGTCGGCCACGACCGTTATCCACACAAGACCCTAGTCCAGGTTTATCGCCTATTTGAGAATGAACCCGCAAGGAAGTCCGGCCGAGGTTTCCTCTACGGCCCAAAACGATGCGCGCAGGGTTCCCAAGCCCACCATCCGGGTGCCACTTGGTACACCGTGCCACTGTGTATCTACCATAGAGAAGCCTACCCCGTCGGGCAGAGCTAAACACGGCCGCCAACACTTTTCCTACAAACACCAGAAACTAATTGCAACTCCTGGACAGAGATCTAGGCGATTAATAAGACGAGAGGGTCAATTAAGTATCCCAATGTGTGGTAGTATCTTGTCTTGGATAACACACACAGAACTCAGTTCTTAAGGACGGTCCCAATGAGACAACCCACCATGTACTCCTACATGGCCTCTCATCGCTACCTTTACCAAATCGGATTCACACTTTTACTCTCACACCGTAGGAGATGAACACAACCATTCCAATTCATCATCCAGATGGATCAGACCCGACACGACTCTAAGCATAGCAGGCATTGTAAACAAGCATGGATGAGTAAGCACAACAAGGCTCAAACAGTTGCTACTCATGCTAAGTGGTTTCAACTATTTACTGTGACAAAATCAGGTCATGCAGAGGAATGGGTTCAACTACCGATAACATGTACAGTTGAATTGTGATTGTCCTAATGCAGTAAAAGAGAGCAGGAGCGAGAGAGTGGGTTTATATCAATATGCTCAAGGGGGGTTTGCTTGCCTGACACGTCTGAAGATAGCAATGAGTCTTCATCAATGTCAACGTTCACATCGTCGGAAACATCGTCTACCGGAAGGGAACAACACCGACAAACAAGAAGGAACAACATTACTTCACGGAAATGCAACACTATGATGCATGCTCAATACATGAAATGAAAAGTGGCAGGGCTAATGTGGCTATCATTTCTTAAGTTGAAGTTAGTTTGAATTAGGATCCAAACATCACTTCAATCCGGGTATCTTTCCAAGTACCCTTATAATTGATTCGACCTGATGCTCATAACAAATTGTTCGAACATGCATGGGGTTAGTATTTTGAGGTACTGATTTGCATTGACCAATGTTTGGTCATAACAATTGAAGTGGAATTCAAATAAGTATCAAATTCCATCTCCAAACTAATTATGAAATTTATCCTATTCACCATTTTGCCTATTTTGTGATGTTAACTTTTTCAAACATGCATTAAAATGCCATAATCAGGTTCCTTGGATTTTTCTGATACTTTTTCATATATAAATTATTTTCATCCGAGTTATATTTTAATTTCTATGATTTTTACAAGTTTTAGCAATTTCCTGGATTTATTTTATAATAGGAAATCAATTACTGCGTCAGCACTGCATCAGCATTGCGTCAGCAGTCAACTACGCCTGGGCCAGGTCAAACCTGACCAGTGGGGTCCACTAGTCAATGACCCAGGGCTTAACCCGCGTTGACCCGCACTAAGGGGGGTTTGACCCACGCGTGGGCCCTTGTGTCAGTGGCTCTAGGGGGGGTTAGTTAGGCTAATAGGCTGGCCACGTCGGGGGCTACCGGAACCTGGCCGGCGGCGACCATGGGCGCGGCGGAGGCTCGCCGGAGATAAGCTAAACGGCGCTACAGAGGCCCATTTTGCACGCGGTTTACGGCTACATAGAGCTGGCGAAGCAGCCGATCTGGCAGGGGCATCAGGAGAAGCTAGGGTCGCCGGAGAGAGTGCCGGCGACGAGCCGAAGCGGCGGCCGAAAGTGGAGCTCATCGGGGAGATGCTCTGAGGGGGATTTCGAGCGGGAGAAAGAGGGAGAAGCATCGGAGGCTCACAGGGGTTCCATTCCTGGCATCGGAGAAGTTGGAGGGGCTCTCTGGCAGCGGATCGACGGCGGCGGATCTCGGTGACCGGAGATGGGGAAGACGGCGGTGGCGACGCTTCAGGAGGCTGCAACTTGATTCCTTCGGCGTGGAGAAGCTACTCGTCGTGGCAGAGAGGATGGGCTGCTCGGGGAGGCTTCGCTGCGGCCGGAAATGCGTCGGTGAGCTCAAGCAGAGCTCGGCCATGGCGGGAGGAAGAGGAGAGGGAAGCAGGAGGAGGAAACGGTGCTAGGTGACGGGGAAAAGATCTAGGGGCTCATCCACATCGTCTGCATACGCGGATAGGGACGGAGGAGGTCCTCCAACTAATTCAAAGAAAATAGGTAAACAACTCTGGGGTGTTATTTGGAATATTTCCAACCCCATGTGAAGTTTTCAACATTTTATAAAACTAGGAAGTATTTGAAATCAGTTAATTAATTCATTTCAGTGGCTTTTGATTTTAAGATAAAATGCCAAAAGTATTTTGAAAATATATATCACCCCTGATATTTTCTTTCCAACATTTATCAAAAATGATGGACTTTTATGAAAACCATTTTGGTTCATTGATTTGTCATCACTCTTCAATTGTTTTGCATATAGAGTTGCTAGGGTTTTGTTTTGAATATAAAGTAGCTAGGATTTTTCTCTTGTTGAACCTATTTGGATGTTGTTTGGTGTTAGGGTTTGGTCATCCCCATTCGTAGATCATCCAAATTTCAATTAAATTGATTTGAATGCATTCATGAATGCTTACTGATGCAACTAACTACAATCTATATTCTAGGGCTGTGACAGACCGCGTCTCCCACGCGAGTTGGCGGAAAGGAGGGAAGGTGCCTCCACTTAAGTGGCGCGGCCCACCTATCAGCCTCACTGGCTGGCCGATAGGCGGGGCCCACTGGTAGGTTCATCTCCCTCCTCGTGCTCAAACAGAGCAGAAGCAAGGGAGACCGGCCGAGGCCGCATCGGCATCCTAGGCCATCTCCCGTGACTCTTCGGCCACCTGTGCACTCGAGGAGATGAGTCGCGTCTGCGTAGGCCTCCATTTTTGCTGGGGAAGCGCCGGGACAAGTGGGGCATTGGCCGTGGCGGGTTAGACGACGGGTGGCCATGGTTGCAGCGCTTCGGTGATGGTTGGAAAGAGGGGAGAGTGCAGTGGGGGTCTGTGGAGGTGCTGGGTTGCTCCGGCGGATGCTAGAAAGAGAGGAGGGGCTCTTGGGTGCTCGGATTCAAGCGAGGTCGAGCCGGCAACCCTGCGGCCATGGTAGGTGGAGGAGGACATGTGAAGTGCATAAGGCTGATCCGGGAGGCAGTTTGGAGGGAGATGGAGTGGAGATGCTGCAGCAGGGGTCAGGAGCTCGGTAAAATGGAGGGGCGACGAGGTGGACGCCCGGATGCGTCTCAGATGCTTTGTGCGCGGTGGCACGCGCATGCGGGAGCTGCTTTAAACCCATGATGGCATCGGGGAGAGGCGTGGGGTGGTGAGAGGGTTCTCCTGGCGCGATTGGTCATCCTGCCACGGTCGGCCATGAGCTGTAGGGGATGGGCAAGCTGCAGAGCACCAGTTTTGCAAGTTAGTGGCATGATCAGCACGCCACTTTTTGTCCAGGGCATCATTTTGGTCGGCCAAAGTTTTCTAACGCATGAGGCACACATGCTAGTGTGCTTTGGTGAAGTTTCAAGGGAATTGAGTTGTGTGGGCTTGGTCTCTACTCTCATTAAATTTGCACCAACAAACTTGGGAGCTCTCCAAAG
Source organism: Hordeum vulgare subsp. vulgare (assembly GCF_904849725.1). Lineage (NCBI taxonomy): Eukaryota > Viridiplantae > Streptophyta > Magnoliopsida > Poales > Poaceae > Hordeum > Hordeum vulgare. The sequence goes on from NC_058520.1 coordinate 351,124,277, forward strand.
GGTTTTTACTGTAGGCCACAAGGAAAAAACCTTGTCCACTGCTTCTAGTTAGGGATTTCCACCAAGTTTGAGCTCACATGGATTAATATACAAGGTACTTCTAGTACAAGGCTGCATTAGTTGCCAGAATCGTCTTTTAGATGGGCTGCTCATATTTTCCGCATGAGCCTGCCATTTTTGGGAGTGCCAAGATGCATTAGCACACTAGAGGTCTTGTGGAAAGACTTGAGGGGCATTTTCATGAACAAAAGTAATCGGAGAGGGGTAAAAGAGGTGCTGCCATGGTGAAAAGGATAGGGAAAGAGAGGGAGTTACCCTCCAATAATTGAGCAGAGGCCATAAAAAGGTTTCTGGAGGTAAAATGGGGTCACAACATCCTATGGTAAAAAGTTGGATGCAAGGGGAAACTTTTTGGAGACAACTTTCGTTGTCCACAAGCTTGTGGGTGAAGGTATTTGATGCTATCAAGGTGCGCCTAGGGGGAATCCAATGCTCGTGAGATTTAACAGAATCTTATGTTAGGTGAAACTGAGGTTGTACACCAAATTTGGGATTTGTTGGAGAAGATTTCCAATGTAGACTTGAAAACCGCTACAAATGGACAGCAATGGGTTTCTCTTTGTAAACCCATGCAAATTAGTTCCCACTAATGCACCTCTTGGTGTGGGGGCATTATTTGAGTATTAGAGCATTCTCAAAAAGTTTGGGATCAATTGGAGAAACATCACAAATCTCCCAATTCTAGAAATCAGTAGAAGTGGTTTTGAGGGTATTTCGACAAGTTCATCTGATCTCCTTGATGCACGACATAGTGTGGATGCATTATTACAGCACTACAACATGTCCACAAAATTTGAGCACAGTTGGAGACACTTGGCAATGTAGAGTTGCTCAAATTTGGTTCTGGACAGATAGGGTTTTGGGATATTTAGGTAAATAAATCAACTTGGTTTGACATGAAACTTGGCAATATCATCCATATATCATGTGTGACTAGGTAGAATTTTCGTGGAATTTATTGAGAATATTTCTTGTAGAAATATTTCAAAAGCTTGAAATAGGCAGAAAGGGTTTTGAAGGTTTTTTTCCAATATGTTGAACATGACCATGTGTTGAAACTCTTATATATGGAATATATATATGTCCGGTGAGTTTCCCTAAATTCTCTCAAATATTTTGAAAGCAAGGAAAGTAATATTTCTTCATAAAAGACCATTTTTGGCCTTAGAAATAAGTATTTAAATACAACAGGAAAATAAATTTTAAAATAATATTTTTTTTGGTTTTGAGAAGTATTTTTGATAATAGGGTTCACGTCAAATATTTGGGGCAAAACATCTCCCTAATTTGAGGACTTGTTGTACAAACCTCATTTCCGGGGATTTTTGAAAGCTTAATCATCTAAATGTTTTTTGGTTAAAACAATATTTTATAAAAATAGTTTCTCGTCCTATACACATGGCATGATCATTGGTCCTATACACATGTTTGGGGTCAAGGAGGTGAGTCTAAAGAGTAGTAAGAATTTTAGTGATTTAAACACTAGCAAGCAAACAAGAAAACAACAATCACATCAAGCATAACAAGCACTTCACAAAATATTTAATTTGTCATAATTTTTTAGCTTTGTTAATTTAGCAAAGTAAGGCAAAACACACGGTGTAACACACCTACCCCCCTTAAAAGAATATCGTCCCCGAGATTCCTAGGCTAGGCATTAAAAAGATATGGAAATTCGGGTCTGAAATAGTCTTCGCGTTCCCATGTTGCTTCTTCTTCAACGTGATCGCTCCATTGGATCTTCAAGTGCTTGATGATACGGCTTCGAATGCTTCGCTTGTCCTCGTTTGAACGTGAATGGGGTTCTTGCAATAATCTAGGCTTGTCTAAGGGTCAAGGGCTTAGTGATCGAGGTTCGGGCAAGGGTCTGGTTTGCGTGTGTATTCCAAAGTTGGAGTACGTGAAAAAGCAGTGTGTCCGTGTGCTGGTCCTCAGGGTTATTCACCTTGGATAGTGACATCTAGATGTCTTGTTTTAGAATGGAGGGGTCAAGGTTTTGGTGTAGCTCCCTGTTGACGGGGAGGTCCTTGACTTCCTTATAGCAGGTGGTATTCAGTGGCAAGTGGTCTTTTTTCTTGAGAGTGTCAACATAAGCTTGAGGCCTTCAGCTTGAAAACTTGTCCAAGTATGTTCCTTATTTGTCTTCAGCCATTTGTCTTCGTCGTAACGGACGTACGTTTCCGGTGTGTCTTCAGATGCTTGGTCTCCTAGCCTTTTCATAGCTTCGTGTGAAAGGTCTGGGATAGGTATCGTCCTTAAGACTAAGTTTAAAGGTCTGGTGTCTAAAACAGGTTCTATGATCTAGGAAGGCTTTGAGGGTCCTAGATGAGCTGGTTATCCAAAAGTATCGACAGGTTACCCTATCCCCAAGGTCTAACGCTTGGCAGGCGGGGTGAATCACCTTTGACAGGGTTTTCACCATGGTCAAGTCAGGATTTATGTCCTTGATGGACCAAAAAGAGAGCTTTGATCTTTCCAGATGTCCAAAGGCTTCATCGTGCTTGAACGTTGATGCTTCTTGACATAGTTGACATAGCCGGTAGACGAATGGTGGTTGACCCCTATTGCTTCTTTTTATTTGTCGTCTTGGATTCTTAGCCATGGTAGTTCTTCGTATTTCTTGGTAAGATTGTTTTCTTCCATTTGGAGGGTGCTTCGTGGAGTCCATCTTCTTCAAGGTAAAACCTTGCACTTCAGAGGCATGGCGAACAGTGCTTCTGGGTGCTTATCTAAGTAGGGCTATGGTGTTATTTAAATACGTCTGTCATCCATGTAGATGACAACATATTTCTCCAAGCATCACATAAGCACACTGCTCATGAGATATGTGAGAGGTGCGGGGACTTTTTCTAGAGGGTCACTTGTCCAGGGGTTTGTGGTCCAACATGATCTAGTCCTTCATGTCCACGTTCCTCATGGACATGATTGGTAGTGGTCGGGGCGGAGTATCGGCCATAGTATAATGTCTTAGAGCCAAGACCTATGGTCATAATACGACAATATTATGGTGCAAAAAAGCTTAAAGGTCACAAGGAACTTAGGACTTGAGTGAACGTCTATCATCTTATCCTTTAGCAAAGTTGTTAGATACCAATAGTCCTACCTAATCCTCCAAACAGAATCATCCAATACCGGCAAAGTATCATCTTATATAAGTCAACTTCAAGATTACTTATGTTATTCAACCCCAAGTTTCTTGGAGGAGGACCAAACCAAAATCTCATAAGTATACTATAGTTAATTTATTTATATCCCTACGTAAAAATCCCCGGGGACCATACAAGCTGCTAAGCTTGAATTAGACACTACCAATCCAAGTGCTTAGCTGAATTATCCAAGGTTTAGGGTATTGTATTTCTATGCTAAGGAAACACATAGTATATCAATCCAAGATCTTGTTTCCTTCCCGCGAATCCAATCAAGTGCTTCACAATCCCATCAATCATCACTTGACCCATCACTCCTACAAATCCAATATTGATGGGGTTCTACATAATCATCTAGATTCCTTTTAGTCCACATATCATTCCAAGGACTAGATCATAGTATATCCCCGAACTTTCAATACCACGACCACCTAAATTCCAAGGTGATGCTAATATATATACTTAAATCAATCCTGACATCTTACTTCTACTTTGTCATCCACCGGGAAATGTGGTATCATGATCAAGATCATCACACTAAATCCAATTTACTCCGAACCATGTGGTGTCATTTACCATTGACACTCCTTTAGGATTACCTTTTTAAATCCAAATCTCATGTCCAACGAGACTCTTACTCGTTACTCCAAGTCATTATGGTAGCATCATCAAACCATGACTACTACTTGATAAAGTCGATTTATTATACCACAAATAATTTAGCTTGTGATCATAATCGTCCTACTAAATCCAAATTTACTCTAGGGATATGTAGGTTATACTACTTTATCAACTTCTTCCACCCAGTCATCTATCACCATGAAAGTCCTCGTAATCCATGAAAGGGGTTAGCTACCTCCTCAAAACACCTATAATGGTCACATCAATTCATGGTCTACAAATCCTATATCCTTATAATGATCCTTCCTATGGCATCAAGGTTCTAGTGCTAGCTTAAGAATGAAGGATGCTTGTCCACTGTCATCAGTTGTTACATAATGAACTCAATGCTAAGTAGGGGTCATTGGAGCTCAACACGTGCTCTGGAAAACCCATGTATTTAACATGAGATCAGAGGTTTGATCCGAGGAAGCTTGTGAGGTTTAGGTCGTTCTCAGGAGGGGTTTCCCATCTTGAGGGAAATCATAAATTCTATGGGTTGTGTCTGGTTGAGTATGTTGAAGTCAAAGTCTTTAGTGTTAGTTGTCGTCGAGGTGGATCCTTGGTGCATCTTGTCTTGCTCATCTTCAGTTGCCGAGAAAGGTGGCATAGAGAAAAGTAGCATAGAGGGGAGTCTCTAAGGGGTTCTCGGACTCAATAGTCATGCTTACTTCGTGTGTTGGGGAGGAGTCCGCTCAGCCTTCTGGGTCTTCTATTGTCCTCGTAATCCCGTCGATGTCTTCTTCTCTTCCAAGGCGTCGATCGTTCCAAGTGGACGAACCTTTATGCAATTACATTAGCAAGGCATGGTAGAGTTTTGTTCTGTCAATTATGTTGATGACAATATCGACACCAAGGGCGAGGGGATGAAGATAACCGTTTTCCTGCTCACTATGGTGAGGCGGACCTAACGGCGAGGTTCTTATTCGCTGATGATTGTCGACACAACAACGGTAATAACACGGTCGCTCTATTAACGATGCATGTCATGATTTTGCATATCCTATGTCCTGGTCGTCGTAGGCCAATGTTACGTCACTCTGGGACAACGTCGAGGGTGTCACCATCTTATGAGTCTTGATGTCCTCGTTCCTCGAGAAGGTAGCTTCTGTTGGTGTCGTCTAGTCATAGCATTCCAACCTTGTCTTCTAGATACATGGGTGCTCGTTTGGCAAGGTCGTTTCCTTTTGAGTTACCCACGAGGATTCCAAGGAATCCAGTGGTCAGGGGCACAAGGGTGCTAGCGACCCTTTGCAAGTTTTGAAAAGCAGATGAGGAGAGGTAAAGGAACAAGGGTGGAAGTGCTAAGGCAAAAATCTTCGCTTCCTTTGACGATTTAGGAGAGGTGAGAAATATAGAGGTTTTGTAATTGATTTTGAATGTTCTAGAAAAAAAGTTTGTCCTAACTAACGTACATCCTAACTAAGGGCTTCCTACAATCATGATGGCTCTGATACCAGCTCTGTGGGGACCCCGACTCATAAGTCGTGATCATCCAATGTACGTGCATAGTGATCCTAGAGATCAAGGCTCACTTAATACATAGAAACTTAATAACATGAGTCTTACATCCATTACATACCATTTTATTTAAATATGGCCTTCATGGCCAAGTCTTCATATATTGCATGGAAAAAAATCTTCATCGATAGCATGAACCCGTGCCATCTCCCTTCATCCTATAGGCATTATGACTAGAAAGCGTTCGAGCTCGCACATACGTCACCAAGGAAATCTTCATCATATCATTTTGTCTCATACTTCGTCAAATGAAATAAACAGTGGCAAGCCATTGAGTACTTTGAATGTACTCGCAAGCAACCCATGTTGTGGAAGGAGGAAATAACAATGCATGATATAGCACTAAGTAGGTAATTTGTAGAAAGCTAATTTTGAGTGCAATGTCATGATAAATCGGTTTCTAACAGCATGCGTCAACGGGTAAACGATATCCATACGAACAACTTACAAATACCAATATCAACTGAGGGTCGAATAACACATGTTCACCCATCACGCCAAGTCGTCTCACTTAGCTGATGAATCTCTGTGCCTTTTTTTCTCACACAATGATATTTCTCACACACACGCACACTTTGTTTATGCAAAAAACTTTTGAACGTAGTTTAAGCAGGATTACCTAACTGTCCTTAACCATGGACATGGCTATTGAAATAGTTTTATACTCTGCACAGGTTGTGCGCTGTATCCTCAAGACCCTAGGAACTTCCTGTCATCGAGGACTTGCGGTATATAACATACCCGAGGTAAGCACCCGAACAATGCCTTTCCCATGGCGACACTAAACAGAAAGTTGACTCGATTGGTACCCAGCCCTCATGATATACATCATATGAGCTTTGTTCTAGATCGTACCATCCATGAAGGGACCAACGGTGTGCCCGGTGCCTATAAAAATAGCTCATGGTTGCCCTACCTGGCATGACTCTGTCTCAAGAGGGTGACTTGGCTCTCCCGCCACTAGTAATGCAGGCTCTTTGTTAGCATCGACCAAGGTAATAAATAAAGCCCCGCCCCATAAAGGGTATCGTGGTCGCAACTGTAAGGTTGGGATGGTCAGCAAATATTAAATCTCTCTTCTTTTCGAAACCACACACACACAACTTTTCTCGGTATACTACTTTCTCAAGTGATCTCCCAACTCAACACCATCTCCCTCGGGTATTAGTGGCACCCGACAGGGTTTTCAAAAAGCCTTTGAAATCTTTTTCTTTTCCATCACCATGCATATTCCAATCCCAATTTGGGTAGCATCTACATAGCAACCTAACTACTTCCCAAGAACACAACCCGCATAGGAAGGTAGGGTCATGCCTGACTTTAAGTTTCAATGCGGAGTTTATGGAGACAACCCACCAAGGTGGTCACCGATTAAACATGATTCAATGCATCAAAATGGAGTGTTATATGACATGCATAAAAGTATTTTCTTTGACATGGTTAATGGGCTGCTTGCCTGGTTCAACAAAGTCTTCGATGTCTTCTTAGCTTGTTACCCAACTCCGAGCACTTTGTCTACTTCGTCAACTATCATTGGAAATAACCATGATAAGCCACACAACAAGCAGAAAATAAAAGTACTCTATAATTATGGTTTTTATTTTTCTTGGACATCTCTAGTCATAAGGAAAATTCCTAAAATTTGTCCTAAGGGATTTGGATCGCTAGAGATTTTGAATGGTGGAAATGGAGGAATTGGTGACCTTATAAGAACTCTACAAAAAAAGTTTTATGAAAATGAGTGGATGTGCCTATAACTTAGGGCATGATTTTAGAAACATTTAGGAAGTGGTTTCACTGGATTTGGAGTTGGGATGAATATTCTAGGAGTTTTATAACATGGAATATATGGTAAAAAGGGGCTATTTATTTGGTGCAACAAAAATAATGCATGGAAAAATGTTGACTAAGGTTAGAAAAACAGGGATTAATTCTAGAATCACCTAGAAATTGGAATCACTCCATTTGGAGTTGATTTGGATGCTCTAGGATTTTTGCAAGGAGGTGTTTGAATAGATCAAATTCAAATTTGAATTTGATCCCTATGGAAATTATTTATGGAAAAAAATATGTAAAGCACAAATTTGGATAGGCCTTGATTTTTAAAATCCATAGGAATTTGAATCATCAAAATTGGAGCTAAGATGAATTAATTATGATATATATGAGCTTTGTGTAAAAAGAAAAAGCAAAAAGGAAATTATACCACAAAGCTAAGAGGCGCAACGGGCGGCAGATGGTGGCTGGGTGCAATGGGCCAGCCGAGCAACTCTGGCGCGCGCCTGGGATGGCCACGTCGAAGGTGCATTCCACCGAGTGAGTGTCCCACACGGGTTGGTGGAAAGGAGGGAAGGCGCCTCCACTTAAGTGGCATGGTCCACCTATCAGCCTCATTGGCCGGCCAACAAGTGAGGCTGGCTGGCAGGATCATCTCCCTCCTCCCGCTTAAATAGAGCAGAAGGAGGGGAGACCGGCCTTGCCTGCACCGGCGGCACAAGCCGTCTCCCGTGGTGCTCCGGCCACCTACTTGCTCGAGCAATGAGTCGCGTCCACTCGGGCCTCCATTTTTGCCGAGGAAGTGTCGGGGTGAGTGGGGCCTTGGCGGCGCCTGATCAGACGTGGCCATGGTTGTGGCACTCCGGTGACGGGGGGGGGGGGGGGGGGGGGGGAAGAGGGGAGATCACGCGGGGGTTCTATGGAGGTGCTACGGTGCTCCGGGGGATGCTAGAAAGAGAGGAGGGGCTTGGGGTGCTTGGATTCGAGAGAGGTCGAGGTGGCAACCACGTACCCATGGTAGGAGGAGGAGGAGGACATGGGAAGTTCCTACGGCTGGCACGTGAGTCAATTTAGAGGGAGTGGCAGTGGAGATGGTGCAGCATGGGGTCGGGGCCTCGGTAAAATGGAGGGGCGACGAGGTGGAGGCCCGGATGCGCCTCGAATGCTCTTGGCACGGCGGCGCGCGCATGCCAGAGCTGCTTTAATCCCATGCTGGCATCAGGGAGACACGTGGGGTGATAAAAGGAGTCTCCTTGCGTGATTGGGCGTCCTGCCGCGGTCGACAACGAGCTGCAAGGGATGGGCGAGTTGCAGAGCACTGCTTTTGCAGGTCAGTGGCACGATGAACATGCCACTTTGTGTCCAACGCATCATTTTGGTCGGCCAAAGCTGTCTAACGCGTGTGGCACCCGTGCTTGAGTGTTGTGGTGAAGTTTAAGGGAAATGGAGCTGGGTGGGGTTGGTCTCTATTCTGGTTAAGTTTGCAGCAGCAAACTTGGGAGCTCTCAAAAGGGTTTTTACTATACGCCACAAGGAATAAAACCTTGTCCACTCGTTCTAGGTAGGGAAGGACTACATTTCCTCAAAGTTTAAGCTCATGCAGATTAATACACAAGGTACTTGCAGTAAAGGCTGCATTAGCAAGCAGAATCTTGTTTTGGATGGGTTGCTCATATTTTCCACATGAGCGTGCCATTTTCGGGTGTGCCAAACTGCATTAGAACACTAGAGGTGTTGTGGAAATATTTGGGGCATTTGCATGAACAAAAATAATGGGAGAGGGGTAAAAGAGGTGCTTCCTTGGTGAAAAGAAGAGGGAAAGAGAGGGAGTTACCCTCCAATAATTGAGTAGAGGCTATAGCAAGGTTTCTGGAGGTAAAATGGGGTTATAGCATCCTGTGGCAAAAATTTGGATGCAAGGGGAATATTTTTGGGGTCAACTTTGCTTGTCCACAAGCTTGTGGGTGAAGGTGTTTGATGCTGTCTACGGGCACCTATGGGAATCCAATGCTCCTGAGATTTAACACGATCCTATGTTAGGTGAAAATGAGGTTGGATACCAAATTTGGGATTTGTTGGAGAAGATTTCCAATGTAGTCTTGAAAAACCCTAGAAATGGGCAGAAATGGGTTTCTATCTATAAACCCATGCAAATTAATTCCCACTCATGCACCTCTTGGTATGGTAACATTATTTGAGTATTAGAGCATTCTCAAGAAAGTCTCATATCAATTGGAGAAACTTCACAATATAAAATATCATAATTCTAGAAATCAGTAGAAGTGGTTTTGAGGATCTTTGGACAAGTTCATCTGATCTCACTGATGCACCACTTGGTGTGGATGCATTATTAGAGAACTAGAACATGCCCACAAAATTTGAGCACACTTGGAGACACTTGGCAATGTAGAGTTGCTCAAATTTGGTTCTAGGCAGATAGGGTTTTGGGATATTTAGGTGAATCAAATCAACTTGGTTTGAGATGAAACTTGGCAATATCATCACATATATCATGTGTGACTAGTAATAATTTTATTGGAATTTATGGAGAATATTTCTTGTAGAGATATTTCAAAATCTTGAAATAGGCATAAATGGTTTTGAAGGGTTTTGTCCAATATGTTGAACATGACCATGTGGTGATACTCTTATATATGGAATACATATTTCCATTGAGTTTCCCTAAATTCTCTCAAATACTTTGGAAGCAAGGAAAATAATATTTCTTCATAAAATACGATTTATGGCCTCAAAAGGAAGTATTTAAATAAAATAGGAAAATAACTTTTAAAATAATAATTTTGTGGTTTTGTGAAGTCTTTTTGATAATAGGGTCCACATAAAATATTTGGGGAAAAACATCTCCCCTAATTTGAGGACTTGTACTACAAACCCCATTTCAGGAGTTTTTTGAAAGTTAAATTGAAGAAATTATTTTTGGATAAAACAATATTTTATAAAAATAGTTTTTGGTCCTATACACATGGCATGATGATGTGGCAAAGGTTTGGTGTCAAGGAGGTGAGTCTAAAGAGTAGTCAGAATTTTAGTGATTGAAACACTTGCAAATAAACAAGCAAACAACAATCACATCAAGCATCACAAGCAGTTCACAAAAATTTTAGTTAGTCCTAATTTTTGAGCTATGTTAATTCAGCAAAGTAAGGCAAAACACAGGATGTGACACTTTATCTTCTTATTACGATGATTCTCAACTTTACTCTGAAAATGCTTGAACTTTTCAAACATTTTAGACTTCTGTGTCATCAAGTAAACACATCTATATCTACTCAAATCATCGGTTAAGGTAAGAAAATAATGATATCCACTGCGCGCCTCCAAACTCATTGGACCGCGCAGATCAGTATGTATGATCTCCAGCAAGTCAATTGCCCGTTCCATTGTACCGGAAAATGGGTTTTTCGTTCTCTTGCTCATGAGGCATGGTTCGCATGTAAGAAGCGATTCAAAATTGAGTGATTCAAAAAGTCCATAAAAATGGAGCTTCTTCATGTGTTTTACACCAATATGACCTAAGCGACAGTTTCACAAGAAAGTATTACTATCATTATTAACTCTAAATCTTAAGGCATCAATGTTAGAAATATGTGTATCATCACTATCGATATTCAACAAGAATAAACCATTCACATTAGGTGCATGACATAAATTATATTACTCATATAAAAAGAACAACCATTATCCTATGATTTAAATGAGTAACCGTTGAAAGCACATATGCTCCCCTTGTGATTTTGATAGTTCATGACAACATATATTGTCTCTTAGACTAACACTTTTACCTAGATATTTTAGACCAGTCCATGGAGATGTTGTGGTGGCCAAGGTTTCTGTGCAGATGCCCCTTGATGCAAGAAAGAAATAATATTGGCTCAAGCTTCAAGCTAGAAGACTCTTCATTTTCTATTTGTGAGAAATCACATTTGAGTCCATAGGAAAGCCAATACCATTAAAAGGGGTGAGGTAGTAAAATGAACTGACTGCTCAAGTGCTCTAAGTTAGCCACCAAAATACTCAATCATTTTTCCCACATAACCATTCTGTCAAAATCCACATACACAAATTCGGTGTCAACAACTTTCATATTTCGTACCCACCGAGTTTGACCTCAGACCGAAACCATAGCCATTGCCACCAAATCGGTGCAACCGGATCCATATGAGTGCTGCCGAGTTTGGGTGACCAACTTTCGGGTGCCTCAATACGTAAAATCGGAATTTCCGAGTTTGAGTATCGATGCCACCGAGTTTGGGCATCTGACCATTAGCCACCTTTTCGGTGCCACCGAGTTTCATATATCGGTCTCACCGAGATTCAAAAGTTCACACCTTTGTGCTAATCGGTACCATCGAGTTTTCAACTTCGGTGTCACCGAGTTTGCCACTTTGTGTGTAACGGTTGGATTTTTCCTGCTGCCTATATATACCCCTTCACCCACCTCTTATTCGTGGGAGAAGCACTCAGAACGGCAATCACATCAACCTTGGAACCATTTCCCACGCGCATCGTGACTTAGTCCTTTCCGAGCCTCTGTTTATTCCGTAGTTCCTGCTTCGAGGTACAAATATGAGCAACCGAACCGGTGTAAAATACCCAGCCACTACTACAAGACCTAGTAAGGTACACATCAGTAACATGTATATCCAATATACCTTTTTTGATTTTGCCAACCTTCTTATCGGTCAAATACTTGGGTAAATTCTGCTTCGAGTGGCCATTTCCATTGCAATAGAAGCACGCAGTCTTGGGCTTGGAGTCCATCATTGGGTTTCCTCATGGGATCGGCAACTGGCTTGCCGTTCTTCTTGAAGTTACCCCTCTTTCCCTTGCCCTTCTTGAAACTAGTGGTTATATTCACCATCAACACTTGATGGTCCTTCTTGATTTCTACTTCGCGACTTTCAACATCGCGAGTAGCTCGGAGATGGACTTGTTCATCCCTTGCATATTATAGTTCATCACGAAGCTTTGTAGCTAGGTTGCAGTGACTGGAGAACTCTCTGAGTGACTGTCTCTGGTGGAAGCTCAACTCCCAACTGAGTCAAACGGTTGTAGTACCCAGACATTCTGAGTTTGTTCTCACTGACATAACTATTCTCCTCCATCTTGCATGCAAATAATTTATCGGAGGTCTCATACCTCTCAATTCGGGCATTTGCTTGAAAACAACATTCAACTGCTCGAACATCTCATATGCTCCATGGTGTTCCAAACTCCTTTGAACTCCTGATTCTAAGCCGTACAACATGGCGCACTGAACTGTCGAGTAGTCATCAACACACATCATCCAAACATACACAATATCCACATGCGTCACTGGAGGGAGTGGCGCACCAAGCGGTGCATCAAGGACATAAGCCCTTTGCAAAGCTGTGACGATAATGCTCAGATTACGAACCTAGTCCACAAAGTTACTTGCATCATCTTGCAGCTTAGCTTTTTCTAGGAACACATTAATATTCAGGGGAGCTGCTGCGCGAGCCAATGATCTAAAACAAAATTTGCAAAGACAACTTAGACTATGTTCATGATAATGAGTTCAACTAATCATATTACTTAAGAACTCCCGCTCAAATCAACATCCCTCAAGTTGTATGAGTGTAACATGATGCAAATCCACTAACCCAAGTCTGATCATCACGTGAGATGAGGTGGTTTGAATAGTGAACATCTCCATGTTGATCATATCTACTATATGACTCATGTTCAACCTTTCGGTCTCTTGTGTTACGAGGTCATGTCTGTACATGTTAGGCTCGTCAAGTTTAACCCAAGTGTTCTGCATGTGCAAAACCGTCTTACACCTCTTGTAAGCGAACGTAGAGTCTATTACACCAGATCATGACGAGGTGCTTCGAAATGATGAACTTTCACAATAGTGCACACTTGGGGAGAAAATAGTTTTATCTTGAAATTTTAGTGAGGGATCATCTTATAATGATACCATCGTGCTAAGAAAAATAAGATGCACAGAAGGATTAACATCACATGCAAATCATATAACTGACATGATATGGTCGTTATCATCTTGTGCTTTTGATCTTCATCTCCAAAGCACCGGCATGATCTCCATCGTCACCGACATGACACCATGATCTCCATCATCGTGTCATCATGTGGTGGTCACGCCAACTATTGCTTCTACAACTATTTCCAATTCATAGCGATAAAGTAAAGCAAAAGGTATAAATAAATTAAAGACAACCCTATGGCTCCTGCCGTTTTCCATACTCATGTACATGCAAGTCGTGATAATCTATACAAAACATGATCATATCATACATCTCATATATCACATCATGTCTTTGGCCATATCACATCACAACATGCCCTGCAAAAACAAGTTGGACGTCCTCTACTTTTTTTACAAGTTTTACATGGCTGCTATGGGAAACTAGCAAGAATCATTCTTACCTACACAAAGCCACCACGGTGATATTCAAATTGTTATTTAACCTTCCACAAGGAGCGCCTGTGTCGAATCCGATTCAACTAAAGTGGGAGAGACAGAAACCCACCAGCCACCTTTATGCAACTAAGTTACATCTGAGTCAGTGAAACTGGTCTCTCGTAACTGGAGGAGTAAGGTTGGTCCGGGACGCTTCATCCCACAATACCGCTGAACCAAGATAAGACTACGGAAGTAAGCAATCTGAACATCAACGCCCACAAACATTTTGTGTTCTAGTCGGGCGTGTTATCTATGCATAGACCTAGCTCCCATGCCACTATTGGGGAATGTTGCATGGGAAATAAAAAATTTCCTACGAACACCCAAGATATTTCTATGGAGATGAACAACTATAAGATGGGGAGTGCATCTACATACAGTTGTAGATCGCTATGCGGAAGCGTTGAGAAACGTGGTTGATGTAGTTGAACACCTTCGTGTTCTAATCATGACCCGTCATATGATCCAATCATGTTTCATCCCGATCTAGCAATGAACGGACGATGCCTTCATGTTCAGCACACATACAACTCGATGACACCTTCACCACCTCGATCGAGTGAGGGTAGATGAAGTAGTAGTTGAGTTCTCCGGCAGCACAATGGAGTGGAGGCGGTGGTGGTGGTGTGATCTTGGTACGACTTCGCCAAGCACTACCGCGATCATGATGGAGGAGAAGCACTACGAGAGAGAGTTAGAGAGGAGGGCTGATCCATGGCTTGTCGTGCGGCTTCCCTCCCTCTCCTCTCATATATATATATATATATATATATATATGTATATATATATATATGTATGTATCTATATATATGTATCTATATATATATATGGGGAATGGAGGAGGGGATGGTGCCCTAGGGTTTCCCCTAGGGTGGGGCGGCGGCCAAGGGGTGCCTTGGCCCCCAAGGAGAGTGGGACGGCGGCCACCTCTAGGCCAGCATATCCCTTGGCCGCATGGGCCTTAGGTGGGAGGGGCGGCAAGCCCACCTGGGTGTGGTGTGACACCTCTCACAGCCCACGGGGCCCTCCGGGGCAGGTGGACCCCTAGAACACTTCCGGTACCTCCATCACAAAACTGGTAAATCCCGGAACACTTCCGGAAATCGGATACCAACTTCCTATATACCAATCTTTACCTCCACACCATTCTGAAGCTCCTCGTCATGTCTGGGATCTCATCCGGTACTCTGAACAACCTTCGGTCACTAAACATAATAACTCAACAATACTATATTGACATCGAACATTAAGCATGTGGAACCTGCGGGTTCGAGAATGATACAGACATGACTGAGACACCTCTCGAGTCAATAACCAATAACGTGACCTGGATGCCCATATTGGTTCCTACATATTCTACGAAGATTGTTATTGGTCGAACCACTATGTTAAGGATTCAGCCAATCATGTATGCAATATCCTTTGTCCATCGGTATGTTACTTGCCCGAGATTCGATCATCGGTAAGTCTGTACCTAGTTCAGTATCATTATCGGCAAGTCTCTTTACTCATTCCACAATACAAGATCCCATGACTAACTCCTTAGTCACATTGCGTGCAATCTTGTTGTGATGTTTCATTATCGAGTAGGTCCAGAGATACCTCTCTGTCATATGGAGTGACAAATCCTAGTCTTGATCCATGACAACTCAACAAACACCCTCGGAGATACGTGTATTTCATCTTTATAATCACCCAGTTATGTTGTGATGTTTGATACACACAAGGTATTGCTCTGATTGCAGGGAGTTGCATGATCTCATGGTCTTAGGAATAGATACTTTGACATGCAAAAAACAATAGCAATAAACTTAGTGATACAATTCAATGTTATGCTTACGGTTTAGGTCTTGTCCATCACATCATTCTTATAATGATGTGATCCCATTTTGAAATGAAAACTCATGTCTATTGCTAGGAAACCTTAACCATCTTTGATCAACGAGCTAGTCCACTCGAGCCTTACCAGGGACACTGTGTTGTCTATTGGTCCACACGTGTATTTGAGTTTCCAATCAATATAATTATAGCATGTATAAGAAATGATTATCATGAACAAGGAAATATAATAATAACCACTTTTTTATTACCTCTAGGGCATATTTCCAGCACTATAGATGCTCTTAGAGGGTGAACATTGATGACATGTTTTGGTATAGGAAAAAACTTACCGTAGATGCACGACTTTCAAATGAACACAACAAATTTAGATGGTGATTTTTTTAAAGAAACGCAAACTCTTTTCTTTTTCATTGACTAAGCAAGGGAAAAAACATGAGTATATCACTCGCTCGGCCAACTCCTACGTGCGACCCCAAATGGTCAGCCCGCGTTCATTTGGGGGCTAAACGGACACAAATGGCGGCCCACTGCATGGAAGCAAACTGACAAACGTCCGTTTTTTGTCCGTCGCGGTCCCATTCTGTGCCCAAATTTGGACTATGCTTGAGTAAAAATGTTAACAGACCACGCACAAACGGGTGGGACGCACGCCCTTGTCCTCCCGTAGCCTTCCCGTCGGGGTCACAACACCCTCATTTCCCCCCTCATTCCCACAACCCCCCCCCCCATCCGCCCTCCCGTCACTCCTCTATGGCCAACACCCAAAGAAACATGTAGCTGATGATCAGGCTGCCACCACTGGCCATCTGGTGTTGAAGAGGAAGAAAAAGGAGCGGGCGGAGCTCACACGAGCAGAGGCCGAGTGGCTCGACCAAGAATCGGCCAACAGGGGAGCCCGGCGGTCCGCTCAAGCGGGGAGTAAAGCTGTTGTTGATTTTGTCCTCGAGGCCGTGGCCGCACAACACAAGGCCAAGGCAACGATCCTGAGGACACTCAAAGCCAAGACGGTCGTGACCAAGATGGTGCCGACACTATGGTGTCGAAGACGAAGAGGCTGACGACCATGGTGACTCATGGCATGAAGACATATGTTGCAAAGATGAGTAAGCAGAGGGCGTCGACATTTGGGAGGACCTATTGTTCATCGGGCCGTTGACCTATCTTCATGGGCCACACTCATGGGTCGCCATGTGATTATTATTGAAGGGCCGGACTACAAGAGGATGCCGTGTCTAGAGCAGAATCTTTGGAAGCCTTGGTGTATGCTCCAAGTCAAGATGATAATATCAGCATGTTTCTTCCCAGATGTAACCGACATTGTGTAATCCTAGGTACCCTGAGTATCTATATAAACCAAAGGGTTTTAGTAAGTAAAGTAGATTAAGATCAATACTCCTAGGGTTTTAGACCACATCATACGATCTCGAGGTAGATCAACTGTGTACTTGATACATTATCATCAATACAAATAACGCAGGACGTAGGGTATTACCTCCATCAAGAGGTCCCGAACGTGGGTAAATATCGTCTCCCTGTCTCCTGTTATCCACCGATCCAAGATCCACAGTTCGGGACCTCCTACCCGAGATCTACCAGTTTTGACATCAACATTGGTGCTCTCACTGAGAGTTCAATTGTAGGATCACCAGAAGGACCGATGGCTCGCTTGGTCACCAGTGATGGCATCACCACCGGGGATATCTTCATCCCCAGCCAGCTCTCCATGTTTGACAGCATCATTTCGCATGTCCAGGCGGCTCGTCACCTCGGCCAGATCGTCAGGTTCCCCCCTGGGTCAGGGAATCAAGCTCGTCGATCTAGATTACGTCGCCGATGGCCGAGGCGATCTAGTCCTTGTTGGGATCTCGGCTTCATCCGATGAGCCCGAAAATCTCTAAAGACTTGACTTCAGGTCTCCTCCCCGACCTCGTATCCGGGGTGGCACCCACCTTGGATCCGTCCTTGAGCACGGATCTGACCATGGTGTTCGAATATTTGGGGTCAACCATGGTCGAGCACACTTCCGGTGCCGACGCGACGGAGACCAACTCTGGCAAAACCTGGTCTAGATGATGGGTATATGTACCTAGGGTAGGGTCATAGGCCTGACCTATATGTCCTACCCAAGGCCACAACATTAAAGACATAAATATTTCAAGGAAGATTCCGTCTGACTCGCCATGGGTCACTCGGTAGAGAATCCACTAGGAGACTTTCTCTTTCCACTCAACATAAGACTTCCACTCGGAAGAATAAGAAGGTAGTCGACCGTAGAAGTTTAGAAGTCACTCCACGAAGACAAAAGGACAGATGTTTGACTGGACATCATAAGTAGCATTTATTACATACGTTATCGGTAATGCATACCTTTGTATTCATTACTCGAAACCTTGGGTGCGTGGGCCTTGATGAGGGGTAGCGCACTCTATATAAGCCACCCCTCCCCTCTAGCACAAGGGTTCGCACTCCCTGTAACACACACTCCACACAACAAGAGATCTCGAGCACTGAGACGTAGGGTTGTTACCTTCACGAGAGGGGCCTGAACTCATACATCGTGTGTGCAAGCTTGTCGTAGCTAGGACTCTGCCATCTCCTTTCGTACCGCTCACCTCTATTGTCAGGTTCGTTCCCACGACAGTTGTCGCCCACCATGTGGCAGGCGTGTCACACCCTGTTTTCCACCCTAAGTTTTCTGTATTACAAAAATCAGAGCTTGTTAAAACTTTTTCAAATAATGTTGTGAGTGCAATGTCAACCCTTGTTTGAGTGTATGCTTGCTTGTTTGATGACTCAACCCATGAAAAACTTATTATTTTGCTCTCATCAAAAACCCTTTTTCCTTTACATCAAGATCACCTTCATCATGTTGGGATACACTACTAGCTCATGAAGCCAAGTGGCACTCTCAACTAAAGTTGGTGATCTGATCCTAATATCATTTTCATTCATTAAAAACACTATTTAGTGATTTAAAATATTATTTTTCTATTTTATATCTATGTCTATTTCTAAGGCCAGTAATGATATTTCCACAAGGAAAATTACTTTCCTGCCTTAGGAAATTCTGAGTAAATTCATGGAAGCTCAGAAGGACATATATTTTCCATACATAAGATTTTCAACCCTATTTTATATAAATATTATTTGAGTAAAACCCTGAAAACCATTTCTGTTTGTTTTAGATTTTTGAGATGTTTCCAAAGGAAAGTATCTCAGTAAATTCCCATAAAATTACAGGAGCCCTCCCAAACCATATTAGGTGCTCACCAAAAATCTCACCTTGATCCAAGGTAGGTAAGTGCACTTAGAGAGCCCAAAACCCTCTCTGTCCAGAGTAGAGTTGGAAAAACTCTACATTGCAAAGTTTATCCAATAGAGCTGAAACTTTGCAGAGGTGTTTAACACCCCAAATGAGGACTCCACACCAAAAATGGGATTTGTGAGACTCTGTTTGACCACACTTCCTTTGTAAGGGACAGTACTGGTCACTTTGAGACATTTTCAAGTTTGCAAAGCCAAACTTGTTCAATGGAGCTCATATTTGGTGGAACCCCATGTTTTTACCCCAAGACCAAACCTGTTAAGTTTCATTTACAGTGGTGGAGTGGAAGCACCCCAAGTCACTGTCGAACACCTACTGACAGGAAGGTAAAAACCTTCCTAGCCACTGTTTTACCCAATGTTAAGGCCCCAAACTTGGTGGGTTAGAGCACTAGAACACCATGAGCACCCAGTCAACCAGCCCCTCCCCAATTCCAAGCACAAGTGACAAGAACTCCAATTTGAGCTGGAGGACAGTACTGGCAACACTAGTGTTCCTTGCTCCCTAGACCAGCTCGAGCTCCCACTATACCACAACGGCTAGGCACACTCCCAACAACACTCAGGACATGGAGGACACGTCCCAAGTGCCCCAGAGCGAGCCAGCATGCCGTGGCATGCCAAAACTGCGCTCTGGGCGCGCTGCAGAGAGCCACCCGCAAGGGGCCGACGCTCCGGCCGGTCCCAGCCTCCCCAGTAGTTTCCAAGCACTCCCCCGACAACCCCTCAGTGCAAAGATACCCTAGGGACCCTCTCCCTCTCGCGCAAGAGCTCAGGCGACGCGTGCCCGTGCGCGCCAGATGCGGCCGAGCATGCACCATAGCTGCAGCACGTCCCCACTCACTATCCCTCTGCGGCCGTTGCATCAGCAGGCCCTAAACCACGTCCCGAACCCGTGCTTTCACGGCCAGCACCTCACTGTGCTTGCACGCATGCCACGGTGAGTCACCGGCGTGCCTGAGTCGGGTCACCGCCGTTGGCCTATAAATAGACCCCCCCGGCACTCCAGCACCCTCCAAGCAGCCTCAGCACAACCAATAGACACTCCCTAGCCGCCCAATCGAGCTCGCAGAGCCCCGGTGCTCGAGATCGACCGAGGCCCCTCCGTATCGGAGCTTCGGTCGATCTCCGGCTACACGTCGGCTCCTGCGCTGCCCGACCTCTCATTACACTCCCCTCGACACCAGGAACATTTCCCCTAACTCTCACGAGCAAATCCATACCTCTAGCCCCTAGTTCAACTCGAACCCGAAACCCTTCCGCCACGAGCACCTCGTCGCCGGTGACCCAGACCACCTTCGGTGACGTCCTGACCACGAGCAGGTAGGCGGAGGCACGAGGAACCCGTTCCCGTTCCTAGCTAGGCATGAGGACAACGGCAGCCTCGTCGGCGTCCATCTCCACCTCTCTGGCCAGAGGTAGGAGAAGGACCCGACAGGTGGAGCCTACCTGTCGGTGTCCTGGGGCAGCCAGCGCGCGCAGCCGTGGACGCTGACCCCACGGGCCCGCAGGTCAGGTTTGAACCTGGCCCGCGCGCGCGTGGTGGCCAGGCCTGCTGGCTGGGCCGGCTGGATTTGTTTCCCTGGCCTTTTTCTTTTGTTTTAATCCAGCAAACTAAATTATTTTTATAAAAAGATTTAGCCAGTAGAAAAATATAATACTTCCACCAGTATTTTTCTAAAAATGACTAGTATTTGATTCTGTAATAGTTGACATTTATCAATAACAGAAACTATTTTGGTATAATAAAATGATATTAAAAAGCACTTGTTTGCTTCTGTTTTCTTTTAAATAAATATGCTTAGCTAATAAAACAGTAGGGAACATTTTTTTAAATAATAACCTGGATTTATTCAAGCCTTGCAACATTTTGAAAAGCACTTTGTGAACTGTTTTAGTAAAAGCTAGTATTTATTTATTCCTTTCTCGACGGTAGAATTACCGAGTGACGGAGGATCCGGAGAGGAAGACCTCGAAGACCCCGGATACCTAACTGACCAAGGCAAGCATGCCCTTTTGCCATGGCTTAAGTAAATAAAATGATGCATGCTAGAATTGCAAGTATTTTCCGTTGCATGTAATCACGATGTCGGTTCATCATTGATGTGATGGTACCGAAGGCTTCTTCGAAGCCCTTGCATTATAGTAGTGATTTCACATGGCTCCTCGGAGCATGATCATGATGAGCTGATCCTACCATCTACGAGGATCATGCTACTGTCATGTTGGCTAGTAGAGTAGAATCACTGCATTGAGCTTGACCCCGTGAGGGTCATGATACTATCATGTTGACAAGTAATGTTAAGGCACATCAAGTTGACAAGTAATAATAGAGCATTTTATCATGAGCATGATGATGAGTTAAATAAAGAGTTTATGAAAACCCCATCGGGTGCCACTAATGCCCGAAGGTGATGATGAGTTGGTGATCACTTTTGGTGAGGTGATGCACCGGTGATTTTGGTGTGAGTATGGTTTCGGAAATGGATTAGATTTATGATGTGTCGACCGTCCCAACCTTACCGAGTACGACCACGGTACCCCTTTATGGGACGGGGCTTTGTTGATTACTCTGGTCGGTGCTAGCAAAGAGCCACATTACTAGTGGCGGGGGTGATCGGTGTCACTCTCGTGATGGGGTCGTGCCAGGTAGGACGACTATGCCATTATTATGAGTTCCAGGCACACGGTTGGTCCCTGCATGGTTGATACAGTCCAGTGTCGGTGCTCGTAAGACGTACAACATGTGGGTTGGGTACCAATCGAGTGGATCTCTTTGTCTAGTATCGTCAGGGGAAAGATGATGATCGGATACTTACCTTGGGTATATGTGATATACCGCGAGTCGTGGATGACACGAAAGTATTCCGTTTCTCGTGGGTCCAGCGTACTACCTCTGCAGAGTGTAAACTATTCGAATAGCCGTGTCCACGGTCAAGGACAGTTGGGTGGTGCTGCTTATACTACGTCCTGAGTTTCCGCATAAACCAAGTGTGTGTGTGTGGTGTTAAAAAGGTGTCGTTATAATCATGATAATCACAATAATATGATCAAGTTCGGTGACTTGACATATAGGGTAAACCCGGATGGTTTAGCCCTCATTAATACCTTGAGATTATGACAAGTACGATGACTTGGCATATAGGGTGAACCGAGTGTGTTCAACCCTTAGCAGAGATGATGATATCTGTAACCTGTTCTTCAGAAGTAATTCTTTAACCTGATGCATATACATGATGATACCACCTCATCGCATTCCACTAAAGATGCATGTTACTGCCATTCATTACCATTTATGTCATGGGTTGTTTGCGAGTACATTCAAAGTACTCATTGGCTTGCCACTGGTTATGTTATTGACCAGACATGGAAGGACCGGAGTTTGGCGATGAGTACGCCGTCGGAGACGGACCTGCGATCGAGGACGCTTCCGAGTCAGAATGCCTGTCGGTGTAGGCTTCATGGCATGGGCACCGATGAGCCCTTACGAGTTTCCGTTACTCGATGTATCATTTTATTTGGCTTTAGGCCTTGCTCTTGAACCCGACCTTCTGGTCATTTGATGTAATAATTTGGTACTTGGATGTAAGACTCTATCATTCAGTATCTGTGTTCAGTGAACATTGATCCTTGGGGTCACTGGGCACGGTGAATTCGACTTGCTAGTCGGGGTCCCCACAGAACTGGTATCAGAGCCATCCTGACTATAGGAAGCCTTAGATAGCATGGATGTTAACCAAGAACGTTAGGACGCCAGCCTTGCACAAGACTCTTGCACATACAACCTCCAGACTTCTCTCCTATGCCTTGTAGATGGCTGCTGTACCTGAGACACTTCTGGAGACCGGCTTTCCACTACTTCTGATGGATTGTCTCGAGAAGTGCCATGTACGACGCACGCCCATCTTCCTCTACCACGAGCATTGGGTCAACGCCGACACCAAGGAATATCACGTGGACGTGATAGTGAAGGCTAATGACTCCCCGTCTAGTTGGTTCTTTGAAGGACCACAGATGGGAGAGCTGATGTTGGCAGTGGAGACGGCTGCACGAGAGGCGCTCGTGCAACTCCGCAGCATCCTCCAAGAGATGGCCAACGAGCCTGTCACTCGTCATCTAACTTTCATTAAGCAAGGAGTGGATGGGAGTTGGACACTCACCCCCGCCACGGAGGATGGGATGCCACTGAGGTTTCAGACCTACTTCAGTCTCTCGTCAGACACCCTGACACACTTCCTGGTTAAGGAATCAGTCAAGCTTCGCCAAGAGCTGCACCTAGTCAAAGGCCTGCTCCACACAGAGAAGATGCAGAACCACAAAGTAAAGAAGGCAAGCGCACCTGAAGGGAGGGCAGCTGTTGCCACTAGGGTTGGTGTGTTACCCATCCAGGCAGTCCCTCTTCAGAGTCGTCGCCTGACAGCGGAAGAGTACACTGAGATCTTCGCCGCCTCGCCCAAGAGACGCCGAGATGTGCGGATTCTTTCTTCCACTCCTATAAAGGAAGAGGATGTTGATGCAGATGAGGATCCTGTTGAGTCCGCCTTTGAGACCGAGCAGTCCGCCGCGTAGATTTTTTTGCGTAGGCAATCGGAGTACCCGAGTATAGGGTATCCTTGTATCCGTTTTTAAATTGCGTATGTGTGCTTGATGTAAGTCACCTATTGCCTTGGGCAGTCTGTAAGTGACTACGTCACCTAGTTGTCATGAATGCAATTTCCAGTTTGTCAAAAACTTTGGTTTTAAAAACTTGGCACATGCACGTATTGGACCCCCTCCTACTAGGAGAAAATCCTTGTACTCCCGAGTAAGGTGGCATTTTGACGTGTCTGTTTCTATGACAGGATGGTGAACGCAACCCGCAACAGCACCTTCGGCAACCCCGGCGTCGGCTCTTCAGGGATGCCGCAGGGAACCGAAGGAGAAGCTCACGCTGGAGGTCACCACGAGCAGCCTAGAGACCTTCCGCCACCACCTCCTCCTGAGAACTTGATGATGGCTCAGTTCCTTCAAGCTCTTCGAGAGGAGCGTCAAGCCAGCAATGCCGCTATCCAGTAGCTGGCCCAAGTCCTAGTGGACAACCCGCCGAGGAATGAGTATGGCGGTGGTCGCTCTACTCTTTCTGAGTTCATGCGGACTACGCCCCCCATATTCACGGAGTCGACTAAACCTCTCGACGCCGATGACTGGATTCGCACCATTGAAGACGTCCTTGCGCTGGTCAAGTGCACCGACGATCATGAGAAGGTCCTTTATGCTTCTCACTGTCTCGGAGGCACCGCTAGGGCATGGTGGGATGGATTCCAGATCATGCGGGCAGGGCAAGTTGTCACATGGGAGATGTTCAAGGAAGGATTTCACGCGGCTCACATTCTGCCTGGACTGATGACGATTAAGAAGCGTGAATTCCGAGCCTTAAGGCCTGATAGTGGAACTATTAAGGAGTACCTGCAGAAGTTTAATCTCTTGTCAAGGTACGCACCTGAAGATGTTAACACTGAGGCCGCTAAGGTGGAACGCTTCATGGAAGGGTTACATCAGTCCCTGCAATACCAGCTGGTGGTTTGTGACTGCCAGACTTTCAGCGAGTTGGTTAACAAAGCGCTTATGCTGGAAGACAAGCGTCGTGCAATGGACGACACCCGCAAGCGCAAGCTGATAGGCAGTGGAGGACCCGGTAATGCAAGACCAAGACCGTGGCAGTCAGCACCTGCAAGACCCAACTTTCAGCAGCAACAGTACAAGTACCCGGTGTTCCGCCATAATTTTCAGCCTCAGCAGCAAGTCAAGCCAGTAGTCAAACCGCCGAACAACGGTGGAGTCAAGACCAACCCTCCAGGGCAAGTCACCTGCTTTGGGTGTGGTCAGACTGGGCACTATTCCAGGCAGTGCCCCAACAAGAAGCCCGACACACCGCGTCCCAATGCACCCAACCCCGGTCAAGGTGCACCAAGGAGGAACCAGGCCCCCCGCAACCAACAGTTCAATGGTAGGGGCCGGATCAATCACATCACTGCAGAAGAAGCATAGGAAGACCCGGACTGCATTATGGGTACGTTCCTCGTCAACTCAACTCCAGCAACAGTGTTGTTTGATTGTGGTGCTTCGCATTCTTTTGTTACTCAAGGGTTTGCGGAGAAATGCGGTTTAAAACCCACTTTACTCCACGGACAGGTGGCAATTCAAACCACAGGAGCAGTATTAAGGACCAACCTAGGGTGTAGAAGGGTCGAGATAGTTATCAATGGGGCAAGTTTCTTGGCAGACCTCATTGTGCTTAAATCACAAGGTGTGGAAGTAATCCTCGGTATGGATTGGTTGGCCAAGCACCAGAGTCTTTTGGACTCTGCCAACAGAGCCATCACCATGATAAGCAACCAAGGGGTCAAGGTCAAGTTCGTCTCCGAACTAGTATCGGCTCACGCACCTCAAGTCAACAGTCTCCCCGAGGTAGAGCTTGATCGAGTGCCTATAGTCTGTGAATACCCGGACGTCTTTCCTGACGAGCTACCCGGAATGCCTCCTGACCGAGACATTGAGTTCATCATTGAGCTTATGTCCGGATCGAGGCCTATTTATAAAAAGCCTTACAGGATGGGTTCCGAGGAGTTGGCAGAGCTGAAGAAACAGCTGGATGAGCAACTCAGGAAAGGGTTCATTCGTCCGAGTGCGTCACCTTGGGGATCACGTGTTCTGTTTGTTTCAAAGAAGGATGGTACCATTCGACTCTGCGTCGACTACCGTTCCCTTAATGAAGTAACAATTAAGAACAAGTACCCGCTCCCCAAGATCGAAGACCTGTTTGACCAGTTAAACGGGGCCAGGGTATTTTCCAAGATCGATCTCCGATCAGGATACTACCAGTTGAAGATCCAACCAGAAGATATACCCAAGACTTCATTTGTGACCCGGTACGGTCTGTATGAATGCACGGTCATGCCCTTCAGTTTGACAAATGCCCCAGCCTACTTCATGTACCTCATGAACAAGGTCTTCATGAAATATTTGGACAAGTTTATCGTCGTGTTCATCAATGACATACTAATCTTCTCCAAGTCCGAAGAAGAGAATGAGCAACACCTGAGGCTAGTTCTGGGAAAGCTTCGAGAGCACCAACTTTACGCCAAATTCAGCAAGTGTCAGTTTTGGCTGAACGAAGTTGGGTTTCTGGGTCATACCCTGACGGCACGCGGTTTAGCCGTGGATCAGTCTAAGATTTCTACAGTGGCCAACTGGGAATCACCCAAGGACGTGAAGGATGGCAGGGTCGTGGCGTACTTATCACGGCAACTGCGACCGCATGAGGAGAACTACGCCACCCATGATCTCGAGCTAGCAGCGGTAGTGCATGCTCTGAAGATGTGGCAACATTACCTTCTGGGAAAGCGATGCGAGATACATACAGACCACAAAAGTCTGAAGTATATCTTCACCCAGAGAGAGCTGAACATGAGACAGCGGAGATGGCTTGAGTTAATCAAGGATTACGACCTCATCATTCAGTACCATCCCGGCAAGGCGAACGTGGTAGCCGATGCACTGAGCCGGAAGGCAGGCTCCTTGAACGTCGCGCTCAAGGAAAGGTTACCCGCCTTGTATGAAGAGATGGAGGGCTTAGGACTTGAGATAGTCGAACCAGGGTACCTGGCCAACCTCGAAGTCAAGCCTACTCTGGCAGACGACATCAAGGAAGCCCAGAAGGGGCACAAGAGAATCGAAGGCCTCAAGAGGAAGGTGCGAGAAGGCAAAGCCCCAGGATTCTTGATTGATGAGCAAGGAGTATTGTGGTACGGGAAGCGCTTATGCGTACCCAACAAGGCCGAACTTAAGGACTTGATCCTGCAAGAGGCACATGACACACCGTACTCTATCCATCCAGGTGGTACCAAGATGTACCAATACATCCGAGAACGATTCTGGTGGCATGGCATGAAGAGGGAAATTGGCTCCTATGTCGCTAAATGTGATGTATGTCAGCGAGTCAAGGCTGAACACCAACGACCCGCTGGATTGCTACAACCTCTTCAAGTGCCAGAATGGAAGTGGGATATAGTCGGCATGGACTTCATCACCGGGTTGCCCCACTCGAATAAGGGTCATAACTCCATTTGGGTCATAGTTGATCATTTGACCAAGGTGGCCCATTTCATCCCCGTTAACACCACTTACGACGGCAGCCAGCTGGCCAGTCTGTACATTCATCGAGTGGTGAGTCTCCATGGAGTCCCCAAAGAGATTGTGTCCGACCGTGGCACGCAGTTCACCTCAAGATTCTGGAAGAAGTTTCAAGAAGCTCTCAGAACCAAACTCTCATTCAGTACGGCTTTCCACCCGCAGACGGGCGGACAGGCCGAGAGGGTAAATCAGATACTTGAGGACATGCTCCGCGCTTGTGTTTTGGCCCATGGTGCCAAGTGGGAAGACTGCCTACCATTTGCTGAGTTCTCTTACAACAACAGCTACGAGTCCAGTCTTCAAATGGCCCCATTCGAAGCATTATATGGGCGGAAATGCCGCACCCCGCTCAATTGGTCCGAAACCGGTGAAGGGCTAGTTTTCGGGCCAGAAGCACTGCAGGAAGCAGGGGACAAGGTTCAGCTTGTCCGAGAGAACTTGAAGGCAGCTAAGTCAAGGCAGAAGAGCTATGTGGACCCTCGCCACAGAAACGTGGAGTTTGTTCCCGGAGACCAAGTGTACTTGCGAGTCACACCTCTGAAGGGGACCAAGCGTTTCCATGTCAAGGGGAAGCTAGCTCCAAGGTTCATTGGACCCTTCAAGATCACGGCAAGGCACGGGGAAGTAGCTTATCAGTTGGAGCTACCTCCTGAACTTTCGGGTGTGCACACCGTGTTTCACGTGTCACAGCTCAGGAAGTGTTTGCAAGTGCCGAACCGTCCCGATCTTTACAAGGACATTAATCATCAAGCTATTGACCTTCAACCAGATCTTACCTACCGCGAGAGACCGATCCGCATTTTGGACGAAGCAGAGCGTTGCACCAGAAGCCGCACCATCAAGTTTTTCAAGGTTCAGTGGAGCAACCATACCGAAGCAGAAGCCATGTGGGAGCGTGAAGACTATCTCCGATCAGAATTTCCCGAGCTGTTTAACGCTTAGCTTAGGAATCTCGGGGACGAGATTCTTGTAAGGGGGCTAGGTCTGTCACACCCTGTTTTCCACCCCAAGTTTTCTGTATTACAAAAATCAGAGCTTGTTAAAACATTTCCAAATAATGTTGTGAGTGCCATGTCAACCCTTGTTTGAGTGTATGCTTGCTTGTTTGATGACTCAACCCATGAAAAACTTATTATTTTGCTCTCATCAAAAACCTTTTTCCTTTACATCAAGATCACCTTCATCATGTTGGGATACACTACTAGCTCATGAAGCCAAGTGGCACTCTCAACTAAAGTTAGTGATCTGATCCTAATATCATTTTCATTCATTAAAAACACTATTTAGTGATTTAAAATATTATTTTTCTATTTTATATCTATGTCTATTTCTAAGGCCAGTAATGATATTTCCACAAGGAAAATTACTTTCCTGCCTTAGGAAATTCTGAGTAAATTCATGGAAGCTCAGAAGGACATATATTTCCATACATAAGATTTTAAACCCTATTTTATATTAATATTATTTGAGTAAAACCCTGAAAACCATTTCTGTCTGTTTTAGCTTTTTGAGATGTTTCCAAAGGAAAGTATCTCAGTAAATTCCCATAAAATTACAGGAGCCCTCCCGAACCATATTAGGTGCTCACCAAAAATCTCACCTTGATCCAAGGTGGGTAAGTGCACTTAGAGAGCCCAAAACCCTCTCTGTCCAGAGTAGAGTTGGAACAACTCTACATTGCAAAGTTTCTCCAATAGAGCTGAAACTTTGCAGAGGTGTTTAACACCCCAAATGAGGACTCCACACCAAAAATGGGATTTGTCGGACTCTGTTTGACCACACTTCCTTTGCAAGGGACAGTACTGGTCACTTTGAGACATTTTCAAGTTTGCAAAGCCAAACTTGTTCAATGGAGCTCATATTTGGTGGAACCCCATGTTTTTACCCCAAGACCAAACCTGTTAAGTTTCATTTATAGTGGTGGAGTGGAAGCACCCCAAGTCATTGTCGAACACCTACTGATAGGAAGGTAAAAACCTTCCTAGCCACTGTTTTACCCAATGTTAAGGCCCCAAACTTGGTGGGTTAGAGCACCAGAACACCCTGAGCACCCAGTCAACCAGCCCCTCCCCAATTCCAAGCACAAGTGACAAGAACTCCAATTTGAGCTGCAGGACAGTACTGGCAACACTAGTGTTCCTTCCTCCCTTGACCAGCTCGAGCTCCCACTAAACCACAACGGCTAGGCACACTCCCAGCAACACTCAGGATATGGAGGACACGTCCCAAGTGCCCCAGAGCGAGCCAGCATGCCGTGGCATGCCAAAACTGCACTCTGGCGCGCTGCAGAGAGCCACCCGCAAGGGGCCGACGCTCCGGCCAGTCCCAGCTTCCCCAGTAGTGTCCAAGCACTCCCCCGATAGCCCCTCAGTGCAAAGCTACCCCAGGGACCCTCTCGCCCTCGCGCAAGAGCTCAGGCGACGCGTGCCCGTGCACGCCCGACGCGGCCGAGCATGCACGGTCGCTGCAGCTCGTCCCCACTCACTTTCCCTCTGTGGCCGTTGCATCAGGAGGCCCTAAACCACGTCCCGAACCCGTGGTTTCGCGGCCAGCACCTCACTGTGCTTGCACGCGTGCCACGGTGAGTCACCGGCGTGCCCGAGTCGGGTCACCGCCGTTGGCCTATAAATAGACCCCCCGGCACTCCAGCAACCTCCAAGCAGCTTCAGCACAACCAGTAGACACTCCCTAGCCGCCCAATCGAGCTCGCAGAGCCCAGGTGCTCGAGATCGACCGAGGCCCCTCCGCCTCGGAGCTCCGGTCGATCTCCGGCTACACGTCGGCTCCTGCGCTGCCCGACCTCTCATTACACTCCCCTCGACACCAGGAACATTTCCCCTAACTCTCCCCAGCAAAACCATACCTCTAGTCCCTAGTTCAACTCGAACCCGAAACCCTTCCGCCATGAGCACCTCGTCGCCGGCGACCCAGACCACCTCCGGTGGCGTCCCGACCACGAGCAGGTAGGCGGAGGCACGAGGAACCCGTTCCCGTTCCTAGATAGGCCTGAGGACAACGGCAGCCTCGCCGACGTCCATCTTCACCTCTCTGGCGAGAGGTAGGAGAAGGACCCGACAGGTGGAGCCCACCTGTCGGTGTCCTGGGGCAGCCAGCGCGCGCAGCCGCTGACGCTGACCCCAGGGGCCCACAGGTCAGGTTTGAACCTGGCCCGCGCGCGCCTGGTGGCCAGGCCTGCTGGCTGGGCCGGCTGGATCTGTTTTCCTGGCCTTTTTCTTTTGTTTTAATCCAGCAAACTAAATGACTTTTATAAAAAGATTTAGCTAGTAGAAAAATATAATTCTTCCACCAGTATTTTTCTAAAAATGAGTAGTATTTGATTCTGTAATAGTTGACATTTATCAATAACAGAAACTATTTTGGTATAATAAAATGATATTAAAAAGCTCTTGTTTGCTTCTGTTTGCTTTTAAATAAATATGCTTAGCTAATAAAACAGTAGGGAACATTTTTCAAAATAATAACCTCGATTTATTCAAGCCTTGCAACATTTTTAAAAGCACTTTGTGAACTGTTTTAGTAAAAGCTAGTATTTATTTATTCCTTTCTCGACGGTAGAATTACCGAGTGACGGAGGATCCGGAGCGGAAGACCTCGAAGACCCCGGATACCTAGCTGACCAAGGCAAGCATGCCCTTTTGCCATGACTTAAGTAAATAAAATGATGCATGCTAGAATAACAAGTATTTTCCGTTGCATGTAATCACAATGTCGGTTCATCATTGATGTGATGGTACCGAAGGCTTCTTCGAAGCCCTTGCATTATAGTAGTGATTTCACATGGCTCCTCGGAGCATGAGCATGATGAGCTGATCCTACCATCTACGAGGATCATGCTACTGTCATGTTGGCTAGTAGAGTAGAATCACTGCATTGAGCTTGACCCCGTGAGGGTCATGATACTATCATGTTGACAAGTAATGTTAAGGCACATCAAGTTGACAAGTAATAATAGAGCATTTTATCATGAGCATGATGATGAGTTAAATAAAGAGTTTATGAAAACCCCGTCGGGTGCCACTAATGCCCGAAGGTGATGATGAGTTGGTGATCACTTTTGGTGAGGTGATGCACCGGTGATTTTGGTGTGAGTATGGTTTCGGAAATGGATTAGATTTATGATGTGTCGACCGTCCCAACCTTACCCAGTACGACCACGATACCCCTTTATGGGACGGGGCTTTGTTTATTACTCTGGTCGGTGCTAGCAAAGAGCCACATTACAAGTGGAGGGAGTGATCGGTGTCACTCTCGTGATGGGGTCATGCCAGGTAGGATGACTATGCCATTATTATGAGTTCCAGGCACACCGTTGGTCCCTGCATGGTTGATACAGTCCAGTGTCGGTGCTCGTAAGACGTACAACATGTGGGCTGGGTACCAATCGAGTGGATCTCTTTGTCTAGTATCGTCAGGGGAAAGATGATGATCGGATACTTACCTCGGGTATATGTGATATACCGCGAGTCGTGGATGACACGGAAGTATTCCATTTCTCGTGGGTCCAGCGTACTACCTCTGAGAGTGTAAACTATTCGAATAGCCGTGTCCACGGTCAAGGACAGTTGGGTTGTGCTGCTTAAACTACGTCCTGAGTTTCCGCATAAACCAAGTGTGTGTGTGGTGTTAAAAAGGTGTCGTTATAATCATGATAATCACAATAATATGATCAAGTTTGGTGACTTGACATATAGGGTAAACCCGGATGGTTTAGCCCTCATTAATACCTTGAGATTATGACAAGTCCGATGACTTGGCATATAGGGTGAACCCGGTGTGTTCAACCCTTAGCAGAGATGATGATATCTGTAACCTGTTCTTCAAAAGTAATTCTTTAACCTGATGCATATACATGATCATACCACCTCATCGCATTCCACTAAAGATGCATGTTACTGCCATTCATTACCATTTATGTCATGGGCTGTTTGCGAGTACATTCAAAGTACTCATTGGCTTGCCACTGGTTATGTTATTGACCAGACATGGAAGGACCGGAGTTTGGCGATGAGTACGCCATCGGAGACGGACCTGCAATCTAGAATGCCTGTTGGTGTAGGCTTGATGGCATGGGCACCGCTGAGCCCTTACGAGTTTCCGCTACTTGATGTATCCCTTTATTTGGCTTTAGGCCTTGCTCTTGAACCCGACCTTCTGGTCATTTGATGTAATAATTTGGTACTTGGATGTAAGACTCTATCATTCAGTATCTGTGTTCAGTGAACATTGATCCTTGGGGTCACTGGGCACGGCGAACTCGACTTGCTAGTCGGGGTCCCCACAAGGCGTCTAAGCGACTTCTGGCAAGTTTGCGATGTCCATTCTCCGTCATGTCTTCCGGCGGCGATTCGTTCTTGGCCTGCGAGATCCGTCTCGGCACACTCGTCTTCATTGGTGACGACTCGATGTCGAGGCGCTCCTAATCCGTGGGGCAACACACTTCCGTGCAAGTTCTTGCAACGTTCTCCTTCGGCATCCATCGACCTCGGTGTCGACTATTCGCCCCGCTGCTCGTCACCACAAGTGATCCGGTCGCTCGCGACTCCAGAGATGGGTGAAGCATGCGGTGGCACGCCAGGCAACGTCTCCGCAGTTTGCGGCAATCGAGCCCGCTGAATCACTTCGTGGCGCGTTCGACTCGGTGTCAGATCAGTGTGATGTTCCTTCCGAGTGCGAGAGCTGCAATCCTGCGGCAGAGGTCTTCATGGCGGGTTCTATAGAGAGCCCGCCTGGGTTTGGTGGCGGCAGACGCGAGGCTGGAGAACCGTCGAGTGGACACGCTCGCCAATGTTCTCCAGTTTCTAGTTAGCGTCAGCAACAACTATTTTTGAGTGGACCACAGAACAACATCGAGGTATTTTGTACTCCAGTTCAAAATGTTGCAGCTGCCACTAACATAGGAGATTCTATCCAGCCGTCAAACTCAGAGGATGGCAGAGGCTTAGATCAGATTCCTACGTTGCTTCAAGCAGCGCAACAACAAACCTTAGCTGTATCATAGTCACTCAATAGGTTGCACAATTTTCGGATTTCGGGCTCCGCAAAACCCCCAAGATTCGAACTCGGGGGCGTGTACGAAGATCTCTCACGGGCTTGCCTCACCTAACTTGCTACTCGCTAGGGATGGCAAAGAACTCACTCGATGGTGAGGGAGACACGGAACACGGCAGTTTACCCAGGTCCGGGCCGCTGAGAAGCGTAATACCCTACTCCTGCTTTGGCGGATTGCCTCTCATGGAGGTTGGTGGATGAACAAGCACAGTGTTCAAGGGCCTCTGGAGGTTGAGTGGCATGTGTGTGGTGCAGATGGGTGAATGAATGAGTCTCCCCATGAAGTAACCTACTCTCTATATATATAGTGGCGGCCCCGGTCCTCTTCCCTTATCGTTTCGACGGGAAGGGATTCCACAATGGCCAATTTTCAAGGGGGACACGGGAACATGCTTCCCCTGTCAAAAGTAGTCTTCACCTGCAAAGTGTCTATCAACGCAGCAGGCACGGGTCCAGGGATGACATCCATCCTGCTGGCGGGCGGTGGTGGCCTTGTTGCACCAGAATGGAAACCTTTGGGAGATGCCTTGGAGACATGCGTGCATGCCTGCCCCCTTTGCACAAAAAGGGGAACTGCACCATCCTGCTGTTTGCTGCTCGCCTGTCCTTCCCCCGCATCATCCTTGACTCCTGAGGCTGGGTCTCGCCTCGGAATATCTGCCGCTCTGGAGGGGTCCTGAGGGCGCCCCCCCTGCGGGTCATGATGTGCTCCTCCTCATGAGGCTTGGCCCCTCGCGAGGGCCTTGACTTGAGTGGTGTTAGCCCGTTGGTTTTTGGTCGATGAAGTGGGAGAGCCCTGGGTTGTAGGCAGGCAGGTCTGAGTACCCCCATTCCTAGAACACCGATAGTAGCCCCCGGGACCAAGGCACGCCTGGGCTGGGTTCTTAGCGAAGACTTGAGGGCGGTCAGAAGCATCGCGGGCCCTAAAAGCCTGCGGGCAAGGCATCATGTGCGCCGCGCAGCCAAGTGGCAACACTCCCAGTTCCCGAGGCATTCAGAGACACGCCTGGTCAAACTGACACGATGTCCGAGTGCTGCACCAGCCATCATCGCTCCTTGGAGACGTCACCTCTATGCACGCCACGCGAGCGCGCTTCCTCATGAACCGCGTGGGCCCAGGAACGCAGAGGGACGCCAGTATGCCCTCGGCCATATATTTGATATGGCGAGGGCTATAAGGTCCATATCGCCTCCATCCTATTCATCTTCCACCTCGAACCCTCCACCCTTGAGCATGGCGCCGGTGAGGTAGTATTCCATCCTCCGACATCAAACCGCAGATCAACACAATTGGACGCCGCCCTAACTCTAAGTTTACCAAAGGACGCGTCTACCATATCTCTGCCGAAGAACCATGCGAAGCTCCAGAAGTCATTATCGGTATGTTCTCTGTTAACAACATACTAGCAATAGTTTTATTTGACCGGGGCTTCCCACTCATTTATTTCGAGGAGTTTTGCCGCCATACACCAATTTTCCCCTTCATTGTTGGACAAAATCATGGTGGTACAATCTCCTAGCTCCATGCTTAGAACAAATCTCGTATATGGGGATCTAGACATACGGATACAAGGTGCTACCTTTCCAGCTGCACTAATTTCCATCGAATCCTCGGGATTAGATGTAATACTCGGGATGGATTGGTTGAAACCCCATCAAGTATGCATCAATTGTGCCACCAGGGCTGTGACACTGGTTAATCCGGCTGGTAAAACCGTCCAGTTTATCGCTAACAACATGAAGACAAGGAACGGAATGGCATACCAAGCAGATGTCACGGATATGAGCTTGATTCAAGTGGTATGTGAATTTACAAATGTGTTCCCCGAGGAATTGCCAGGAATGCCACCTGACCGGGAGATGGAATTCGCAATCGAATTAGTTCCCGGTACTGCCCCAATCTACAAGAAATACTATCGTATGCCAGGACCGGAATTGGCAGAGCTAAAGAAACAGTTGGACGAATTACTGCAAAAGGGATACATCCGCCCAAGTATCTCACCATGGGGATCACCAGTACTGTTCGTCAAAAAGAAGGATGGAAGTCTGCGAATGTGCATAGACTATCGCGAGCTAAATGAGGTCACTATTAAAAACAAGTACCCACTACCATGCATCGATGACCTATTTGACCAGTTGAGTGGAGCACGAGTGTTCTCCAAAATTGACCTCAGGACTGGGTATCATCAGCTCAAAATTAGAAAGGAAGATGTACCCAAGACAGCGTTCACTACCCGATATGGCCTGTATGAGTTCACGGTCATGTCATTTGGTTTGACAAATGCTCCATCCTATTTCATGAGCGTGATGAAGAAGGTCTTCATGGATTACCTAGACAAATTCGTGGTAGTATTCATTGATGATATATTGATATATTCTAAAGACAAAGAGGATCACAAGTGTCACCTCCGTGCTGTCTAGGAAAGAGTGAGATCCCATCAACTGTATGCTAAGTTCAGTAAATGCGAGTTCTGGCTGAAGGAAGTAGGATTTTTGGGACACATCCTGTCAAATCAAGGTGTGGCTGTCGACCCCAGTAAGGTACACTACAGGAATCAGAGAATTTGCCATATGTTTGATCTTTGCCATCTGCTGGCACATGGCAAAGAAGCTCTTTGCCGTCAGCTTCCAAAAAACAGACGGTAAAGAGCTGGCTGATGCCAAAGATACTCTTTGTCATTAGTGTGTTCTTTACCGTCGGCCGGCGGACGGTAAAGATGGACCGGGCTGACAGCAAAGCATAGGCTGATGGCAAAGATGGTCCAGGCAGACGGCAAAGAATAACCGCAGGTGGAGCCGTCCCCTTTACCATCAGAGGCCTCTGTGTCGTTTGCACACAACCCCCTTTGCCGTCTGCCTCGAACTCTTTGCCATCAACTTGATTCCCAAGCGGACGGCAAAGTGGACAGCCACTAACGGCTGGCATCCATCTCCCCACCCCCATGTGCTTTCTCCCCCGATCCCCACTATCTCTCTCTCACCAATCCACACCTCTCTGCCTCTCCTCCCCGCGCCGCCACACCACCACCACCGCGTTGTGCCCCTCCCGGCGTCCTCCAACCGCCCTCCCCTCCCTCCCCGATCCAATCCAGAGATCGAGGTCCTCGAGAGCAGGTCAGGCGGCAGCCATGGCTCGTCCAGATCAGCCAGCACCGCCATCATCCTTCTCCTCTACTCCTAGTGCTGGATCCACCTCGGGCGGGCCCCATCTCCACATCCGGCGACCTCTCTTCCCCACCATCACTGCCTCCCCACCCCACCTCCCCACCTTCTCGAGCAGGTCAGGCTTCGTCTGCATCCGCCCCAATCTTCCTCCTCCCAGGTTCCTGTGGAGGACCCACTGTAGTGGGACAACATCGGACCAAGCACCGCCGGCTGGATCCACGTCTAATCCCCACTCCGGCCGCACCGCTGCCCGAAACCCTTGCTCTCCCACACATGGCCATGACCATGGCGAGCCCTCACAAGGTGCAGTAGCTCATGTCACTGTAGGGAGTCAGTCATTGCTTGTATTCAGGGGCTCTTGCAGTTCGCAAGATTGGATTTCTGCAGAGTAGCATGTGTGTTTGTTTTTTCGATTAGTGTTTAGTTTGTGATTCAACAATTAGCTCATTTTTGTGCTAATCTTTTTGCAGGATTAGGATTGGTAAGGCGGCAGATGAGAGGGAGAAGAATCCTAGCAGAGTGCCTGCACTTGAAGCGTCGTGCTTTTGCGGATAACAAGGTTGATACCATTGTTAATCCAACAACCTGGACTAGCTTCGATACCGTGGAAGAAGTGTATGAGTTTTAAAACCTCTACTTGTTGGAGACAGGCCTGTGTCCGGTATAAAAAGAGCCAACTCAATGTATAAGGTCAGGTGGAAGTGGACAAAGCCATATTTCGTGGGAGCGTTTTGCGCTAAGATGACGGACACGCCGAGAGTGAGAATGCAAACCATTTGCAGAAGGGGTATGTGCTGCCTGGGTGCCCCATGCACCTATTTGTTAGATAGTACAAGAAGATGCAGTTTGACAGAGATTCAATGGAGAGTTATCAAGAGAAGAGGATAAAATTGGTGAGATGACCTTTGAGCTTTTGCACATACATTTGCATATAGCTGCTCGTAGAATAGTTCCAGTGTTGCTTCATTTATTGAGAAGATAATATTTTAAAATCCTTCCATGCAGGGTGCAGTAGATTTAAAAGCAAATTTGTTGATTCAGAGACACGCTTCCAAATTTATACAAGAACAAGGTTCGAAAAATTCTGAGAGATGTTGTATGATCAGCTCATGTCACGAGCCCTCATGATGTTTTGTCTATCAGTTTAAATAATATGCTTGCTCTCATGACCATAAATTGTTCTCCATGTTTGTACTCCATGATAATTTAGGAGAGTGTGAAATTACGATCGAGTGTGAAATGACTGTTGGTTTTATTGGTTTTCTTTAATTGTTTTACAGCTTTGTCTCTATTGATGCAATTACGATCGACTGTGAAATGACTATTGTTGGTGGTGATGTATTGATTTGATTTTGAGGTCCTGGTGATGGTGACAATGTTCTCGTTGATTTAGTTATATTTATGAAAGTGTTGGCTTCCTGAGTTGCTGATATATATCAATGGAATCACAGGCGCTCCTGCAAACACAATACATTGATTTTCTTTAGGAGATTATAAGCATGTTTGTCTATAAGGTGTCCTTTTTTTAATTAA
Organism: Hordeum vulgare subsp. vulgare; assembly: GCF_904849725.1. Lineage (NCBI taxonomy): Eukaryota > Viridiplantae > Streptophyta > Magnoliopsida > Poales > Poaceae > Hordeum > Hordeum vulgare. The sequence continues at coordinate 351,162,017 of NC_058520.1, forward strand.
GTTAAGGTAACTACAGTTGATGCCATGTATACTAATTAGGTTCTGCAACTCTTTGCAGGTCACTCGCAAAATAGTGGATGTTTCTTTTGGCATATTGATCCTGGCCGTGTTAGATATGTAAGTAAAACATTACTTTATGTGAAATTGAAGGGTAAAATTACCATGCAATCAAATTTCATTTATTAGGTTATCCTCCAGTCTTGTATAAGATTTTTTGTGCGGTATTATAGTGCCTTCATTTCATTGTGATTAATTTCAATCAAGAAAGTTTGAAGAGGCTATTGTTGCTCGATTACTGCTTCATGGATGCTTCAAATACCTACATCGAGACTATCACGTTGGCAAGTCTCATGGCCTCACTTCTAAGTAAATTATCTTAGCCGTGTTTGAAGAAATTAGCAATTAGGTGTTTGTAAAATGTTGTGGAACTAGCGCGAATGATAAAGGTTGTTAAGAATTTGTAATTTGGAAATATTATTCATTCCACGAGACTGACGAGAGCAGCTAAGCGCGCATTCACAACAAATTATTAGTATGCTAAACTTAGTGTTCCCGATAAAACTATCTGCCATGTATAAAATGGATGATACTCAGTTTAGGGCCCTCTATATCATGTGTGTTTAGAGTTTAACATTGATATACAATGGTGGAATGGCCATGATATGATAAATAATAATAATATCCCAAATTATTGCTTCATCTTGTAATGCAATAATGATATGCCAACTTATTTGCATTATGATGTGGAATAAAGAGTTTTAGGCGTCATTTTTATCTTCATACATTAGTATTTGGAACAAATATTCCCTTTATTCTTAAGGTATTTAGATGAATGGTTGTTGTATGGTCCTTTCATTGTAGGATTATCTTTTCCTTGCATTATATTTTAGAATAAATGGCACTTACATTTTATGGTTTTGTTCTGTCAAATTGATCCTCCTACTGTATATGCTTGTCTTAATCGGAACCTCTACATCGGTGGTTTCACATGAGCATTGGGCATTGTTGCATCTTATCTGGTTGCATACAAATTTATCACAATATAGGGTGGTCTCTCCCGCTCCGCCTCTCCCCGCGACTCCTCACGCCGACTCCTCCTCCTGCGGGATCTTTAACGCCGTCTCCGGATGTGTCATCCCCCTCGGTAACCGCATCTGACCCCCACCCCTTCCCGCGCATGCTGGATCTCGCCGTCGCCGAGGGAGCGGGCGGGGAAGCGGAGGCGGATGATCCCCAAGGAGTCAGCGAAGCTCTGGCCGCGGACCGTCTCGCAGAGATCACGGAGTCGTTCGTGCCGCAGGGGAGCGGTGGATCCGTCTCGACGGTTGCGTCCATCGCCGCCTCCAACATGGACCCCAACGCCAAAGAGTTCCTCCATAGTTCCAAGATTCGAGCGAAGCTTCTGGGCGACCTGACGTATCTGCAGCCGCTGATGTCCCCGTAGTCGTCGGAGCACGTGGCCGACCTGCTCGAGGCGGGTGATGAGGAGGTGCGCGGGATCGTGCTCGCCGGAGTCACGCCCAACGCCCGCTTGTTCATGAAGACCGGGGAGGGGGCCAAGGAGTTCGTCGCGCTGGTGAGCCGGCCCGAGCTACAGCTCGGCGACCTCGAGAACATCCTCAATGTCGTCTTAGGAGAGCCGCAGCAGTTCGACGACCAGTACTGGTACGTTGCTAATTCGATGCCCCCAGTCCAGTCCCTCGGCTTGATCAAGAAATATGTTCATTGATTCAACGTGCTGCTGTGATTCTGTCTTGCAACCATACTGAAGAAAAGTACACTGCTCTGTCGTTGTAATTACCCTTTTCTTGCCTGCATCTGCATGGTGCAGGGTGACATCTCTGTTATATAACGTGTTATATAATTTGTTTCCATCCCCTACAGATGTGTTTCCATCACAAAACTATTTTTCTCTAACCAAACATAAGTTGTTTCCATGCATTTTTCGTTCATACACCATCTTCATATGATACACATTTGTTTCATTCAAGTTAGTGATGATACAATGCTTTCTATGTTCATATTATATGTTCCCTATAAACTATATATGGAAGTCAAACTATGGACACATAAGAAGTACATGTAGTATCATTTTAGAAGCTGCAGAACTAAGAAGCACAAATAGATTAGTTTGGCAACAGATATATACTTTAGTAGAAGGAAGCAAAATTTAGATCATGTTGAGACTAGTATTACCACCAACATTAGGAATCAGGTTATTGTGATTTGCATAATAAATTAACCAAAATTCATAGATCACATGATCCATTGCACATTGGATATAACATAGATATATACGTTCAAAAAAATCATGGGAGAAAGCATTGCATCCAAAGTAACATATTAAAAGTGAATCAAAGATGAGATGAATCAAACCCTATAGACATGCTGTTGTTTGATGCTCTTGTAGTTAGGATTCTACTCCTAGAAGTGATGCTTGTATAAAATGTATTAGCTTTATATGGCGAAAGGTTGTGCATTAATTAGTCTTTTCTTCTTCTTCTTCTTCTTCTTTTAATTTCTTAATTACTTGAATTTTTGCAGATTTGATTCATTTCATGGAAGCTGGCATTGATGGACTGCTAGTGTTTAGTTTTTTTCATTTGTATTGACGAACAATGTCAAACTTATGTATGTATATATAGATGAACTATGTGAAACTATGTATTGTGCTAGCCTATGTGTTCGCTAGCTTCTTAAATATTTCATGATGATGTTGGAAATATATATGATGTGAAATATATGTGTTGAAGATGTATGAAATATATGCTGTGAAATATATATGTATGTATGTATCTTTGTGGTATGAAAATGTAGGGAAATAAAAGAAAACAGACAAAAGAGAAGCAATACAGGCTCTTTGCCATCTGCCAGCAGAGGCAAAGCCCTTTGCCATCAGCCAGCAGACGGCAAAGGCCTGCCCTCCGCAGATGGCAAAGCCCCCCCGGCAGACGGCAAAGGGCTGCCACCCGGCAGACGGCAAAGGGCCGACCCCCGGCAGACGGCAAAGGCTCCGTTAGCTATCTATCGGAGTTGCCCCTGGTGGTTGTCGTCTAGCTTCCTTTGCCGTTTGCTAACTATGGCAGGCAGATGGCAAAACCCTTTGCCGTCCGCTTCCTACCGGCAGACGGCAAAGAAGGCTCTTTACCGACGAAAGCTATCGTAGAAATTTTGCCATTCGTGGAGTGGCCCTTTGCCGTCCGCTATGGCAGACGGCAAAGAACAAGATTCATGTATGGTAACATCAGTGCTAAATTGGAAAACACCAGTTTTGGTGACCGAAGTTCGTAGCTTCCTGGGATTGGCACGCTACTACCGACGATTCATAGAAGGCTTTTCCAAGATAGCCAAACCATTGACGGAATTGCTCAAGAAAAACCAGAGATCCGTATGGACGACAACATGCGAAAGCAGTTTCCTGGAATTAAAAACAAGACTAACGACCGCACCTGTTTTAATCCTCCAGGAGATTCACAAGAGTTTTGAGATTTATAGTGATGCTTCCTGACGAGGAATTGGTTGTGTACTGATGCAAGCAGGGAAGGTTGTAGCATACGCACCCCGACAGCTACCACCACATGAAGAGAACTACCCCACTCATGACTTGGAGCTAGCAGCCGTGGTTCATGCCTATAAAATTTGGAGGCATTACCTCATTGGACAACGGTGTGAGATATATACGGACCACAAAAGTCTTAAGTATATTTTCACCCAGCCCGATCTGAATCTCAGACAACGACGATGGCTTGAACTAGTCAAGGACTATGACCTTGGGATCAACTATCATCCGGGGAAAGCCAATGTGGTTGCAGACGCTCTTAGTTGAAAGCCAATCACGGTAAATGCACTACTGTAAAGTATGCATCTGAGACTGCAAGAAGATTTCATTAGTCTCAACATGATATTATGCGGTCCAATTTCCCCCGAGACCCTGGAAATTACCCCCACCCTCGTAGACGAAATCAAGAAAGCTCAAGGGTCAGATGAAGGAATCGAGAAGATCAAAGGGTCACTAGCAAAAGGGAAGGACAAATCCTTCCGAGTAGATGACCAAGGCATCCCATGGTTCGAAAAACGGATATGCATCCCCGACCAAAATAGGCTGAGACAATAAATACTCAGGGAAGAGCATGATGGCGCATATTCTATTCATCCAGGAGGTACAAAGATGTACCGAGATCTGAGAAAGACATTTTGGTGGTCTGGGATGCGAAAGGATATAGCATATTATGCCGACTGTTGTGATATATGCAACAAGGTTAAGGCGGAACACCAAAAGCTCGCGGGGTTACTACAACCTTTATCAGTTCCCCAATGGAAGTGGGACGACATATGCATGGACTTCATTGTCGGACTACCCAAGTCAACAAGAGGCAATGATGCTATCTGGGTCATTGTGGATATGCTCACGAAAGTAGCTTACTTTATCCCGGTAAAGACTACTTTCAACGCCAATCAACTAGCACAGTTATACATGTCCCGGATAGTAAGCCTACATGGGGTACCCAAGTCAATCACATCATATAGAGGCTCTCTATTCACCTCGGCATTCTGTCTACGACTTCACCAGGCCTTGGGAACCATGCTAAAACACAGTACCGCATACCACCCTGAGAGGGATGGACAAACAGAAAGAGTGAATAAAATACTAGAGGACATGCTTCGGTCATGTTCCCTCACCCATGGGCCCAAATGGGAAGATAGCCTACTCTATGCAGAATTTTCCTACAATAACAACTATGAGACAAGCCTGAAGATGTCACCCTTTGAAGCATTGTATGGCACGAAGTGCCGAACCCCGTTGAATTGGTCACAAACAGGAGACAGTCTCATATTTGGAACCGACTTGATGCTGTAGGCCGAGAAATAGGTCGAGGATATTCAGGAACGCCTTCAAGCAGCCAAGTCCCACCAGAAAAGCAATTATGATCCAAAGCACCGAGAAGTGACCTTTGAACCAGGAGAATATGCCTATATCCGAGTAACCCCCATGAAAGGAGTGAGAAGGTTTCGCACACGGAGAAATCTTGCACCAAGATATATTGGTCCATTTCCAGTTATTGCAAGAAGAGGCAGAGTCGCCTATCAGTTAGAGCTACCACCCGAATTGTCAGAGGTGCACGATGTCTTTCATATCTCACAGCTAAGAAAGTGTATTGCACCTCCAATTAAGCAGGCAGATATGAGTGAGCTAGGATTGGCTAAGGATCTGACTTACGAGGAGAAACCCGTCAGAATCTTGGAAGAGATGGAAAGAACAACCCAGAGTAAGGTGCTTAAGTTTTATAAGGTATTATGGGAACACCATACCGAGGAAGAAGCTACATGGGAGAGAGAAGATTTCTTGAGATCCGCATATCCATACTTGTTCCCTGAGCAACCGAATCTCGAGGACGAGATTCATCCTAAGGGGGGTAGGTTTGTAAGACCCTGATTTTTCAAACCTTTTCTTTTTAAAATATTTTTGAAGATCACTTGCAATTTGGTGGATTTTCAAATTCTCAAAGCAAGTTGGATTATGAAATCTCTCATTTCTTGTCTCAAACTACCCAAAACCATTTGCTTCTTACTAAAACCTTTCTGTGATTTATTTGCAATATTTTATTCCTCAAATAATTCTCTTTTTCTATTTTGGGAATTATGCCATCACTATGGGTTGTGAAGCAACCTATAGCTTGGATGAGCTTTAAGACCCAAAACTTTTGCAACATCTTCTCAATACCATATGATTTCAAAATATTAAAAAATATTTCTTCGTCCAATGGATAATTATGGCCAGAATAATTATTTATTATCTAACCAGAATTATCCCTTTGTGAAGCAACCCTATGATTCCTGTTTTCAAAAATTCCAAATAAATTCATGTAGTTACTAGGGATCATATATGGTTCCAATATGTAAAAACATGCCATGGTCCAATACAAATTTTGAGCAAAAACACTCTGCTAAGTTTTTGCTAAAACATGACCTTTGGGAAGGAAGTGCCAGCTAGGAGTGCACAATGGAGCTACAAATTTTTGGGCATGTGTGCACTACCAAATGACACTTCCCCACCAAATGACACTCGTAGCAAAGCTTGAATTTGAGTGCTAGGAGCTCATTTGTGTTCTGGACCAGAAAAATGGTTTTCAGAGGTACTATATTCATTTGATCTTCAAACCTTGCCAATCTTTGCCAGTTTAGAGTCTTTTCTATGTTGATTCTTCTAGACATCTTATCTTGCTCTAATCCCAACCCTGTTGAGCTCTAGAACCACCCAAAGTCTGCTCGCAGAACCTGTCGTTGATGTTCCTAGTCGCAGCAGAGCTTGTATGTTCAGGCAAGCAGTGGATGGTGACTGATGGAAGGCTGGTCGACGCAAGAGACAAGGTTTCCATGCTTGCGTGGCATCAGGGTGGCCGCAACCGTGTGATCACGATGCTGGCATGCCACAAAGTGCGCTCTGCGCAGCTCTAGTGATAGCCGAGCCGCCCCGAGCCGTCAATCGTTGCCCCCCTTGTCCTAAGCACCGACGAGGTCCCTAGTGGCCGCGTGGCACCTCTCCAACCCTCTGGTTTGCCGGAGAAGGCCGCCGTCGCTCCGGCCAAGCTCCGCCACGGGCAGCATAGTGGGCTTCGGCCACTGTGGTCGTCCGCAAGCCCTTAATGGCTCCGGACCCATCCCATTGCCCCCCTGACCTCCTCCATCACCTCACCCCCATGCCGCGACAGCCAGCTCGCCGTCCTTGCTCCAGTGGCAAGCCCGAGCCTTGCCGCTTCGGGAGATCTCGGCAGCGCTCATCGCTGGCCTATGAAAGGCGCTGCCCGAACCCCTCCTAGCTCCCACCCCTGTCCTCCACCCCTGGATTAGCCCTAGAGACACCCAGCAAGAGCCGGGAGCTCGTCTCCCTCAGCTATGGCGACAAGCTCCGCCACCAAATCCCCTTTGTCGCCAGCCTCCTCCGCCCTTCCCCAGTTTAATCCAAGGCCGTCATCGAGTTCCCTTGGTCCCTCTAGTGCTCCTCGAGCCGTCGGTGAGTCAAATCCCTGCCGGAACCGTCACCGTCGACGACCACCGTAGCTTCCACCCGCCGGAGAAGAAGGGGCGACGTCGTCCGTCCACCTCCGAAGGAGCTACGGGTACAGGGAGGACCGCCGCCGAGAGCCCATTGCATTCCCGTCATCTCCCAGCCTCGCCGTCGTCTCTATCGCCGGCGAGCGTCGTCGGTGAGCCGCCCTCCTATGTTCCTCCTCCTGTCTCTCTATTTTAAAAGGGGCAGGCCCCACCTGCCAGTGTCTGCGTCCTGCGGCCGAAGCGTTAAGTGGAGGAGCCCCTCCACTTCACGCCTTCGACGTGGCCCCTCCCAGGAATTCTATTTCTTTTACTAATTCCAGATTTAAACGAAAACTTTGACAATTTAAATCTTTTTATTTACAAGTCCAAATCACTTGATTCTTTTTGCATTGAGTTGGTATTGGAATTGTTTACAATGTGGTAAATTTTGGTATTTTTCCCTCAATCATAGAATTTCTAGTTAATAAAAAGATATTTAATGCTTTTCCTTTTCTTTTGGTATTTCAAACACATTTTTCAGAGGGAAACTTTGACGACCAGGAGTGTTTGAACAACCCCACTGATCAAGGCAAGCCATCATATCCATGTGACGTAGTTTTGCATAGCATAGCTCACATCTTCATGCATTATACTTGTTTAACTTGCTAAGAAAATAATCATTTAATAAATAATCATATAGAGATATATGCTTATGGTTATGAATCACTATGGTTACTATGGCATGATGGATGATCATGAGTCACCTGACCGGGCATAATCGTACAACCACCTCTTGCCGGTATGGGAAGGCCGTGACTTGGGCTGTCCGCGTGATCTCTTAGTGATATGCCCCAAAGAGGGAGGGTTATGCACGCGTGCCACGTTAGCTCGGAGGGCGGTGATAACCCTGTGAGCCCTGTTAAGTTGAGTTGGGCCCGTCCCCGGTTGTGACAGTTTTGTTTGGCCACGACGGTGGCAGGTGTCATGAGGACACATGTGTCATGAGGACACAGGGCCACCCAGGGCAGGACCCCGGAAGGGAGTGGTTGCCGGGGATATGATGAGAGAGTCACGGGTCAGGCAAGTTGCGTCGGATCAATGCTGGTCCACCCAAATGGGATCACGAGGTCAGTGCTCCAGAGTGTGGGTAAAGTGTGCAACCTGTGTAGAGTGTCAAAACTATTCGAATAGCCGTGTCCACGATAATGGACAGCCCGACCAGACCTCAGTAGATGGTCAACTGTGTGGATGTTAGTAATGATGGAAGAACTCTCCAGTTGAGGGGAGATGCTAATAAGCATTCCGGTGGTTGTGAGACAACCCCGGACATGAGTAAGTGGATGTTATAAAGGCAAGTGGTATTATTCTTAATTTGTTGCCATGCTATTGTTTGCTGCATTGCTTGGTTATTATGAGCTTGCGAGTAGATTCCAAGTACTCACCTGGCGTATCATGCTAGATTCAGGATAAGCCGATGACGGAGGTCCTGATGATGCGTACTAGGAAGTGTCCACAATAGTGTCCCTGTGTATGGAGTTGCTGCTATGTTCCGCTAGGCCGTAGAAGTACTTAGTAGTTTTGAGGCCCCGCTATGTTTCATATATAATGTAGATACTGTGCAGCACCAAGGGTGCCTTTGTCCTTGCTATCATTGTAAGATATGTATTTGTAACCTTATGCTATCAATAAAGTCAGTTCAGTTCTGTGCGAAGTTGTTGAGTGTTTCCAGAAAACATGATCTCTGGGTTGGAAACACTCGCAATCCGATTCGTTGAATCGGGGTGCCACATCATCCTTGACTCCTGAGGCTGGGCTTGCCTCGGAATATCCGCCACTCCGGAGGGGTCCTAAAGAGGCCCCATGCGGGTATTGATGCTGCTCCTGCTCGCGAGGCTTGGCCCCTCGCGAGGGCCTTGCCTTGAGTGATGCCGGCCCGTTGGTTTTTGGTCGATGAAGTGGGCCAGCCCAGGGCCGTAGGCAGGAAGGTTTGGTACCCCCATTCCCAGAACGCCAACAATAGTAATTCATCCAGAGCAGATACAACTCGTTCAGTTTATAATCCAGGGTCGCCTCAGCGTCGCAGAGGCGGGGGTTACCGAGAGGATCAGCACAGAGATTAGGGGTGAAATCAGTTTGCTCCCCGTTACCACCGTGATGACCGCCATCGGGTGCATTCTCCTCCGCAGAGTGGTTCATATGTGTCCCGACACTACGACGATAGACACCCGTTCGGTGATGAGCGGAGTCGTGGGTTCGATGCAAGGAATGTACTCGCCCATAGGAGGATTGACACAGGCACAGCTCACAGAGATGGTTTTGACAAGGATCGTTCGATTGGAAGTGGCACTGTGTTTTCTGGCCCCAAGTGCTTTAGTAGGGCAATTCGTTCTGCTAATATCCCCGCAACTTCAGGTTGGCGGCTGGAATAAGTAAATTTACAAGAGACATGGCTCGATGACTACCGAGTGGCAGTGCAGATTGGCGAAGGTAATGACGATGTCGCCATGAAGCATTTGTGTGTGATGCTGGATGGTTCGGCCAGGGCGTGGTTGAATCAATTGGCTCCTTCTAGCATCTATTGCTGGGAAGATCTCGCCCGAGTGTTCATCAAAACATTCGAGGGCACGTGCAAGCACCCTGCTGGTTTGTCCGAGTTACAACATTGCGTGCAGAAGCCAAATGAGTCCTTGAGAGATTATATCCAACGTTGGATCACCCTTCATCACACGGTGGAAAACGTTTCTGAGCACCAGGCATTCTGCATTTTTAAGACTAGTGTCAGGTACAGAGAGTTATATCTGAAGTTTGGTCGAACGGGTGACATGTCCATGAGAAAAATGATGGAGATTGCTGCCCGATAATCCAAAGGTGAAGAAGAAGACCGCCTCTGCAGTGGTAAAGGAAAAGCAGTGGACAATGATGCTCTCGGCAATTCCAATTGGAAACAGAAGCGCAAGGCTGATGGTTCCACTCCGGCAGAAGCAGCCGCCCTGGCGGCACAAGGAAACTTCAAGGGAAAGCCTAAAGGGAAATCCCCCCCCCCAAGAAGTCTAAGAATCAGTTAGATCTTCTGGATTTACCGTGTGTAATCCACACGAAGAAAGATGAAGATGGCAATCTGGTATTGCCCAAACACTACTCGTCAATGTAGACTATTGATCCAACAGTTCAAAGATAATCCCTCGAGTGAGAAGACTCTTGAGAAGGAGGATGAAGAAGATAAAGAAGATTTTCCATAGGTCAATGCTACTCTGATGATTTTTGTTGATGTTGAGAGGAGAAATCGGTTGAAGGTCATAAACAGAGAGGTCAACATGGCAATTCTGATCACCCCATCATACCTCAAATGGTCTCAGACTCCCATAACGTTCGATCAGACGGATCACCCCGCTCATGTTGCTACCCCTGGTCGACAAGCTTTCGTGGTAGACCCAGTTGTGCGTGGCATTCATCTTCGCAAGTTTTTGATGGATGGAGGGGACTGGTTTGAACATTTTCTATGCAGATACCCTCAAAGGAATGGGCATTCTGATGTCCCGACTGAGTGAAAGCAATATGCAGTTCCATGGGGTCATCCATGGGAAAAAGGCCAGGTCAGTCGGCCACACTGCGCTGGATGTGGTATTCGGCACAGAAAAGAACTTAGCAAGGAAAAATTGACGTTCGAAGTTGTGGATTTTCAAAGTGCTTATCATCCCATCCTTGGTCGCCCCGCTTATGCACATTTCATGGCATGCCCATGTTACGTGTATCTCAAGATGAAGATGGTAGGGCCCAAGGGCGTTATCATAGTCACAGGCAATCGGCAGAGGGCCGAGGAGTGCTTGCAACAAGGCTCCAAGATCGTTGATCAACAGATGGATGTGGTTGAGCTGGAGGAATACCGGAAGAACATTGATCCTACCGACATGCTGCGTTCCAAGAAGCCCACTTCTGAGTCCACTTTTTAGTAGGCGCGTGAAGTCAAAAAAATGGACATCCACCCGAGACACCCTAATGCTGCCCCGACCAACATCTCAACAACACTCGACAACAAATAGGAAGCCAAGCTCATCCACTTCCTCCGTGGGAACTGGGACATCTTTGCATGGAAGCCTGCAGACATGCCAAGTGTGCCTAGGGAACTGCATGAGCACCAACTGAGAGTGGATCCAAAGGCAAGGCGTGTCAAAGAGCATTTGCGTCGGTCCACAGCAGAGAAACGGAAAGCAATCGGCGAGACTCTTGGAGGCGAAGTTCATACGCGAAGTTTACCACTCCAAGTGACTCGCAAACGTCGTCATGGTCCCCAAGAAGGACAAGTCTCTTCGTATGTGTATCGATTTCAAGCATATCAATAAGGTCTGCCTGAAAGATCACTATCCACTCCCGCACATCGATCAAATTGTCAACTAGACCATAGGGTGTGAGCGTTTATCTTTTCTTGATGCATACTCTGGCTACCATCGGATCCATCTGTTTGGTCCAGATGAAATAAAAACGGCCTTCATCTCCCCTTTCGGGTGTTTCGGTTATATCACCATGCCTTTTGGTTTGGAAAATGCTGGTGCTACTTTCATGTGTATGATTCAGAAGTGCTTGCTTGATCAAAGCAGTCGGAATGTGGAAGCATATATGGATGATATTGTGGCCAAGTCGCACAAAGGTTCCGACGTGTTGACTAACTTGGCAGAAACATTCGCCAACCTGAGAAAATATGATATCAAGTTGAATCCAGCAAAGTGCACTTTTGGAGTTCCTGGCGGCAAGTTACTCGGTTTCCTCATTTTAGAACGTGGGATCGACGTCAACCCCGAGAAGATCGGTGCCATAGTCCGAATGAAAAGCCCTTTACGTGTGCATGATGTTCAGAGGGTCACAGGCTGCCTAACAGCGTTGAGTCGGTTCATTTCTTGTATCGATGAGAAGGCATTGCCTTTGTACCGACTCATGAAGAAGTCCGATGTGTTCGAGTGTACCGATGAAGCAGAAGCAGCGTTTGTCGACCTAAAAGCCCTGCTTTCCACCCAGCCGGTGCTTGCTGCTCCGCACAACAAAGAACCCGTGCTCTTATACATCGCAGCTACAAATCAAGTTGTGAGCATAGTTCTAACTGTTGAGCGTAAAGAAGAGGGCAAAGCATACAAAGTCCAACGCCCAATATACTATACTTCTGAAGTGTTGACTCCTTCCAAGCAAAGGTACCCCCATTATCAGAAGCTCCTCGATAGCATATATGTACCAGCAAAGAAGGTGGCACACTACTTCCAAGATCACTCGGTCTCAGTCGTCGGTGATGCTCCATTGTCTGAGATTCTCAACAACCGATACGCGACTGGTCGAGTGGCCAAATGGGGAATTGAAGTCTTATATTTCGATATCAAATTGAGGCAACAACTCCCGGAAGATGAGGTTCAAGCTCGACAGATTGTCCACAGATCCAAAACGTTTACTGTAATGAAAGGACAACTTTTTAGAGAAAGTGTGACTGGTGTAGCTCGGTGGTGCATCTGTCCTGAATAAGGACGATTGATTTTGGATGAAATCCACTCGGGGACATGTGGTCATCATGCGTCCTCTCGGACAATTCTTGCCAAAGCATACCGAGCTAACTTTTTCTCGCCACGTGCTAATGAGATGTCCAAGGAAATCGTGGATCGTTGCGAAGGATGTTAGTTTTACTCTAACTTGTCACATAAATCCGTGTATGCTCTGAAGACTGTTACACTCATCTGGTTGTTTACCGTATGGGGTTTAGATATGGTCAGTCCTCTCCGAACAAGCTAGAGTGTGTTCACTCATTTGCTTGTGGCAAATCACAAGTTCACCAAGTGGATTGAAGCCAAGCCCGTGAAAAAGCTGGATTCTCGCACTGCTATCAAGTTCATAAAGGAAATAACATTCTGATATGGAGTGCCCCATAGTATTATGACGGACAATGGTTCTAACTTCGAATCGGAAGAATTCAGATACTTTTTCTCCGCCCAAGGCACTCGGGTTGATTACGCGTCTGTCGCGCACGCCCAAACTAATGGTCAAGCTGAGCGAGCGAACGGACTCATCCTTCAAGGATTGAAGCCTCGACTCATGCGAGATTTTAGAACATGCAGCCAGAGCTTGGGTTACTGAACTACCATCAGTTCTGTGGGGCTTGCGGACGACACCCAATCGATCGACTGTACCCACCCCTTTCTTCTTGGTTTATGGGACCGAAGGTGTCTTACCAATTGACCTCCTTCACAATTCTCCCCGATTGGAACTTTATTCTGAGGATGAAGCTAAACAGGCGCGACAGGACGACACAGACCTTCTGGAAGAAGAACGCGAACTGGCTGTGATTAGGTCGACAGTCTACCAACATGATCTACACCGTTTTCATGAAAGACAAGTTAGGAGCCGGTCGTTTCACGAAGGTGATCTCGTGCTCTGAGTGGATCAGCAACGGCCACACAAGCTCGCCCCCACATGGGAAGGTCCTTTCATCATTACCAGGTGCTGAATAATGGAGCCTACCACCTCTTCAATCTCCAAAAGTGAATCCATGAACCACGTGCATGGAATGCAGATTTGTTGTGACGATTTTAACCTTGACGACCGTGTGATTCGATGCAATAAAAGTGTACTAGACAATGTTCTTATCAAAGCTATGACACCCGCAGTCTTTGCCAATTCCGATTCTGCAGTCACAAATTCAGAAATACTCCTGGTGGCGAGAAATCGTCTCACTGGGAGGCTTAGTTGCGAATCAATCCTCTAAGTTCAAACCTACTCCGAGTGGTGAGTAATCCTATCACTCGGGGGCTTAGTTGTGAATCAATCCCCTAAGTTAAAACTTACTCTGAGTGGTGAGCAATCCTCACACTCGGAGGCTTAGCGGCGAATCAATCGCCTAAGTTAAAACCTACTCCGAGTGGTGAGAAATCCTCTCACTCGGGGGCTTAGCTGCAAATCAATCACCAAAGTTAAAACCTGCTCCGAGTGGTGAGCAATCCTCTCACTCGGGGGCTTAGTTGCGATCATTCACCTAAGTGTCAAAACCTACTCCGAGTGGTGAGCAATCCTCTCACTCGGGGGCTTAGCTACGAATCATTCGGCTCAGTGTCAAAACCTACTCCGAGTGGTGATCAACCCTCTCAATCGGAGGCTTAGTTGTGAATCAATCGCCTAAGTTAAAACCTACATCAAGTGGTGAGCAATCCTCTCACTCGGGGGCTTAGCTGCGAATCATTCGCCTAAGTGTCAAAATCTACTCTGAGTGGTGAGAAATCCTCTCACTCGGGGGCTTAGCTGCGAATCATTCCCCTAAGTGTCAAAACCTACTCCGAGTGGTGAGCAATCCTCTCACTCAGGGGCTTAACTGCGAACAAGATTTGGCCTAAGTATCAAAACGTACCCAGAGTGGCGAGCAATCCACACACTAGGGGGCTTAGATGCGAATCAGCCGCCTAAGCCAAAAAACATACTCCGATTGGTGAGCAATCCTCTCACTCGTAGGCTTAGCTGTGAACAAGATTTTGCCTAAGTTTCTAAAAACCCTCCGAGTGCAGGACAATCCTTTCACTCGAGGACTTAGCCGCGAACCAGTCGTCGCCTAAGTAAATTTCCCCCAAACATCGAACGTCAAGTTCATTCGGAAACCAAGTGAGTTCAATCAAGCAAAAGATTGGAAAGCCAAATGCAGATAAAACTCCAGATCTCCAGCTCAGATTAAACCTGTCTTCACGAATTAAAGTACTCAGACTTAAGGTCCGAACGAAGTTTTAATCGGTTACACCATCTCTTGTCATACCGAGGCAAAATTTAATCATAAATCAAAGTTTTTTGAGGCGCACCAGGACTCACAGGCCGACAAAGGTCTCCATGTCAATCCCATCAGCAATGCGGGTAGCCGCGTCGACGAAGATCTCCATGAAGTTCTCAAACTGAAGCATCTTCGTGTTGGCCACCTGGAGCGTCTTCAGCTTCTCCGCTTTAGCCTCCTTAACATGGAACCGAACAAGTGAAAGAGCCACATCGGCTCCACAATGCGCAACAGATTTCTTCCAAGCTTGCACTCGGTCCGGAATCAGGTCAAGGCGGCTCATCATTGATTCAAGATCGGTTTGGAGAGTGTATTCTGGACAAAGCTCCTTTCAATCCTCTTCAGAGCGGCCCTCAGTCGGGCAACATATCCTTGAGCTTTCCCGAGGCGAGGGTCGACACAGAACATATTCATGAACACCACATCTCCAACGGGGGACTTGAGAGGGTCCAGATTCGGCTCGAGCTCTACGGTCTCCTTGTCGAAGTTATGGCAGAAGTCGCCGCAAAGGAAAAACAAAGAGTGGGTCACATTTCCATTCACAGGATTTCTAGGAAATCAACTCGGTGAAAGAAAATTACCCATGAGCATGCCGAACATGTTCTTCGTGAAGTTGCCCAAGTAATTCTCCAAGCCATTCCTTCTTTTGGTCATCTGCTCCAGTTTCTTGCTCCAGTCGGCTCGTTGTGGCTTCAGTTTGGTATTCTCCTCCTCCAATTTGCCGGCTGCGGCGATCTTATTTTCCGCGGCCTCGGTTCTCCCCTTAGCTTCATCGAGCGCTTTATCATTCGTGGTTACCTCCAAGTCCATCTGGAGTTGGATCTTCTCCTTTTCCAAGTCTATGTACTTGGTTCCAACCTCACAAGATTTTTGAAATCATCAAACAAGTAATTCAGTTGACACTAACAATGAAGTCGACTGGATAGCGGCCTGCCACCCCATCCTACACCCCTAAAAGCGTCATATCATGGTTGATGGAAATTATATCCATGAAACCAGCGGGATAAGTATTACTGGTTCAGACCTTTCCATTCACTCGACAGACTGAGTGACCAAAAGTACTCAAGGACAAAAAGGGACCCCAAGAACTAGTTCTTAAGACTATTGCCCACCATAAACGATCTACAGTAGTCTCAGAGACTACACCCAGTGGGTGCACTCAGCGTTCCCCCACTAGATATTATACCACTCAACCAGGTCCAGCCCGTCCGAGTAAAAAAAGAGAGATAAAGCAAATATCCTAAACTTCCAAAATCATACCCCCATCGGTGCAAACACTCGATGGCGGTCTTGGGGACTACACCCGGTGGGTTCACTCAGCATGCCCCCACTAGACTTATCGTCACTTGCACAGGTATTCCCTTCCGAGCGCTATCGATTATCGAAAACAAATCAAAGACCACTGTCGATGTCACTGTCATTCGGCAGCGGCCTCGGGGACTACACCCAATGGGTGCACTCAGCGTGCCCGCACTAGATCAAAAACAAGCATATATGCACTGAAGAAAGCACCAAGTTGGTGTAAAGTCAAGATGGACAAAATGCAATCGGAAATGAACTTACAATCCCACTTACTCGGACATTAGCACGAAGTGCCAATATGGCATCATACGCCAACTTGCTGGCTTCATACGCCTCCTTGATTCGCATCATCATCTGTTCTGCCCAAGGTTGTCAGAATCGCGATTCTGTTATACGATTCTACGACTTTACAATCCAAACTAACCCCTATGATTCTACGACTTTAGTTCATAGAATCTGCGTTTCTACGATCAGGATAGTGAAGATTCTACGATTTGCGATCCTACCATCGGAGTCCCGATCGGATTCAAAATCACGATTCTGTCAACCTTGGTTCTGCGTGGATCCTGGCCTCCTTCCCGGCTCCAGTTTGGTCTTCGAGAACATGTTGTGGAGTGAACGCAGACATTGGAGGAGTCGACATAATGGCAGATGTCACAAAGAGTTGTTGGGGGTTGTTCAATTGATGCAGGAGACATGACAGTCGAAGTCACTCGAGGAGCACTAATACGTCCATTTTGCATCATGCTTTCATGTTGATATTTATCGCTTCTTTGGCTGTTATTTCACTTCACGGTACTATTCTTATGCCTTTTCTCTCTTATTTTGCAAGGTTTACATGAAGAGGGAGAATACCGGCAACTGGAATTCTGGCCTGAAAGTGGAGCAAAGTTGAGATACCTATTCTGCGCAACTCCAAACGCCGTGAAAATCAACGGGGATTTTTTTCCCAATTTATCAAAAGTACTGGGGCCAAAGAAGTGCCAGAGGGGTACCACAGGGTGCCCACAAGCCTGCATGGCGCGTCGACCCCCCTAGGTCGCGCCATGGGGGCTTGTGGGCAGCCCACTGGCCCACTGGCCCCCCTATTTTGCTATATGGAGGGTCTCATCCAGGAAAAAATCATAGAGGAGCTTTTTCGTGGTTTCGCCGCCGCCACGAGGCGGAACTTGAGCAGAACCAATCTAGAGCTCCGACAGCACGATCCTGCCGGGGAAACTTCCCTCCCGGAGGGGGAAATCATCGCCATCGTCATCACCAACACTCCTCTCATCGGAGGGGACTCATCTCCATCAATATCTTCATCAGCACCATCTCATCTCCAAACCCTAGTTCATCATTTGTAACCAATCTCCGTCTCGCGACTCCGGTTGGTACTTGTAAGGTTGCTAGTAGTGTTGATTATTCTTTGTAGTTGATGCTAGTTGGATTATCTGGTGGAAGAGTTTATGTTCAGATCCTTGATGCTACTCATTACCTCTCTGATCATGATTATGATTATGCTTTGTGAGTAGTTACTTTTGTTCCTGAGGACATGTGATAAGTCATGCTAATAGTAGTCATGTGAATTTGGTATTCGTTTGGTAATTTGATATGTTGTATGTTGTTTTTCCTCTAGTCGTGTTATGTGAACGTCGACTACATAACACTTCACTATTATTTGGTCCTAGAGGAAGGCATTGGGAAGTAGTAAGTAGATGATGAGTTGCTAGAGTGACAGAAGCTTAAACCCTAGTTTATGCGTTGCTTCTTAAGGGGCTGATTTGGATCCACTAGTTTAATGCTATGGTTAGACTTTGTCTTAATTCTTCTTTCGTAGTTGCAGATGCTTGCGAGAGGGGTTAATCATAAGTGGGATGCTTGTCCAAGTAAGGGCAGTACCCAAGCGCCGGTCCATCCACATATCAAACTATCAAAGTAACGAACGCGAATCATATGAACATGATGAAACTAGCATGATAGAAATTCCCGTGTGTCCCGAGGAGCGTTTTTCCTCCTATAAAACTTTGTCCAGGCTTGTCCCATGCTACAAAAGGGATTGGGCCACTTTTCTGCACCGTTTCTACTTTTTTTACTTGTTGCTTGCTACGAATCGTCTCACCACACAATCACTTGTTAAAGACAATTTCAGTGCCTGCAGATTTTTCCTTGCTGAAAACCACTTGTCAGATCCTTCTGCTCCTCGTTGGGTTCGACACTCTTACTTATCGAAAGAACTACGATTGATCCCCTATACTTGTGGGTCGACAATACTCTTTTCTGGCGCTGTTGCCGGGGAGTGAAGCGCCTTTGGTAAGTGCAACTTGGTAAGGAAACATTCATATAGTGTGCTGAAATTTATTGTCACTTGTCACTATGGATACTAATCCTTTGATGGGCTTGTTCGGGGTATCTTCACCTTGAACATAAGCACGAAGAGTTTCTCCTCAACCTGTTGCACCTACTGAAAATATTTTCTTTGAATTTCCTTCGGGTATGCTTGAGAAACTGCTGGCTAATCCATTTACAGGAGATGGAACATCACATCCAAACTTGCATCTAATCTATGTAGATGAGGTTTGTTGTTTACTTAAGCTTGCGGGTGTGCCCGAGGATGAGGTCAAGAAGAAGGTCTTTCCTTTATCTTTGAAGGATAACGCGTTGACATGGTATAGGCTATGTGATGATACTGGATCATGGGACTCCAATCAGTTGAAATTGGAATTTCATCAAAAGTTTTATCCTATGCATTTAGTACATCGTGATAGGAATTATATTTATAATTTTTGTCCTCGTGACGAAGAAAGTATCGCTCAAGCTTGGGGGAGGCTTAAATCAATGCTATATTCATTCCCCAATCATCAGCTCTCGAGAGAAATTATCATTCAGAACTTCTATGCTCGTCTTTCTCATGATGGTCGCACCATGCTTGACACTTCTTGTACCGGTTCTTTTATGAAGAGATATATTGACTTCAAATGGAATTTATTGGAGAGAATTAAACGCAACTCTGAAGATTGGGATCTTGAAGAAGGTAAGGAGTCAGGTATGAATTTCACGTTTGATTGCGTTAAATCCTTTGTTGAGACAAATACTTTTTTTTATTTTAGCGCTAAGTATGGACTTGACTCTGAGATAGTAGCTTCTTTGTGTGCATCTTTTGCTGCTCATATTGATCTCCCCAAAGAGAAGTGGTTTAAATTTCCTCCTCCTTTAGAAGTCAATGTAGTTAAACCCACTCCACTTGAAGAGATAGTCATTGCTTATAATGATCGTGTGGTACCCAGTGCTTACATTGAGAAACCACCTTTCCCTGTTAGGATAAAGGGTCATTCTAAAGCTTCAACTGTGATACGTAGAGGCTATATTAGAACACCTACACCCCCCTGAGAAAATTAGAGTTGAACCTAGCATTGCTATTATCAAAGATCTTCTGTCTGAAGAAGTTGAGGGACATAATATTCACTTCTGTGAAGATGCTGCTAGAATTGCTAAACCTCATGCTAGAGACAAACATAGGCCTGTCGTTGGCATGCATGTGGTTTCTGTTAAGATAGGATATCATTGTTATCATGGTTTATGTGACGTGGGTGCTAGTGTTAGTGCAATACCTCAATCCTTATACGCTGAAATCAAAGATGAGATTGCACCTGTTGAGATAGAGTCTATTGATGTCACTATTCAGCTTGCCAATAGAGATACTATCTGCCCTATGGGAATTGTTAGGGATGTTGAAGTCTTGTGTGGTAAAAAAAGTATCCTGCTGATTTCCTCGTTCTTGCTACCGCACAAGATAGCTTCTGTCCCATCATATTCGGTAGACCTTTTCTCAATACCGTCAATGCTCATATTGATTGTGAGAAGCAAACTGTCACTGTTGGCTTTGAAGGTATGTCACATGAGTTCAATTTCTCTAAGTTTGGTAGACAACCTCATGAAAAGGAGTTGCCTAGTAGGGATGAAACTATTTCCTTAGCTTCTATTGATGTGCCTCCTACTGATCCCTTAGAGCAATACTTGCTTGAGCATGAAAATGATATGCATATGGATGAAAGGGATGAGATAGATAGAGTTGTCTTAGAACAATATCCTATACTTAAGAATAACTTGTCTGTTGAACTGCTTGGGGATCCACCTCCACCAAAGGGTGATCCATTGTTCGAGCTTAAACAGTTGCCTGATACTCTTAGTATGCCTATATTGATGAAAAAGAGATATATCCTGTTATAATTAGTTCTAGCCTCTCGGAGCATGAAGAGAAGAAGTTACTAAAAACTCTGAGGAAGCACCGTGCTGCTATTGGATATACTCTTGATCTTCTTAAGGGCATTAGTCCTACTCTATGCCAGCACAAGATCAAAACTGATCCTGATTTCAAACCAGTTGTTGATCATCAAAGGAGATTAAATCCGAAGATGAAAGAAGTAGTGAGAAAAGAAATACCAAAGCTCCTGGAAGCGCATATTATCTATCATGTTGCTGATAACGATTGGGTGAGTCCTATGCATTGCGTTCCTAAGAAGGGAGGCATTACTGTTGTCCCTAATGATAAGGATGAATTGATCCCACAAAGGATTATTACTGGCTATAGGATGGTGATTGATTTTAGGAAGTCGAATAAGGCCACTAGGAAAGATCATTACCCTTTGACTTTTATCGACCAAATGCTAGAAAGGTTGTCCAAACACACACACTTCTGCTTTCTAGACGGTTATTCTGGTTTCTCCCAAATACCAGTTGCACAATGTGATCAGGAGAAAACCACTTTCACCTTCCCTATCGGTACCTTTGCTGATAGACGTATGCCTTTTGGCTTATGTAATGCACGTGCCACCTTTCAAAGATGTATGATGGCTGTATTCTCTGACTTTTGTGAAAAGATTGTTGAGGTTTTCATGGATGACTTCTCCGTTTACGGGTCTTCCTTTGATGATTGCCTCAGCAACCTTGATCGAGTCTTACAGAGATGTAAAGACACCAATCTTGTCTTGAATTGGGAGAAGTGCCACTTTATGGTTAATGAAGGCATCGTCTTAGGACACAAAATTTCTCAAAGAGGTATTGAAGTCGATAAGGCTAAGGTTGATGCAATCAAGAAAATGTCATACCCCCACAGATATCAGAGGTATAAGAAGTTTCCTTGGTCATGCTGGTTTCTATAGAAGGTTCATTAAAGACTTCTCTAAGATTTCTAGGCCTCTTACCAATCTCTTGCAAAAGGATATTCCTTTTGTTTTTGACGATGATTGTGAGGAAGCCTTCAAAATACTTAAGATGGCTTTGATAACTGCACCTATTGTTCAACCACCTGATTGGAACTTGCCTTTTGAGATCACGTGTGACGCTAGTGATTATGTTGTTGGTGTTGTCCTAGGGCAAAGAGTCGATAAGAAGTTGAATGTTATTCACTACGCTAGTAAAACTCTAGACACTGCAGAGAGAAAATATGCCACTACGGAGAAGGAATTTTTAGCAGTCGTGTTTGCATGTGAAAAGTTCAGGTCTTACATAGTTGATTCCAAAGTCACTATCCACACTGATCACGCTGCTATTAAGTACCTCATGGAGAAGAAGGACGCTAAACCTAGACTTATCAGATGGGTTCTCTTGATACAAGAATTTGATTTGCACGTTGTCGACAGAAAGGGTGCTGATAAACCAGTAGCAGATAACTTGTCTAGGTTGGAAAACGTTCTTGATGACTCACAACCTATTGATGATAGCTTTCCCGATGAGCAATTGAATGTCATCAATGCTTCACGTAGTGCACCGTGGTATGCTGATTATGCAAACTATATCGTTGTCAAATACATACCACCTAGTTTCACGTACCAGCAAAAGAAGAAATTCTTCTTTGACTTGAGACACTACTTTTGGGATGATCCTCACCTTTATAAGGAAGGAGTAGATGGTGTTATTATACGTTGTGTACCTGAACATGAAAAGGGACAGATCCTACAGATGTGTCACGCCGAGGCCTACGGAGGACACCATGCGGGAGATAGAACTGCACACA
This sequence comes from Hordeum vulgare subsp. vulgare, assembly GCF_904849725.1. NCBI lineage: Eukaryota > Viridiplantae > Streptophyta > Magnoliopsida > Poales > Poaceae > Hordeum > Hordeum vulgare. Next base: position 351,184,126 of record NC_058520.1, read on the forward strand.
AGGTATTGCAATTAGGTTTCTATTGGCCCACTCTCTTCAAGGATGCCCGTAAGTTTGTCTTGTCTTGTGACGAATGTCAAAGAATAGGTAATATTAGCGAACGTCAGGAAATGCCTATGAACTATTCACTTGTCATTGAACCATTTGATGTCTGGGGCTTTGATTATATGGGACCTTTTCCAAAATCCAACGGGTATACTCATATCCTAGTTGCTGTTGATTATGTCACTAAGTGGGTAGAAGCTATGCCCACTAGTAGTGCTGATCACAACACTTCTATCAGGATGCTTAAAGAAGTTATCTTCCCTAGATTTGGAGTCCCTAGATATCTAATGACCGACGGTGGTTCACACTTCATTCATGGTGCTTTCCGTAAAACGCTTGTTAAGTACGATGTCAACCATAGAATTGCGTCTCCCTATCACGCTCAGTCCAGTGGTCAAGTAGAGCTAAGTAATAGAGAGATTAAACTGATTCTGCAAAAGACTGTCAACAGGTCTAGAAAGAATTGGTCTAAGAAACTTGATGATGCACTGTGGGCTTATAGAACTGCCTATAAGAATCCCATGGGCATGTCTACGTACAAAATGGTGTACGGTAAAGCATGTCATTTACCTCTTGAGCTAGAGCATAAAGCTTATTGGGCAATCAAAGAGCTCAACTTTGATTTCAAACTTGTCGGTGAGAAGAGGTTGTTTGACATTATCTCGCTTGATGCGTGGATAACTCAGGCATATGAGAATGCCAAGCTGTTCAAAGAGAAGGTTAAGAGGTGCTATGATAAGAGGATACAAAAGCGTGAGTTCAATGTAGGTGATTATGTCTTGCTATATAACTCTCGTTTAAGATTCTTTGCAGGAAAGCTTCTCTCTAAATGGGAAGGTCCCTATGTTTTTGAGGAATTATATCGTTCCGGTGATATCAAGATCAACAACACGGAAGGTAATTGTCCGAGAGTGGTAAATGGGCAGAGAATCAAGCATTATATCTCAGGTACTCCCATAAATGTTGAAAGCAATATTATCAATACCATAACTCTGGAAGAATACCTAAGGGATATTTATCACCCTGTTTCAGACTCCGAAAATGAAGAGGTATGTGATTCGGTAAGAAAACAGAGTCCAAAACTTTTCCAGTAGGAAATTTTCTCCGTTTTGGAATATTTGAAAAAAATACAAAAATTGGAAGTAGTCCGGAAAGTGCGCGAGGAGGCGAAAAGCCTGCACAGCGCGGACCCACCCCCTAGCCGCACCGTGAGGGCTTGTGGCCACCTCGTGTGCCTCCCGGACTCCGTTTTCATGCAGGGTAATCATTCTGGTCCGAAAAAATCATTATATATACTTCCGTTTGGTCTGACCCCTGCATCACGCAGATTTCCTCTGTTTTTCGTTTCGAGCCTGTTTTCTGCCGCAGATCTAGGTCAAGATGTCGTCCCAGGAATCTGTGGGAGAGAACAACCTCCGTCAAATCTATGGAGAAGTTCATGGTGATCTGAAAAGGATGGAGGTCATGGAGGCTAAGGAAAGGCTACCTAAAGAAACAAAGGGCAAAGCTAAGGAGAAGGATCAGGCATGGGATGAAGTGCAATCTGTGCTCAACAAGGAAGAAGTTGAAGAAGTGGATTTCCTCCAACCCGACGTCCACCTACTATCTCCATCTTTGATTGAACTCTTGAGGTTTTGTGAAACAACTCATGCTCGCAATACTCGTCTCACTCGTGAAGTTGTTTTGCTGGAAAAACATATCGCAGATCTCCAAGGTATAAATCAAAGATTAATGGCCCTCTTGGATTCAAAGACTACAACAACTCCACCATCACCACCAAAGGAAGACAACTTAGCATTGGTATGGGCAATCCCCTTGGCTTGTGCCAAGCTTGGGGGAGTTGCCTCGGTATCGTATCACCATCACATCTTTTGCCTTTACCTTTGTTTTAGTTTTCCTTTTCAGTTTTCTCTTTCTCTAGTAGAGTAAAAGTCTTAGTGTTTTAGTTTTGAGTTTTGCTTTGTGTCACCCCCAATGTATTCTTGCTCGTGAGCCATATAATAAAGGGTGTCTTAGTTGAAGGGCTTTGCCTCTTGCCATGATCAAAAGAGTGAGAATAGAACAAAAGCATGAAAGATCATGGAATGATCTTATGGGAAGTGATGGCTTCACATATAAAAAGAATGAGGATTGAAACTTGTTGGGGGTAGGAAAACGTAGACCTTGGTCATTGTTGCAATTAATAGGAAGTGATAAAGAAGGAGAGGTTCACATATAAATATATCATCTCTGACACCATGTATGATTGTGAACACTCACCAAACTATTGCATGCCTAGAAGTAGATGTTGGACAAGGAAGACAACGTAATGAATTGTGTTTGCTTGGTTGTGAACAATGTTATATGATTAGAGATCCCTTAGCATGTGACGATTGCTTCCACCTCACATTAGCCAAAACTCCCGCTCTACGTAGAGATACTACTTGTGCATCCATAAACCGTTAACCCAGTTTTGCCATGTGAGTCCACCATACCTACCTACGGATTGAATAAGATCCCTCAAGTAAGTTGTCATCGGTGCAAGCAATAAAAATTTCTCTCTCATATGTATGATCTATTAGTGTGTGGAAAATAAGCTTTGTACAAACCTGTGATGAGGAAGACATAAAAGCGACAGACTTCATAATAAAGTTCTTTATCACAGGGGGCAATATAAAGTGACGTTCCTCCTCACTAAGAGGACACGCATCCAAACCTCAAAAGCGCATGACAACCTCTGCTTCCCTCTCCGAAGGGTCTATCTTGTACCTTTACTTTTTGCCCTTGAAAGAGTCATGGTGATCTCCACCAATTCCTAATTTCGCCTTTCTCTTGCCTACCGTCACATGCTTGGGAAAGATCTATATTCATATGTCAACTTGGAGGTAGGCATTCATGAATTATTATTGTTGACATTACCCTTGAGGTAAGCAGTTGGGAGGCAAAACTGTAAGCCCCTATCTTTCTCTGTGTCCAGCTGAAACTTTGATATCATGAGTACCACGTGAGTAGTAGAAATTGCAGAGAACGAAAGAATGATTGAGTATGTGGATTTTCTTTACAAGCTCTTATTTGACTCTTTCTGATGTTGTGATAAATTGCAATTGCTTCAATGACTAAAGGCTATCAGTTGCTTCTCGGTAAGGTTCTTGATCCATGCTTTACTTTGTGAAGGAATTATCACTTTAGCATAAGAGATTGTATGTTGGTATTGATGTTCTGATCTTGATCATGATGCAAGCATGTTCGTATCTTGTTTTGTCGACACCTCTCTCCCTAAACATGTGGACATATTTATGGACCTCGGCTTTCGCTTGAGGACAAGCAAGGTCTAAGCTTGGGGGAGTTGATACGTCCATTTTGCATCATGTTTTCATGTTGATATTTATCGCTTCTTTGGCTCTTATTTCACTTCACGGTACTATTATTATGCCTTTTCTCTCTTATTTTGCAAGGTTTACATGAAGAGGGAGAATACCGACAACTGGAATTCTGGCCTGAAAGTGGAGCAAAGTTGAGATACCTATTCTGCGCAAATCCAAACGCCGTGAAAATCAACGGGGACTTTTTTCCCAATTTATCAAAAATACTCGGTTGAAGAAGTGCCAGAGGGGCACCAGGGGGTGCCCACAAGCCTGCACGGCGCGGCCACCCCCCCCAGGCCGTGCAATGGGGGCTTGTGGGCAGCCCACTGGCCCCCCTCTTTTGTTATATCGAGGGTTTCGTCCCGGAAAAAAATCAGAGAGGAGCTTTTTCGTGGTTTCGCCGCCGCCACGAGGCGGAACTTGAGCAGAACCAATCTAGCGCTCCGGCAGGACGATCCTGCAGGGGAAACTTCCCTCCTGGAGGGGGAAATCGTCGCCATCGTCATCACCAACACTCCTCTCATCGGAGGGGACTCATCTCCATCAACATCTTCATCATCACCATCTCATCTCCAAACCCTAGTTCATCACTTGTAACCAATCTCCGTCTCGCGACTCCGATTGGTACTTGTAAGGTTGCTAGTAGTGTTGATTACTCTTTGTAGTTGATGCTAGTTGGATTATTTGGTGGAAGAGTTTATGTTCAGATCCTTGATGCTACTCATTACCTCTCTGATCATGATTATGATTATGCTTTGTCAGTAGTTACTTTTGTTCCTGTTGACATGGGATAAGTCATGCTAATAGTGGTCATGTGAATTTGGTATTCGTTCGGTAATTTGATATGTTGTATGTTGTTTTTCCTCTAGTGGTGTTATGTGAACGTCGACTAAATAACACTTCACCATTATTTGGGCCTTGAGGAAGGCATTGGGAAGTAGTAAGTAGAGGATGGGTTGCTAGAGTGACAGAAGCTTAAACCCTAGTTTATGCGTTGCTTCGTAAGGGGCTGATTTGGATCCACTAGTTTAATGCTATGGTTAGAATTTTTCTTAATTCTTCTTTCGTAGTTGCGGATGCTTGCGAGAGGGGTTAATCATAAGTGGGATGCTTGCCCAAGTAAGGGCAATACCCAAGCGCCGGTCCACCCACCTATCAAACTATCAAAGTAACGAACCCGAATCATATGAACATGATGAAACTAGCATGACAAAAATTCCCGTGTGTCCTCGGGAGCGTTTTTCCTCCTATAAGACTTTGTCCAGGCTTGTCCCTTGCTACAAAAGGGATTGGGCCACTTTGCTGCACCGTTGCTACTTTTGTTACTTGTTGCTTGCTACGAATCGTCTCACCACACAATCACTTGTTACCGACAATTTTAGTGCGTGCAGAATTTTCCTTGCTGAAAACCACTTGTCAGATCCTTGTGCTCCTCGTTGGGTTCGACACTCTTACTTATCGAAAGGACTACGATTGATCCCCTATACTTGTGGGTCATCAAGCACTCGACGGCTAGATCTCGAGCCCAGTGTTCACTCGGGACAGACCTCCAAGTTCCAGAGGCCATTTAGAAGTCGACCAACGTGGTTCTTCATCATCTTCCGGATAGATGACATCAGTAGCTGTCAGTCGGTAACATGAGTCATTCCAACCGACACTTTTATCCAGAAAATAGAACATGATGAAGATTTATTATACCTCGTTGGGAGGTGACCACGCGTGCAGCATCCAAGTCCATGGGATGCTCCTCATCTCCAGGAAGTGACGTCACCGAGGTAGTAGCCCTGGCAAACAAATTCCACTCGCACATTAAGGGCATGCAAATTTAAAACAACAAAAGAAAGAAAGACGTAAACACTCACGTTGAAGCGACTAGCACAACAATCCTCATTCGGTGCAGAGCCTTTCGAGGCTTGCGAGCATCAGGTTATGGTTGCTATGCGGCCTTCTCCGCCGACTCAGTTTTTGCAGCTTGGTCACACATCACATTCCTAGTGCTTGACACCAGGGTCTTACTTGGGGTAACTTCTGGCTCACTCTCCTCCAAGTCGTTTTCACTTCGCTCGCCGTCCTCGACGTAGTCATTGTTCGTGCTGCCACCTTCACTTTCCCCACTAGCATCAAGTTGCTCCCTGTTCGGTACAAGTGAATACATGTTGGTAAGCTCCTACAAGGTAAAAAAACAAAAAAGTCAGTCAGTTGGACATTCAGTCACTCGACAAAGACATGAAAGCAATCGGCAAGGGAATAACTCACCATGTTCGGTGGTTTGTTCTCGGCAGAGAAGGGCAAAACCCGTTTGATCCTAGTGGATTGTCGCAGACCCCAGTGATGCCTCTGAGACACTGAGCCACGGTTTCTTCAGGGACCTCGTCTGGTTGCGATCGAGGTTCATCCCCAGGGCCCGAGTAATGCCACATGGGGTGATCACTCGCTTGGAGAGGATGGATACGTGGACTGAGGAAAGTCTCAAGCAGGTGCATTCTAGTTGCTCCGCCACAGACCAGATCTACCAACGCGTGTACCAGAATCCCTACCTGGACCTTCCCCCCCTCTGACACGATCAATGTCCTGGGAGCAGCAGGTCGTTCCAAACTAAAGGGAGGAATACCGGTCGACATATTCAGGGCTGCAACGTCCTTGCAATAGAACCAGGTCGACTGCCGGCCTCGGACATCCTTGCAATAGGACAAAGTTGGATATCATTGGTTCTACTATCCTTGGGTTTGGCCCTCTTAACCGACTAGGAACAAATAGTGAATATATGCTTGAACAGTCCCTAGTTAGGGGAACGGCCCAAGAAACACTCGCATATTGTTATAAATGCAGCAAGATGAGCAATAACATTCGGAGGTAGGTGATGGAGTTGGGCACCAAAAAAGTTCAAGTACCCGCGGATGAACTAGTGGGGTGACAAAGAAAAACCTCGCTCTACGTGGGTGGTGAGGAGCCTTACCGGGGCTTCAAATCGACCTCCCCCTCTAGTAACCTCCATGAATCAGTAGCTATCAATCCGTCGTGGACGAGGTTCATAACATCTACCTCCTTGACAGTTGATGGGAGAAAATCTCCGTTGTTCCAGCCTGGCGGCACCGGAGCTCGAGTGCCCCACGGCTTCTTGGTGCCTCCTCCCTTCTCAGCCCGCTCGAGTTTTCCCGTCTTCGATTTCGTCATGCTGACGGTGACGACAGAGGCAGATCTAGGAAGATCTCGAGAAGCAGAGGAGGTGGGGAAAATGAGGAGATTGAGAAGGAGCACTGTTCCAACCCTAGCACCGGCCCATTTTATAACCGTGCGAGTGATTCTCTGACCCATGGGCTCATGGATCTCTGTATATCCCGATATCAGAGAGATCACGACATGGGGCGATAAGGACGGCGCGTTAATCAAGGCGTCAGGCTCTCATTTACCCAGGTTGTTGCATCATCACTACGCGCGGCGCACTCTTACCAAGATTTTGAATCCCATGGAATCCGGGCCTGACAGAGTGATCCATCACATCAAAAGATCCTGTTAATCACTCGGACCAGTTTTCGCTATCAGATTCACTCGGAAGTATTTCAAGACAGAATCGATCAGGGTGAATGGCAAATATTTCAATCGATGCCCGTTTTTGCCACGCCTTGATATACATTCGGAATTTGGCATCTATTATAGAATCTGCATTGACCCTTTTTTCCACTCAAACCCCGATCCATTCGGTGGCTAATGATGGCGATATGTACCTAGGGTAGGGTCATAGGCCTTACCTACATGTCCTACCCAAGGCCATAGCATTAAGGACTTCAAGATTTCAAGGAAGATTCCAACTGACTCGCCATGGGTCACTCGATAGAGAATCCACTCGGAGACTTTATCTTTCTACTCGATAGAAGACTTCCACTCGGAAGAATTAGAAGATAGTCGACCGCAGAAGTTCAGAAGTCACTCCAGGAATACCAAAGGACAGATGTTCGAGTGGACATCATAAGTAACATTTATTACGTACATTATTAGTAAGGCATACCTTTGTATTCATAACTCGAACCCTTGGATGCCTCGGCCTTGATGAGAGGTAGCGCACTCTATATAAGCCACCCCTCCCCTCTGGCACAAGGGTTCGCACCCCCTGTAACACACATTCCACATGACAAGAGCTCCCGAGCACTGAGAAGTAGGGCTGTTACCTCCACGAGAGGGGCCTGAACTCATACATCGTGTGTACAAGCTTGTCGTAGCTAGGACTCCGCACTCTCCTTTCATACCCCTCACCTCTACTGCCAGGTTCGTCCCCCCGACACCAACTGACCTCTCGCTATCAAACAAGATGCTAGCCTAGATCCAAACTATGGAAATTAAGGATGACCTGACCTAGACCTATGTTCAGATTGGTCTTGAGGCCGATCAGAGGGAATTTTTTCCCACCCATCGCCCACTTGATAACCATTATAGAAGATTTATCTAAGCTGGAGTTCTCCTCGGATGAGGCCGAACATACATATGCGGATGTCAATGCACCTGCTCCTCCGACAACTGGATGATGGACAGCCACCTCCACCTACAATGTGTATATGGTGGATACCCTTGGTGATAAGGACGACGACGCCATAGGGGAGAGTGGTGATGACACCCTGAAAAAACAGTGGTACTGATCCACCCAAGCGTCGGTGCAAGCGCAAAAAACCCAAGGCGCACAAGGTCAGGGAAAGCAATACGAGAACCAAAGAAAATGCTAACCCTGGACAACTAAGAAAACCCCGTTGATCCAGCTGCTCCCGAACAACAACTCGATGAATCGGAGGGTCGTACGGATCTGGACGAACCCGATGACCTCGCTGATTTCATAGACAACAACTACCTCACACATTATGGAGACGAGGATAGTCTGTGATATGAGGATTTCATCGTCCCCAAGGACCAGCTGGATCAAGAAAGGTTCAAGCGGCAAGTCTAGCAGCCGCCCAAAGCCTCAACATGAAACAAAAGCAAATCAAAGATGAACAAGACACCCTTAAAAACATATGGACGCAAGTCTTAGACGCTGAAGAATGGTACGTCTATGAATGGTAGGGGTAACACAAAATTTACCCACGCAACCGTTTTTTGCCAGAATTTGACAATGAGGCCTTTTAGCCCGCACTCCCTAGACGCACTCAGGGCAACAAACCGGACCACCCTCTCGAGCACGGGATAGGATGGCTGGAGACACTCGACACCAACCCGAACCCCCCCCCCCTGTGCGCGCTGAAGAAGGAAAGAGCAAGCGCAACTTGGAGACCCATTTGACCTATGACACAACTTGAATGCTAGAGCAGAAGAGACAAGATCAGTCTATGGATCCAGAGGGTGCACTCCCGCTAGATGGGACATGTACCAAGCATGGCTCGACCAAAATGATAGAGTTCGGGAACAACACCGGGTCAGGATTCCATCTAACCTCCAGCATGACGTAGCTTGGGTCAGGGGCGCCACTCACCCAAAGTGTTTTATAGACAAGGTGATGCAGCACCAGTTCCACGAAGGGTTTTAACCCGTAAATATTGAACAATACAACGGGGCAACATACTCGGTCGTGTGGATTGAATACTTTTGTCTCCAAATTCCAATGGATCAAGTAGATGACCTCCATGCCATAAAATACTTACCACTGAAGCTCAAGGAACCAGCATGACATTAGTTGAATAGCCTCCTCAAAAACTCCATTAGGAGTTGGGAAGAGCTTGAAGACGCTTGCCAAGCTAACTTTCAAGGTGCCTATCTCCGCCCCCAGATGTCGATGACTTGAGCCACATTGTCCAACAAGCCGGTGAATAATCCCGACAATTCTGGAATCTATTCCTAACCAAGAAAAGTCAAATCATCGGTTGTTCGGATGCCGAGGCACTAGCCTCCTTCAGGAACAATATTTGGGACAAATGGCTAGCTCAGAAGCTCATGCAGGATAAACCGAGGACAATGTCTGCCCTTACCTCGTTTATGATCCGCTTTTGCGCGGGCGAGGATAGCTAGCTAGCCCATCGAAACAACTCTCCCGCCCCGATAGTTCTGGAGTTCAGGACGACAACGGGAAGCCATGGTGCAATGAGAATAAACGTTGACACAACGACGATGAAGCCGAAGACACGATAGTCAATGCCGGACTCAGCAACTCAAGATCTAGACCATGGAAGAAACCCTCTAAGTGGAATTGCGATGGACCAACTGCACCAGACAAAATACTGGACCAAACCTGCTAGATCCACGACACCTCAGACAAGCCTCAACCCACACCAATCATGACTGTTGGGTAATCACACATGCGAGCAAACTCACAACCAAGGACCAGGGCAAGAGTCCCCGCAGCAAGGACGATGACGAGCCTCACAGGCTGAACAATGGAGGCCAAAAGCAATTCCCTCCCGAGGTCAAAACTATGAACATGATCTACTTCACACACATACCAAAGAAGGATATGAAGCATGCGCTTCGGGATGTCTATGCCATAGAGCCTGTGGCCCCGAAGTTCAACCCATGGTCAGCATGCCCGATCACCTTCAACCACACGTACCACCTGACCAGTATTCGTCATGGGAGTTCAGCGGCCCTCGTACTTGACCCCATTATCGATGGGTACCACCTTACTAGAGTCCCCATGGACGAGGGTAGTAGCCTTGATCTGATTTATGCAGATACATTGAGGAAATTGGGTATTGATCCATCAAGGATAAAACCCAGTAACACCGCATTTAAAGGAATAATCCTCAGTGTTGAAGCCCGCTACTCGGGCACTATAACTTTGGAAGTAGTATTCGGCTCGCGTGATAAATTCTGCAGCGAAGACGTGATCTTCGACTTTGTACCTTTTCGCAATCGCTACCATGCACTTCTTGTCCGTACATCATCCGCTCGCTTTATCGTCGTTCTCCATTATGCATACCTAAAGCTTAAGATGCCGAGACCCAAGGGTGTTATCACTGCCAACGGTAACACTGAGCGAATACTCCGAACCCATGAACACACAGCTACTCTGGCAGCCGAAGTCCACCAACAATACAGCTCCAAATCCCCAGCTCGCCTTTAAGGAAGGTGGGGTAAATAAGCAATCCCGAGTCCCACAACAATTCCCAAATTCTTCAGACGCTCAACACAAATAGGGAAGTGCTCCCACAACAACACCTTGCTAGCCATAAAATACATGCCCTGGAGGCACAATTTCATGCTCAAAATACCATGGGCACTTGTGCGGACCGAATATCTCAGCACCAAGTATCCGGCTTGACTGACATATGGTCAAACATGTCTTCGAACAATATGAGGTACCATCAAGGACCTACTAAGCATCAAGCTAACATACTTCGGCGACTTCTCAAGACCTTCTCTTATAAAGGCCCGTTTGCCGACTACTACCTCCTACAAAAGAGCACTTCCTGGAGATCAAAGGCGCATACGTGCAACGGGACGCAGTAAAGGACATCAAGCCATTCGCAAAGGCCCTATATAAACCTTCCCAGTGTAAACTTATTTTTACATATTTGTAACAGTTGCTTGAATAGATCGGACTGTATGGATAGACATCACTAGTTTATTGGAAATAAGGACCAATTTTTACGGTCCCATGGTAGTCATTCATATTGCATAGCCTTTTTTATTTTATACTTTTTCTGCACTTCGACACCAAAACAAGCCAATTCGATACATATTTTAGATGCGACCAGCTAATCAACCAAGGGATCGACCATAAAGCTTGCCATAAGCATCCCCCAACACCATTTTCTACCCTATGTGGTCGGCCTCTTGAATATTGCGTTATATGCATCAGTTTTGAATTATGTCTTGGGTCAATAGGTCGGTTGCCCGGCTCTTGTGCTTACCCTTTTACGTTTCACATGTTCAGCTCAAAGGGTAAAGGGAGAAACACTGCGATTGTACTTCGAGATCACCTGGTTAAGAACCTCAATGGAGAAAGCCGAAAATTGACTACTATAATAAGCGCGAACAGTTCTGTGATCCAATGATAACTGTTAAAATAATAATAGATGGAGGTTCACCGTGTTATACGAAGGGTTTGAAGTTACACAAAACAAGTGATAATGATTTTTAACCTCAGTATATACAAATATCACAAAATATGAGGGGCTCGTAACTAGTCCCCGCAGTCAAGCTCCTACGTTAAGTGAAAGCATTAAAGCCGCATAGTCTGATTGCCTCGTTTCCTTTCGCACTACCGCCTCCGGGCACCAAGACGTTGGCTAAGGGTAATAGTGCGGAGGTAGAACACATCCCTGGTATCATCTACCAGGGGATCAAGACGACGACTGGTAACTTTCGGATTAAAAGGACCACACAGGAGTCAAAATTAAACAAGGAAAAGCATGATATACCATGCAAACCAACATCATTATAATGCACAAAATTTTAACTATCAATACAGGATAGTACATTCCAGACAACGGAGGTCCGGTGGCCATTTTGGTTGGATTTAACTTCGGCCAATGCACCATGCCCTTTGTGAACGCCATCCAAGATCCCTTTATGCACACAAAGAGCTTCAAGATGTCAATCCGGGATGCGACGGGGACCAACTTTTGCACCAAGCCAAAGTAGTTGTTCGGCAACGGCTGTGTAGGTTGTAGCGTAATGCAAAGGTCCTTCATGGCTAGCTCCGGCATCCGATGCAACTCCATTAGTTGTTTCGGCTGATCGAAGATGAGAAGAGGTTGCTCGTGGTCTTGGTATTACGCCCAAAACAGTCTCATCTCGGCATCCCCTTCCTGGGATGTGTACTGCATTGCCGCATCCGCCGCACTCTACGGGTGGTCCATGATCATGCGTGGGAAATGCCATACCGGGTGAGCAACACAAATCTTTTCCCACCAAATACACGTTGAAGTAAATATGGCTTACCATCTGCAATTCTTTTGATTTGGTGGATCTCTTTCTGGTGGCCTTGCACTTCCATCTCCGCCTCCTAGATCGCTCCAATAAAAGAGCACAACTCAGAGGCTTGATCCTTATTCTTCTGCTCAAGGACCTCACATTTAGCGACACATCCTTAGGCTCTCGCCACACTTCAGCAACCCTGGCAACGTGCTTGTCACTAGGAGACTTTGTCGACAATAGTTCGACAACTGCTTGTTTGGATGTCGCCTTTTGTTCGGCAGCCTCTTTCCTCGCCTTGTTCAGTTTGGCCTTGAGGTTCTCGACCTCCGCAATGACAACTACAGTTGTCATAAAAACATCCAACACTTAAGGATAAAAGTAAAAAAAATACCTCATTTTAATGAGGAAAATACTAATATAGTCCAATTCAGACTTACCTTGAGCATCGTCGAACCGCTTGTTGAGAAGATCGAGCTCCTCCTCATAGCTCTTAATCTTCCGATTTATTTCCGACAACTCCACATCGCTGGGGCTACTGCCGAAGATGAGGCTTGCATAAGCAATTCCTATGTGTCAAACTCCCAAGTTATCATATTTTGAATCCTCTACCAGGTTTTTCTTCCACCCTGCAAGAGTAATGGGGGCTACGGCTCGTTTTAAATATTATAAGTATTTTTTGTGCATTATTTTGACCCCCACACGAGTTCTTCAAACTCAGATAGGGCTCGGGGGCTACTGAATATGGGGATTACATATAAACCGATAAATTAAAATTACTTTGTCAAAAAGAATGTTGTGTAAATTACCTTGAAGCTCATCAACAGGATGTGATGACTCACAATTATACGGAACAATCGTAATCATTTCGATAAGTAAGAGTGTCGAACCCAACGAGTAGCAGAAGGAAATGATAAGTAGTTTCAGGAAGGAATTCTCTGCAAGTGCTCTAAGTAGTAGTGATAGGTAGTTTTGTAGCAACATAATTCGTAACAAGTGACAAGTAATAATAGTAGCAAAGATGCAAAAAGGCAGCCCAATACTTTTTATAGCAAAGGACAGTCCTGAAAGTTCTCTTATATAAATCAAGCGGTCCCGAGGACACATGTGAATTTATATCTAGTCATGTTCATCATATTAAGTTGATTCACGTTCACTACTTTGATGATTTGATATGTGGGTGGACTGGTGCTAAGGTGTTGTTCTTACTTGAACTAACAACCTACAATGATTACCGGCTCTCGCAAGCATCCGCAACTACGGAAGAAGAATTAAGAATAATCTAATCATAGCATGGAACATGTGGATCCAAATCAGCCCCTCATGAAGCAACGCATAAACTAAGGTTTACCTTGTGTCATTCTCGCAACCCATACTCTATTTGTTACTCCACAATGACTTCCCTTAGGCCCATAACATGGTGAACTGTCATGTAGTCGATGTCCACATGAAACCACTAAGAGAAGTATCAACATCCATATCATAAAATATAAAACGAATACCAACTTCACATGATTAATTATAACAAGACTTCTCCCATGTCCTTGGGAACAATAATTACAACTCGTACATCATCAACATGTTCAAGATCAGAGGTGTAATAATAATAATTAAGGATCTGAACATAATATCTTCCACCATGTAATCCAACAAGCATCAACTACAAGATATAATCAAGACAACGAGTAACCCACAAGTACCAATCTCAGGTTCTGAAACAAACATTGAATACACGTGATGAACTAGGGTTGGAGATGAGATGGTGCCGATGAAGATGTTGATGAACGTTGGTCCTCCCACAAAGGAGGAAGCGTTGGTGATGACGATGGCTTCAATATCCCCCTCCGGTATAGTCTTAGCTCAGAAATTCTCAAATATTCCAGAAATATTCTCCATAAAGTTTCACGTCATTTGAAGCTAGTTGATTTTTCTACCTTTTTTTGGTTTCCCGGTACAGAATTACGTTTCCAGATATTTCCCTCTCGGTGATGTACCTTGCATATTACCTTGCATATTAAGAGATAAAGGTCATAATAAGGGATAATAGACAGGATCAACACAAATATCAATACTAATTCATAATGCAAAATGAACGTGTCAAGTCGCCAAAAGCTTCCTTCAATCCACTGTCAATGGATCGAATGCTTTGTAAAACCACACCGAGAAGATGCATTGTTCTTGAGTGATGGAGGAGTTCTACAATCTCTACTCCATCATTGTCGGCCACCCGATTCGGGTCTTCTCTATTCCGGGCGGCTCCGGGTGCGACATTGCAGTCTCTCCTCTCGGAGAAGTCGGGACAGACGACTTCGGACGCTTGGAAGTCTCCGGAACTGTCTTCGAAGAGATCTCGGGGTGATCAGGCTCTCTTATTCGCTTGCGAGGAGGGATTCTCCCTCCTGGTCTTCAGCCGCCGAGGCGTTAGCCTCAGCCATGATATCATCACTCATGCCCCTTGTGTTCGGCCGAGGGAGGGTTGTTCGGGATACCACCTGTTGGAAATATACCCTAGAGGCAATAATAAAATAATTATGATTATTATATTTCCTTGTTCAAGATAATCGTCTATTATCCATGCTAGAATTGTATTGATTAGAAACTCAAATACATGTGTGGATACATAGATAACACATTGTCCGTAGTAAGCCTCTAATGGACTAGCTCATTGATCAAATATGGTCAAGGTTTCCTCACCATAGACATGAGTTTTCATTTGATAATGGGATCACATCATTGGAAGACTGATGTGATGGACAAGAGCCAAACTATAAACGTAGATATGATCGTGTCAGTTTACTGCTACTGTTTTCTGCATGTCAAGTATATGTTCGTATGACCATGAGATCATGCAACTCCCGGACACCGGAGGAATGACTTATGTGTATCAAACGTCACAACGTAACTGGGTGACTATAAAGGTGCTCTACAGGTATCTCCGATGGTGTTTGTTGGATTGGCATGATTCGAGACTTGGATTTGTGACTCCGTACGACGGAGAGGTATCTTTGGGCCCACTCCGTAATACAACATCACAATGAGATTGCAAGCATTGTGACTAAGGAGTTGGTCACGTGATCTTGTATTACGGAACGAGTAAAGAGACTTGTCGGTAATGAGATTGAGCTAGGTATGGAGATACCGGCGATCGAATCTCGGGCAAGTAACATACCGATGGACAAAGGGAATAACATAAGGCATTGATCGAATCCTTGACATTGAGGTTCAATCGATGAAAGATCTTCGTAGAATATGTAGGAAGCAATATGGGCATCCAGGTCCCGCTATTGGTTATTAACTGGAGAGTGTCTCGGTCATATTTACATAGTTCTTGAACCCGCTGGGTCTACACACTTAAGGTTCAGTGATGATATAAGCATAATTGAGTCACAGTGTGTGTGACCGAAGGTTGTTCGGATTCCCAGATGAGATCCCGGACGTGATGAGGAACTCCGAAATGGTCCGGAGGTGAAGAATGTTATATAGGATGAAGGTCATCGGAGTCCGGAAGTGTTCCGAGGTGTACTAAGGGAATCACGGAGTGCCAAAAGGGGTTTCGGGAGGCCCCGACAATTGTTGGGGGGCTCACCTGCCAAGGATAGGAGGCACCGCAGCCCATTAGGGGGCCGGGCGCAGCCCCTCTCCCCAACTCACTTCGGCCGAAGGGGGTGCGCTCCTCCTTGGGGCGTCGCTAACCCAACTTAGGTGTGCAAGGCACCCAAGTGGGAGGTGCCACCCAACCCTAGTTGCTGCCCCTCTCCTCCCTTGGCCGCCCGCCCCTAGGGGGAAACCCTAGGGCACCCTCAGACACAGGACAATCTTGCCGCGGTGCTGCACCTCCTCTCCCTCATAGTTTCTCTCCTCCAAAACCCCACGGCAAAGCCCTGCTGAGTTGTCACCACCAACACCTCACCATGCCATCATGCTGCCGGAGGACTCGGGCTGTTATTTCACCATCGCTCGCTAGATCGAGGAGGTGAAGGCGTCACCAAGCTGTACGTGTGTTGAACACGGAGGTGTCGTTCGTTCGGCACTTGATCGGGAGATCGCGAGACGGTTCTTGATTGGATCACGAAGATGTACCACTACATCAACCGCGTTCTTGAAGGATTCTGCTTAGCAATCTACAAGGGTATGTAGATTCAGTCTCTCCTCTCATAGATGGTCATCACCATGGATAGATCGTGTTTGCAAATACGAAATTTTTTGTTTCCCGTGCAACGTTCCCCAACGGTGGCATCATGAGCTAGGTCTATGAGTAGATGACATATCGAGTAGAACACTGATGTCAGTTGTGCTTCCGTGGCTACGGCGCCAAGAATAGTCGTTTCGACGGCACCAGGAATCCTTCTGCTGCGGCTACGCCTTAAGGGACTTCCTAGGCAAATATGGAAAGGATTTCCCCCGTGGCCTTGGAGACTTGCATTGGTGTTCCCTCGAAGCGGAAAGGGTGATGTAGCACAGCGGTGGTAAGTATTTCCCTCAGTTTGAGAACCAAGGTATCAATCCAGTGGAGGAGTATCACAAGATCCTGCAGAAACACAAAAGCTTGCTCCCAACGCCATGAAGGGGTTGTCGATCCCTTATAGATTGTTCGCCAAGTGAGAACTGAAAGCAACAAACTAACAAAGCAAAGTAAAATCGGAGTTGTAAACGATGGATGTGAATAGACCCCGGGGCCGTCGTGTTTACTAGTGGCTTCTCTCATGAAAGCAAGTAGACGGTGGGTGAACAAATTACTGTCGAGCAATTGATAGAACCGCGCAAAGTCGTGATGATATCTCTGGCAATGATTATATCTATAGGCATCACGTCCAAAACAAGTAGACCGATACTTTCTGCATCTACTACTATTACTCCACACGTCGACCGCTATCCAGCATGCATCTAGTGTATTAAGTCCAAAAGAACAGAGTAACGCCTTAAGGAAGATACCATGATGTAGATGGACAATCTCATATCAACGACAGTGCCCATCTTGTTACCCTTGATGGCAACTACTTAATGTGTGCCTTGCTGCCCCTACTGTCACTGGGAAAGGTCACCACATGGTAGAACCCAAAACCAAGCACTTCTCCCATTGCAAGAATCATAGATCTAGTTGGCCAAACAAAACCCAAGACTCGGAGAGACTTACAAGGATATCAAATCATGCATATAAGAAATCAGCAAAGACTCAAATATATATCATAGATAATCTGATCGCAAATCAACAATTCATCGGATCTCGACAAACACACCGCCAAAGAAGATTACATCGGATAGATCTCCATGAAGATCATGGAGAACTTTGTATTGAAGATCCAAGAGAAAGAAGAAGCCATCTAGCTACTAACTACGGACCCGTAGGTCTGAAGTGAACTACTCACGAGTCATTGGAGGGGCGATGATGATGATGAAGAAGCCCTCCAACTCCAAAGTCCCCTCCGACAGGGCACCGGGAAGGGTCTCTAGATGAGATCTCGCGGAAACGGAAGCTTGCGGCGGCGGAAAAGTATTTTCGAGGCTCCCCTGATTTTTTGCTGTATTTTAGGGAATATATAGGCCAAATATCTAGGTCAGGGGGCGGCCAGGGAGGCCACAAGCCCTGACACCGCCGCCACCCCCTCGTGGCGGAGTGGGATCTTGTGGGCTCCCTGGAGCCCACCTGGCTTGTCCCAGAGGCCCCCCTGATCTTCTTCCGTTCGGGAAAAAATCATTTCAGTGATTTTATTCCGTTTGGACTCCGTTCCAAAATCAGATCTGAAAAGAGCCAAAAACACAGAAAAAACAGGAACTGGCACTTGGCACTGAATTAATAAGTTAGTCCCAAAAAGATATAAAAGGTACATAAAACATCCAAAGATGACAAGATAACAGCGTGAAACCATCAAAAATTATAGATACGTTTGAGACGTATCCAGCATCCCCAAGCTTAACTCCTGCTCGTCCTCGAGTAGGGAAGTGATAAAGAATGAATTTTTGATGCTTTCTTGCTACCTAGAATAGATGTCCTCTTTAACTCCTCTTATGTGACGTGAAAGTTCAAATCCATTAGATTCAAAACAATAGTTTGCTATTGACGTGGAAACAATAATAATTCAAGCAAACTAGCAAGGTAATCATGAACTTTCAAAATAACAAGGCCAAAAGAAAGTTATCCCTACAAAATCATATAGTCTGGCTATGCTCTATCATCATTGCACAACGAATTTAAATCATGCACAACCCCGGTATTGGCCAAGTAATTGTTTCACACCTTTACTTTCTCAAACCTTTTCAACTCTCATGCAATATATGAGCGTGAGCCATGGATATAGCACTATAGATGGTGGGGAATGTGGTGGACGTTGCAAGACAAAAAGGAGAAGATAGTCACATTAACTAGGCATATCAATGAGCTATGGAGGTGCTCAGCAATAGATATCAATGTGAATGAGTAGGGATTGCCATACAAATGATGCACTAGAGCTAAGAGTATGTGAAAGTTCTTAAAGAAAACTAGTCGGTGTGCATCCAACTTGCTTGCTCACTAAGACCTAAGGCAATTTTGAGGAAGCCTATCATTGGAATATACAAGCCAAGTTACATAATGAAAATTTTCCCACTAGCTATATGGTCGTGACAAAACGAGAGACTCTCAATCATGAAGATCATGGTGCTTAATATGCACAAGTGTGGAAAAAGTGGTAACATTGTCCCTTCTCACTTTTTCTCTCATTTTTTTGGTGGGCTCTTTGGCCTCTTTTTTTTGGTGGGCTTCTTTGGCCTCTTTTATTTCCTCACATGGGAAAATGCTCCATTAATGATGATCATCACACTTTCAACTCAAAACATAGAGCAACTATGACTCTATATGGAATGCCTTCGGTAGTGTACCGTGGCAATGATCTAGCATGGCATAGACATCAATGGAAACATCATGCTAGCTATCTTACGATCATGCAATGGCAATGTAGATGTGGTGGCACATGTAATGGTGGTAGTTGCATGGCAATATATCTCGGAATGACTTTGAAAAAGCCATAGTAGGTAGGTATGGTGGTTGTTTTGAGGGAGGCTAATGGTGGGTTTTGTGCACCGGCGAAAGTTGCACGGCACTAAGAAGATAGTGATGGTGGAAGGTGAAAGTGCATATAAACCATGGACTCAACATTAGTCATGAAGAACTCATATACTTGTTGCAAAAGTTTTATTAGTAATTGAAACAAAGCATTCAACGCATACTCCTAGGGGAAGGGTTGGTAGGTATAAACCATCGCGCGATCCTGACCGCCACGCAAAGGATGACAATCAATATACTAATCATGCTCAGATTTCATCACATAGCGGTTCACCATATTTGCATGCTACGGGAATCACTAGATTCAACACAAGTATTTCTAGATCCACAACAACTTACTAACATGACTTCAATATTACCATAACCACAACTCAAAACTAATTGAGATGAATCAAACTTCTCTAACTATTCAATGCACATGAAGGTGGAAGTTTTCGTATCCCTTCGGATAACTACCCCTTTTGAGACTACTTTCAAAGCATAGATCAACTACCAAGCCACGCACTGCTGCGCTCTAAAAGATATAAGTTAAGCACATAGAGCAAAAGTATCTAGCTCAAAATATATAAGTGAAGCACATGTGAGCTGAATTGTCTACCAAAAGATATAAGTGAAGCTCGACAAAATCATGGTGAGTGCATGTCTCTCTCTCTAGGTGTGCAGCAAGAATTATTGTGTCACAGCAAAAATAAAAGACTCCTACGATACAAGACGCTCCAAGCAAAAACACATAACATGTGGTGAATAAAAATATAGCCCCAAGTAACGTTACCGATGGATTGAAGACGAGAGAGGGGATGCCTTCCCGGGGCATCCCCAAGCTTAGGTTTTTACAGCATCCTTGAATCTCTTGGGGTGCCTTGGGCATCCCCTAGCTTGAGCTCTTTCCACTCTTTATCTTTTCGTCCATAAGAACTTCACCCAAAACTTGAAAACTTCACAACACGAAACTTAAACAGAAACTCATGATAACATTAGTATGAGAAAGCAAACCACCACTTCCTTAGGTACTGTAGAAAACTCCAATTCTACTAGTGTTGATGTTGAGTTACTGTATTTTCAATCTTCCAAGGCTAATACCCCCGATACTATCCATAGTGTCATCAAAATAAGCAACCAACACAACAAAAACAGAATCTGTTAGCAGCAGACCAGTCTGTAGAAATATGTATATTTTGTATACCTGTGTTAATTCAAAAATTCTGAAAAATTACGACAGTCTGAAGAATTTTGCGTAGACATGAGAAGCAAAAATAATCAACTCAAAAGCTCTTACAGAAGAAAAAAATGAAAATTCTTTTCGTGAGCAGAAAGTTTCTGTCTTTTCCAGCATGACCAAACGATCATCCCCAAGACTAATCATAACGGTTTTGCTTGGCACAAACGCAAAAAGAAACACAAAAAACACAATCATAACAGAATTATGAAAGTGTGGAAAATACAAAACAGAAAGAAAAAGGATAGATTTGATGGGTTGCCTCCCAACAAGCGCTTTTGTTTAACGCCCTTAGCTAGGCAAAAGTGATGGAATCACGTATTGTCATCTTTGGTGCTCAAACCATAGGTAGCGTGATCATTTATCATCTTAAGATCTTCATCTTTATTGGATGACTCACCACTATCTTTAGAAACAAAAACAGGCTTGACTGTCTTTTTGAGAGTGAGATTTGGATTATTTGCACAGCGGCAAAAGCGGAACCCAAGTTGGTTATGACATCTTCTAATTTGCCAATTCTAGAAGAATCATTAACTATAAGTTCTTTCTCCCTTCAATTTTTTAAAAAGTTTCCCACTTTGGATCTGTACTGAGTAATTTGATTGTGGATTTTTCTATCCAAACCCTCAATAAGTTCAACTGTGGCAATTTTGTTTTTAATAGCGTCAAGCCTTTGCATCACGTGTTCCAAGGTCAAGATAGTTCCATTAACCATAAGCGGGGGTGAGCCTACCAAATTCATCATAGCTCTATAGGAGTCAACAGTATGGCTCCCCAAAAAGTTCCCTCCTACAATGGTATCAAGGATATACCTATTCCAAGGAGAAATTCCAACATATAAACTGCGAAGGAGGACGGTAGTGGATTGCTTACGAGTAGATCTACTTTGAGCATTGCAAATCCTGTATCAAGCGTCCCTCAAATTTTCTTCCTCATTTTGCCTGAAATTGAGAACTCCATTTTCAGGGGTGTCGTTTGGAGTGGTGGGTCTAGCCATTGATGGACTATCTCACACACAAACGGGCAGGAAGAGAGAGTGAAACGGGCAAAAGAGAAAGGCGAAGGAGAAATGCAAATGAAAACGGCAAATGTGAAGTGGGGGAGAGGAAAACGAGAGGCAACAGGCAACAAAAGTAAATGCAAGAGATGAGTTTGTGAGACCTACTTGGATAGATCTTGATCTCTCCTCCCCTGCAACGGCGCCAGAAATACTTCTGATGTCAGTTGTGCTTCCCTGACAACGGCGCCAAGAATAGTCGTGTCGACGGCACCAGGAATCCTTCTGCTGCGGCTACGCCTTAAGGGACTTCATAGGCAAATATGCAAAGGATTTCCCACGTGGCCTTGGAGCCTTGCGTTGGTGTTCCCTCGAAGCGGAAAGGGTGATGTAGCACAGCGGTGGTAAGTATTTCCCTCAGTTTGAGAACCGAGGTATCAATCCAGTGGAGGAGTATCACAAGATCCTGCACAAACACAAAAGCTTGCTCGCAACGCTATGAAGGGGTTGTCAATCCCTTATAGATTGTTCGCCAAGTGAGAACTGAAAGCAAAAAAGTAACAAGGCAAAGTAAAAGCGGAGGTGTAAACGATGGATGTGAATAGACCCGGGGGCCGTCGTGTTTACTAGTGGCTTCTCTCATGAAAGCAAGTAGACGGTGGGTGAACAAATTACTCTCGAGCAATTGATAGAACCGCGCAAAGTCGTGACGATATCTATGGCAATGATTATATTTATAGGCATCACGTCCGAAACAAGTATACCGGTACTTTCTGCATCTACCACTATTACTCCACACGTCGACCGCTATCCAGCATGCATCTAGTGTATTAAGTCCAAAAGAACAGAGTAACGCCTTAAGCAGGATGACACGATGTAGATGGACAATCTCATATCAACGACAGAGCCCATCTTGTTACCCTTGATGGCAACTACTTAATGTGTGCCTTGCTGCCCCTACTGTCACTCGGAAAGGTCACCACATGGTAGAACCCAAAACCAAGCACTTCTCCCATTGCAAGAATCATAGATCTAGTTGGCCAAACAAAACCCAAGACTCGGAGAGACTTACAAGGATATCAAATCATGCATATAAGAAATCAGCAAAGACTCAAATATATATCATAGATAATCTGATCGCAAATCAACAATTCATCGGATCTCGACAAACACACCGCCAAAGAAGATTACATCGGATAGATCTCCATGAAGATCATGGAGAAC
Source organism: Hordeum vulgare subsp. vulgare (assembly GCF_904849725.1). Taxonomy (NCBI): domain Eukaryota; kingdom Viridiplantae; phylum Streptophyta; class Magnoliopsida; order Poales; family Poaceae; genus Hordeum; species Hordeum vulgare. Next base: position 351,206,826 of record NC_058520.1, read on the forward strand.
TTTGTATTGAAGATCCAAGAGAGAGAAGAAGCCATCTAGCTACTAACTACGGACCCGTAGGTCTGAAGTGAACTACTCACGAGTCATTGGAGGGGCGATGATGATGATGTAGAAGCCCTCCTACTCCAAAGACCCCTCCGGCAGGGTGTCGGGAAGGGTCTCCAGATGAGATCTCGCGGAAACGGAAGCTTGCGGCGACGGAAATGTATTTTCGAGGCTCCCCTGATTTTTTGCTGTATTTTAGGGAATATATATGCCAAAGATCTAGGTCAGGGGGCGGCCAGGGAGGCCACAAGCCCTGACACCGCCGCCTCCCCTGGTGGTGGAGTGGGAGCTTGCGGGCTCCGTGGAGCCCACCTGGCTTGGCCCAGAGGCCCCCTGATCTTCTTCCGTTCGGGAAAAAATCATTTCGGGGATTTTATTCCGTTTGGACTCAGTTCCAAAATCAGATCTGAAAAGAGCCAAAAATACAGAAAAAACAGGAACTGGCACTTGGCACTGAATTAATAAGTTAGTCCCAAAAAAGATATAAAAGGTACATATAACATCCAAAGATGACAAGATAACAACGTGAAACCATCAAAAATTATACATACGTTCGAGACGTATCAAACACAAAGGAGTTTGTGGGCGTTGATATTCAGATTGCCTCCCTCCTTAGCCTTTTCTTGATTCAGCGGTATTGTTGGATGAAGCGTCCCGGACCAACTTTACTCGTCCACGTACGAGAGACCGGTTCCATCCACTGACATGCAACTTGTTGCATAAAAATTGCTGGCGTGTGTCTGTCTCTCCTACTTTAGTTGAATCAGATTCGACAAAAGGAGGTCCTTGTAGCAGGTTAAATAGCAACTTCCATATCACCTTTGTGGTTTTGCGTAGGTAAGAGACGTTCTTTCTAGATACCCATCGCAGCCACATAAAACATGTAACAACAAATTAGAGGACGTCTAACTTGTTTCTTCAGGGTATTTATGTGATATGATAAGGCCAAAGACATGATGATGTATATTTGATGTATGAAATGATCATGTTGTAATAGTTAATATCGACTTGCATGTCAATGCTACGGCAACCTGGAGGAGCCATAGGGTTGTCTTCAATTTTTGAGCGCTTGGTGACGATTTACTTTGTCGCTAAATTAGTAGCAATACTAGTACAAGCATAGCTGGAGCGACAACCTCGATGGGAGCACAATGATGAAGACCATGATGATGGAGATCATGGTGTGGTGTCGGTGATGATGGAGATCATGCCGGTGCTTTGGAGATGGAGATCAAAAGCACAATACCATGGACATATCATGCCACTTTTGATTTGCATGTGATATTAATCCTTTTTACGCACCTTGTTTTGCTTAGGACGATGGTAGCATTAGAAGGTAATCCCTCACTAAATATCAAGATGAAGTTGTGTTCTCCCCGAGTGTGCATCATTGAGAAAGTTCGTCGTTTCGAGATACCACGTGATGATCGGGTGTGATAGACTCTACGTTCACATACAACAGGTGTAAGACAGTTTTGCACACACGGAACACTCGGGTTAAACTTGATGAGCCTAGCATGTACAAACATGGCCTCAGAACACAAGAGACCGAAAGGTCGAACATGAGTCATATGGTTGATATGATCAACATGAAGATGTTCACCATTGAAACCAGCTCATATGACATGATGATCGGACTTGGGCTGGTCGATTTGGATCATGTGTCACTCGAATGACTAGAGGGATGTCAATTTGAATGGGAGTTTTTAGAAATATGCTTAACTAAACTCATTATATTGAACAATAGTCTAAGTAATCTTTGCAAATTTATGTTGTAGATCAATGGCTCGTGCAGTAGCACCCATGAATTTTAATGCGTTCCTAGAGAAAGCTAAACTGAAAGATGATGGGAGCAACTTTGTTGACTGGGCCCATAATGTCAGGCTTGTCCTCACGGTTTCCCAAATGAGCTATGTCCTTGATGCACCAATACATGATGCACCCCTCTTCCCGATGGCTGGAGACGTTATGAACGTCTGGCAGTCGTGTCTCGATGACTACTCAGTAGTTCAGTGTTCGATCTTGTATGATTTATAATCGGCACTTCAAAGACGTTTTGAACGTCATGGAGCATATGAGATCTTCCAAAAATTGAAGTTTATCTTTGAGAAGAATGCCCAGATCAAGAGGTATGAGACCTCGAATAAGTTCTGTGCTTCCAAGATGGAGGAGAACGAGTCGAGTGAGCATGTACTCAGAATGTCTAGGTATGCCAACCGTCTGGCTAAATTGGGAATTGCTCTCCCACCACACGCGATCACTGACAGAGTTCTACAATCACTGTCGCCTAGCTACAAAAGATTTGTGCTGAACTACAACATGCAAGGGATGAATAAATTAGTCGCTGAGCTGTTTGCGATGCTGAAAGTCGCTAAGTCAGAAATCCAGAAAGAACATCAAGTGTTGATGGTCAATAAGACCACCAGTTTCAAGAAAAATGGCAAGGGAAAGAAAGGTAACTTCAAAAGGAGTGGCAAATTTTTTGCCCCTCCCGTGAAGAAACCCAAGGCTGGGCCCAAGCCAAAAACCGAGTGCTATCATTGCAAGGGGACTAGTCACTTGAAGCGGAACTGCCTCAAGTATCTAGCAGACAAGAAGGCGACAACACCAAACAAGGTATATATGGTATACATGTTATTGATGTGTACCTCACCAACTCCCGTTGTAGTGCCTAGGTATTTGAAACTGGTTCGGTTTCTCACATTTGCAACTCAAAACAGGAACTGCAGAATAGACGAAGGTTGGCGAAGGATGAAGTGACAATGCGTGTGGGAAATGTTTCCAAGGTTGATGCGATCGCCGTCGGCACGCTCTCACTTCAGTTACCATCAGGATTAGTGATGAACATGAATAATTGTTATCATCAACCTTTATCTGGAGGGAAGATCTTTATCTGGAGGGTAGATCTGGAGTCTGTTTCGGGCTCCGGAGAGGGGAAATCGTCGCCATTGTCATCATCAACCTTTCTCCATCGACAATTCCATGATGCTCTTCATCGTTCATGAGTAATCTCATCATAGGCTTGCTGGACGGTGATGAGTTGGATGAGATCTATCATGTAATCGAGTTAGTTCTTGACGGGGATTGATCCCTAGTATCCACTATGTTCTAGATCGATGTTGCTACTACTTGGCTATGCTTAATGCTTGTCACTCGGGCCCGAGTGCCATGATTTCAGATCTGAACCTATTATGTTGTCGCCAATATATGTGTGTTTTAGATCCTATCATGCAAGTTGTAGTCACCTACTATGTGTTATGACCCGGCAACCCCAGAGTGACAATAGCCGGAACCACTCCCGGAGATGACCATAGTATGAGGAGTTCATGTATTCACCGCGTGTTAATGCGTTGGTCCAGTTCTTTATTAAAAGGAGAACCTTAATATCATGTAGTTTCCATTAGGACCCCGCTTCCATGTGAGGGATGGACAATAGATGTCATGCAAGTTCTTTTCCCTAAGCACGTATGACTACATACGGAATACATGCCTACATTAGATTGACGAATGGGAGCTAGTTACATATCTCTCCGTGGTATAGCTGTTACATGATGAATCACATCCTTCATACTCATCCATCACCGATCCACTGCCTACGAGTCTTTTACTACTGGTTCTCGCTATGTTACTTTGCCTAGGCTTGTCCCTTGCTACAAAAGGGATTGGGCCACTTTGCTACTGCTGTCACTACTGATGTTACTTGTTACTTTGCTGCTTCTGCTACTGCTGCTCCTTAATACTCCACTGTTACTTGTTGCAAGACTTTGTTGGTGCCGTTACCAAGGAGGCTAGGTAAGCGACACTAACATCCCGTTAACAAGGCTTTTTCTGGCACCGTTGCTATCATACTACCTTGAAACTAATACTTTGCTTGCAGACACTAATCTTTCAGGTGTGGTTGAATCTGACACATTCAGCTGCTAATACTTGAGAATATTATTTCGCTTCCCGTCTTGGCGAATCAACAAATTTGGGTTGAATACTCTACCCTCGAAAACTGCTGCGATCCCATACGCTTGTGGGACATCAAGGCTTTTTTCTGGCCCGTTGCTGGGGAAGCACATCTATATTCTCTGAGTCACTTGGGATTGACGTCTTCTGGTCACTATGAGGAATCCGAAATATCCTAGAACTAAAATACTACCTTCCACTACGAGGAGAGGTAAGGAACTGCCATCTAGCTCTGCACTTGATTCACCTTCAGTTTTGAGTAAGTTTGCGACTTCGCCTCCTGCTAGAAATCTTGATATGTCGCATGTGCTTGATGATGCTACTTCTGCTTCCCATGATTCTTACGATGCTATGCTAGATACTATGCCTGATGATGCTATGCTTGATACTATGCCTGATGATGCTATGCTTGATACTATGCCTGGTGATGCTATGCTTGATACTATGCCTGCTATGCCTGATACTGCTTTGCCACTTGGTGCATTCCTTGATGCACATATTGCTAGAGTTGCTGCTAGACGTGATGATACTTCTGAAACTGCTGATACTATTGAAGTAGAACCTGCTACTATGCCTACATTGCATGTTATGCCCGATACGCGCTATGTTATGGAGGGAGAGATAGCTGAGGATTTTCTTGCGTGTAAGGATAGCTATGATTTTGAGAAACTTCTGCGCAAGTGGAAAGAAAAATCTCTGAATGCTAGGATTAAATACGACCCGAAGTTTTCTACTTCGCCTATCTTTGTGACCGATAAGGATTATGAATTTTCTGTCGACCCTGAGTTAATCACTCTAGTCGAATCTAATCATTTTCACGGTTGTATCCCATCTTACCAAACTGCACAATATAGCCACCCTATTCACTAGTGATGAAATGATCCGCGACTACTATATGCTCAAGTTGTTTCCTTTCTCGCTAAAGGATGATGCTAAGACTTGGTTCACTTCTCTTGCTCCTGGTTGTGTGCGTAGCCCCCAGGATATGGTCTACTACTTCTCTGAAAAATATTTCCCTGCCAATAAGAAGCAAGCTGCCTTGCAGGAAATATACAACTTTGCTCAAGCTGAGGAAGAGAGTCTCCCACAAGCTTGGGGGAGGCTCATCCAGCTACTTAATGCTTTGCTTGATTACCCTCTTGAGAAGAATGAAATACTTGATATCTTCTATAATGGACTTACCGATGCTTCTAAAGACCACCTAGATAGTTGTGTCGGTAGTGTTTTTAGGGAACAAACTGTAGAACAAGCTGAGATTCTGTTGAATAACATCTTATGCAATGAGAATGCATGGACTATTCCCGAACCACCTCCTAAGCCAACTCCGAAGAAAAGAGGTATTCTATTCCTTAGTCCTAAAGATATGCAAGAAGCCAAGAAATCTATGCGAGAGAAAGGCATTAAATATGAAGATGTCAAAAATCTACCACCTATCGAAGAGATCCATGGTCTCGATAACCTGATACAGGTAGTAGAAGTAAATTCTCTGCGTAGGTTTGATGAGAGTGATATTCCTTTTGATAAACCTGCTAGCTTATGCCTCGATGAATTTGACAACTTTGTTGCCAAACAATAAAGCTTCAATGATTAAGTTACCAGAAAATTGGAAAAGAATGCTCATATGCTTAGTCATTTAAGTGCTTCTGTGGACAGAAATGTCAATGATCTTAAACTTCTGAGTAATCATGCCTCTATTGTTACTTCTTAGGTAGAACAAGTACTTAAAGCTCAGAATGACTTGCTCAACGAGTTGAATAACAATGCCGTCAGAATTGTTACTAGAGGCGGTAGAATGACCCAGGAACCTTTGTATCATGAGGGTCATCCGAAGAGAGTTGAACAATATTCTCAAGGAGTTAGCACTGATGCACCTAGTCATCCTAGAAAGAAAAGAAAGATGATAGGGACCTGCACATTAGCAACCCTGTTGCTGCTACACCTGAGAGTCCAAACGATGCCTCTGTCTCTGATGCTGAAACACAATCTGTTGATGAACATGAGCCTAATGATAATATCAATAGTGATGTTCATGAAGATGCTCAGCCTAGCAATGAAAAGGATGTAGAGATTGAACCTGGTGTTGATCTTGATAACCCACAGCCTAAGAATCGAAGATACGATAAGAATGACTTCGCTGCTAGGAAGCATGGTAAAGAAAGGGAGCCATGGGTTCAGAAACCTATGCCCTTTCCTCCCAAACCATCCAAGAAAAAGGATGATGAAGATTTTGAGTGCTTCGTTGAGATGATCAGACCTGTCTTTCTGCAGATGCGTTTGACAGATATGCTCAAGATGTCTCCGTATGCTAAATACATGAAGGATATTGTGGCTAATAAGAGGAGGAAACCTGATCTTGAGATCTCCGCCATGCTTGCCAATTATACCTTCAAGAGTGGAACTCCTAAGAAACTAGGTGATCCCGGTGTGCCCACTATACCTTGCTCCATTAAAGGCAACTACGTTAGAACTGCTTTATGCGACCTTGGAGCCAATGTTAGTGTTATGCCTCTCTCCCTTTATCGCAGACTTGAACTGGATAAGTTGACACCCACTGAAATCTCTCTGCAAATGGCCGACAAATCAACTGCTTTCCCTATCGGCATTTGCGAGGATGTGCCTGTTGTGGTTGCTAACACCACTATCTTAACAGACTTTGCTATCTTGGATATTCCCGAGGACGATGCCATGGATGTCATCCTCGGAAGACCCTTTTTAATCACTGCAGGGGCTGTTATAGATTGCAACAAAGGCAATGTCACTTTCCATGTCAATGGTAATGAGCATATGGTGCACTTTCCGAAGAAACAATATCGAGTACATTGCATCAATGCTATCGAAAAAACTTCATCGATTCTTATCGGGAGCTTTGAATGCCCTATTCCTCGTGTCAAGATGAAGTATGATTTGCTTGTTGGGGAGATACACATCCCCATTGAGGTGTCCTAGTGACTATTCAAAAATTCTCCATTCTCTTTTATGATTCGAGAAAGTTTTGTCGAGGGGATTTGATCAACCCCATTGATGGATTTCTTTCAATGACCATGAGATGGATGAATTGAGGAGTCACAAACCTCTGTTCCAGGCTTCCACTTTAGGTTGCTTAGAAGAAAAATGATAGATTTAGTTTAGTTTTCCCTGTTTTCTGTTGTAGCGTTCGGTAGAAAAATACCCCGAAAATAGAAGTTCTCCGAACGCTGTGAAAATCTAGTATAATTTGAAAAACACTAGGACAAAGAGTCTGTCTGGGGCCACACCAGTGGGCCACAAGCCCTAGGGGCGAGGGCACCCCCCCTGGCCGTGCCACCCAGGCTTGTGGGGCCCACAGGCACGCCCTCCACTCATTCTTGCTCTCATCTGGTTCTCCTACCTCCAGAAAAAATCGTTTCGCAACTCAAACCCGTGTTCTTGCTCCTCTTGCTGGGATTTTCGATCTCTTTGCTCAAATCACCGTTCTCCGAACTGTTCTGGGGAAATTACTCCTTGGTAAGTGACTCCTCCATTGGTCCAATTAGTTTTTGCTCTAGTGTCTTATACTCCGAGTATTTTTGCTGCCTTGGTGACCATGTTCTTGAGCTTTGTATGCTGATTCTAGCTGGTCCCAAGTAGTTTTGATTCGTAATATGGTCTCTAGGCACTTGTGGGAGTAGTTGCTACGAGTTTCGTTGAGCCTTATTCACTTTTCCTTAGAATCACTAAAAATTTCAGATATTTTCAGAGATAGAAAAGGGAAAAGATGAGGAGGTTCTTGAGAGGCTCGTCAAGCCGTGACCCCAAGGATGATGGGAGTGAGAAGAAGCCCAAGTATCCGATCCCTCAAGTCACGGAAGTTCGAGCGTGCGAGTGGCCAAGCGATGTGTTCTTACGCGCCGCTGGAATTTATGAGGACTTTTATCACTTGGTGGAGAACGCATGCCTTACCGCCTTCGTTGAAGATAAGTGTTTGCAATACCTCCTCCTCACTAATATCTTCGTACAAAGCTTTAACTTCTATCCGAGGAAGAATCTTCCTATGGTTGACTTTAAACTTTATGATGTCCCCCGACGCATGTCACTCCAGGATTTTTGCAATGTTTGAAAATTACCTTATGTTGGGGATATTCATGAACCTCGTCCACGGGACTTGGAAGCTTTTATCGGTACAATTGCTGTAGGAGAGGAGAGAGGACTGTCTTGCGCTAGAGCTGCTAGCATTCATTTTCCCGTGCTTCGGTACTTCTCACTATTTGTGGGGAAATGTTTGATTGGCCGTGGGAAAGCTGGGTCACTTAGTTCCCCAGATCTTGCGGTATTCTGCGAAGCCCTTTATAACGATAAAACTTATAGCCTAGGTGCTATAGTAGCTCAACAGTTGAACCTTAACCGTTCTAAAGGTGTTGTCTATGGAGGTATCTACGCTACCCGTCTTGCTAGACACTTTGAGATACCTATTAGACTGGAGGAAGAAGAAGAGATTCTTCTTCCCGAGAGATATCAAGATTACGATAGCATGGTTCGCCATGACTTTCCTGATAGAGATACAGGTGGAAGGACGATTCATAACCTGGTATTTAGTCAGGGTACTCGTGAGACTATTACTTTGCCTGGTCCTTCTTTGTTCAATCTTCATGCAGGCAGGTACACTATTATGACCTCGTTCATCTATGCATATTAGGGCTTGGCCCAACCACAGGTGCCCGTGCCCGAGCCGCCAATCGAGTACCAGACGCCAGTTTATCAGTGGGAGCCAGAGGATCTCACATAGCAGTGGCATCCTCAGTCCGCTCCGGAGTACCCCGGAGCTGGTAATTTCCCTCCTTGGGAGTAGACCAAGTTAGGCCAAAAGCCTAAGCTTGGGGGAGTACGTGTTCTCATCGACTTTACATTCTTGCTTATGCTTTCACTTTGTTAGCCGGTGTTCACACTTTGCCACTGTATCATCCATGCTAGTTTATTTTCTTTTTCTCGTTTTCTTTTCGTGTGTCTGTCTAGTTTGAGAAAACCCAAAAAGATTTTCTTTTCTTGTTTTGCTTGTTGGGAGCTTTCCCGTGTAGATAGTTTTCTTTTTCTTTGGGTCAAGGTAGAAGATATTGGTTACAATGTTTAGTGGCTCTTGCATGCATACCTATTTAGCTTTCAAAGAGCCATATTACTTTGTCTTCTCCTTTGTGTTTGCCTGCAGATTCCAGCTTTAGTCCAATGCACGAGCACGCTTATTATTGTTCACATCGTTCGGTCGTGCAAGTGAAAGGCAATAATGACGATATTTGATGAAGTGACTAAGCCTGGAAAATCTGGTATGAACTTGATCTATTTTGTTTTGTAAATATGACGAGCTCATTGTGCCCGATTCAGCTTTGTTGTGAGAGAAACATTTTTGCAATGACAACTTAGGGATCATAGTTTCTTATGCCATGCTTACTTACTTAGGAGCTTATAATGGTTTGTCTTGGATGCCCACATGAATGTTGAGATGACTATGATGTAGTATGATAGGATGGTATCCTCCTTTGAATGTTTCAAGTGGCTTGACTTGGCTCATGTTCACGCATGTAGTTGAAACAAAATCAACATAGCCTCTATGATGTTCATGTTCATGGTGATTTATGTCCTACTCATGCTTGCACTCAATGTAGTTAATCTCAATGCATTTTGATGACTGTTGCCGCTCTCTAGTTGGTCGCTTCCCAGTCTTTTGCTAGCCTTCACTTGTACTAAGCGGGAATACTGCTTGTGCATCCACTCCCATAAACCCAAAGTTGTGCCTTATGAGTCCACCATACCTACCTATGTGCGGTATCTACCTGTCGTTCCAAGTAAATTTGCATGTGCCACTCTCTAAATCTTCAAGAAATAATCTGTTTTGCATGCCCGAATTGCTCATGTGGTGACAGGGGGCTATTGGTATCTTCCATGCTAGGCGTGTTATCCTCGATACGTGTTTATTCACTATCATTCACGATAAAGGGGACAGTAATTGGAATTCCCAGTTTCATGCTCAAATCGAAAAGATAATTGCAAACAAAACTCCCCGAGGATTGATGGTTGTATGGACGGTACCCCAGGATTCGGCTAGCCTGGAGTGTGATTGATTGGTGGTCGGGGAATCAAAACTTTACTTTTCTGTTTGGGAACCGCCTATAGCATGTGTAGCGTGGAATATGTTGAGAACTCCTAGTCATTGCGTTGACAATGAAAGCATGCCACCTAAAATTATTATCTGTGTTTTCAAAGCTTGAGCTCTGGCACCTCTGCAAATCAATGCTTCCCTCTGCGAAGGGCATGTCTATTTATGTTCCTTTTGAGTCATCCTCCTCTTACAAAGCACAAATTAGAGAGCACCTCTGTCATTTTTATGCTTTGCTTTTAACTGTGTTGAGTATGACTATGACTGGATCTTCATTGCCATGAATTACAATGTTTAGTCAGCCCTTGGTCTTTGAAGGTGCTCTGCATTTATGTTTTGCGGTCTCATAAAGAGCTAGCGAGATATCATCTATTCGTACTGCTTCATGTTGTTTTGATTGAAGTGTTGACACTTGAGGCTTATTATTATTTGCTCGCTAGTTGATTATGCCATTGATATGAGTTTATCGTGAGACCTAGATGTCATTTGCTTATGTGGTTTGATTGTTATCTTGCTGAAATTCTGGTTGTGAGTTAGACATAGTTACAACAACAAGATCAAATAGAGTTCGTCAAAGTTTTTCTTTTGTCTCTCTCAGTTTGTCAACTGAGTTGCTTGAGGACAAGCAAGGCTTTAAGCTTGGGGGAGTTGATACGTCTCCGTCGTATCTACTTTTCCGAACTCTTTTGCCCTTGTTTTGGACTCTAACTTGGATGATTTGAATGGAACTAACCCGGACTGACGCTGTTTTCAGCAAAATTGCCATGGTGTTGTTTTGTGCAGAAATGGAAGATCTCGGAACGTCCTGAAAATTTACGGAGATTTTTTCTGGAATAAAAGAAAAATACCTGCGCAAAGATCCACCGGAGTTGGCGTGCCAGTGGGCCACAAGCCCATAGGCCGCGGCCACCCCTATGGCATCGCCTTGCAGGCTTGTGGGGCCCACGTGGAACCACCGCCCCCAATCTCAGCTCTATATCTTCCGTTTCGCCTGGAAAAAATCAGAGAGAAGGTTTCATCGCGTTATGCGATACGGAGGCGCCGCCACATCATGTTCTTCATCTGGAGGGCAGATCTGGAGTCTGTTTCGGGCTCCGGAGAGGGGAAATCATCATCATCGTCATCATCAACCTTTCTCCATCGACAATTCCATGATGCTCTTCATCGTTCGTGAGTAATCTCATCGTAGGCTTGTTGGACGGTGATGAGTTGGATGAGATCTATCATGTAATCGAGTTAGTTCTTGACGGGGATTGATCCCTAGTATCCACTATGTTCTAGATCGATGTTGCTACTACTTGGCTATGATTAATGCTTGTCACTAGGGCCCGAGTGCCATGATTTCAGATCTGAACCTATTATGTTGTCGCCAATATATGTGTGTTTTAGATCCTATCTTGCAAGTTGTAGTCACCTACTATGTGTTATGACCCGGCAACCCCGGAGTGACAATAGCCGGAACCACTCCCGGTGATGACCATAGTATGAGGAGTTCATGTATTCACCGCGTGTTAATGCGTTGGTCCGGTTCTTTACTAAAAGGAGAACCTTAATATATCGTAGTTTCCATTAGGACACCGCTGCCACGGGAGGGATGGACAATAGATGTCATGCAAGTTCTTTTCCCTAAGCACGTATGACTACATACGAAATACATGCCTACATTAGATTTACGAACGGGAGCTAGTTACATATCTCTCCGTGTTATAGCTATTACATGATGAATCACATCCATCATACTCATCCATCACCGATCCATTGCCTACGAGTCTTTTACTACTGGTTCTCGCTACGTTACTTTGCCTAGGCTTGTCCCTTGCTACCAAAGGGATTGGGCCACTTTGCTGCTGTTGTCACTACTACTGTTACTTGTTACTTTGTTGCTGCTGCTACTGCTGCTCCTTACTACTCCGTTGTTACTTGTTGCAAGACTTTGTTGGCGTCATTGCCAGGGAGGCTAGGTAAGCGGCACTAACATCCCGTCAACAAGGATTTTTCTCGCACCGTTGCTATCATACTACCTTGCTATTGATACTTTGTTTGCAGACACTAATCTTTCAGGTGTGGTTGAATCTGACACATTCAGCTGCTAATACTTGAGAATATTCTTTCGCTTCCTGTCTTGGAGAATCAACAAATTTGGGTTGAATACTCCACCCTCGAAAACTGATGTGATCCCATATGCTCGTGGGACATCAGTCACCCAAAAGATCATGGAACAAGCAGAAATTATAGATATGTTTGGGACGTATCAACATCCCCAAGCTTAATTTCTGCTCGTCCTCGAGTAGATAAATGATAACACAAGAATTTCTGTGGTGACATGCTATCACACATATAATAACTTCAAAGTAAAGCAAGTGAGATATGCAATTCAAGTCAAGACAATAACAAGGAGGAGTCTATATCTAGTATTGAATTTAGCAAAGTAAAAACATAGAGGTGCAAGAGCTCTCGTTGTCCGTGACTCAATGTCTCCAAATGGTGTTTGCGTGCTATAAGTGGGAGATGGGTTGAGATCATAAAATATATATTTTAATTTATAACTCAATCTACTAAACTTTCACACTTGGTCTCCTTTGGAATCTTATTTTGACTCATCCCCAGACCACTAGTCAGGCACAAGTCAAAATGACCCTCTCCCTTTCAACTTTGAGCACTCATGCAATGGATGAGTGTATAAGCAAGATATGTGGGAACTTAGGATGGAAAATAGAATAATGATGGGGAAGGAAGAAAAAAAAGGTATGAAAGTCTCACATTAATAAGGACAACCATAGGCGAGAGAAAGCCAAATGATAGATATGATGTGAGGAGTAGGGATTGCCATGTAACGGATGCACATATGAGCTAAGGTAAGCTATCCAATGGAACTAGTGGGGGTGCATCCAACTTGTTTGCTCATGAAGACCTAGAGCTCATTTGAGGAGGCTCATCATTGGCATATGTAAACCAAGTTCTATAGTGTAAGGGTCCCCACATAGTTATGCATGAATGATAATCTCTATGTAGTACCAATATAGCAATGGAGTACGAGTGTGGATCTTCAAAAGGAATAGTAGTGTTGCCCCCTTCTCTCTTTTTTTTTCTTTTTTTTCTTTTTCCTTTTCTTTTTCTCTTTTTTATATTTTTTGTGGCCTCTTTGGCTCCTTCTTTTTATATCTCATTTTTCCTCTTTGGGATCTTTTGTTTCTCCTCTTTGGGATATTTTATTTGTCCTCTGCGATATTTTCCTCACTTAAGGGAAACACTCTATGTTTTACATGAATAAAAAAATCATCACACTTTATAAGAAGTACTCAACATAAGACAAGTGAAAACTATCATGATGTATGCAAATATATGCCTCTGCCAGTGTAGCTGGATATGCAATGATACTAGCGCGTCATGTAGCAATAATTGGGTCAACGTCCAACTATCATGCGGCTCTGCGATCAAGCAAAAGCATGTATGACATGAAGATCGAGTCATGAGATGATGGATGTTGCATGGCAATGTATCTCGGAAAGGCTATGGAAATGCCTTAATAGGTAGGTATTGTGGCTGTTTTGAGGAAAGATATAATGAGGCTTATGTATGACAGAGCGTATAATGTCATGGGTTTGGATGCACCGGCGGAGTTTGCGCCAACTCTCAATGTGAGAAAGGGCAATGCACGATACCGAAGAGGCTAGCAAAATATGGATGGTGGAAGTGCTAACAATCAAATACTCACATTAGTCCGAAGAAGTCATACACTTATTATAGGTAACTCTCTATCTAGTTAGGACATTTACAAAGAGACAAGTACCCCGAGGAGGAGTGTTTGGGGTTTGGTTATCCTTGCGTATCCTCGACTCATGGTAACGTGAGGGTACTCTATATATTTCAACCCCTCCATAGGTTAGCGATGAATTTAGTAGCTAGAGTTCTCAACTAATTTTTAGTTTTTCAAAAACACACGTATTTCCCAAAATACGACACCTATCACTAATAGGCTCAAGCTCTTGGCACCAATACTCCAAACATTACTCAAATCAATACCTTAGAACTATTTCAAGTTACTACTATACTTAAATAGCAATCTCAATTACCTACTCATGCAAGACACACAACTCAGTGCAACGAGCCAACTCTCTAAACAAGATAAGCATGATAACTCAAGAGAGTTCCAAAATCAAACTAAATAAAAGCTCTTAAAAAGATAAGCATGAAAACTAAGAGCTAAGCATGACAGTAGCTACGAAATGATAAAGAACGCACAAAAAGGATAAGCATGAAAACCTGTGTTGTGTTCTAGAGTGGAATGGAGCGTGTGTCTCTCCCAAATAAGGTAGGCTAGGTTCCGACTTGTTATGAACAGCAAGAAAAACTAAAACAAACTAGAAATAAAATAGCGGGATGCTCCAAGCATAGCACATAACATATGAAGTGATAAAAATATAGCATGGATATGGACGAACTGATGATTGTCGATAGAGAAGGGGATGCACGGGGGCGTCCCCAAGCTTAGACGTTTGAGTCTCCTTGAATATTTCTTGGGGTGCATGGGGGCATCCCCAAGCTTGAGCGCTTGACACTCTTGTATCTTCTTTCATCATCTCCCATCGCATACTTGAAAACTCCTTCATACGAGACTCATCATAAGCTGATTAGAGTGGTTAGCACCCTTAATAAAATAATTCATTACCTGCTGGAAATAAAGATTTTCATGAAAAGCTACTACTTCTCATGATTGCAAAAAGGTTTTTGCAAATAAAAAGTAAGCTTAGGATTTGCAAAACAATGGAAACGCAAAACATGGTAGAACCTGTGAAAAACAGAACAATAGGTAGTAAATAATTTATTCAGGGCACTTCTCCAACTCAAATCAAAAAACTCGGAACAGATGCCAGGAAGGCAATTATATAGAGCATGCGGTCAAAAAACTCAGATAAAAAAGATGATCTGGTGAGTTTTGGCGAATTTTTCCGTCAAGCAAACAAAATCTGTTTCTGGACGGCATGTCACAATTTTTGAACTTTCTTGCAATCAGAGGCTATAACTTGGCACAAATATTAAAAATAAAGATACAATGATGTTTCTACCGTAGTAACAAGCATCAAAACCACTAAAACAGAAAGTAAAAACTCAAAGTAAAGATAACAAGGGTTGTCTCCCTAGAGCTCTTTCTTTATAGCCATAAAGATAGGCTTAAGATTTTAATGATGCTCTCGTAGGAATAAGAGTTGTAGAACAAAAGAGAGCATCAAGAAGCAAGTACCAAGTACATTTAAGTCTAACACGCTTCCTATGCGTAGGAATATTCCAATAGAATAGTTCACTGAAGCACAAAGCAATAAGCGTAGGAAGGCAAAACAAGTGCAGCTCCAAAACGTTCAACATAAAGAGAGGGAACTTGATATTAATGAAATATCTATTAGCATATGTTCCCTTCTCATAATAATTTTCAGTGCGATCATGAATAAACTCAACAATATAAGTATCACATAAAGCATTGTTACCATGATCCACATGCAAAAAAGATACTCTTACTCTCCACATAAGCATAATCTTTGGGGAGCCCAAGGTTAGGACATTTTAGCTTTAAAGTTTTCAGTCTCCCCCAAGCTTGGGCTATGCTCCCTCCGTCATGAGGATAGAAATTATAAACATAATTCCTATTCTCATGGACTTCATGAAGAGGATAAAACTTGGAGTAAAAGAGAGACTGAATCTCTTCCCAATCCCGTAGGTGAGAATCATCTAGTAGCCTATACCATTCCAATGCTTTTCCTTTTAGTGACAAGGCAAATAATTTCCTCATGACTCCATCTCTTGTCAAACCTGAAATCTTAACAACTCACAAAGTTTTGTAAGTTTCAACAAATGAATACTAGGATCGACTGTTCCATCTCCTGCATAACAATCATTCCTAATTATTTCAATTATCCCAAGGGGTATTTTGAATGGGATACAATCAGTAGCTGGAGGGGACTTCTCTAGCATAGGTGTGGTAAAGCGGCCTCCCCAAGCAGCGAACTAAGAGTGCAGTTTTCCATAAGCCTAACTAGTAATGCCAATCATGAAAAGCAAACTAACAAGACTAGAAAGCAAAGGTAAAAGATAGCGTGCAACTCCTCTATCTTGAAGACTGGAGTCCTGGCAACGGCGCCAGAAATTTTGCTTGATGACGAGATGATTTATATACTTCTTGCACCTCGTTGGTTACCCCAAGTGGAAGGTTGAGATGTAGTCAGCAGCAAGTTTTCCCTCACACGGGAACTGTAAGGTTTATCGAACCAGGAGGACTCCTAGGACCAACAAGTAGGTGTCTCCTATCCTGGTTAGCAGAAGACGTGGACCTGCACACACAACAAATAAATTTGCTCCCAACGAGTACACAGAGGTTGTTAATCTCTCCGGCCTTCTAGTTTGCAAAGGATCAAAACACAAGCGGGAAGGTAATAGTGATTGCAACGGAAAAGTAAATGAAAGCGGTAAATTATGGAGGTGTAAAGAACGATGGTGATATGGACCGGAGTCACATGATGTTCACTAGTGATGTCTCTCTCCCAAAAGACGATAAACAACTATGCTTGGGTAAACAAATCACAGTTGGGCAATTGACAGAATTATGAATGCAGCAGAATGCTAATTATGCTACTAGATAGTTAGAGGTTCAATAGTAATGGGCAGTACGCCAAGACAAGTAGACCGTTTATTCATCAGCATCTACTTACTAATCACCCACCTTAAGATATCTATCCAGAACATCTCGTTGTTATTAAGTTGCGAGCCCCACCCAAAGTGTAAACTCAAAGCAACACACAACTGCATTAACGAACTATGCGTAAGGTAAACAATCCTTGCAACCATGGTCACAAGAACCGTTGTTTTCTCCCTGGTGGCAACAACACATCCCCTAGTCTCATGTTTCTGTCACTCAAGCTAGACATTGAGGGGCATGAACCCACAATCATGCATAACGTTCCCTCTTGGAGTTACAATCTACTACTCGGCCAAAGAAATAAATAGCAACGGAGAACATGCATGAATCACTAAGGAACATAATATAAAAGGATAATCAGATATATAACTCATAACAATCTGAACATCATCTCATAATCCATCAGATCCCAACAAACCGAGCATAGCAATAGCAAGACAATTACATAGATGCCTTGATCATGTAGGGCAGCTCACAAGGGCTAATCATGGAAGAACAAGATTGGAGAGAAGACATCACATAGCTACTGGTCATGGACTCATGGTCTAAGGAGGACTACTCACCGCACGTCCGGGAAGCGTCCATGGCAGTGGAGAAGCTCCCGGAGGTCAACCCTCCCTCCGGCAGGGTGCCGGGAAGAGGTCTCCTAACGTTCCCGATCTCGGAAGCGCTGCGGTGGCGGAACGATGGAGGAATTCGCTATTCTAGAAGTTTTGGAAGGGTTTCCTCTAGGTACTCTAAATATAGGCCAAATGAGGGCACCGAAGGAGGTGGGTCCCACCGAGGCGGCCTCGTGGCGCGGCCTAGGGCTTGGCCATGCCAGCAGGTCGCCTAGGAAGCCCCTGGCCCCCTCTCGCCCATCTTCGTTGATCCGGAAGCTTCTGTTTCGCTGATTCTTTATATATATTTCCTGGAATTTCTCATGCTTTGGAAAATTGGGTAAAAGCCCGTGCAAAATAGACATCAGCAGACATAAACTGGCACTGGGTGCACTGAGTTAGTAGATTAGTACAAATATGTGTAAAATGATGTAAAAGTGTAGCAAAACATATAACAATGTCACCCAAAAGATAATGGAACAAGCAAAAATTATAGATACGTTTGGGATGTATCAGCAGCCCCTCTCCCCAACCCACTTGGGCCGAAGGGGTGACGGGCTTCTCCTTGGGGCACCGCCAACCCAACTTGGGTGTGCAAGGCACCCAAGTGGGAGGGGCCACCCAACCCTATTCACCGCCCCTCTCCTACCTTGGTTGTCGGCCCTTAGGGGGAAACCATAGGGCGCCCTCCCCTATCCCTTCCCTCTATATATAGAGAGGTAGAGAGAGGGAAGCCACATGACAATTTGCCACGGTGCTGCACCTCCTCTGCCTCGTAGTTTCTCTCATGCAAGACCCCACGGAGAAGCCCTGCTCAGCTGTCACCTCCAACACCTCACCATGCCGTCGTGCTGCTGGAGGACTCGGTCTGCTACTTCACAATCGCTCGCTGGATAGAGGAGATGAAGGCGTCACCAAGCTGTACGTGTGTTGAGCGTTGAGGTGCCGTTCGTTCAGCACTTCATCGGGAGATCACAGGACGGTTCATGATTGGATCGCGAAGACATACCACTACATCAACCGCGTTCTTGAACGCTTCCGCTTAGTGATATACAAAGGTATGTAGATTCAATATCTCCTCTTGTATATGGTCATCACCATTGATAAATCGTGTTTTCGCATCGGAATTTTTTTGTTTCACATGCAACGTTCCTAAAACTGCCTCCCCTATCTGCTCGACAACCAGGGGAAGCGTGTTGTGGGATGCGGTCTCGCTCTCCGCCAGTTCGGCTCGCATGGAGTCCCCTTCCGAGGCCTAGTCAGCAGGGTAGTCACGCAGCGGACTGGATGGGGAAGGTATATATGCAGTCAATAACAAAACCTTAATGCAGAAAAATGGTATGATCTTAGGATTCATACCTTTACGTTGGGTGCTTGACCGTAAGGTTCCTTCGGGGAATCCTTTTGAAAGCCTCAGACTCCTCGGTGGAGTCCGAGCCATCATCAAACATGGCCACCTTGGCCTTGTATTACCTTTTTGTGGCAGTGGGAACTAGATCTCCCTCGACGTCTTCAGACACAGCCCTCTTCCTCGTGTGGAAGGAGCCGCTCTCCTCCCCGCCATCTTCCAGGTCTCCCTCAAGAGCAGGAGGGGTGTGTGTGTCTTTGAATCACATGTTCGGAGGTCCTTTTATGGAGGCCTTCTTGGGCCTCCTTCTTCTCTACCATCTTCTTATGGACCGTGTACGACTTTTAGACCAGCATGACCATTAGTAAGGCTGTCCTAGGGCCCTCGGGCAACAGTGCTAGGCAGTTGACCTGCTTGGATTTGTCCAGCGAGATCGGTGAATGCAGAGGAAAGAAGGGTAAGATCCTTATTAAATGGAAATATCCATACACAAATAATGAAATTTTACCTCTCCGGGAGGGTGCGTGGCGTCAATGCCAATGTTTTCCTCCTCGGCTGGCCAAGTCTTTTGTGACTTGAACAACATCTTCCACGACTTGTCGTGGGTGATGTAGTAGAAGTGGTGCACGGTGACCGGGTCATCCGGACTATAGGACCACATAGGGGCGGCCCAATGATGACAGGAGAGGAGGCGGCGGTGCAGAATGACCTGAACCACATTGGTCAGCTCAATCTTCTTCTTAACCAGGATGGAGATGCACCTTCGTAGCGACTCCACCTCCACGGCTAGCCTCAATCGAGGCCATTCTTCGTCCATACACCAGTCTGGTGGGATGTCTGGATGTAAATCCGGGGGTTGCTGCCCACTCCGCGTCACGTGGTTCCATGAAGTAGGACCACTCCTGCTGCCAGATATTGATGGTGTCTATGAAAGAACCGCCTGACCATTGTACCAGGGGAAGCTTGCTAACCGACACTCCCTAGTGTGCCTTCTCGCCGCTAACTGCCTTTGGCTCGATGTTGTAAACTTTCAAACACAAGCCAAAGTGGGCTTGGACCCCGCAGATGATGATAAAATCCAAAATGTGCATCAAAGAGTTCGACGGGGTCACGGAAATCCAACCCGTAGTAAAACAGCAAACTCCTTACAAACGGGTGGAGGGGGAGGCCGAGGCCCCGGAGGAAGTGGGGGATGAACACCAGATACGTCCAAAATGCATCACTATTTTGTATCATAATTTGTCTCTGTTCATTGATATATTTCACTTTATGATGGTGTACTTATAGTGTTTTGGCTCATTTTACACAGTTTACAACTTTCTGGTGCCGAAACAACAGACGCATGATTCAGCGGAGAAAATAGCACGAAGAGTTGCAATATCATAACATCTCCAATTGCGCTGATATTTTCAGGTAAGAAGTTTCCGAACAGGTCCCGAAGACAGGCCAAAGAAGAGCCGGAGGGGGGCCACAGGTCACCCAGGCGACCTGCTGGCGTGCCCCCCTAGGCCGCGCCAGGAGGCCGCCTGGGTGATGGGCCCAACCTCCGGTGCTCTCCTTTGGCCTATATGTCCCTCTTGACCTAAAAGTTCCGAAAATAGAAGAGTTTTCGCGATTCTGCTGCCGCTTCGCGGCGAAAACCTACAGAGAAGAAAAGACCTTTTCGGCAGGCAGATTCCGCCGGGGAGAACTCCTCCCGGAAGGGAAGATCGTCCTCATCGTCATGGGCATCATCGAGATCATCATCATCATCGTCACCAACACCAGCACCATCTCCACCTTCATCCCTTCTACTTCACCATTGCAATCGGAGTTGTACCTTGCACTATTCATCCCCTCTACTCTACCGGTGTTGATTACTCTTTTGTGGTGAATTATATTGAGTTTTGTTGGAGGATTATTGTTATGACCAGATTGTTAATCATATTTTCATCACCTCTGATCATGATCTCTTTTATGTCTTGTGAGTAGTTCCATTAGTTCTTGAGGACATGGGAAAAGTCTAGATGCTAGTATTCATACGATGTTGAAGTAATATGTGTTGATTGATATTTAAGTTATGGTGTTATTTTTCTTGTGGTCTTATGTGAACGTCGACTACATAACACTTAGCCTTTTTAAGGACCTAGGGGAATGCATCGTGTATAAAGAATGCTTATGGTGGGTTGTCGGAGTCACAGAAACCTGAATCCTAGTTCGCATACTTTTGCATGAGGGAGTATTGGATCCTAAAGCTTATTGCTATGGTTAGGTTTTGCCTTAATTTCTCTCTTGTATTTGTAGATGCTTGCAAGAGGGATTAGTCATAAGAGTGTACTAGACGGTGCATTAGTTAATATCAACCCACATAACACTTATCAATACAAAACATAGTACTAGACAGAGTATGGAGAAAGTACTTGACTATCTCTCCCATGTGTCCTCAGGAACGCCTTAGTCTTTATAAGTTTAGTCCCTCGGATTATCCTTTGTGTTCAAAAGGAATGGCCCACTTGCTGCACATCGGCACCATTTACTTTACTAGCATTTGTTTCCTTGTTGCTTATACTAGAAAACCCATAAAAAGTTACCTTTCAGTACTTGCAGTTATTCCTTGCTCAAGATCACTTTTCAATACCTTGTGTTTCTCGTTGGGTTCGACACTCTTACTTGTCGAAAAGGCTACGATAGATCTCCTACACTTGTGGGTCATCAAGACCATTTTCTGGCACCGTTGACGTGGAGTGTAGTGCTATTGGTAAGTGAAATTGGTAAGGAAACCTTTACGCTGTACGTGTTATTTTTGCTTTATTGTTTCTGTTTTTTTGTCCCTATGGACAATTCTGCTCTTGGTTTGTTGCTTGTAGGGAACCGCCCAACGCTTTTGTGGTGGAGAAGGCTCCACCACCTACTGAAATTGTGCCTTTTAAAATACCAAGTGGTATTATTGATTGTGTTTTGGCTAATCGATATGCAGGAGATAGACATCCAGGCGAACACTTGCTATATCTTTCACAACTATGCTCCTTATTTAAGCTTGCAAGTATATCGATGGATTTTGTTATGAGAAAGCTATTATATCTATCATTAAAAGATAAGTCTTTGAATTGGTATAGGCTTCTTGATGACTGTCATTTTCTAAATTGGCAAGATCTTATGCCTCTCTTTTATGCAAAGTTTTATCCTCTTCTTGAAATACATTGAGACATAAATTATATTTGTAACTTTTGGTCTCGTGACGGAGAAAGCATCGCTCAAGCTTGGGGGAGATTGAAGTCCTTAATGCTCAAATGTCCCAATCATGAGCTCTCCAAAGAAATTATTCTTACAAATTTTTATGCAAGGCTTTCTCGTCAAGATAAAGAGATGCTTGATGTTTCCTCTAGTGGGGCATTCTCCAACAAAATCACTAAAGCTAAGTGCAATCTTATTGAAAGGATCCAGAAGAACACTAAAGACTGGGAGATTGATGAAGGTATTGAACCCGTTATAAATTATGAACGTGATTACATTGAGAGTTATGTGAAAACTGATTACTTCAATACCTTTTGTGTTAAGATTGGTCTTGATTCCCAGCTTCTAATTGATTTTTGCAAAGACTTTGCCTCTCATATTGACTCTTCTGAGAAGAAGGAGGATCAACACCATAAACCTTTTAAGGAATTACCTGTTGATATTAATGTTGTTTACCCTATCTTGTCTGCAGTTGAATATGAAAAGCCCCCTTTTACCGCAACAATGAGGGAGCATTCTTTTGTCACAGGCATCCTGAATAAAAGTGAAAGAACGACCGATGAGCATGAGGACCTGATTAAAGTCGATCCTCAAGTTGCATTAGTCAAGGATCTTGTTACTAGTAATATGGAGGATTCCAATATAAATTTTGTGATGTTTCCACTAACCTCGTTACAGCCAAGAATAAAGGCCCAATTTCAGGTACTCCGGTGTATCTGTTAAAATAGAGATCATAATTATTATGGGCTATGTGATTTGTGATCCAGTGCTAGTGCTATTCCTTTTTCACTTTATCAAGAGATCATGAATGAGATTCTACCATGTGAAATTGAAGAAGTTGATGTTATAATTCATCTTGCAAACAAAGAAACAATCTCTGCTATTGGAATTGTGCGAGATGTTGAAGTTCTATGTGGAAAGGTAAAATATCCTACCGACTTTCTAGTACTTGGTTCAGTACAAGATAGTTTTTGCCCTATTATCTTTGGTAGGACTTTTCTCAAAACTTGTGGAGCTATTATAGATTGCAGGAAAGGAAAAGTATCTGTTGAATTTAATGGTGGGCCATATGAATTTAACTTTTCTAAATTCTTGAAGAAAACTCGTGGTACTGTTCTACCTAGTAATGATAAAATTATTGAAGACATTACTTCTATTGCTATTCCTCCTAACGATCCTTTGCAGCAATTTATGGAAAGCCACGAGAATGATATGCATATGCAGGAAAGGAATGAGCTAGATGACATATTCTTGAGACAACCTACTATCCTGGAGCACAACCTTCTGGTTGAGCCTTTGGGAATTTTATCCAAACCAAAAGAAGACCCGGTGTTTGATCTTAAACCTCTTCCCAGTATGCTTAAGTATGCTTATTTAGATGAAAATAAATTATATCATGTTATTATCAATTCTAGCCTTTCGGGATATGAAGAAGAGCGATTATTGGAAGTCCTTCGTAAACACCGACGCTCTATTGGTTACACCCTTGATGATCTTAAGGGGATTAGTCCATCTATTTCTCAGCACACTATCAATCTTGAGCCTGATGCTAAACCGGTTGTTGATCATCAACGACGATTAAACTCGAAGATGAAGGATGTTGTGAGGACCGAAATCCTCAAGCTTCTAGCCGTAGGTATTATCTACCCTATAGTTGATAGTAAGTGGGTAAGTCTAGTACATTGTGTTCCCAAGAAAGGAGGTACGACTGTGGTTCCTAATGATAAGAAAGGAGCAGACAAACCTGTTCAAGAATTTGATTTGCAGATTGTTGTTAGGAAAGGAGCATACAACCCTGTAGCAGACAACCTTTCTAGGATGGAGGACGTACCACACGATCCCATTCTAGTAAACAATAGTTTTCCTGACGAACAGTTAACGGTTTTACACGTGAAATCTAATTCAGATCCAAGTTATGCAGATTATGCTAATTTTATTGTTGCAAAGTTTTTGCCTCTAGGTTTAACATTCCAGCAGCTGAAGAACTTCTTCCACGACTTGAGGTATTACTTTTGGGATGACCCACATCTTTTTAGAGAAGGTTCAGATGGAATTGTGAGGAGATGCATGTCGGACCATGAGCAGATGGATATCTTGAGACAATTTCATAGCAGTCCTTATGGAGGGCATCATGCCGGTGAGAGGACCTCACCCAAGGTTCTCCAATCAGGTTTTTATTGGCCTACTCTCTTTAAAGATGCTAGAAATTACGTTTTATCCTGTGATAAGTGCTAGAGAGTTGGTAATATTAGTAGGAGGAATGGGATGCCTATGAATTATTCGCTAGTCAATCAGCCTTTTGATTGCTGGGTTTTGATTTTATGGGTCCTTTCCCTCCTTCACACAAGTACACTCACATCTTAGTAACTGTAGATTATGTGACCAAGTGGGTTGAAGCAATCCCCACCGAGAGTGCTGATCAGAAGACATCTTTGAAAATGTTCAAGGATGTAATCTTCCCTAGGTTTGGTGTACCTAGGTACCTCATGACCGACGGAGGATCACATTTTACACACGGTGCTTTTAGAAAATCTCTAGCCAAATATGATGTTAATCATAGAATTGCCTCACCTTACGATCCTCAAACAAGTGGGCAAGTTGAGCTCACAAATAGAGAGATCAAGTTGATCTTGCAAAAGACAGTGAACAGTTCTAGAAAGGACTGGTCCAATAAGCTAGGAAATGCCTTGTGGGCGTATAGAACTGCTTACAAAAATCCGATGGGGATGTCTCCATATAAGATGGTTTATGGCAAGGCATGCCATCTACCTCTAGAGTTAGAGCATAAAGCTTTGTGGGCTGTTAGAGAGCTTAATGTTGATCCAAAGCTTGCCGGTGAAAAGAGTCTCATGAACTTGACTTCTCTAGATGAGTGGAGAAGTGAAGCTTACGAGAGTGTACAAATTTTCAAAGAAAAGGTAAAGAAGTGGCATGACAAGAGAATTTTGAAACGTGAATTTAATGTTGGTGACAAAGTTTTGTTGTATAGATCTCGTTTCAGGTTTTCTCCAGGTAAATTACTTTCCAAGTGGGAAGGACCGTACCATATCAAAGAAGTCTACCGCTACGGTGCAATCAAGATTAATAATTTTGAAGGCACAAAACCACATGTTGTGAATGGGCAAAGACTCAAGCATTACATGGCTGGAGAACCCATCAATGTAGAGGTGGATGTGATACAGGTAGCCACTCACGAAGAGCATATTGCAACACTGTATCAGACACCAGCAAAAGCAAAATAAGAAAAGGTATGAAATACGGCAAGGAAACTTCGTGAGCATCAATAAAAGTTCTGTTTTATGCGTTTTTTGCAAAATTAGGAAAATTTCGAGCCAAAGCAGAGACGGAGAGGAGCTCCAGGTCACCGAGGCGACCTGCTGGCACGGGCTAGACCCTGGCCGCGCCAGGAGGCCGCTTGGACCACCCGGAGTTAGTCTCTGACCCTACTTTGGCTTGTTACCTTCCTTTTGGTGCAGAAACTTTTCCTATATATTTTCCCGGATCGTCCCGGCTTTGTCCCTTGCGATTCCGTGCGTTTTCTTTTCGATCTGTTTGTGCCAGGAGAACTTTCAGCAAACTTAGGTTCCATGCCTTCCCCAAAATCTCCCAAGGACAAGTTCCTCGTCAACGTCATCAACCCTTACCTCGCGGAGGTAAAGAGACACCATCAAACACTTTGGGTGGAGGATGGTGTCCTCCACAAAGCAGATTTGAAGGGACCTGTTAAGGAGGGGAGCACCAGGGCCAGGCTGGAAGAAGTGGAGCAAAAAGTCTTCCAGTACAAGTTGATGACCGAGCGTGGTGTTGAGGCCAACTACGATATCATCGCCGAGCTGCAGAGGGAACATGAGGAGGAGATGAAAGAAGTGTGATCAATCATATCTGCACTAGAGACCAAAATGTTCGAGCTTCAAGGGCACATCTATGACCTTCAAAACCAGAACTGTGAGTATGAACTTAAGTTTTTGCGCATGGGCTTATCTGCCGAAATCAGGATCCTGGAGACTGAAGAATCCTGTGTGGAGGGAGGACCTCTGCCATGGAAGCGTTTTGCTAAGGATTACCTGAGGAACAAGAACAAGGATGAAGAGTAAAATCTTCATGGGTAATGTCATTCGCTTAGCTTGTTCCAAGATCGGGGGAGTGCCCGGTATCTTTATTTTTTATCCTTTAGTTTTTATGGTCAAGTTTAGTGTCGTATCATGTCTAGGGAAGTTATCTTATGAAATAGGTGTTTGCATTGAGATCTATCACTCCTTTGTGGAGAGTTTGTGTCTATGAGCGTGCAGTGTCTATGATGGAATATTAATGAGAAGTACATTGGTTTCTTCGTTGCACTTGGTATTCTCTTCATGCAATCGATCTTATATGTTGATTCGTATGGGAGTATTGATCTTACACATCAGGTATGGCTTTGAAAACTTTATTTAATGTTGGCAAACATAGCATTGGTCATAACAACAAGCATGAGTTTTTCTAGTAGCGACATAGCCAAACCTTTATGTTCTTATGCTTGAAGTGTGATGCTGACAAGGAAGACAACTTGATGTTTTATGCCAATTCTTTATGTTAAACTTTATATTGTTTAACATCCAAGTCAACATTATTTGTCTGCTCTTAAAAGCCTTTGCTAGCCAACCCTTGCACTAAGCGGGAATATTGTTTGTGTATCCATACCCTGAAACCTCAACCTTCTCAAGAGTCGACCATATCTTCCCTTTACGTGGCATTTCACCGCCACTCCTAAATTACATTACTCATGTGCTATCTTTAAACCTTCAAATATTAATCCCTGTTTTGTGCCTCTGCTTTAGCTCATGAGGAAGTAGTAGGTAATTCATGATCTTCTCATACTGGACAAGTTTTATCTTGGGTTGGCATGTCTAATCTGCAAACCGGTAATACAAGAAGTAACTGGGATGAGCGAGCCCAACTCGTAAAAGATAATAACAACAAACAAAACCTCCTTCACGCTTTGTTGATGAGAAAACAGAAAACTTTGGTAGTGATAAACGAAGGAGACTAAGGTGATGTGATCGTCCCCACTTTGGGAGCCGTTCCTGGAAACTTGTCCAACATGAGAAGTATTGGGCTATCTACTATCATTCGTTGACAAATTATGCACCTCTCAAAAGCTTGTTTTACAATCTTGCTAATTTCAAAATCCCTAAAAGCTCTAGCACATGAGTTTTCCATACTTCCCCCTGCGAAGGGCCAATCATTTAATTTTATGTTGAGTCAGTAAACCTACTTCTTTCTATCCTGAAAAGAGCTGACACTTTATGTTGACAAAGATGCATGCATTTATATTGTTTCATTGAGAATTTCCATATCACACCTTTGTTGACGTTATCATTAAGATAAGTGAGTTTATTTTTAAGCCTAGCTAAAGCAAACATCTACATTTGTGTTAGCATTTTCATTTCTTGACTAATAACATGTTCTTTCAAAAAGCTTCAATTGATCTCATCAAAATTTAAGAGGAAGAGCAAAAGTTACAAGTTATTAGTTGTTCTTTGACCAAGGACATGTTTTCCATGGATTGATGAGTTTTCTTAGCTCTACTTTTGATTTTAATTCATACTACTCTTTCATAAGGGCCTTATGAGTTGACATTGCTATTGAGGATGGTTGAGTTTAGTAGAGAAATGATGATGCTTCTTGTCCATAATCTTATTTATCGGCACTTCACTTTCTAAACTTGTGGACAGGTTTACCAAGCTCAGTATTCGCTTGGGGACAAGCGAGGTCTAAGCTTGGGCAGTTGATACGTCCAAAATGCATCAATATTTTTTATCATAATTTGTCTCTATTCATTGATATATTTCACTTTATGATGGTGTACTTATAGTGTTTTGGCTTATTTTACACAGTTTACAACTTTCCGGTGCCAAAACAACAGACGCAGGATTCAGGGGAGAAAATAGCACGAAGAGTTGCAATATCAGAACATCTCCAATTGTGTTGAAATTTTGAGGGAAGAAGTTTCCGAACAGGCCCCACAGACAGGCCAAAGAAGAGCCGGAGGGGGCCATAGGTCACCCAGATAACCAGTTGGTGCCCCCCTAGGTCGTGCCAGGAGGCCGCCTGGGTGATGGGCCTAGACTTCGGTGCTCTCCTTTGGCCTATATGTCCCTCTTGACCAAAAAGTTCCGAAAACAGAAGAGTTTTCGCGATTCCGCCGCCGCTCCGCGGCGGAAACCTACACAGAAGAAAATAACTTTCCGGCAGGCAGATTCTGCCAGGGAGAACTCCTCCCGGAAGGGGAGATGGTCCTCATCGTCATCACCATCGTCACGGGCATCATCGAGATCATCATCATCATCATCATCACCAACACTAGCACCATCTCCACCTTCGTCCCATCTACTTCACCATTGCAATTGGATTTGTACCTTGCACGATTCATCCCCTCTACTCTACTGGTGTTGACTACTCTTTTGTGGTGAATACTATTGAGTTTTGTTGGAGGATTATTGTTATGACCAGATTGTTAATCATATTTTCATCACCTCTGATCATGATCTATTTTATGTCTTGTGTGTAGTTCCATTAGTTCTTGAGGACATGGGAAAAGCGTAGATGCAGGAGTCATATGATGTTGAAGTAATATGTGTTGATTGATATTTAAGTTATGGTGTTATTCTTCTAGTGGTGTTATGTGAACGTCGACTACTGTCACATACCTAGCTACCCCTTTGATGATTAGCAACATTGTGCTCATATTTTCATTCTTGCATTAAAAGTGAAAATGGAAATCAAAGAGAAAAACCCTAGCAACTCTATATTCAAAACAATTCAAAGTTGTGTCAAATCAATGAACCCAAAATGGCCTTCATAAAAGTCCATCATTTTTGATAAATATTGGAAACCACAACTCAGGGGTGGATTTCTTTTTAAAAATACATTTGGCATTTTATTTTTAATACAAAAGCCAGTGAAATCAACTATATATTTGATTTCAAATATTTCAGAGTTTCATAAAATGTTGAAAACTTTATGTGGGGTTGGAAATATTACAACTAACACCCCAACATTATTTTCACTATTTTAGAAATAGTTTTGAGACAAAAAGAAAATCAAACAAATGTCATAATTGTTTTAACAGAAATAGAAATGAAAAAAAAGATGAGAAACGCTTACATGTCGCTCAGGCCCAGCCTAGCTTCCTCCCTTGTTGTCGTCTACCTCGTGCCAGTCGACAGCAGGAGGTGGTCGCCGCTTCCCCCGGCAAGGCCACGCACCTGCGTGCCTGTCTGGACCCTCCTTCGCGCTCGCAAGGAGTATAACCCTCCCTGCAACCCATTCTAGATCTCTCCCTCTTCCCATTCGCCCCTCTGTGCTTCTCCCTCTCTGCCCGCCATGGCCGAGGCTT
Organism: Hordeum vulgare subsp. vulgare; assembly: GCF_904849725.1. Classification (NCBI taxonomy): domain Eukaryota; kingdom Viridiplantae; phylum Streptophyta; class Magnoliopsida; order Poales; family Poaceae; genus Hordeum; species Hordeum vulgare. The sequence continues at coordinate 351,236,148 of NC_058520.1, forward strand.
GAGCTCGCCATCGACTAGCCGCTCCAGCCTCCCTTTCTCTCCTCCGAGCCGCGTGGAAGAACCGCAGTGACCTTCTGAAGCTCCCAAGCTAGCCGTACGACGCCGAGTGCCCCCAAGACGTTAGATCGTCGTCGTATTCTTCCTCGGGCCGTCGTTGATCGCCGCCCTCGTTCTCCCTCCTGAGACCGTCCCCGAGCCCGCTTTCGACGCCTCTGCAATCCCTATGATCCCAGGGATCTTTTCCCCTCATTTTGCCCCCTCGATCCCTTGCTCTAGGCCCCGATTCCACCAGAGCCCGACGAGATCCGCCGTGGGAGCTCGTCGCCAGTGATGCTTCAATGATCAGTTGGTCGATCTAAGGCTTCCATCAGCTCCAGCTCGATGTGTAGATGTTGTAGGAGCCAAGCCCCGTCCCTTTTGCCCACTGGATCGATGACCTTGACATTGCCCGAGCTTCGGCAGCCGCCGAGCTCGTTGCCTGCGTTAGCTCCGGCCGTTTCAGCCCCTAAGACTAGCAAAAATGGATGCGCCATCGAGTGGTCGTTCCCGTGGTACCCTGCGCCGTCCTTTTGGTCGCCGGAGGAGCAATCCCGAAGCCCTCCACCGTCTCTGGAGCCACCGGAGGCTCGCTGCCGGTTGGTTTGACCCCATCGCCGGTGGGTTTGACCCCATTGTCGGTGGGTTTGACCCCCCTGGGTCTATGACAGGTGGGGCCAGCCCCCTAGCTAATTAAGTTTGGGTTAATAAAAATAAATGATTAATTAATACCCTAAACAGTCACTCACATGTGGGCCAGCCCCTATTAGATAACTAATTAACTTAAAGTTTAATTAAAATTTGGCAAGAGTCACTGACCAGTGGGTCCCACTGGTCAGGTTTTACTTTCAATGGCTAGTTGGACCTGCTGATGTCATGCTGATGCAGTAACTATATTTCTGATTTATTATAATTCCAGAAAATGCTAAAACTTTGGAAATTCATAGAAAATTAAATACAACTCCAAATTTTACAAATATTATATGCAAATTGATCAGAAAAATCAATGAACACAATGGTGCTACTTTCATGCATGACAAACAAAGTTATGAAACAGCATCAGGTCAAATAAATTAAATGAATATGATGAATATGTTATTTCAACTAATATTTGAATTTGAATTCAAATCAGCATCATCCCAAGGGTTTGATAGCCACACTAGCTCCTGCTACATTTCATTCCATGCCATGATCATGCATCATATTGTTGCATATGAATGTTATTGATTGTCGTTATTATTTCGGTAGGCTCGGCCCTTCCGGATACGTCTGATTATCCGACTGACGGATTTAATCCCTCTGCTGAGCAACAAGGCAAGCACCCTTTTGATCATCCCGATATAATCCCATGTTCTTGCTCCTGCTCCCGCTTATTGCATTAGGACAAAATATTTCAAATGCTTTAGTTCGGTAGCTGAACCTATTCCTTTGCATGACCTGTCATTGTCACAGTAAATAGCCAAACCTTGCAACCTAGCATACCTGGTAGTTGCTTGAGCCATGATGTGCCTATTCCTTTCTATGCTTGCTATGCCTAGAGTTGTGTCAGGTCTGTTTCATCTGGGTGATGAACAGGAATGGATGATTGTGTTCTAGTGACTAAGTATAAGTGCGGAACCTGATTTGGTAAAGGTACCGATGAAAGGCTATGTAGGAGTACATGGCGGGTTGATTCATTGGAACCGTCCTTGGGAACTGAGTTCCGTGCATGTAATCCAAGACGAGTTATTACCACATGATGGGCCCTGAAATATGACCTTGCTCGACTTATTAATTGCCTAGTAATCGTTCCAGGAGTTGCAAGTAGTTTCCGGTGTTTACAGTCATGGTGGAGGCCCTGCATAGTGCTGACCTTAGAGGTGGGATATGATGCGGTAGGCTGTGGCACGGTGTACCAAGTGGCACCCGGATGGTGGGCTTGGGAACCCTACGCACATCGTTTGGGGTCATGGCGGAAACCTTGGCCGGACTTCCGTGCGGGTTCACTCTCAAATTGGCGATAAACCTGGACTAGGTATTAATGTGGTTAACGGTCATGGCCGACTCCCTCCTTGGGCTTCTGCTTGAAGGTTGCCGAGGTGCATGACGTGGACATGGCGATAAGTGGCGAGAGCGTGTGTGAAGAATTACACCCCTGCAGGGTTATGATCTATTCGAATAGCCGCGTCCACGGATATGTATTACTTGTAGATATATTATGTTAATAGACAACTTTAATGGCTACTCATAAAAGTATCAAGATAAGCGTGAGTATCATGTATGGCATTTCCGTAGGGAGACGGAAAGGAGTTCATAATAGTGTATTGTTGTGGTGGTAGTGGACTCGTGCACGACGTATCAAAGTTGTTAAAACTATTTAAAAATTGTAGTTTAGTCTAGCCAAGAGTCAAAGCAAGCTTGTTGCATGAAACACCACAACCCCCTTTGTTGATACTCAAAGTGCATGCTATGCCCCTAATCGACTTTTGGTGTTAATGACAACACATACATAGGAAACTAATCCTATTTGTTGAGTGTATCTCAGGATGGCAAGTACTTTAGTAGATTGAGAATTATGTGCCAAACGTGGTCTGAGAAGATCGGGATTTATATGTCAAGAAGACTCGGGATTGAGAAAAGATGATGTAGACTATCCTTTTGAGTTTACTATTATTGAGTATAGGGATCCCGCACTATTAAGAGGGGATCACAGGTTTTGCGATGAACTTGCTCATACCACATCTTCACTATCCTATCCAATACCACATATTCTCTACTTTGTTCCTATCTCAAAACAGGTCTATTGCCTCGGACTTCCGGCTCCCTCCGGACGTCCGAGGGTCGGACGACCGGCAGGCTTCGGAAATCCGGAGCTCTCCACCAGAAGTATTTGAGTCATATAACTCGGAATTCCGGCTCCCTCCGGACATCCGAGGGCCGGACGTCCGACCAGCTTCGGAAATCCGGAGCCCTGGACCAGAAGAACATGAGCTCTATAACTCGGATTTCCGGCTCTCTCCGGACGTCCGAGGGCCGGACGTCCGTCCTCTTTCGGAAATCCGGAACCTCCCACCAGAAGAAGTTGAGTCGTATAAATCGGATTTCCGGCCTTCTCCGGACGTCCGGTCGCTGTTCATATTCACAGTGTTTCCAGCCATAGCTACAACCCTTCGACGACCGACCCCTGTCGGACGTCCGACCCCTTGCGGACGCCCGGACTTCCGAGAACTGCCGGACGTCCGGACCCTGTGTGACTTAAAGTGTCCCCAACTGCTGTTTTACACTCCCCACTATATATACCCCTCACCCACTTCGTGAGTGGGTGTTCAACACAGCTAGAATACATCCAAGAACACCTTTCTTCTCACTCACTCTTGTCTACACCAAATCTTAGATCCCAAGAGCATTTGTGAGTCCCTTTGAGTGTTGTTCCAATCAAAAGATAGATCGTCTCCCTCTCCTCCTTCCCACCAAAGTGATTTGTGATTTGAGCAAGTTTTGACCAATCCCCGTGATCTTGTTACTCTTGGAGGTTGGAGACTCCTAGGCGGTAGGAGTCTTCGGAGAGGAATCAAACCATTGTGATTTCCCCCGGAAAGTTTGTGAAGGTTTGGAAGCCACCTCAAGGCTTACCACTAGTGGTTGAGAAACGCCTTCGTGGAGTTATCCCAAAGGGGGAATAGGGTGAGCCTTCGTGGCGTTGGTGTGCCTTCGTGGTAGCATCCACCTCTCTAACGGTGACGTAGCTTCCCTCCAAGGAAGTGAACATCGGGATACATCCTTGTCTCTCTTGGAGTTTCGGTTATTCCTAACCCTAACTCTCTACTTGTGTTATTCCTTATTACGTACTTGTATTTGATTATTGTTTACCGCTTGTCTTACTTCACTCTAAATAGCTTACTCCTTGTCATAGCAATTATTAGGCCTACACTCATATTCCGCTAAGTAATTATTAAAATTTGCAATTGTACCTATTCAACCCCCCCCCCTCTAGGTCCATCTCGATCCTTTTCAATTGGTATCAGAGCCTCATGCTCTATTCTTGTGGCTTAACTGCCCTAGAGCGAGATGGATGAGGTTCCAGCTACGGTAGCTCCAGTGCAGAGGGACGGGACTTCCACGGAAGTCAAGTCTTTCACCTCTGAGGACCTGCAACGGGCCCTTGCCAAGCAAAAAGAGGAGCATGATGCTTCTCTTGAGGCCATGGTCCAAATGAGACTGGCATCACTAACCACAGGGACAACCACGACCCCGAGGGCCTCAAGGCCACATGTGCATGGTACTTCATTTGGCCAACAACCTCCGGAAAGGAACCAAACCAGTGTTCCATGGCTTTATGCTAGATCTCAAATTGAGAAACCTAAGTACAATCCTGGAGGAAAACCTCCCTTGCTTGATGACAATTCCGATTTTGCTTTGTGGAGAGTTGGTATGCAGGATCATCTTAGGTACGCCAATAATGAGATGTTGGACATCCTCGAGCATGGGTACAATCCTGCAGATCCAAGGTGTCTCACTCCTAGAGAAACTTATGACAAGCATCTCAATGACACTGCGATCATGTGCATAAGAAAAGGAATGAATGACAAGCAACGGAGACCTTACATTCACATCACAAGTGCCAAGGAACTTTGGGATAGCATTATAAGGACCAACACCGGTACCTCCACTCTTCGGCTTGCTCAATATGAAATTGCCAAGGGGCAATTACAGAATTTCTGTATGGAAAAGGGTGAATCTCCCAAGCAACTACTAGAACGGCTCATGACTCTCGCCGCACACATTGAGTCATGTGATTGTGACAAGACGCAAGATGGTTTCAATCTGACCAAGAGATTTCTTGTGGACAAGTTACTTCACGCGCTTGCTCCGTATCACCATCAAATGGTATGGGACATGAGGCAGCACCATGGGTTCAAAGAAATGCCTCCAGATGACATCATATCCACTTTCCAATTATTTGAAGAGTCAAAGGCAAATGCAACAAAGCACCTTGCCATGCATGGCACTTCAACATCAAAGATCAATCTTGCTTTGAAAGCCAAGCATGAATGTGACGAAGAAGAAAGTGAAGAAGAAGAAGGTGATGATGACTGCGAAGATGGTGATGATGTTGACTCTGATGAAAGCCCATCTTATGAGGACATTGCTCTCTTTGTAAAGAAGTTCAGTGCAGGAAAGTTCAAGGGAAGATTCCCAAAGAAGAAGGTAAGGAAATGCTATAACCGTGAGGAAACCAACAACTTCTCCAATGACTGTCCTTATGAGAAGAGAGAAGACAAACCAAGGTTTCCAAAGACCTTTGTAAAGAAGAAGTTGCCAAACCCTATGAACTCCAAGCTCAAGAGAACAGATGGAAGAGCAATGGTTGCATAAGAAGAATCAGATCCAGAGGATGTTGGTGGAGTTGCCGGAGTAGCTCAGGATACACAAAACACCTTGAGGCTAGTCAACAAAAGTGGTGATGTTGTTCACTACAACTATATGAAGGACTACAAGGGCAACGCTCACAAGTGTTTGATGGCAAAGACTGCCATGGGAGATGAGGAAGACCAAAGCTCCCATGATAAGGTTAAGGTAACTCCACGGTTAGACTCTTTCAGTCTAGCTTCTACTCCATCTGATGAGTATCTTGATGCGGAAGATCACTATGAGGAGAATGACTTAGATCATCCCATGTTTGCTAAAATAAACAAATTTATGTGCTCTCTTAAAGGAAAGAAGATCACTATGTTTCGCATACTTATGGAAATGGTGAGTAAGCACACCAATACCATCAACGAACTCGAAACCCTCGTCACTGAGGAGAAGGAAAGAAATGAAATCCTTGAGCAGAAAGTCTTGTATGAGGAAGCACAAAATGATGCATTGTGCTCAAAAGTAGGTGAAAACCTTGATAAACATGCTAATGATCTTGCCTCCTTGAAAAAGGCTGAATCTGTGTGCAAAGAATTACTAAATGATAAAAACCGACTTGTGAACTCTCATGCTTCCCTTTCTAAGGACTGTGAGCGTCTATCCTTGTCTCTCAAAGACATGGAAGAGAAACTCACTATTCTTACAAAGAGCTTTGAGGCACTTAAGGTTACATATCTTGACACTTTAGCTAAGGCCTACTCCTCACCTATCATTAATATTGATACCTGCACTACTAACTCTAGTAGTGAACTGACATCTATCCTTGAGGAAAATTGTTCGCTAAAGGCACAGTTAGACAGAGGTCTCATGACATGTGCACAAGAACAAAAGACTCTCAATGAGATCTTAAGTCGACACAATGGAGGCTTCGCCAAGGAAGGGCTTGGGTTCAACCCAAGCACCGCTAAGAAAAGTGCATCTCCTCTCAAGTGTACCACTCCGCTTAAAGAAATATTTGTACGAGAGGGACACAAGGAGAAAGGTAAGGTTGTGAGTGGATCGGCCACTAGGGGTTCGCCTACTCACAACAAGACAACCGAATTCATGCCTCCATCCTATGTACTACACAAATCAAAGGAAGGAGAGGTTTATCCTAAATTCGTTGGTCCCCGTAATGCATTCCGATTCTATGCTATTTGGGTCCCTAAGACTCTTCTAACTAATGTGAAAGGCCCCATGACAAAATGGGTACCTCAAACCAAGTCTTAATTCGTTAGAGGCTGTTTTCTCCGGAGGAGCCAAATGGGTGATCGACAGTGGATGCACCAATCATATGACCGGAGATAGTAACTTGCTCTATGACTTCATGCAAGCCATTCGACCATACATGAGCATTGTATTTGGTGGAGGGTCGAAAGGGCAGGTAATTGGGTTGGGTAAGGTGGCAATCACTAATGACATGTCTATTGCAAATGTCATGCTTGTCCAATCTCTTCAATATCATTTACTTTCAGTTCGCCAATTGGCTTCCGTCGGTTATGACACATTATTTGGACTAACGGATGTGAAAGTCTTTAAGAGAGACACTCTCGAAGTGGCCTTTGTTGGAGAGTTGGATGGCAACCTTTACACGGTTGATTTCTCAAAAGAGAGCACCTTCCATACAACTTGTCTAATGGCCAAGGCCGACATGGGATGGCTGTGGCATCGCCAGCTCACCCATGTTGGCATGAAAAATCTTCAAAATCTCTTAAACGGCAATCACATCCTTGGACTTACAAATGTATCTTTTAAGAAAGATCGTGTGTGCAGTGCATGCATAGCTGGGAAACAACATCAATCAAAACATCCACCCAAGAATATTGTATCCACTTCGAGGCCGTTAGAGCTCCTTCATGTGGATCTGTTTGGGCCTCCTTCATGGGCAAGTCTTGGAGGGAAAAAGTATGGCCTAGTCATTGTTGATGATTACTCAAGATATACATGGGTGTTCTTTCTCAAGTCGAAGGACGAGACGAAGATCACCTTCATTGATTTTGCCAAACAAGCCCAGCGGAAGTTTGACAAGGACATCAAGGCAGTAAGAAGTGATAATGGCTCTGAGTTCAAGAACTACACCCTAGAAGAATTTCTTAGTGATGAGGGAATTGAACATCAGTACTCCACACCTTACACCCCTCAGCAAAATGGTGTGGCAGAGAGGAAGAACCGGACACTTGTGGAAATGGCAAGGTCCATGTTAGACGAATACAAGTCACCACATAGTTTTTGGGCTGAGGCCGTCAACACAGCATGTCATGCATCAAACCGGCTCTTCCTTCGATCAATATTGGAGAAGACTCCATATGAGCTCCTAACTGGGAACAAGCCAAATGTTAAGTACTTTCGTGTGTTTGGATGCAAGTGTTTCATCCTCAACAAACGGGAACGGTTAGGAAAATTTCAATCCAAAACAACTGAAGGGATTTTTGTTGGCTATGGGTCAAACTCTCACGCCTACAGAGTCTACAACAAATCCACTGGATGTGTTATAGAAACCTGTGACATGACGTTTGATGAATTTAACCGCTCCCATGGGGAGCAAGTTGATCTAAATGATGCAGGTGAAGAAGACTCCCCACAAGATATCTTAAACATGGGTGTAGGTGCACTTCTTCCCATGGAACAAAGACCCCATGATGATGATGAAGATGATGAGAGTATTTCTCATCCTCAAGACAGTTCACTGCCCGTACCTCCACAAGATACTAGCACACACATCATGCCAGTTGTTGAGGATCAAGTGGGAGAACATGTCTCTCACCCTGATCACACTCAAGAACAAGTTGATCTTCAAGAGGTAGACCAAAGTATGGGTATGTTTGATGATGAACCTCAACAAATGCAACGCGAAGAGGAATATCTTCCTCCGCACATAAATGATCCATATGTTGAGGACGTTGATGATGGAAACGAAGTCGAACCTCGTGAAACCTTGACCTCCATCATGCCACGTGTGGCCGGTCGTGTTGATATTGATCAAATCCTCACCAGCGTGTCGGAAGGTAGAGTGACTCGTAAAAAATTAACAAACTTTTGTGCTCACTTTTTGTTTGTCTCTAGTACTATGCCACATAGGGTTTAGGATGCATTGTGTGACAATGACTGGCTCCTTGCTATGCAAGAGGAGCTAAACAGTTTTACACGCAACAAAGTATGGTCATTGGTAGAACGACCAACTGAGGAACATAATGTCATTGGAACTAAATGGATTTTCGAGAACAAGGAAGATGAGAATAGGACTGTCCTACGCAACAAGGCAAGGTTAGTAGCACATGGGTACTCCCAAGTTGAAGGTTTGGACTTTGGTGAAACTTTCGCCCGTGTTGCTCGTCTTGAGTCCATTCGCATTTTATTGGCCTATGCTGCTTTCAATGGTTTTACTTTGCATCAAATGGATGTGAAAAGTGCTTTTCTTAATGGTCCTCTACAAGAAGAGGTATATTTATCACAACCACCTGGGTTTGTTGACCCACACCAAAAGACCATGTATATAAACTTGACAAGGCTATGTATGGCCTCAAACAAGCACCCCGTGCTTGGTACGATCATCTTAAGAAGTTCCTACTCGATGATGGCTTTGTGGTGGGGGTGCTCGATCCCACTCTTTTTACTGAGAGGGAAAATGGTGATTTGATCTTATGCCAAATCTATGTAGATGACATCATTTTTGGTTCTCCTAACATCCATTTATGCAAGAAGTTTGCGGCTTCCATGACGAAGACCTTTGAGATGTCACTCAACACGGACTTGAAGTTCTTTCTTGGGTTTCAAATACAACAATTTCAAGAAGGGATTTTATTGTCTCAAACTAAGTACCTCAAGGACATTCTTGAAAAATTTGATATGACAAATGCTAAACCAATGAAGACACCCATGGCCACAGATGTGGTTCTAAATGAAGACACAAACGGTATTCCTTTTGATCCATCTACTTATCGCTCCATGATTGGTTCGCTACTTTATCTTTGCGCATCTAGATCGGACATCATGTTAAGTGTAGGCGTATGTGCTAGATTTCAAGCTTCTCCTAGGGAAAGCTATCATACGGCGGTTAAGCATATTCTTAGATACCTTGTTCACACCCCAAAGTTAGGCTTATGGTACCCCAAGGATGCAAAGTTCGATCTTATTGGGTACTCCGATGCAGATTGGGCCGGTGACAAAGTGGGACGGAAATCCACTTCCGGTGCATGTCAGTTTCTTGGACGCTCCTTGGTAAGTTGGTCGTCGAAAAAGCAGAACTGTGTTTCTCTCTCCACGGCCGAGGCCGAATATATTGCAGTCGCAAGCTGTGCAACCCAACTGCTATGGATGAGGCAAACACTAAAGGATTATGGTATCACGTATCGACACGTTCCTCTTCTCTGTGATAATGGAAGTGCCATAAAGATCTTCGAGAACCCCATTGACCACCCTCGCACAAAATATATTGATATTAGGTATCATTTCTTGAGAGACCATGTGCAAAAGGGTGACATTGATATTACCCATGTGGGTACCGACATGCAGCTAGCCGACATTTTCACCAAGCCACTTAGCGTAGCTAGGTTCTATCAACTTAGGCGTGAACTTGGTATCTTGGAGCTTGACAACATATCTTGAAACCTTGCACACATACACACACTCACATTATGTTTGTGTCTTGATGTGGGCATGCATTTAGGGGGAGTGTGTCTTATTTTTTTCTTTTTTTTGCTTACAAAGTATGCATAAATCACTTTCTGTCCACAAGTTGTATACGTAATGCTTGTAGGCAACTACGTTCGTACTTTGTGTAAGAGACCATCCAAATCATCATCTCATCATCAAAAAAAATCCAGAATCAGCCCCTGCCTCCTCTTTCTCGGACGTCCGACATGTCTCGGACGTCCCGCGGCAAATCTCCTTCTAGTCGTCCGACCGGTGTCGGTCTTCCGACACCACAATCCTCTCCGGACGTCCAACACCTGTCGGACGTCCGACGCATCGGGGCCTATAAGTAGCTGGGCGCGGGGCTGGGCTTTTCCCTAGCCCTCACGCGCCCCATTTTCCCCCTGCAGCCGCCGCCGCCAGCTCCAGAAGCTCTCACCAGCGCCACCACACCCGAGATCGGCCCGATCTCCTCCCCGGATCCTTCTCCTCTTCCTCTTCTTCCTCCACGGGATCCGTTTACAGGTACTCCTCCGTTCCCCTCGTGAGGTTCCCTCTCAAAGGTCTCCCTCTCTCTCAAGTCTACATGTTCGTTCCTATGGTTTGACCATGTTCGTTCCTTATTTGGGATTTCCATCCGTGTAGGATATTGTGCACCATGCCCAAGACCAAGCACACCGCTCGGAAGAACATTGCTGGCTCATCCTATCACGCCCCTCCTAGCACGGGGTCGGACTCGGATGGGCCACGTCGTCCCTTCAAACGTACTGCCCGGCGTTCTCCGGCCCGGCGTTCCCCGTCTCCAGAGCTCCCCTCGTCGTCTGATGGTGATGACCCCGACTTGGAGGATGATCTTGCCGCCGAGGATCTTCCTGACCAGCCCGTCGATCAGAGGTCCAAGCCAAAGCCCAGGACTCGCAGGGCGTCCTACATGCCACCACCTCCTCCTGCTCAGCCCGCAGGTGAAGCTCGTCGCATCTCACTAAAACCCCCTGCTACCTTAGGTCGTGCAATCACGAACTTCACCACACTTGACAAGTCGTCATACCTCACTTTCCGCCGTGACATTGATCAATATGCTGTCGTACGTGACTCTACGGACTCACGTTTCCGCACAGACGTCCAGGCGGACATTTTTACTACAGTCATAGTTCCTAAGGGTCTGTCTGTTCATCTCTACATAGATCTTGAGCATATTCGCATGCACCCGGCGAAATACCCGGGTGCCATTGAGCTTATTGAGGCATCGGGGCTTGCCGCCCCGTTTGCTTTTCATCGCGATTTCAATGCTGCTGCCATTCACCAGTTCTATGCCACATGCTACTTTGCTCCAAACCACATTGTCAGCTGGATCACCTCTGACGTTCGCTTCACAGCTACTTATGATACATTTGTTGTCGCACTTGGTTTCCCCAACTCCGGCTTTAAAATACATAGGGATCATCCTAACCATGCGCCTAAGTCCATTGAGGCGTGTGGGTATCTTCTCAAACCACTAAGTGAGCTTGATGTGGATGAACGCATGAAGGACCTTAACCAGGTATCCATCTGGCGCTCACCTTAATTCATCATTTTTCAGTGTCTCATCCGCACCATCTATCCCAAGATGGGTGATAAGGGTTCTTGCAGTGGCTATTGTATTGACATCATGTCTCACTTGTACGAGCACCCCAAGAGCTAAATTAATGTGCCTCATTTTCTATGGCATGAGATTCGGCTTGCTAGCTTTCAGTACAAGCGAGCCTTTCCTCATGCCCCCTTCATCCAGGCTCTTATTAATCATGTTGCTGATTTCTCTGTGGCTGTCACTCACACACGTCGCAAGTGGGTCATTCCCGCTCACATGGCGGATAACTATGCTCCCAAGAAAGCCCCATCCTCCACATCCACTCGCCGCACTGCTACCCGGTCAGCCACCCCCTCATCTAGCTCCGCTCCTCTCAGTCGCATTGCCAAGTTCCTTGGCAAGGCACATTCTGCTATGATGAAGGCCGTCTCTTTCCAATGTGGTCAAACCCATGATGTGGTTTCTCGCTTAGTCTCCTCCAAGAATGCCCTCAACGCTCGTCTGAGAGCCTCGGGCACTCTTGATGTGAGTGATGATGAGGCTCCTCCTGCTGCTCCTCCTTCTGATTTTGGCTTCCCATCTGGTCCTGAGTGGGCTGATTTCCTTGACGAGGCTGGTGGCAGTGGCTTGCGTGACGATGAGAATGATGCTGATGGTGATGCTGATGAGCTCTGAGCATGGTTGATGCTGTTGGTGCCTCCCTTTTTGCTACTTGGTGCCAAAGAGGGAGTAATGTATCGTAGCTTTTAGTCTTTGGAGATTTAATGTAATGGATAAACTTCATGTATGGCTATTTATGAATGATTGTGATTGCCATGTATTGCTATGATATCATCATAGACTATTATGTTTTTGCTCCATTTACTTCTATGATGATCTATTGTCTTTCTATGATGATTTATTATCCTTACATGTTGATCCATTATATGTTCGATACACTACATTAAATGGGAGCTCCGATATTTTATCATGCACATACTAAGGGGGAGCTCCGTATTAAATATCTCCTAGGCTATAATGTATGTTAAATCTTTTTGAGTCCTATGTATATGTTGTCATCAACTACCAAAAAGGGGGAGATTGAAAGTGCATGCTATGCCCCTAATCGACTTTTGGTGTTAATGACAACACATACATAGGAAACTAATCCTATTTGTTGAGTGTATCTCAAGATGGCAAGTACTTTAGTAGATTGAGAATTATGTGCCAAAGGTGGTCTGAGAAGATCGGGATTTATATTTCAAGAAGACTCAGGATTGAGAAAAGATGATGTAGACTATCCTTTTGAGTTTACTATTATTGAGTATAGGGATCCCGCACTATTAAGAGGGGATCACAGGTTTTGGGATGAACTTGCTCATACCACATCTTCACTATCCTATCCAATACCACATATTCTCTACTTTGTTCCTATCTCAAAACAGGTCTATTGCCTCGGACTTCCGGATCCCTCCGGACGTCCGAGGGTCGGACGACCGGCAGGCTTCGGAAATCCGGAGCTCTCCACCAGAAGTATTTGAGTCATATAACTCGGAATTCCGGCTCCCTCCGGACATCCGAGGGCCGGACGTCCGACCAGCTTCGGAAATCCGGAGCCCTGCACCAGAAGAACATGAGCTCTATAACTCGGAGTTCCGGCTCTCTCCGGACGTCCGAGGGCCGGATGTCTGTCCTCTTTCGGAAATCCGGAACCTCCCACCAGAAGAAGTTGAGTCGTATAACTCGGATTTCCGGCCTTCTCCGGACGTCCGGTCGCTGTTCATATTCAAAGTGTTTCCAGCCATAGCTACAACCCTTGGACGACCGACCCCTATTGGACGTCCGACCCCTTGCGGACGCCCGGACTTCCGAGAACTGCCGGACGTCCGGACCCTGTGTGACTTAAAGTGTCCCCAACGGCTGTCTTACACTCCCCACTATACATACCCCTCACCCACTTCGTGAGTGGGTGTTCAACACAGCTAGAATACATCCAAGAACACCTTTCTTCTCACTCACTCTTGTCTACACCAAATCTTAGATCCCAAGAGCATTTGTGAGTCCCTTTGAGTGTTGTTCCAATCAAAAGATAGATCGTCTCCCTCTCCTCCTTCCCACCAAAGTGATTTGTGATTTGAGCAAGTTTTGACCAATCCCCGTGAACTTGTTACTCTTGGAGGTTGGAGACTCCTAGGCGGTAGGAGTCTTCGGAGAGGAATCAAACCATTGTGATTTCCCCGGAAATTTTGTGAAGGTTTGGAAGCCACCTCAAGGCTTACCACTAGTGGTTGAGAAACGCCTTCTTGGAGTTATCTCAAAGGGAGAATAGGGTGAGCCTTCGTGGCGTTGGTGTGCCTTCATGGTAGCATCCGCCCCTCTAACGGTGACGTAGCTTCCCTCCAAGGAAGTGAACATCGGGATACATCCTTGTCTCTCTTGGAGTTTCGGTTATTCCTAACCCTAACTCTCTACTTGTGTTATTCCTTATTACGTACTTGTATTTGATTATTGTTTACCGCTTGTCTTACTTCACTCTAAATAGCTTACTCCTTGTCATAGCAATTATTAGGCCTACACTCATATTCCGCACTTTTGCCTAAAATTGCTAAGTAATTATTAAAATTTGGAATTGTACCTATTCACCCCCCCCCCCCTCTAGGTCCATCTCGATCCTTTTCAGATACCTGTGCATGAGTAGATAGATATGTTCTAAAGTCTTGTTGAGTACTCTTGTACTCATGTTTTTTAATAACTGTTGCAGAGGATACCCACGAGCCAACAGGTGGGTTCTATCTAAACATCGATGATGACGAGTAGCTGGTGTCCCAGCTACGACCTGGCCCCTTTCCGAAGGGATCTGTAGATAGTCAGGCTTTATGCCTTTTCCCTTTTATCTGTCTGTACTCAAACAACTTTTATGCTTCCGCTTGGTTTGTATAACTCTTCTTGTAAAACTTGAGTGTCGGGTCATGTGACCCCTGCCTGTATGAACATATTATGCAAGACTCTTCCGAGTCTTCTAAATAAATGTTGTCTTGTTGTATGGTTATGTTGTGATGCCATTGTTGTATCTATGCATATCTAGTATGTCATGAGTACGTGTGATGCACTGTGATATGTATGGGATTCAACACCTAGTCGTATGCCCTTAGTAGCTCTCTATACAGAGAAATTCCCCTTTGTGATTCCACCGAGCCTTGGTAGTTCGCTACTGCTCCGGACACATTGGTTGACCGGCATGTATCATTCTTAGCTGATGTGTCTGTCCCTACGGGGAAATGTCACGTGGTGTAAAGGAGTCCTTGTAGCTTGCTACGACTCGTCTACACTCGCTGATGTCCGACATCTGCTATGCTGGGTTATGTATGCCTGTCTCTGTACAGTCGAGCCACTTGGAATGCTAGCGACACTAATGCATACATGAGTCAAAAGGCGCAAACGGTCCCGACTAAGGTAAGGTGGTAGCCGTGGGGTTAACCATGCGTGAGACTGCAAAGGGATGCAATGTGTTACAGGCTGGATTCCTATGGCTTAGGATCGGGGCCCCGACAACTACATAACACTTCCCCTTTTTAAGGACCTAGGGGAATGCATCGTGTATAAAGAATGCTTATGGTGGGTTGCCGGAGTGACAGAAACCTGAACCCCAGTTCGCATACTTTTGCATGAGGGAGTATTGGATCCTAAAGCTTATTGCTATGGTTAGGCTTTGCCTTCATTTCTCTCTTGTATTTGCGGATGCTTGCAAGAGGGATTAATCATAAGAGCGTACTTGTCTTAGCCTAGACGGTGCACTACTTAAGATCCACCCACATAACACTTACCAATACAAAACATAGTACTAGACAGAGTATGGCGAAAGCACTTGACTATCTCCCCCGTGTGTCCTCAGGAACGCCTTAGTATTTATAAGTTTAGTCCCTCGGCTTATCCTTTGTATTCAAAAGGATTGGGCCACTAGCTGCACCTCGGTATCATTTACTTTACTAGCATTTATTTCCTTGTTGCTTATACTAGAAAACCCATAAAAAGTATTATTCAGTACTAGTAGTTATTCCTGGCTCAAGATCACTTGTCAATACCTTCTGATCCTCGTTGGGTTCGACACTCTTACTTATCGAAAAGGCTATGATAGATCCCCTACACTTGTGGGTCATCAACACCACCCTCTCGCCTACTTTTGGCGTGGGGATGACTTGGCCCTTCTCCAGAGCGCGATGAACGATGTTTGTCGATAGGTAGCCATGCTTTAGCTCCAAGATGTCGTTGTTGATGATGCAGGAGAACTCCCACTTGCCTTTAGAACCCGAGCCGGCCAGGGCCGAATTGGGGAAAAGTTTTGTAGATATTTGGGGGGTTGGAGCTTGGGAGCTCGGATCTGAGAGATTAGGGAAGGCAATGGCGATGTGAGATCTGAGAAGCATGTGGAGACTATGGTGGCAGTTTCCTTTTTATAAGCCGTTGTAATACCAGGAGCACCTTTACTATGACACACAACTCACCACTTCCCAATATATTGTGCAGTTATGCCCACGTGGGATAGCCCAAATCATAAATATCCCTAAAAGTGGGGCACAATCTCCATATTGATGGAATATGCCAAAGAAAGAACTGCCTCAAACCGCGGATCGAGTTTTTGTAACGTGTCGGCGGTCATGACCGGCCGTGACCTTTTGCTAAAAAGTTGTCAGACAGGAGCATTGTTCACGCTCGAACCATTGGCCTTCGAGGCCAAGTAACATATATTGTTCAAAAACAGGGAAATCATGGGTGGCCGAACTATTATCGGTCGAATATAAATGTGGAGAGAAACTCGCCCCGCAATCCGAAGACCTTGGACGCAAGAAGTTGCTAGGAATCAAGACTATGGCGTTGGAGGTAGGGATGGCACCCGCATGGTATGGGCACGGGTGGAGCCACCCCATAACTTTACCAACTCCCCCTGAGCTTACCCATCACCCTTACCCATACCCATCAATGGGTATAATTTTTTCACATACCCGTTACCCAACATCGTAGATGGGTACCCGCAGGTAAAATTACCCATGTTTGTTAAAAAATATATAGTCATATTCAGCAACATAAAATCATATTTTAAAGAAATAGATTAAAACAACATATACTTACAAACAACATTGTATAAGTCATAAAGAACAACACATAGTCATACATTTTTAGTTCAAAAGTTCTTCACATAGTGTAGACTTAGAGATAATTTTAAATTTACATAGATATTATATGGGTACATGGGTATGTGGTATGGGTTATATGATCCCATACCCGTACCCGATGTACCCGTTGGGTTTCAGGTTTTTCTATTTATATACCCATGGGTAAATTTTTGTCCTATGCCCTTACCCTAATAGGGTTTTAACCCGCAAGGTATGTGGGTTACGAGTACCCATTGCCATCCCTACTTGGAGGACATTTTAGGGGATATTGAATGAGTCCGAGACAAAGTGGTCCTAGGGCAGTTGACCTATCTTCATGGGCCGGACTCATGGGTTTCCCTATGATTATCATTGAAGGGCCAAACTACAAAACGACGTTGTGTCCAGAACGGAATCTTCCGAAGCCTTCATGTATGCTCCAAGTCAAGATGATAATAGCAGGATGTCTCTTCCCGAATATAACCAACATTGGGTAACCCTAGGTATCCGTGGTATCTATATAAACCAGAGGGTTTTAGTATATAAGGCAGATTAAGATCATTACTCCCAAGGTTTTAGACCACATCATGCGATATCAAGGTAGATCAACTCTATACTTGATACATCATCATCAATACAAACAAAACATGATGCAGGCTATTACCTCCATCAAGAGGACTCAAACCTGGGTAAATATCGCCCCCTTGTTGCTTGTTACCCATTGATCCAAGATCCATAGTTCGGGAACCCCTACCCGAGATCTGCCGATTTTGACACCGACAGAGGGGGCAAAGCATTTGCACGGGAACATAGACCAGAGACGAGGACATGTTGACTAGTGAGAGTTGGAAGGATATACGACAAGATCCCAAGATCGATGTCGAGTAAAAAGGATCCATTTTTGGATGAGAATTCATACAAACTTTCATGAGCGGATGAAGTTTACACCTACAAGTTTGCAAGCACATGTGGCATCGACTCAATCCAAAAGAAATGGATGATTGATTCAACAATAATGCAACAAGTTTTGTGTCACGCTTGACAGCATTGAAGCTCGTCCCGTGAGTGGCCGAGGCAAGGGCGACTTGGAATGACCCCTTCCTCTTTCACTCCTATGACATGTTCATGTGTTGTTGCATCTTGTGTCCCTCGCTATTACATTTGTGGCCATCTCTCTGATTGTCTAGGCATTCCAAACTTTGAAAGCCTTCAAGGCCTGACAAAAGAACAAGCCATTCATCCTCATAGATTGTTGGACGCTCTCTAAGGATCTCCCCAAGTTCAAAAATGAAAATGATACTCTAAAGAATTAAGGAGGGCCGGCTAGCATGGATGGAAGTGGAGATGGGGTAAAGAGGTCGAGGGGCAATACAACTCATAGATTCACGAGAAGTGTGATACGACATATTTTGCCTTGCAAGAAACTTTTCATGGCATGATGACTCAAAAAGAAGTGTGGGACGAGAGGAAGCTCCAAGAAACGAAGGAGAAAATGAAGATATACTTGAAGCTCCAAATGAAGAAGGTCGACATGGAGGAGTCCGTGAAGAAGAGAAAGCTCGACATGGAGGGGGCCGTCCTAATGAATAAGTTCGTGATCGATTCTACCAATGCTGACACCAAAGCAAAAGACGAGGCACAAGCAATCATAACCATGGACTTGACCAATATGTCACCGAAGAGAAGGGAGTTGGTTCGAGAAGCAGGAAAAGAAGATGTTTGACCAAGATGACATGAACTAGGGAGTCCTTGACCGTGGACTATGGCCATTTTTTGAAGACTCGCTACTATGTCGGCCACTGAGTTTGTTGCCGGCGAGAGACCTTGATCATTTTGTAGGCTCGCAAGTGTGCCTCTGCTGGCTTTGTTGTCGGCGTGAAAACTCAAGGAGGGGTGGGGTTGATCATTTTGTATGCAGGCATGTGTGTCGGCCGCTAGCGTTCTAACAGACATGAACTATGACCATGATATGTCTCCAAAGTATCTATAATTTATGAAGTATTCATGCCATGTTTACAACAATTTTATATGGTTTTGGTATGATTTGCATGGAACTAACCCGGACTCACGCTGTTTTCAGCAGAACTACCGTGGTGTCATTTTTTGTGCAAAAATAAAGGTTCTCCAAAAGCAATGAAACTTTTTGGTGATTTTTTGAAAAAGAAGGCACTAGAAGCTTCCTGGGAAGACGAGAAAGTGAAGCAGGTGGCCACTACTAACAAGGGCACGCCAGAGGCCTTGCCTATGGGCTGGTGGGTAGTGGGCACCTCGTGGCCTATCTTGATGTGAGGCCGACGCCAAAAAAATCCTATTAATAAAGAAACCACTAGAAATAACCCTAGATGAGAAGCTCCGCCACCGCAACTATCTGTATCGATGAAAAACCAATCAGGAGATGTTCTAGTAACATATCGGAGAGGGGCAATCATCTCTGGTGGCTATCTTCATCATTCCAATGGCCACCATGATGAGGAGGGAGTAGACCACCCTCGGGGCTGAGGTTTTGTACCAGTAGCTATGTGTTTAATCTCTCTCTCTCTCTCTCGTGTTCTTGAGATGGCACGATCTTGATGTATCGTGGGCTTTGTTAATATAGTTGGATCATATGGTGTTTCTCCCTCTTTATCTTGTTGTGATGAATTGAGTTTCCCCTTTGAGATTTCGTTTTATCGGACTGAATACTTTTATGGATTTGAGAGCACTTGATTCATGTCTTCCTATGAATACTCGTGGTGACAATGGGGTATCATATTGATTCACTTGATATATATTTTGGCACTCAACTCGCAGATTCCGGTGGTGACATTGGGGTAATCTATGCATATGGGTCGATGCACGTTCTCGTCTTTGTTTCTGCGGTAGAAATCTTGGCGCAATTGTTGAGGTTCTTTGCGTTGGATTGCGTATTATGAATCTGAATTTTTTTATTGTGTTATTTAAGTACGAACTCTTGGATAGATCGATCGGAAAGGATAACTTGTTATTTTAGTACGAACTCTGAGAAATATTGATTGGAAAGAATAACTTTGAGGTGGTTTCGTACCATACAAACAATTTCTTCTTATGTTCCTTGCTACATAGGAACTTTGGAGTGATTCTTTCTCGCATGTTGAGGGATTGTTATGTGATCCAATTATATTAGCATTGTTGAGAGATTGCACTAAAAGTATGGACCCTAGGACTCATTTTCAAGCATTGCAATACCATTTGTGCTACGTTTTATGAATTTCTACTTTAATTTTTTATCTATTCTGATTACAAAAATATTTTTCTAGTATCATTACTACACTTGTATCACCATCTCTTCACCGAACTAGTGCACCTATACAAATTACCATTGTATTTGGTGTGTTGGGGACACAACAGACTTTTTATTATTTGGTTGCAGGGTTGTTTGAGAGTGACCATCTTCATACAACTTCTCCGACATATTTTTAAACCTTAGTTCATCCACTTGAGATGAATTTGCTATTGTCCTACAAAACTCTATGCTTGGAGGCCCAACACGAGTGTGGAAGAACAAGTTGTGTAGTAGACATCAAGATCTTTTCTAGCGCCGATGCCGGGGAGGTGAGTGCATGAAGGTATATCTTTAGATCTTGCAACTAAATCTTTTAGTTTCTTTTTTTCGCTAGTTTGGTTTTGTAAAAGAAAACTACAAAAAATGGTGTTTAGGTTGCCTCATTTTCTTCCTCTCTATAATGTCTTTCGTGAAAATGATGGAAAGGAAAATTTTGCTCAATTGATAGAAGAAGAATCCAATAAAATGTTTGGCATAGAATTCTTGAATGATGAGAATGATAGCAATATTGTTGGTATTAATTCTCTAAATATCCATGATGCTATTGATATGGAAAGCCACAAGCTTGTTGGTATTAATTATCTAAATATCCACGATGCTATTGATATTCACTATGATTATAGCATCCTTCTATGTATGATGATTATTGTGATGACATTTATGCTATAAATAATAAGGATGATCATGAAACCTGTCACCATGATTTTAATTTTCACATGGATTATATCAATCGAGTATCTCATGATAGTTATTTTGTCGAGTTTGCTCCCACTACTATGAATGATAAGAATTTTGCTTGTGTGAGTAGTAATAAAAATTCTATGCTTGTGCATCATGAAAAGACGGCTTTATGATATAGTTATATTGTTTAGTTACTTCATGATGCTACTGAAAATTATTATGAGGGAGGAACGTATGCTTGTAGAGATTGCAACAATATCAAGTTTCCTCCCTATGTGTTCAAAGTTTTGAAATCATGCTTGTTTTGCCTTCCTATGCGAGTTGATTATTGCTACAATAAATTGTTTGCTTGAAAAATTCCTATGCATAAGAAGTGGGTTAGACTTAAATGTTCTTGTCATGTGCTTCATGATGCTCTCTTGCATGCCTCAACTACTACTTTTTATACGAGCATCACTGAAATCATCATGCCTAGCTAAAAGGCATTAAAGAAAAGCGCTAGTTGGGAGACAACCCAGTATTTACCCTTTCTATTTTTGAGTTTTAATATGATTAGGCTACTGTATTAATCATGTTTTATAGCTTTTATTTCAATAAAGTACCAAGTAAAGCCTTTGGGATAGTGTGGATACTTGCTTGTTTGATTTTGTGCAAAAACGGAAACTTTTACATACAGTGCAGAATTTCTCTTATTTTACTGGAGTGGTAAAAAAATTCTGACATTTTTACATAGATTTCGTATGCAAATTCTCTGTGTTGTCCTAATGTTTCATAATTTTTAGTGTCACGGAAGTTTGGTTTTTATTCAGATCATCACAGACTGTCCAGTTTTTGACAGATTCTATTTTGCATGCATAGTTTGCTTTTTTTAGTGTTTCCATGGCTTATATTGAGTGATATAAATTATGTTAATCATATAATAGAGTATGAATCATGTGAGAACAACTATTAATCTTGTCTTGACAGTACCTCAGAGAATGATCTACATTTACATACTAATCCGTCTCACGAAGTTCCGTTAAGTTTTGTGTGATTGAAGTTTTCAACTTTTCGGGTAGATGCCAATATGAGGAGAATAAGGAGAAGAAATAACCTAAGCTTCGTGGTGCCCAAGGCACCGCCAAGGTAATATCCATGGAAGACTCAAGCTTCTAAGCTTGGGGATGCCCTCGAAGGCATCGCCTCTTTCATCTCCAACATTATTGGTATATTTTACTTGGAGCTCTATTTTTAATCATCACATGATATGTTTTTTCTTGGAGAATCATTTTATTTTTTTATTATATGTTAGATTTTATGTATAATCTTATTTTTCAACAAAAAGGTCCAAGAATTTCCTTTAGAATGCTTGAATTGCATGTGTGATGTGTGTTGTACAAAAACAGAAACTTATGTTGTAGTATTTGAATTATCATATTTTACTACAAGATGAAAAGTTTCTGAAATTTTTACAAAGTACTTTCATAAAAATTATTTAGCGTGTCCTAAATTTTCTGAATGTTTTGAGATACATAAGTAGCAGTTTTAAGTATAATGCTACAGACTGTCCTGTTTAGACAGATTGCTGTCATAGTTTTGTTATCTACTTATCCTATAGTTTCCATAGCTTATAATGGTAGATATAAATTGTGGAAATGTTAGTATACATTAAATAATGTTTGAAAATAATTATGAAACTTGTCTTGGCCATACATAAAGAGTTGATTTTTGCTTATGTGCACTGACCTATCTCATGAGTTCTTTTCAAGTATTGTGTGGATGAAGTTTTTGAGACTTAGGTGAAACCGGGATATGAGAGGATTGAAATAGATACAAAATCTAAAGATTGGGGATGCCCAAGGCACCTCAAGTAAATATATCAAGAAGTCTCAAGCATCTAAGCTTGGGTATGCTATGCATCCCACCCTTCTTCATCAACAACTATCGGTTAGCCTATGTTGAGCCTAAATTTTTATTTGTCCAGATGATATGGGCTATTCCTGGAGTGTATTTTTCTAATTTTCTGTTTTAAATAAAATATCATATCTAAGAAAATATTTATTTACAGAGAGTCCTCACATAACTACTTAATTGTTTGAATACTCATTGATCTTCACTTATATCTTTTGAGAATAATTTGATTAAATTTCTCTAGTACTTCAATTATATCTTTGTGAGCATGGTGGTGCTTTTATTTTGAAGAAATATGCTCTCATGATTCACTTATATTATTTTTAGAGTTAGGAGAAACTTTGAATAAATCCTCTCTTGCTTCACTTATATTATTTTGAGAGTTGAAAAATTTAAAGAAACTTGTGCTCTCGTTCTTCACTTCCATTTGTTTGAGAGCTTGTTATTAGCAATGCAAATTTCCTTTAAATGAAATTGGTCACAAAAGTGATAGATATCCAGGGGAGATATAATTAAAACTTTCATACAGAGCATTGGATATGATAAGTTTGACTCCTTGCAATAGTTTCGTGATATGGATATAATGATATATGAGTCATGTTGGTGAGTAATTGTGCTTTAGTAAGAATATTGGTGTTAAGTTTTGTGATTTCCTATTCATGCACATAAACTCAATAATTACGCTATGAAATTACATCCTACTTGTATTGCATTATTCGGTGTTAGTTATGTTTAATGTTCACTTATGATGGTTTTCGTTCCTTGGTTGGGCGCTTCTCAATCTTTTTGCTAACCTTCACATGTACTAAGCAGGAATGCGTCTTGTGCATCCAAATCCTAAACCAAAAGTTGTGCCAAATGAGTCCACCGTACCTATCTATATGCGATATTTCAGTTTCATTCCAAGTAAATTTGTATGTGCCAACTCAAATGTTCATAATAAACTACTATTTTGTGTGCGCGTGCCTCTCATGAAGCGGCGAGGGGTGGCGAGTATGTTCCATGCTAAATAGGTTATTCTCAAGATGAGTGTTTATTCATTTGTCATTGCACGAGAGTGTGGCGTAATATGGATGTCCAGTCCCGAAATGAAAAGAAATTTACTTTATGACGTCAAATAATAAATTCCTTACAAAGTGTTGGTATGGACGGTACCCGCCTATGATTTGTTTAGCATGGAACATTTTGGGAACTAGCCGTGGAGTGTTAAAGAATGTTGGAAAAAGGAATAAACTTTATTTTCAGTTTGGGAACCGCCTATGACTTGTTTAGCATGGCACATATTGGGAACTCTTAGTCGTTTTTGTTGACAGGAAAAGTATGCCACCCAAAATATTTTATCTCTCAATGTTTTCGCTTTGAGCTCTCAGACTCCTACAAATCTCTGCTTCCATCTACGAAGGGCCTATCTATTTACTTTATGAAATTTATACTTTTATTTGAGTCTCCATCTTCTCTTATAAAGCACCAAGCACGAAAAATTGTTATCATACTTGAGCGTTCGATGTAGCTAATATTTCGCTGTGTTGCATGAATGGACCAATAATTGAGCAGAATGGGCTAGGGATATCGTTCTTCAGCATTGATATTTTAGAAGACTTTGTTGCTTGTTGATATGCTTGAGTACTAAAGTTTTCATGTTAAATTATAGACCATTCCTTTGAATCATTCAAGTCCAAATGTACATGCTACAAAAGAAAAGAGTATATGATAAATAAGATAGGTAGCATTCCACATAAAAAATTTCGTTTTCAATTTCTACTTTATCATTATGAGTTTTTAAGAAAGAGTTGCTGTTATGATGCTAGGAGAAGTGATTGAAATTAGCATTGATCAAGCTAATGCACTATGCTAGCATTCACACTTCATAATTTTTTTATTTTATCATTCACCTACTCAAGGAAGAGTAGGAATTAAGCTTGGGGATGCTAATACGTTTCGAACGTATCTAAAATTTATGAAGTATTCACGCCATGTTAACAACAATTTTATATGGTTTTAGTACGATTTGCATGGAACTAACCTTGACTGACGTTGATTTCAGAAGAACTACAGTGGTGTTGTTTTTGTGCAAAAATAAATGTTATACAAATGTAAAGAAACTTCCTACCAATTTTTTTGGAACAAAAGAGGTGCTAGAAGCTTTGTGGGAGGACCAGAAGGTGAAGGAGGTGGACACTACCCACCAGGGCGCCAGAGGCCTTTCCCGTGGCCTGGTGGGTAGTGGGAACCTCGTGGCCTATCTTGACGTGAGACCGACGCCAAAAATTCCTATAAATATGGAAACCCCGAGAAATAACCCTTGATGAGAAGCTCTACCGACGCAACTCTCTGGATCGACGAAAAACCAATCTGGAGACATTCGAGTACCCTGCTGGAGAGTGGAAAGCATCTCCGGTGGCCATCTTCATCATCCCTATGGCCACCATGATGACGAGGGAGTAATCCATCCTCGGGGTTGAGGGTTTGTACTAGTATCTATGTGCTTAATCTCTCTCTCTCTCTCTTGTTTTCTTGAGATGGCACAATCTTGGTGTATCGCGGGGTTTGTTAATATAGTTGGATCATATGGTGTTTCTCCCTCTCTATCTTGTTGTCATGAATTGAGTTTTCCCTTCGACATTTCATTTTATCGGATTGAATACTTTTATGGATTTGAGAGCACTTGATTTATGTCTTGCTATGAATACCCATGGTGATAATGGGGTATCATATTGATTCACTTGATATATATTTTGGCACCTAACTCGCGAATTCCCGAGGTGATATTGGGGTAATTTATGCATAAGGGTTGATGCACGTTCTCATCTTTGTTTCTCCGGTACAAATCTTGGGGCACTATTTGAGGTTCTTTGTGTTGGATTGAGTATTATGAATCTAAATTTGTTATGGCGTTATTTTAGTACGAACTATTGGATTGATTCATCAGAAAGTATTAGGGCATATTTCTCCCTAAGTGGTTTAAGTGATTGATGGCAATGCATGTGCGGACTAATCGTGTGCATTGAGCATTTTAGATAATTCATGTCTAGGCACAAGACGATTCGATGCCCCTCAGAGTCTCTTGAATACGGTTGCTTACTACATTTCTCTTTGGTGGATTTGAGTCATAGGAAAGTCGTACTATTAAGAGGGGGTCCACGTTGGAAAGGTTTGGGTGGAATCATCACGTACACATTTATAGTGCACCACCTTTCCCTTGCTACAATGGAGCTCCAACCTTCCCTTTCATGCATATGCAAATGTGCCAGCGGTAATACCGCTCTAGGGGTGGTAGTAATTTTTCACTACCGCTCCGTGAGCGCTACTACCTCCCTCAAGGTGGTAGTCGTTTTTTACTACCGCTCCGTCGGACTTTCTGCGCATCTTCCCCCCCCCCACGGTAGTAGGCACGGTAGTATTTTTTACTAACGTGGTTGGTGAGCTACACGGGGGTAGTACCGCTCCTAAAGCGGTAGTACCGCATAGCTATTGCAGTTAGTGGGGGGTAACGGTTAGATTGTTCCCCCCCCCCCCCACTATATATAGGTGTCTTCTTCCTTGAGAAGCTCACCTCTTACCTCCCCAAGATCCATAGTTGCTCCGGAAGCTTATTCTTGCCCGATCTCTCTCCCTAGCCAATCAAACTTGTTGTATTCCTAGGGATTGCTTGAGAGGGCCTTGATCTACACTTCCACCAAGAGATACTTGATTCCCCCCCCCACTAATCCCTTGCGGATCTTGTTACTCTTGGGTTTTTGAGCACCCTAGACAGTTGAGGTCACCTCGGAGCCGCATTCCATTGTGGTGAAGCTTCGTGGTCTTGTTGGGAGCTTCCAAGCTTTGTGCGAAGATAGCCCCAACCTTGTTTGTAAAGGTCCGGTCATCGCCTTCAAGGGCACCAATAGTGGAATCACGGCATCTTGCATAGTGTGAGGGCGTGAGGAGAATACGGTGGCCCTAGTGGCTTCTTGGGGAGCATTGTGCCTCCACATCGCTCCAATGGAGACGTACTTCCTGTCAAAGGGAAGGAACTTCGGTAACACATCCTCGTCTCCACCGTTTCCACTTGCGGTTATCTCTTACCTTTACTTTGTACTTATTATCGTTGTGGAGTATTCCTTGCTTGTGCTTGTTATCCTTGTGGTTAGCATCATATAGGTTGCTCACCTAGTTGTTCACATGGGGAACCTTTTGTTGCTAACGCTAGTTTGTTAAGACAAGCTAAAAATTGGTAGTTGCCTCTTCACCCCCCTCTAGTCAATCACATCAATCCTTTCAATTGGTATCAGAGTCATGTCTCTTTATTAAGGGTTTCACCACCCGAAGAGTATGGTTGACGATGGTGAGGTTCGGCCCAAAGGGCCCGAGGCTGTGGAGTTGGTTTCGGTCACACGGGACGACTTAAATGACTCCGTGGCTTCACTCAAGACGTCCATGACGACCGAAGTCAAATCCATGCTTAAAGAATTACTTGAGAGGATGAAGAATTCTCCCGGCCTGTTGCTTGTGGATAAACCCACCTCATCGGAGTCGGAGGCCAATTCCGACAAGGAAGCGGGTAAAGGAACTCCAACTTCCTCCCCTCATGACAAGAATGGGACGGGGACTTTTGCCTCGGTTCCTCCTCCCCCGGTCTATGGAGGACCGGTTTCTACACCGCATATTAATAACCTAGGACCTCCTCTTAAACTTGTTAAAGGTGATTTCGCTAAAAAAAATTCATCAAGTCTCATTTGAATCACAGCTCAACAAATCTTTGTAGAATCATGGAACAAGGTTATTACCCTCATGATCCAAGGAACCTTTCTCCAACAGAAGAGGCGGACAATCAATACAATCATTCTGCATTGTTCATCCTTCAATCTGTAGTTCCTCAAGAAGATCTTCCTCACCTACGCCCCTTCACTCGTGCAAAGGATTGTTGGGAGCACATCATGGTGTTGTACAAGGGGAGCTCAAGCATTCAATAGTCTAACTTTGAAGTGGTCCTTGATCAAGCCGATGGGTTTGTGATGCTAGAAGATGAGGACCCCCGTGATCTCTATCGAAGGGTGACTACCCTCGTTGTGGCTCTCCAAGACCATGGGAGCAAAGATACGGATGACACTTGGATCAAGCGCAAGTTTCTCAAGGCCATCATGTCTTTCAACAAAGCCATGTCTTCCAGCATTGGGCAAATACCAGATTTCCACTCCTTGACCTCACGCGAAGTGTTGGACGAGTTCATTGCTATGGATATTATGAAAAAGACCATCGACAGTGCTCTTGCTCGTGTCCAATCAAAGGCAGCATCACCCAACCTTGCCTTAAGAACCAAGGCCATTGTTGATGAAGAAGAATAGGAAGAAGATGGCTGCCCCAAAGACACAAAATACGCTTATCATGAGCACATGGCTCTTGCTTCAAGGCAATTTTGGGGAAACAAGAGAAACTCAAGGCCCAACTTCTCCAAGGACAAGTCAAGTGGGTCCAATAACAAGCAACGAGTACGGACATGCTACAACTGCGGCAATGTGAGTCACTTTGTGGCAGATTGTACTTATGAGAAGAGGGAATACAACGAGCCCAAGCTCATTCGCAAGGACAAACCCAAGTCTTTACCTAGCAAGAATACCTTCACCAAGAAGACTCATCCAAGGGGCTTGGTGGCCCATGAAGAATACACCTCTAATGATGACGAAGACGATACATGCTGTGAGAGGATGGCAATGGCTACTGTCGCCATTGCCACTTCCTCCCCCAAGGTTTCTCTCTTCGGCTCCACCAACGAGAACCATATTGCCAAGTGCCTCATGGCCAAAGGTATCAATAAGGTAACCCCCAGCATCAAGACCACTCTCACTACCTCTCCTTCTTCGTTACACTATGTTGATAATAGTGAGGTAGTGGAGCTTGATGAAAATGAATTTGATAAATTCCTGTGTAAGATCAAAAGTGAAACCAAAAGATCAAAGGAGAACCATATCGCCAAGTGCTCATTTATCTCTTAAGGAGTCTCATGATCAACTCCAAGTAAAACTCACCAAGGAGATATGTGCTTGTCCTCCTTTTGTTTTAATTGATAATGCTTGTGTGACTAACCCTTGTTTTGAGCATGTGCATATTGCGGAGTAGAATGCCAAGTTGAAAGAACAAATTGAAAAGGGCCTTGTGACGTGCATCCAAGGCGAGAAGAATCTAAATGAACTTTTGAGTAATCAAGAGGAAGTTGCGGGAAAGAAAGGACTTAGGTTTGCACCCAAGTCTAAGAAAAAAAAGAATAACAAGAGAAAGATATCTTCCCCTCTCAAGGACATCTTTGTTAAAGAGGGTGAGATTACTCATAAGAAGATGAAGAACAAGGAAGGGGGTGACAATGCCAAGAAGGGCAAAACCACCTCCACCGACACTGCCGGCGATTTTAACCCCTCTTATGTTTTATGTTGTGCTAGTTATGGGCATGTTTATGCCAAATTTGTTGGTTACTATTATGAGTACATTGAGTGGGATATTTGGGTTCCTAAGACCCTTGTTTCGAACATCAAAGGACCCATTCAAAAATGGGTACCTAAATTGAAGCATTGTTCTCTTGCAGGAGTTTGCTTCTAGTGGAGTGTCATGGTTGCTCGATAGTGGAGAAACAAATCATATAACCAGGAGCAAGGACTTGGTGGTGGATGTGCATCCAATACCATCTATGTCAATCCATGTCCAATTTGTTGGTGCTTCAACATCTAAGGTAATGGGATTTGGTAAGGTGGTCATATCTCAAGATTTATCTATAGAGAAGGTCATGCTTGTTGAGTCCCTTGCATACAATTTACTTTCCGTTCGTCAGCTTGCAATTGTGGGCTTTGCCACATTCTTTAATATTGATATCGTGGCCCTTTTGTGGAGCAAGACTCTTAAAGTAGTTTTTGTTGGTTATGTCGAGAACGGTCTCTATCTAGTGAAATTTTCGGAGCGACCTACTAAGATCGCGATGTGTCTAATGGCTAAGGTTAATGTGGGTTGGCTATGGCATCGCCGGCTAGCTCATGTCAATATGAGATGTTTGGAAAGTCTCCTCAAAGGGGACCATGTTCGTGGACTAACAAATGTGAGTTTTTCCACAGACCGTGCTTGCAGTGCTTGTATTGAAGGAAAGCTTCATGACACAGCTCACCATCCCATAACTATCATTTACTCTAAAAGGCCTTTGGAGCTCCTTCACATGGATCTCTTTGGTCCTTCTTATTTTCATAGTCTTGGGGGAAGAAAGTATTGATTGGTTATTGTCGATGACTACTCAAGATACACTTGGGTATATTTCTTCAATAGGAAGAGTGAGACTCAACAAACTGCCATCGACTTTGCTAATGAAGCTCAATGTCAACATGAAGCAAAGGAATTGATGATTAGAAGTGACAACGGCACTGATTTCAAGAACTACACCTTAAATGAGTTCCTCAGTGATGAGGGGATCAAGCATCAATATTCAGCACCTTATACCCCCAACAAAACGGTGTGGTGGAAACCAAGAACCGGACATTGATGGACGCGGCAAGAACCATGATGGCGGAATTCAAATGTCCGTACAACTTTCGGGCCGAAGCCATTAGCACCGCATGTCATGCATCCAATCGGCTCTACCTCCGCCTCCGTATGAGATTCTTACCGGGAACAAGCCCAATCTCAAGTACTTCCGGGCGTTCGGTTGTAAGTGTTTGATACTCAAGAAAAGTGTTCATTTGTCTAAATTTGAAGCTAGATCTCAAGAGGGCATATTTGTTGGTTATGCTACAAACTCTCATGCTTACCGTGTTCTCAACAAGTCCACCGGACTCATTGAGGAGACGTGTAACGTGGAGTTTGATGAAAATAATGGCTCCCAAGTGGAGCAAAGTGGTCTTTGTGACGTAGGTGATGAAATTCCTCCTCAAGCCATAAGAACGGGGATTGGTCAAATACTACCCATTGAGGAACCCCTTGTGGCCGAAGGAGAAGGACAATGCTCTACTCAAGTGGATCCATCACCCTCGCTAGACCCACACGCTTCCGAAGAGCAAAGAGAAGGCCCTCAACACAATGAACCTGATCAAGGGCAAGATCAACCTCATGAAGATGGTGTCGCACCAAATGATGTCCAAGATCAGACTCTAGATTCCGAGCTTGCTCAAGATGAAGTGCAACCACAAGATCAAGGGCAATCTAGTATGCAAGCTCAAGACGGTTCTCAAAGTGTTCAAGCAGAAACCCCTAAATTATCAAGTAGGGAAGTCTTAAAGCGCCACGCTGTCAGGATAGTGAACAGGCTCCGAGTTCGACAACAGATCTTCAAGAATGTGCTTCGTATCTTCAATAGAGGGGTAACCACTCATCAAAAATTATCGAACTTTTGTGTGCATCACGCGTTTGTTTCATGTGTTGAACCCCAAAAGGTACATGATGTGGTCGATGATGAGGGTTGGCTTGAAGCTATGCATGATGAACTTAACAACTTCGAGCACAATCAAGTTTGGGAATTAGTGTCAAGGCCAACGGAGGAACATAATGTCATTGGAACCAAATGGATCTTCAAGAACAAGCAGGATGCAAATGGTGTTCTCATTCAAAACAAGGCAAGACTGGTGGCGCAAGGATATTGCCAAGTCGAGGGTATCGACTACGGTGAAACCTTTGCTCCTGTCGCTCGTCTCGAATCTGTTCGCATGTTGCTTGCTTTTGCTTCTCATGATGACCTTACTGAGTTTTTGCAAGATCGTGGGTTTGAGATTGGGAAAATTGATCCCACTCTTTTTACCAAGAAGGTCAAAGGGGATTTGTTCATATTCCAACTATATGTTGATGATATTATATTTGGTTCTCCTAACGAATCTTTCAATGAAGAGTTTGCTGCACTAATGACCGAGAAGTTTGAGATGTCGATGATGGGAGAGTTGAAGTTATTTCTCGGGTTTGAAATCAAACAAGGAAGAGAAGGAACCTTCATCAAACAAGCCAAGTACACTCAGGACATGCTCAAGAGGTTCGAGCTCGAGGACGTCATGCCAGTCAAATTTCCCATGCCAACCGAATGCAAGCTCGATAGTGATCCCAATGGTAAAGCCGTGGATCAAAAGGTATATTGCTCCATGATTGGATCCTTGCTTTAGCTTTGTGCATCTAGACCCGATATCATCATGAGTGTGGGAATTTGTGCACGGTTTCAATCCGCACCAAAGGAAATCCACTATGCGGCAGTCAAACGAATCTGTCGATATTTGGCTCATACCCCAAACTTTGGCTCATGGTACCCCAAAGGATCAAACTTTAGTTTAGTAGGTTACTCTGACTCAGATTGGGCTGGAGACTATGAGTGAAGGAAGTCAATCTCTAGAGGATGCCAATTCATTGGTAGTTCTTTGGTAAGTTGGTCCTCGAAGAAGCAAAACTGTGTGTCACTCTCTTCCATCGAGGCTGAGTATATAGTTGCCGCAAGTTGTTGTGCTCAACTATTATGGATGAGGCAAACTTTAAAGGATTATGGTGTCACTTGTGACAAAGTGCCTCTTCTGTGTGACAATGAGAGTGCCATCAAGATACCTCTTAATCCGGTGCAACATAGCAAGACCAAGCATATTGATATATGTCATCATTTCATTCGAGATCATATCAAGCAAGGAGATATTGAGGTCCTCTTCATCAACACTCAAGAGCAACTTGCAGATATTTTCACCAAACCTGTAGATGAAGCAAGGTTTCGCGAGTTAAGGCATGAGCTAAATATCATTGATTCAAGTAATGTAGATTGAAACTGGGCACACCACACCTCACTCATCATTATATTTGGCTCTAGGTGTAGGCATGGACATAGGGGGAGTGTTGCTCTCTCAATGAACTTTCCCTCCCCCCATTATGCATAAATTAATCCAGTCTTTCACATTAGCCATTATTGATGGCACTTGTGCTTCAAAGACGAGTTGTGGTCATGAACCCAAGGATAATTCTTCGTGGTGTCATACCATTTTGTCTCAAACATTGGTGGCTCCGGCCACCTCCCTATCTTCGTTAGAAGATTCGGTTCTGTGTTCCAATGCGTGCATGTCTTTTCTTATCTCCATTTGGGTTTTTTGTGCCTTTTTCTTTATTTTCTAGCAAAGTTCAAAGTCTTTTTATTGTCGAGGAGAGTGGAGCACAGTTTCCGGGCATTTTTGACAAGGGTGCACGGTACTACCGCTCCCACCACGACACTAAATTTTTACTGCCGCTCGACGAGCGGTACTACCGCTGGTCAAGCAGTACTACCACGATGGTTGCGGTACTATCGCGCCGCCATGGCCGCAGGGGGTTATTTTAGGGCAGGAGGGGCAGTTCTTTTCTCCCCCCTACCCATTCATCTAGTGGCCCTCTTCTTTTCCTCTCTCTCCTCTCAAAAGTTGTTGCCCAAGGAAATCGCCGGATCTTCTTCTCCGGCCACCCTTCTCCGATTCCATTTGGTGGGATCCTCTCCCTCGTGCCATGGACCTCGGTACTACCCCTTGTTCCCTTTGTTTTTGCCTCGTTTCTGTTGAATCTAGGGTTAGGGGCATGTGTGTTCGTGCTTTATATCATGGCATCATATCCTCATGCTAGGAGGATTGGGGAGTTCTTGGTTGGTAAATCTTTCCTATGTAGGGTGACATATGTGTGTTTGGGTCTCCGGTAGTACTAGATCCGACAGTTCCATGGTCAGAACTGGCACACTCTCCCCCGTGCGGTACTACCGCTCCTCTTGGAGCAGTACTACCATTATGGAGTGGTACTACCAATGTCAGAGTGGTAGTAAAATTTTACTACCGCTCAATCAGGGGTAATATCGTTGTCAGAGTGGTACTACCGTTGTCAGAGCGGTAGTAAATTTTTATGACCGCTCATATAGCGGTACTACCGCCATCCCATGAGCACTCTTGTCTTATCCTTCTAGCTACCTTTTTTCTATGATTTTTTGGTTCGTGTTCATCTTTGCCTTGACTTCTTGTGTCTTTGTGTTGTGTTTGCTTTTGTGTGTCATAGGTGGTGGCCCCAGGCACTCTAACCCACCTCGGGATGCCAGTTCCAAGCGACCTCGCTCTTTCGATGTCCCCGAGGGTTCTCAAGCTCCCAAGCACAATTTTAAGAAGACTGCTCGAAAGAACAAGAACAGTGTTGATTGGGATGCCATGCCGCTTGCAGAGTTTCATCTTCACCGAAGGGTCAACCCCTATGTTAGCAATAGGGTTCAGTTTCCAGGAGGTGACATGTTCTAGACCAAGGATCAGTTTCTTATTTATGAAGACATCATTAAAACAAAGAAGAATATATATGTTCTTGTGAAGTGGATTGATATGAGCCATCTGAAGAAAGACCCTGCATACTTCGGTGATGCTCTGCCCGTGGTGGAACACCTTCAGATTGACGATCTCATCACTTTTCAGCATGATATTGATCCTGATGTAGTGGCCCATTTCTTTGCTACTGTCCACTTTCACACTGATGATGCCCGCACGATGACCTGGATGATAAATGGGGAGCTACTGCCTGCTACATGGAAAGAGATCATGGACCTTCTGCATGTTCAGGATGAAGGGCTTGAGCACCCAGTTGGCTTGCACCCACATGCTAAGTCTACTGCTCTAGCTAAGGAGAAGTTGCTGACGTATTATATTGTGATGGAATCCCCATATGGTGAGGTCTCCCATGTTATGAACCCTTTTCTGGACGTCATGCACCGCATATTTCGCAACACATTGTTTCCACAAGTTGGAAACAAGGACGAGGTCCAATCATACCTGGTAGATATGCTTATCATGTGTCAGAAGGGGCGGACTCGCTCCTCTAGACCTCTGGATATCTCCCACGTCATGTGGAGCGAGCTTCACTCAGCAGTCTTCAACCATAAGGTCCCAATCTACAGCCCTTATCTGTTTTACCTAATCAAGATGAACTGGGCTAAGGCCTTTCTAGCTATTGAGTTACATGCTCCTATATGGATTCACCATGAGCCGATCAAGCTGAGACAGAAGAACAAATGGGCCAACACCACAACTACGCCTGCTGCTGCCACTAGGGATTCTGATGAAGATGAGGCTGCTGCTGAGGATGACGCTGTTCCAGAGTCACGTGTGCCTTCCTGTACCGAGCCATCGTGGGCCAAGAAGCTCACAGACAGGATGAAGACCTTATTCCGCATGCAGGCGAAGGGGTAGTACGGGACGTGACAAGCTGATTATGAGGAAGCTCGACATGCACATCTCGAGTGGGTTTAAGCGAGACATCACCCCTGAGGCTGAGTGGATGCAAAAGAACAATCTGCGGTGGGTTGTGTCTGACAAGGACTCTTAGGAGGAGACCGAAGACGAGACAAATGAGGAGTATCTTCAGGAGTTTGATGGATGAGTTCTCTCTAGTTCGAGCTACCACCTGTGTCGTAGGTGTCTTCTCTGCCTTTTTTGTGTCCCGATGCCAAAGGGGGAGAGAGTGTAGGATTTGCGAGTTTTCTCGTTTTCGTGGTTGCTTTATTGTTGAACTTTATTTGCTTCGTTGGTTGTCTTTGCTTTATGGGTGAAAATATGAGACGTCATACGTTATCATATGGTGTGAGACATATGCTATCTCTTCCCTCTCTTTTGTCTCATTATTATCTAGTTTATTAGTAGCTTGTTAGTCTTATTATCTTGTGTCGTTATCTTCATGCTCACATGATGTGCCTTGCTTCCATGCATAATGTTGCAAGGATTGACTCGTCTATAAAATCTAGGGGGAGTGATTTTCTTTGGTTGTGTGTAGGTATGCACACATCCAGGGGATCCTCTCTCTAGTTCGTAGATTTTCGGTTTGCATATGATTTCTCTATATCCTTTTCGTGCAAATCATGTATTGTCGTCAATCCACCAAAAATGGGGAGATTGTTAGGGCATATTTCTCCCTAAGTGGTTCTAGTGATTGATGACAATGCATGTGTGGACTAATCGTGTGCATTGAGCATTTCAGATAATTCATCTCTAGGCACAAGATGATTCGATGCCCCTCGGAGTCTCTCGAAGATGGTTGCTTTCTACGTTTCTCTTTGGTGGATTTGAGTTGTAGGAAAGCCATACTATTAAGAGCAGGTCCGCGTCAAAAAGGTTTGAGTGGAATCATCACGTGCACATTTATAGTGCACCACCTTTCCCTTTCTACAATGGAGCTCCAACCTTGTCTTTCATGCATATGCAAAAGGACCAGCGGTACTACCACTGGCACAACGGTAGTACCTCTCTCGGGGCAGTAGTAATTTTTTACTACCGCCCTCGGGGCGGTAGTAGTTTTTTACTACCGCTCCGTCGGACTTCTTGCGCATCCTCCCCCCCCCCCACAGTAGTAGGCACGGTAGTATTTTCTTACTACTGTGGTTAGTGAGCTGCAGGGCAGAAGTACCGCTCCTAGCAGCGGTAGTACTGCCCCTAGAGGGTAGTACTGCTTGGCTATTGCAGTTGGTGGGGGCTAACGGTTGGATTGTACCCCCCCCCCCACTATATATAGGTGTCTTCTTCCTTGAGAAGGTCGCCTCTTACCTCCCCAAGCTCCATTGTTGCTCCAAAAGCTTATTCTTGCCCGATCTCTCTCCCTAGCTAATCAAACTTGTTGATTTCCTAGGTATTGCTTCATAGGGCCTTGATCTACAGTTCCACCAAGAGTTACTTGATTCCCCCCCCCCCCACTAATCCCTTGCGGATCTTGTTACTCTTGGGTGTTTGAGCACCCTAGACGGTTGAGGTCACCTCGGAGCCACATTCCATTGTAATGTAGCTTCGTGGTCTTGTTGGGGGCCTCCAAGCTTTGTGTGGAGATAGCCCCAACCTTGTTTGTAAAGGTCCGGTCGCCGCCTTCAAGGGCAGTAATAGTGGAATCATGGCATCTTGCATTGTGTGAGGGTGTGAGGAGAATACGGTGGCCCTAGTGGCTTCTTGGGGAGCATTGTGCCTCCACACCGCTCCAACTGAGACGTACTTCGTGTCAGAGGGAAGGAACTTCGGTAACACATCCTCCTCTCCACCGGTTGCACTTGCGGTTATCTCTTACCTTTACTTTGTACTTATTATTGTTGTGGTGTATTCTTTGCTTGTTATTTTTATCCTTGTGGTTAGCATCATATAGGTTGCTCACCAAGTTGTTCACATAGAGAACCTTTTGTTGCTAACACTAATTTGTTAAGACAAGCTAAAAATTGATAGTTGCCTATTCACCCCCATCTAGTCAACCATATCGATCCTTTCAGAAAGGATAACTTGTTATTTTAGTATGAACTCTTCGAAAAATTGATTGGCAAGAATAATTTTGAGGTGGTTTCGTACCCCACAAAACAATTCTTCTTATGTTCTCTGCTAGACAGGAACTTTGGACTGATTCTTTATCGTACTAGCAATTATATTAGCATTGTTGAGAGATTGCACTAGCAAAATTACGAACCCTAGGCCTCATTTTCAAGCATTGCAATACCGTCTGTTCTATGTTTTATGAATTGTTACCTTGCTGTTTTTAACTATTTAGATTAAAAAATATTTTTCTACTATCATTACTACACATGTGTCACTATCTCTTCGCCGAACTAGTGCAACTATACAAATTATCATTGTATTTGGTGTGTTGGGGACACAAGAGTCTTTTTATTATTTGGTTGCAGGGTTGTTTGAGAGAGATCATCTTCATCCTACGTCTCTCATAGATTGATAAACCTTAGGTCATCCACTTGAGGGAAATTTGCTACTATCCTACAAAACTTTGCGCTTGG
Source organism: Hordeum vulgare subsp. vulgare (assembly GCF_904849725.1). Taxonomy (NCBI): domain Eukaryota; kingdom Viridiplantae; phylum Streptophyta; class Magnoliopsida; order Poales; family Poaceae; genus Hordeum; species Hordeum vulgare. The sequence goes on from NC_058520.1 coordinate 351,273,470, forward strand.
AGGCCCAACGCGTGTCTACAAGAACAAATTGTGTAGTAGACATCAGACCACTCGCATCAACTACGGCCGCACTGTGAAAATTTCAGTTTTCATGCGACCAGACAAAATGTGACCCTCTGTTGGGCGCACGACCAACGCAAATGTAGAATGAGCCACATGTTGCCCTTTTGCCCACGCAAACGTATAAAATCAAAACAAAACTGACGTGCGTTTGAGGTCATGCATTGAAGTTGACCTTACATCACAAAGGTAGAAAAGTCTCCACCTCGAATTGCCCATATTGGCCAAAAGCCAAACAAGGCCAACATCAAAGCATGAGTACTTGAACCTGATTTTTTCTAAGTACATCTCCAAGGCGAACCCTCATACCTCTCGCATACGTGTGGAACATACTGTGTGGATTATTTTTGTCATCCAACAAAGACGTGTATATGCCCGTTTAGCAGTTCAGACGTACGAATTTTGATATACAAAAGACAAACGTGGGAGGCTTTGCTGAAGTCCGGACATGTATCCAATCAATCACATGCATAGCACCCCATCTCTCTCATCAAAACCGTACATACATGATACCCTCTCATTTCTTTCCTCACAACAGGACACTAAATCACAAATATCCCATCACACAAATAATCATCACCTACTTTTTCTTCCTCAACCGAATACTTTGTGAGTTGCATTAATTTACTCACTTCCATATCATGTGTGCGGAGTGAAAAACACACATATATCAAAAATATTTGCGGGTCAGCTTTAAAGGTGCCGTGAAGATGACTACTCTCATCGCATTATGTAGCTCAAGTGTTTGGCGCCTGCCACATGTCAATTTGTTGCTTCAGTTTTAGTATTGCACGTTAAGACCTTTATATTTCTTTAATTTCAGATCCGTCATGAGACCACCGACGGAGCTTAACCAAGTCCATATGGGCCATGGACCGCCTAGTCTATCGCCAAAACATTAAAGAGCATAGATAAATTTTGATCTTTAAAAAAGATAAATTTGTTTTCTTCAGCATGGGCCACCTTGGTCCGCCCAATAATTTTTAACAAGCTCCGCCACTGCATGAGACTAGCATGACACTGCATCAGGGAAGGTTAAGGTTCGTCCATGAGTCTTTTAGAGAGACACAACAGAGATCCATACTGGCCCTCGGATCGCCCTCCCTTAGGGTGACTCAGGCGGAGCACAAAAACCTAGCCAAACGCCACCAAGCACGCCCTCCTCCTCTCCCTGCGCCGCCGCCGGGCTAAGCCCGGGGGCCGACGGTGGTGGCGGGATATCTTCTCTCTCAAGTGTCTCTGGATTGGGGCGGGACCCCTAGGTGTGCGGTGGCGCGGTCGATCTGGATTCTACGATGCGGCGGATGGTTGCGTCAACTGGCATGTGGCCCGACCATCCTCGGCCGGCAGCGGCTAGGCGCGGCGAGCGGCCCAGTCACGGACGGCGACGTGGGCTGGGGCGCAGCGGTGATACGTCTCCCAACGTATCTCTAATTTTTTATTGTTCCATCCTATTATATTATCTATTTTGGATGTTTTATATGCATTAATATGCCATTTTATATTATCTTTGGGACTAACCTATTAATTTAGAGCCTAGTGTCAGTTTTTGTTTTTTCCATGTTTTTGAGTATTGCACATAAGGAATATTAAACAGAGTCCAAACGGAATAAAATCTCCGGAATGATTTTTCTTGGACCAGAAGAAACCTGTGAGACTTGAAGAAGGGGGCAGGAGACCTGCTGGGAGACGACAAGCCTGCAGGGCATGCCCTAGGGGGGCGCCCCGTGGCTTGTGGTCACCCTACAGGTCTCCTAACCCTAATCTTCATCCTACAAATTCCCAAATATTCCCCCAATACCATAACAATACCAAAAAATATTTTTCCGCCGTCGGGAGCCTCCATTCTCGTGAGATCCAATCTGGGAACCTTTTCCAGTAATCTATCGGAGGGGGAATCGATCGCGGAGGGCATCTACATCAACTCCATTGCCCCTCCGATGATGTGTGAGTAGTTCACCAAACACCTACGGGTCCATAGCTAGTAGCTAGATGGCTTCTTCTCTCTCTTTGTTCTTCAATACCAAGTTCTTCATGATCTTCATGGAGATCTATCCGATGTAATACTCATTTGTGTTGTGTTTGTCGAGATCCGATCAATTGTGGGTTTATGTTCAGATTATCTATGAATATTATCTGAATATTCTCTGAATTCTTATATGCATGATTTCATACCTTAGCAAGTCTCTTCGAGTTATTAGTTTGGTTTGGCCAACTAGATTGGCAATTCTTGCAATGGGAGAAGTGCTTAGTTTTGGGTTCAATCTTGCGGTGTGCTCATCGAGTGACAAAGTAGGGGTAGCGAGGCATGTATTGCATTGTTGCCATCAAGGATAAAAAGATGGGGTTCTCATCATATTGCTTGGGTTTATTCCTCTACATCATGTCATATTACCTAATGTGTTACTCTGTTCTTCATGAACTTAATACTCTAGATGCAGGCAGGAATCGGTCGATGTGTGCAGTAATAGTAGTAGATGCAGAATCGTTTTGGTCTACTTGACACGGACGTGATGCCTATATGCATAATCATTGCCTTAGATATCTTCATAATTTTTCACTTTTCTATCAATTGCTCAAAAGTAATTTGTTCACCCACCATATTATTTTCCTTCATGAGAGAAGCCTCTAGTGAAACCTATGGCCCTGGGTCTATTTTCCATATTATATTTTCAGATCTATAAACCAAAAATACCAAAAATATATTGCTGCCATTTATTTACTTTTGTTTTACTTTTAGTTCTAGCAATCTTTTGTCTATTTCTATTACATCTCATCCTTGCAAATAACTGTGAAGGGATTGACAACCCTTTTTTAGTGTTGGGTGCAAGAGTTTGATTGTTTGTGTAGGTGCTAACATTGGGGCCTTTCTTGTTCCTCCTACTGGATTGATACCTTGGTTCTCAAAAAACTGAGGGAAATACTTATCTACTTTGCTGCATCACCCTTTCCTCTTCAAGGGAAAACCAACACAAGCTCAAGAAGTAGCAAGCGGCCGGCTTTGCATCGGCGGCGGCTGCCAGCTAGGCTGCGGTGATGTGCAACCTGCCTTCAAATCGGTAGTGGCGGCGTGGATGACCTGGTGGTCTCGTCGGCAACACATCCGGTCAGATATGTTTTGACCGATGCGAACGGCAGTGGTGGTCATCTCTTCCGTCAAAGGTGGTCGCCTGAGGCTGGGTGTTCGGATCTCCGGATCTGTGATCCGGTACTGGCTGCGAGTCGGGGAGACATTGTTGCCGGTGAAAACCGAGCCGACGACGAGCGATGGCAGCGTTCTACATCGTTACCTTGATGAAGGCATCATTGTGTGACTTATGTCGACCCATTCGTATTGCTCAGGGGGAAACCCTAGGATCTAGAGTCGATGACGGCACTGTGGTGGCGTTTATCTCTTGGGAGCATCGTTTGTGGAGCAGTGCTGGTGGTCAGAGGCAGGAGGTGGACGACTTCGTCTTGCATGGAGCTTCAGTGGAGATTCCAGGTCATGCGTGGCTGACAGGTGCTACGCTTTGTCCTGCCTGGTCGGCAGGTACTACGCATGACATATCTTCTAGAGACTTCAAGCTGTGTCGGCCGGTGGTACATGGTGGCATGTGGCTGAGGTGTACCAGCGACAACCGCAACGTACTCATCAGTTCACGCGTAGGGTGGTGGTCGTTGGGCGCCGTGGTGGTGTTGTCGACAGCTAGACCAGGCAAGGATGATGTGTCAGTACAGCTCTGAAGATGGAGTAGTTGGAGTTGGTGGCGGCGGCCTCTGGGAGCGCGCCGGACCGGTGGGTGTTGATGGAGATATGTACTTAGGGTAGGGTCATAGGCCTAACCTACATGTCCTACCCAAGGGCACACCATTAAGGACTTAGAGATTTCAAGGAAGATTCCAACTGACTCGCCATGGGTCAGTAGGTAGAGCATCCAGTCGGAGACTTTCTCCTTCCACTCGACGGAGGACGTCCACTCGGAAGAACAAGAAGCCAGTCGACCGCAGAAGTTCAGAAGTCACTCCACGGAGGCCAAAGATGAGGCATTCGACAGGTCGTCATAAGTAACATTTATTACATGCGTTATCAGTAATGCACGCCTTTATCTTCATTACTTGAACCCTTTGTTGCCTGGGCCTTGACAAGGGCTAGCGCACTCTATATAAGCCACCCCTCCCCTCTCGCACAAGGGTTCGCACCCCCTGTAACAGACACTCCACACGACAAGAGCTCCTGAGCACTGAGACGTAGGGTTGTTACTTCCACGAGAGGTGCTTGAACTCATACATCATGTGTACAAGTTTGTCGTAGCTAGGACTCTTCCCTCTCCTTTCGTACACCTCACCTCTACTGTCAGGTTCATTCCCACGATAGTTGGCGCCCACCGTGGGGCAGGCGTCTAAGCGACTCCCGGCAAGTTTGTGATTTTCATTCTTCGTCAAATCTTCTGGCGGCGAGTTGTTCTTGGGCCGCGAGATCCCTCTCGGCGCTTGTATTCGCTGCCGATGACTCCGCATGGCTTCAGGAGGCGCTCCCGATCAGCGGGGCAACGCACTTCCGTGCAAGTTCCGGCGGCGTTCTCCTTCGGCAGCCTATCAACCCCGGTGTCGACTGTTCTGCCTGCTGCTTCTCGTCACAAGCGATCTGGTCGCTCGCGACTCCAGGGATGGGTGAAGCACGTGGTGGCTCGCCAGGCGTCGTCTCCATAGATTGCGGCAATCGAACCGGAATCAGTTCGCAACGCGTTTGACTCGGCGTCAGATCAGTCTGATGTCCTTCCGAGTGCGAGAGTTGCGATCATGCAGCTGAGGTCTTCATGGCGAGTTCTATGGAGAGCCCGCCTGGGTTCGATCGCACCAGACGCGAGGTTGGGGACCCGCCGAGTGGACACGCCCGTCAACGTCCTCCAGTTTCCAGTCGATGTGAGCAACAGTTGTTTCCGAGTGGACCACGGAACAACGTCGAGGTATTTCATACTCCGGTTCTAAATGTTGCAGCCGCCTCTAAGATAGAAGACTCTATTCAGTCATCAAACTCACAGTCACACAAGCAGCTTAGCAGCAAAACTCGGTTGCATCACAGTCACACAATAGATTGCAGAGTAATTCACCCAGAGCAGATACATTTCGTTCGGTTTATAGTCCAGGGTCACCTCAGCACCGCAGAGGCAGAGGATACCGGGAGGATCAGCACAGAGATCAGGGGCGAATCAGTTTGTTCCCTGTTATCATTGTGATGACCTCCGTCGGGTGCATTCTCCCCCCACGGAGTGGTTCTTATGTGTCCCGGCACTACGATGATTGACGCCCGTTCGGTGATGAGTGGAGTCCTAGGTTCGATGCGAGGAATGTACTCGCGCAGAGGCAGGTCGATAGGGGCAGAGCTCACAGAGATGGTTTTGACAGAGTTCGTCCGAGTGGAAGCGGCACCATGGTCTCTGGCCCCGAGTGTTTCAGTAGAGCAATTCGATCTGCTAATATTCCACCCAACTTTAGATTGGCGGCCGGAATAAGTAAATTTACAGGAGAAATAAAAGTTGAAACATGGCTCCATGATTACCAAGTGGCAGTGCAGATTGGCGGAGGAAACGACAATGTTGCCATGAAGCATTTGTCCCTGATGTTGGATGGTTCGGCGAGGGCGTGGCTGAATGTATTGGCTCCTTCTAGCATCTATTGTCGGGAGGATCTGACCCGAGTATTCATTAAAATCTTTTAGGGAACGTGCAAACGCCCTGTTGGTTTGTCCGAGTTACAGCATTGCATGCAAAAGCCGAATGAATCCTTGAGAGATTATATCCAGCGTTGCACCATCCTTCATCACACGGTGGAAAACATTTCTGAGCATCAAGTTGTCTACACTTTCAAGGCTGGTGTCAGGTACAGGGAATTATATCTGAAGTTCGGTTGAACATGTGACATGTCCATGAGCAAGATGATGGAGATTGCACCCGATACACCAATGGTGAAGAAGAGGACCGCCTCCGCAGCGGTAAGGGAAAAGCAGTCAACAATGATGTTGGCAGCAATTCCAATCGGAAGCAGAAACGCAAGGCTGATGGTTCCACTCCAGCAGAAGCGGTTGCTCTAGCAGCACAACCAAGGAATAAGGGAAAGCCCAAAGGGCAATTTCCTCCGAAAAAGTCGAAGAATCAGTCAGATGTCCTGGATTTACCGTGGGCAATCCAGACGAAGAAAGATGAAGATGGCAATTTGATATTGCCCAAACACACTACTTGATAGTGCAGGTTGTCGATCCAACAATTCAAAGAAGATCAGTCGAGTGAGAAAATTCCTCAAAAGGAGGATGTAGAATATAAAGATGATTTCCCAGAAGTCAATGCTACTTTGATGATTTTTGCTGATGTAGGGAGCAAAAGTCGGTTGAAGGTCATAAACAGAGAGGTCAACATGGCAGTTCCTACCACCCCATCATACCTCAAGTGGTTCCAAACCCCCATAACGTTTGATCAGTTGGATCACCCTGCTCACGTCACTACTCCTGGTCGCAAGCTTTGGTGGTAGACCAAGTTGTGCGAGGCGTTCGTCTTCGCAAAGTTTTGATGGATGGAGGGAGTGGTTTGAACATTCTGTATGCATATAGCATTAAGGGAATGGGCATTCCGTGTCTCGACTAAGCGAAAGCGATATGCAGTTCCATGGAGTCATCCCTGGGAAAAAGGCCAGGTCACTCGGTCAGATTGTGCTGGATGTGGTATTCGACACAGATAAGAAATTTCGCAAAGAGAAGCTAACGTTCGAAGTTGTGGACTTTCAGAGTGCGTATCATGCCATCCTTGGTCGCCTAGCTTATGCCCATTTCATGACACGCCCATGTTATGTTTATCTCAAGATGAAGATGCCAGGGCCCAAGGGTGTCATCACAGTCATAGACAATCGGAAGAGGACTGAGGAGTGCTTACAACAAGTCTCCAAGATCGTCGATCACCATATGGTTGTGGTTGAGCTAAAGGAATACCAGAAGAACACTGATCCTGCCGATCTGATGGGCTCCAAGAAGCCCACTTCTGAGTCTGCTTTTCAGTCGGCAGGTGAAGTCAAAAAAGTGAACATCCACCCGACGGATCCTGATGCTGCCCCGACCAACATCTCGATGACACTCGGCAGCAAATAGGAAGCCGAGCTCATCCAGTTCCTCCGTGAGAACTAGGACATCTTTGCGTGGAAGCCTCCTGACATGTCGAGTGTGCCTAGGGAACTGGCTAAGCACCGACTGAGAGTGGATCCAAAGGCAAGGCGTGTCAAAGAGCATTTGCGTCGGTCCACAACAGAGAAACGGAAAGCAATCGGCGAGGAGGTGGCTCGACTCTTGGAGGCAAAGTTCATAAGCGAAGTTTACCACTCCAAGTGGCTCGCAAACGTCGTCATGGTCCCTAAGAAGGACAAGTCTCTTTGTATGTGTGTCGATTTCAAGCATATCAATAAGGTATGCCCGAAAGATCACTTTCCGCTCCCCCGCATCGATAAAATTGTCGACTCGACTGCGGGGTGTGGGCGTTTATCTATTTGGTGCACATGAAATAAAAACAGCATTCATCTCCCCTGTCGGGTGTTTCTGTTATATCACCATGCCTTTTGGTTTGAAAAATGCTGGTGCGACTTTCATATGTATGATTTAGAAGTGCCTGCTTGATCAAATCAGTCGGAATGTCGAAGCCTATATGGATGATATCGTAGTCAAGTCCCAAAAAGGTTCCGACCTGCTGACTGACTTGGTAGAAACATCTGCCAATCTGAGAAAGTATGATATCAAGTTGAATCGAGCTAAGTGCACTTTTGGAGTTCCTGGCGGCAAGTTACTCGGGTTCCTCGTTTTAGAACGTGGGATTGACGTCAACCCCGAGAAGATCGGCGCCATCGTCCGAATGAAAAGCCCTGTGCGAGTGCATGATGTCCAGAGGCTCACGAGCTACGTGGCGGCATTGAGTAGGTTTATTTCTCGCCTCGGTGAGAAGGCATTGCCTTTATACCGACTCATGAAGAAGTATGATGTGTTTGAGTGGACTTACGAGGCAGAAGCAACATTTGTCGAGCTAAAAGCCCTGCTTTCCACCCAGCCGGTTCTTGCTGCTCCGCACAACAAAGAACCCTTGCTCTTATACACCGCAGCTACAAGTCAAGTCGTCAGCACAGTTCTAACTATTGAGTGTGAAGAAGAGGGAAAGGCTTACAAAGTCCAACTTCTAGTATACTATATTTCTGAAGTGTTGACTCCCTCGAAGCAAAGGTACCCCCATTATCAGAAGCTCCTCTATGGCATACATGTATCAACGAATAAGGTGGCACACTACTTTCAAGATCACTCGGTCTCAGTCGTCAGCGATGCTCCGTTGTTTGAGATCCTCAACTACCAAGACGCGGCTGGTCGGGTGGCCAAATGGGCCATTGAACTCTTATATTTCGATATCAAATTTGAAGCAAAGAAGGCAATCAAGTCTCAAGCACTTGTTGATTTCATGGCCGAGTGGGTGGAACAACATCAGCCGACTCAAATTCACTCGACACACTGGACCAAGTTATTTGATGGTTCTAAAATGTTGAAAGGGTCTCGTGTCGGCGTGGTCTTGGTATGTCCAAAAGGTGACAAGCTCAGCTACGTTCTCCAGATTCACTTTGGTTCCTCCAATAATGAAGTTGAATATGAGGCACTCCTCTACAGGTTACGTATGGCTATCTCACTCGGCGTCCGGCGCCTGATGGTATAGGTGACTCGGATTTGGTAGTCAATCAAGTGATGAAAGAATGGGATGTCAGGAACCCTTCCATGACCAGGTATTGCAATGCAGTGGGAAAGCTTGAGAGGAAGTTTGAAGGTTTGGAACTCCATCATATTCCCCGAGTGAAGAATCAAGCAGTTGATGACCTAGCCAAGATTGGATCCACTCAAAAACCTGTACCCAACAATGTGTTTCTGGAACACTTACATTCTCCTTCAGGACAAGAAGATCCCTTCACTGAAGAGCCCCCACAAGCGATAAGAACTTCCAACCCGACTGAGGTTCATGTTCCAGCAGTTATTGTCCACGTCATGCCGATTCTAGTCATTACGCCCGATTGGAGGGTACCATACATTGCGTATATATCGCGGCAAGAACTCCCAGAAGATGAGGTCGAAGCTCGACAGATTGTCCGCACATCCAAAGCGTTTACTGTAATGGACAGACAACTTTTTAGAGAAAGTGTGACTGGTGTAGCTCAGCGGTGCATCTCTCCTGAAGAAGGACAATTTATTCTAGACGAGATCCACTCGGAGACGTGTGGTCATCATGCGTCCTCTTGGATAATTGTTTCCAAAGCATACCGAGCTAGATTTTTCTGGCCATGCGCTAATGAAATGGCCAAGGAAATCATGGATCGTTGCAAAGGATGCCAGTTTTACTCAAATTTGTCACATATACCCGCGTTTTCTCTGAAGACTATTCCACTCGTTTGGCCGTTTTCTGTGTGGGATTTGGATATGGTCGGTCCTCTCCAAACGGGCCAGAGTGGGTTCACTCATTTGCTTGTAGCAGTCGACAAGTTCACCAAGTGGATTGAAGCCAAACTCGTAAAAAATTTGGATTCACACACTGCTATCAAGTTCATAAAGTAAATAACAGTCTGATATGGAGTACCCTATAGTATTATCATGGACAATGGTTCTAACTTCAAATCGGAAGAATTCAGATACTTTTGCTCCGCCCAAGGCACTAAGGTTGATTACGCGTCTGTCGCGCACACCTGAACTAATGGTCAAGCTGAGCGAGCGAATGGCCTTATCCTTCAAGGGTTGAAGCCTTGACTCATGCGAGATTTGGAACATGCAGCTGGAGCTTGGGTTACTGAACTACCATCAGTTCTGTGGGGTTTGAGGACGACAACCTATCGGTCGACTGGACGCACTCCTTTCTATTTGGTTTACGGAGCTGAAGCTGTTTTACCGATTTACCTTCTTCACAATTCTCCCCGAGTAGAGCTTTATTCTGAGGCTGAAGGTGAACACGCGCGACAGGACGGCATAGACCTTCTGGAAGAAGAGCGCGAACTGGCCCTGATTACGTCAACAATTTACCAACAGGATAGGAGCCGGTCGTTTCAGAAAGGTGATCTGGTGCTCCGAGTGGATCAGCAACGGCCGCACAAGCTTGCCCTCGCATGGGAACGACCTTTCGTCATTACCAAGGTGCTGAACAATGGAGCCTACCACCTCTTCAATCTCAAGAAGAGAATCGACAAATCACGTGCGTGGAACGCCGATTTGCTGCGGCGATTTTACCCTTGACGATCGTGTGATTCGATGTAATAAGAGTGTACTAGACAATGTTCTTATCAAAGTTATGACTCCCACAGTCTTTGCCGATTCCAATTGTGCAATCTCAAATTCAAAACATACTCCGAGTGGTGAGTGATCCTCTCACTCAGTGTGCCCCCACTAGATCAAAAACAAGCATGTATGCGCCAAAAGGAAAAACCTATTGGGTGTAAAGTCAAGATGGACAAAATTCAATCTGAAATGAACTTACAATCCCACTTACTCAGACATTAGCACGAAGCGTCGAGATGGCATCATATGCCAACTTGCTAGCCTCATACGCCTCCTTGGTTCGCATCATCATCTGCTCTGCCTGGATCATGGCCTCCATCTCGGCTCCTATTTGGTGTTTTAGAACATGTTGAGAATGCAGGCATTGGAGGAGTCGGCACAACGGCCGAGGTTACAAGAGTTGCCGGAGGTTGTTCAATTGACGCTGGAGTCACAACGGTCGAATTCACTGGAGGAGCACTCGACAACAGGATCTCGAGCCCTTTGTTGGCTCGGGACGGGTCTCCAAGTTCCAAAGGAAATTCAGTAGTCGACCGGCATGGTTCTTCATCGTCTTCCACATGGATGATGTCGATAGCTGTCAGTCGTAACATGACTATATGAGTCGGTCCAGCCGACCGATTTTATCTAGAAAACAGAACAAAATGAAGATTTGTTATACCTCGTTGGGAGGTGACCACGTCTGTAGCATCCAAGTCCATGGGATCCTCTTCATATCTAGGAGGCGGCCTCGCCGAGGTAGCAGCTCTAGCAAGCAAATTCCACTCATACATCAAGGGCATGAAAATTCACAACGACAAAAGGAAGAAGTAAACACTCACGCTGAAGCGACTGGCACAACAATCCTCATTCGGGGCAGAGCCTTCCGAGGTTTGGGAGTGTCGGGTTTGGGCTGTTTTAAAGCTTTCGCCGCCGACTCAGTTGTTGCGGCTCGGTCACGCTTCATATTCCTAGTGCTTGACACCAGGGTCTTGCTTGGGGTAGCTGCCGGATCGTGACGATGATTGGATCAAGACTCGTTGCATGGAGAAGACTCAATCTCTTCTCCACTCTCCTCTGATTCGTCTTTGCTTCCCTCGTTGTCCTCAGCATAGCACTCTCCGCGCTGCCACCTATGCTCTCTCCATCGGCGTCAAGTTGCTCCCCGTTCGGTATGGGTGAATACATGTTTGTCAACTCCTACATGATATAAAAACAACAAAGTAAGTCGGATGGAGATTCAATCACTCGGCAAAGATATGAAAGTAATCGGCAAGGAAATAACTCACCACGTTCGGCGGTTTGTTCTCAGGAGAGAAGGGCAAGACCCATTTGGCTCCTACCACATTGTCGGAGGCCCCAGTGATGCCTCTGAGCCACTGAGCCATGTTTTCTTCGGAAACCTCCTCTGGGTGCGACCAAGTGGAATCCTTGGGGCCTCAATAATGCCACATGGGGTGGTCTCTCGCTTGGAGAGGATGGATACGCCGACTGAGAAATGTCTCGAGCAGGTCCATTCGAGTCACCCCGCCACGGATCAGATTTACTAACGCATTCACCAGAATTCCTACGTGGACCCTTTCCCCCTCTAACACAGTCAGCGTTCTGGGAGCAGCAGGTCGCTCCAAAGTGAAGGGGGGAGGACCAGTCGACATATTTGGGGCTGCGATGTCTTTGCAGTAAAACCAAGTTGATTGCCAGCCTCGGACGGATTCGAGGAGGGTCATTTGTGGATACACACTCTTACTTCTCTTCTGGATCCCTAAACCACCACACAGTTGGCTGACATTGGTTTTATAATCCTTTGGTTTGGTTCTCTTAACCGACTAGGAACGAACAGTGAAGATATGCTCGAATGGTCCCCAATGAGGAGAACAGCTCAAGAAACACTCGCATAACGTTATGAACGCAGCAAGGTGTGCAATAGCATTCGAAGGAAGGTGATGGAGTTGGGCACTGAAAAAATTCAAGAACTCGTGGATGAATGAGTGGGGAGGCAAAGAAAAACCTCGCTCTACGTGGGTGGTGAGGAGGACTCTCTCACCTTCGTGCGGCTACGGCTCGACTTTCCCCTCCGGTAACCTCCATGATTTGGCAGTTATCAATCTGTCGTTGACGAGGTTCAGGACGTCCACCTCCTTGACGGTTGATGGGAGGAAATCTCCCTAGATCCAGCCCAACGGCACCGCAGCTCGAGTGCCCGACGACTTCTTGGCTCTTCCTCCTTTCTTGGCCCGCTCAAGTTTCCCCATCTCGACTTCGTCATCTCGACGGTGGTGGCAGAGATAGATCTAAGCAGAGCTCGAGAGGCAGAGGATATGGAGAAAAAGAGGGGATAGTGAAGGAGCACTGTTCCAACCCTAGCACCGGCTCATTTTATAACCGCTCGAGTGAGTCACACACCTATGTGCCCGCAGATCTTTGCATATCCCGATATCAGAGAGAGCGTGATACGTGGTGATTAGGGCGGCGCAATAATCGAGGCGTTGGGCTATCATTTACCCTGGTTGTTGCATCATCACCGCGCGGCGCATGCTCGCCAAATTTTTGAAACTCGTGAAATCCGAGCCTCACAAAGCGACCCGTCACATCAAAAGATCATGTTCATCACTCGGGCCAGTTTTCACTTTCCATTTCACTCGGATGTTTTTCAGGACAGAATCGATCTGGGTGAATGGCAAATATTCCAGTCGACACCCATTTCTGCCAAGCCTTGATATGCATTCAAAGTTTGACATGTTTGGCGGAATCTGCATCGACCCCTTCTACTCGAACCCCGATCCATTTGGGGGATAATGATGGAGATATGTACCTAGGGTAGGGTCATAGGCCTGACCTACATGTCCTACCCAAGGGCACGGCATTAAGGACCTAAAGATTTCAAGGAAGATTCCGACTGGCTCGCCATGGGTCAGTCGGTAGAGCATCCACTCGAAGACTTTCTCCTTCCACTCGACGGGGGACGTCCACCCAGAAGAACAAGAAGTCAGTCAGCCAGAGAAGTTCATAAGTCACTCCAAGGAGGCCAAAGAGCAGGCATTCGATTGGTCGTCATAAGTAACATTTATTACGTGTGTTATTAGTAATACACGCCTTTATCTTCATTACTCGAACCCTTGGTTTCCTGGCCTTGATGAGGGGTAGCGCATTCTATATAAGCCACCCCTCCCCTCTGGCACAAGGTTTCGCACCCCGTGTAACACACACTCCACACAAGAAGAGCTCCTGAGCACTGAGACATAGGGTTGTTATCTCCACGAGAGGGGCCTGAACTCATACATCGTGTGTACAAGCTTGCCATAGCTAGGACTCTGCCCTCTCCTTTCGTACCCTCACCTCTACTGTCAGGTTCATTCCCACGATAGGTGCCCCATACTCGGCAAGTGGCTTGGTTGGGGCCTCGGGTCTTAGATGTTAGGCTTGTGTGCGAGGTGTGTGGTATTAGGCCCGGACTATCAACATCCCTTCATCAGATGGATAGGACTAGTGACAGTTGTCGCCTAGACGGTGGCTTCAAACTTATTATAGTATTTCTTTATAAGGTCTTTTTGGAATAATTAATAAGATGATTGCATGCATCACTTAGATGTACATGCCGTGGGCGATCCTCCTTCTCTAAAAAATGAGTCTCTCACAGATATAGCAGTATCGAGTGTGCCAATATTCCGGCTAGATATTGTGAATGCCAAGCCATGAAAATTGTCGTCTTCTAAATTCGGTCCTTGTATATGCACTTGGTGCCTTGTTTCGAAGAGAATTTTTTTATCGTAAATGCATGGTTTTCAAATGAAAACACTAATATTTAGAGTTGATCAAGGCCACAGGAAGTTGGTTTCCTGGGAAACATCACTCCGAGCTCGGGAAGGAGAAGGAGAGAGGAGACCGAGTGACTTAGGTTTTCTCTTACTTACATTTATGTCAATTTTCTTTTCCATGGTTACTTTTCCTTTGGTGATTCCCTATTTATGAGATGCCAACACCACGGTACTATAGTGCTCCATGATAACGGCTCGCTAGAAAGGGGTAGCACTACCGTGTTGCACAACGGTAGTGCACTGTAATACAACAGCTCCGCCTAACCCTGCAGTGCAGCTACGGACTATGGTTGCAGACTAGCTTGCAGGCCATGGCTGGTGCGGCTGCGCCACCGCGTCCACCTCTTCCTCAGCCATCATCACCTACTCTGGTCGCATCGCGGCCATCACGAAGGCAAGGGCGTGCATCGTCGTCTCATCTGAAGCGTCGCACTGACCTGTCATACCGCTCTGCGTGTTGCTGTCGGCCATCATTGTGTTACTGTGCGCACCTCCGGAGTGCACCTCCGAAGTTGTTAGAGTGGAAAATTTTGACCCAAAATCCAAACCAATTTACATACAAACAACCCTTGAAAAAATTTCATCCAGCTGATCCTTTTGTGTACACTTCTCACATTCATTTGGTATAATTTGAAGTTATGATGAGAAGCAAATGCAAGCAACATGCGAATAGATTCAAGGTGAGCGACAGGAGCAAAGGTTTCACTGTAGTCGATACCCTCTATCGGTGTTATACGAATGGGGGTACCCAGACCTGCCTGCCTGCGGTCCAAGTCTGGCCCACTTCAGCGACTAAAACCCAACGGGCCCGGCACCACCCGAGACAAGGCCCTCGCGAGGATGAACAACATCAAGACCCGTAGGGGCCTCCTCAATAACCTTCCGGAGTGGCGGATATTCCGAGGCAATGCCCAGCCTTAGGAGAAGGGTGACGCAGAGGAAGGAAAAGCGAGCAGCGGACAGCGGGCCGGCGCAGTTTCCCCTTTAGTGCAAAGGGGGAAAGGACGTACCAGGGGTTCCCAAGGCATCTCCAAAAGGTTTCCATTCTGGTACAACAAGACCATGGCCGCCCGCCGGCCGTACGGACGTCCTCCCTGAACCAGACCTTGCAGCGTTGGCAGCCACTTTGTAGGCGAAGACCACTTTTGGGTACCATTGGCCATTGTGGGACCCCTTCGAAATTGGCCATTGTGGGATCCCTTCCTGCCAAAACAATAAGGGAAGAGGACCAGGGACGCCACTATATATAGAGAGTAGGTTACTTCACAGAGAGGGGGATCCATTCATTCACCCACTAGCATCACACATAGCCACCCGGCTTCCGGGGGCTCACGATCACTATACTAGTTCATCCACCAATCTCCACGAGAGGCAATCCACCAAAGCAGGAGTAGGGTATTACGATTCCCAGCGGCCCGAACCTGGGTAAACTGTCATGTTCTGTGTCTTCCTCACCATCGAGTGAGTTCTCTGCCTTGTCCATCGAGTAGCGAGCTAGGTGAGGCGATCCAGTGAGAGATCTTCGTACACGCCCCTGAGTTTGAATATTTAGGGTTTTGCGGAGCCCGAAATCCGACATTTGGTGCGCCTGGTAGGGGGCGTGTCAAGTTCTTCGCTTGGCTTCATCTTCCCTAAGCCCAGCTGCTCCGATGGCCGAAGCCCAACAAGCTTCCTCGAGCCTCGTCGAGCTGGCTTCTAACCGTCATACCACGACGGACGGAAGCATGTCTACCGGCGTTATGGTACCAGGCAGCTCGTACTAGATCGTCAACATCGTCTCTGACACCGCAACGACCAGCTCCGCCCAGGTGCACGGCGGCTGGGAGGCGCCCCCGGCATCCACGTTTGTTGCCTTTTCGAGTTTGCCCTTGATCTTGAGCTTGATTTTGTTCATGTGTTTGCTCTTGATCCTAAAGTTGGTCTTGGTCTTGAGCTTGCTCTTGATCCTGAGCATTCTCAGAGGGGTGAGCAGGATCAAGGACATCATTTGGTGCAGTACTATCTTGAGGATGATCTTCTCCTTGACCGAGATTACGGGGGTGAGGGCCTTCACAGCGTTCTTCAGAAGCATGTGGGTCTTGTGTCGGTGCTGGTTCCACATGACTGGAACATTTTCCTTCTCTTTCAGTGATAAGGGGTTCCTCAATGGGCAAGAAGTACACCACGCCCATTCTTCTTATGGCTTGGGGAGGAATTTCATCACCTACATCACAAAGACCACTTTGCTCCACTTGGGAGCCATTATTCTAGTCAAACTCCATGTTACACGTCTCCGTCTCCTCAATGAGTCCCGAGGATGTGTTGAGGACACGGTAAGCGCAAGAGTTTGAGGCATAACCAACAAATATGCCCTCTTGAGCTCTAGGTTCAAATTTAGACAAACGAGCACCTTTCTTAAGAATGAAACACTTACAACCAAACACCAAGAAGTACTTGAGGTAGGGCTTGTTGCCGGTAAGAATTTCATATGGAGTCTTGTTCAATCCTTTACAAAGGTAGAGCCGATTGGATGCATGACATGCGATGTTGATGGCTTCGGCCCAAAAATTATATGGATATTTAAACTCCTCCATCATGGTTCTTGTCGCATATATCAACGTCCAGTTCTTCCTTTCCGCCACACCATTTTGTTGAGGAGTGTAAGGAGCAGAGTATTGATGCTTGATTCCTTCATCACTCAGAAATTCATTTAGGGTGCAGTTCTTAAACTCGGTGCCATTGTCACTTTTGATCATCAATATCTTTGCAATATGTTGGTGTTGTGCTTCATTAGCAAAGTCGATGAATGTTTGTTGAGTCCCACTCTTTCTCTTGAAAAAGTATACCCAGGTATACCTTGAGTAATCATCCACTATCACCAAGCAATACTTTCTTCCCCCAAGAGTATCATAGGATGGAGGACCAAAGAGATCCATGTGAAGGAGTTCCAAGGTCCTTTTTGTATAGATGATAGTCGTGGGGCGGTGAGCTATCTCATGAATCTTTCCTTCAATACATGCACTACAAGCACGATCTCTAGCGAAATTCACATTTGTTAGTCCTAGAACGTGATCCCCTTTGAGGAGACTTTGCAAAGATCTCATATTGACATGGGCTAGCCGGCGATGCCAAAGCCACCCAACATCTACTTTAGCCATTAGGCAAGTCGTGGTCTCAGTGGGTCGCTCCAAAAAGCTAAACACATAGAGACCGTTGTCGACATGCCCAACAAAGGCTACTTTAAGAGTCTTGCTCCACAAAAGGGACACAAAGTCAATGCAAAAGAAAGTACTAAATCCCATAAGTGCAAGTTGCTGAATGGAAAGTAAACTGTATGCGAGGGTCTTAACAAGCATAACATTTTCAATGGTAAGTTCTGGAGAAACTACCACCTTGTCGAGACCCAATACGTTTGAAATTGCTTAATTACCAAAGGAGACTTGGGTAGCAATGGATGGGTCGGGATGAACTTATACCACCAAGTCCTTACTTTTGATCATATGATTTGTTGCTCCACTATCAAGCAACCATGACACCCGAGCGGTAGCAAACTCCTGCAAAAGATCAATGCTTGGATTTAGGTACCCATTCTTTAATGGGTCCTCTTATGTTAGTAACGAGGGTCTTAGGAACCCAAATAGACCATGCAATGTACTCAACATAACAACCAACAGACTTAGCAAAAATGTTTCCATCAGTAGCAGGACACAACACATAGGAGGGATTAAAGTCGCCGGCTATGTTGGGTAGAGGGGTATTGCCCTTCACTACATTAGCACCCTTAGCTTCGTCCTTTTTCTTCCCATGAGTACCCTCCCCTGATTTATCAAAGGTTTCCATAAGCTGAGGAGGTTGCTTGGTCTCCTTATTCTTGTTCTTCTTCTTGGACTTGGGTGCAAACCCAACTCCTTCCTTTGCAACCACTTCATTTTGACTACTCAAAAGGTCATTAAGATTCTTTTCACCTTGGATGCATGTCACAAGGCCTTTCTCAAGCTACTCTTTTAATTTGTAGTTCTCCTCCACAAGATGTCCATGCTCACAGGGGGTTAGTAGCATGGACATTATCAATTAAAACAAATGGAGAGCAAGTGGCTATTTCCTTAGTGAGTTTTAGTTGGAGTTGAGCATGAGACTCTTTTAAAGAGACATGATCACTCTTTAAGGCCTTGTGATCCTTGTCAAGTGTTGCAAGCTCTTTCATGAGTCTATCATGATCAAACCCAAGTGCACTCTTTTTCGACTAAAGCACACAGTAAGAACAAGAGCATGATCAAGATCTTTCTTTAACTTAGCAAGGTCATCGTTAGGTGAGTCCTCAAGAATCAAACAAAGTCCTTGTTCTTTTTCAAGGCATAGTATCTTCATGGGATTCAATAAGGTCATTAGCCTCACCGAGTTGTTCCAAGAGAGCAACAACATGCTTCTTGGATTTACCCTTGAGATTTCTCATGAAATTACCAAAAGAGTCTTCCTCCTCCTCTACCTCTCCCTTTTTGTCTCCGCTATCCACGGTAGCGGAAATCATAGCTTTGATGTTGGAAGTTTGAGCATTAGATGTTACCTTGTTGGATGCCTTTGCCATCAGACACTTGGCAACGCGGTTCTCTTTGGGGGCCTTGAAGAGAGACAACTTTCTTGGAGAAGAAGATGCAATGGCCACCGTGGCCATTCCCATTTCTTCACCACTTGTCTAATCGTCATCATCCTCATCAGAGAGGTACTTTTCTTGAGCCACCAACCCCTTGGGGGCATCTACTTGGGGAAGTTCTTGTTTGGGAAAGACTTCGTCTTGCCTTTGCGAATAAGCTTGCCACCATTGTCTTTCCTCTGCTCATAGGGACAATATGCGACAAAGTGACTCACATTGCCACAATTGTAGCAAGTTCTCACGCATTGCTTTCCCTTAGACCCGCTTGAGTTGTTCTTGGAGAAGTTGGGCCTTGAGTTTTTCTTGTTGCCCCAAAAGTACCTTGATGAAAGAGCCATGTGCTCGTGGTAAGTATACTTGGTGTCTTCAGGACAAGATTCTTCTTCGTCTTCCTCATCTTCCTCCACAGCAGCCTTGGCCTTCAAAGCAATCTTGGGGGAGTCTTTTCTTTTCCGTTGAACTCGGGCTAGAGCATTGTCAACGGTCTTGTTCAAAATGTTCATGGCAATAAACTCATCCAACACATCACTTGAGGACAAGGAATGAAAGTCCGGCCTTTGACGGATGACCTAGGACATGGACTTGTTGAAAGGCATGATGGCCTTGAGAAACTTGCGCTTAATCCAAGTGCCATCCACATCTTTTCTTCCATGATCCTAAAGAGCAATAGCAAGAGTTGTAACTCTTCGATACAACTCACAAGGGTCCTCATCCTCGATCATAGCAAATTCATCAACCTCGTCAAGAACCACTTCATAGTTGGACCGTTGAATGCTAGAGCTTCCCTTGTACATGGAGATGATGTGCTCCCAACATTCTTTGGCACGAGTGAAGGGACACAAGTGACGAAGATCTTCAATAGGAACAGCTGCTTGAAGAATGAACAAGGCGGAGTGATTGAGCTGGTTGTTGGCCTCTTCTATTAGCATGAGGTTGCTGGATCATGTGGGTAGTATCCTTGCTCAATGATTCTCCAAGGTTGTGTTGAGCTGTGATTAAAATGAGACTTGATACGAAAAAACTAGTTAGCAAAATCATTATTAACAAGCTTTGGTGGAGGACCTAGATTAACAATATGCGATGGGTGGACTAGTCCTCCATAGACGATAGGAGGAGGAACAGAGGAAAAAGCATTTGCCCCACTTGTTCCTTGAGGCGTTTAATCCTTTTCACTACTAGCATTTCCTTTTCGGAATTGCCCCCTGAATCCGAGGTTGTGGGAGCCACCAACAATGGGTCGCTAGGCGATTTGTAAATATCAAGGAAATCCTTTAGCATGCTTTTGACTTTGATAGCCACTAAGGATTTAAATGTGGACATGACCTCATTTAATTCCCCTCGGGTGACCGAGTTTGCAACCGCTCCCACAGGCACATCATCAACCCGTTCCCCGTCGTCAACCATACTCTTTGGGTGGTGAAACCCTTAATAAAGAGACGAGGCTCTGATACCAATTGAAAGGATCGATATGGTTGATTATAGGGGGGGTGAATAGTCAACTAACAAATTTTAAGCTTTTCTTTAATGAAATTAAGTTTAGCAACAAATAGGTTGTCTAGATATGCAACTAGGTGAGCAACCTATATGATGCTAACAATAACAATAATAAGGAAAGAGTAAATACACGTAAAGGTAAGAAATAACCACAAGTGGAACCGATGAAGATGAGGATGTGTTCCCGAAGTTCCTTCCCTTTGAGGAGAAGTATGTCTCCCTTGCAGCGGTGTGGAGGCACAATGCTCCCCAAGATGCCACTAAGGCCATCGTATTTTCCTCACGCCCTCACACAATACGAAGTGCCATGATTCCACTAAGTGGTGCCATTGAAGGTGGCAACCGTACCTTTACAACAAGGTTAGGGCTCTCTCCACAACTTAATTGGAGACTCCCAACAAAATCACAGAGCTTCACCACAATGGAATGTGGCTCCGAGGTGACATCTTCCGTCTAGGGTACTCAAACACTCAAGAGTAACAAAATCCACACAAGAACTTGGGAGAATCAATTTTCCTTTGGTGGAAGTGTAGATCTATGTCTCCTCCTTCAATCCCTTGCAAGACAAAAAGTTTGGGTGGCTAGGAAGAGATATCGGGCAAGAAAGCTTGAGTGCATCAATGGTGGAGAGAGAGGGGTAAGAGATAAGAGGGAGGAAGAAGAAAACCCTCCTTATATAGCCCCCCCCCCCCAGATTTCTAACCGTTACACCTATTTTGCACAGGGTGGTACAACCGGTTGCGAGGCTGGTACAACCGGTGTTCCTACATTAGCGGAAAAACCGGTCAACCACCTCCCTACAACCGGGCCAAAATCGAAAGATGGCCCTAAGGTGTCACCAGCCACGGCCGTTGGGCGTGGCTAAGTCCCAAGCGGTACAACCACTTGGAACACCGGTAGTACCGGCTATAATTAATATAACGGTACAACCGGGCCACCACCGCCCCAACAACCATGGTGAAACAGAGCCGTGACCAGTTGTGGACCGATGCAGGGCTAGTACAACCACCCAACAGCTGAGCGGTACAACCGCCCACAGCAGCGGTATAACCAGTGAGTTAGAAAAACAAGGGCTCCTCTCTCAATGATGCGATGGAACACGATGGGTGCAATAGTGTGTGAGAAGAATTGATTCACCCATAGACTTCCAAAGTGGATTCCCTCTTAATAGTACGGGATCCCTATGACCAAAGAGAATAAACACGAAGGGAACATGTTTTTGATCTTCTCTGTTTGAAGGGAAAACCTGACCGTCTTGTGTCTAACGAATGATACGTGCATACTTGACACCCGGTTAGATAACATAATGAGTTGTCATCATCACCAAAACACTTAAACAGGAGAATGGCCTTACACACGGGCGACAGAGCAGACGGCTCGCTTGGTGTGCGGCCTTGGGGTCGGCATAGATGCCAGAGCGGCCACTTCGGTTTTGGTTGTAGGGTGTCAGCTTTGGGTTGCTTGGGTGACGGAGTCGGCGGCTCGCCTGGTGCGCGGCCTCATGGTCGGCGTGGATGCATAGCAGAGGCTTCGGTTTTGGTTGTAGGGTGTCAGCTTGGGGTTGCTTGGGTGATGGAGCCGACAGCTCACTAGGTGTGCGGCCTCGGGATCGGCGTGTATTGATGGTGCCTTATCGGGGGCATGTTGTAACAGTTTTCGTCCGGTTTTCCGTTAATTAACGGAAGAATTCTCTTCTACATTTTTTAATGAATCTAAGAAACCGTGTTTAAAACAAAACATGTGAAACCCACATGTCAGTCTCAACCCCTTCTTCCTTGAGACAATTTTTTTTTGCTGAAACACGAGCTACTATGGAGGAGTGGAAGGGTGCCAAAGTCCCATGGTTGCGTCAATGCAAGCATGTAACCCCTCTCGTCCCATCCCGCACGCACGTGCGCGAGCAGCACAAGCGCGCGCATTAGCTCGAGGCATGCAGGTGGTGTGCGGCCAGGGCTGCTTCCCGGCCGTAGCTGGAGGCTGTGTGCCCATTGGTCGGTGCCAAAGGGTCCTTCGTGGTGCCTGCGGTGGTAGCTGGAGGCGGCGTGTCCGCTTGCCGACGATGATGGATGTTCCGAGTAACTTTAATCGGCTGACCTAAACGGACGATGATTTTGTTTTTTTTTTTTTTTTGGTCACCCCGGCAGACATTAATGTTCACTTTCGTGTTAGGGTCGGCGCATGCGTCCAATGCTCGTCCGGCCCATTTTGACGACGCATAAGAAACCCGCAAAAGTTTTCAAAAAAACATTAATTAAGTATTAAAGCCGGCCACGAAAACCGACGGGGGTCCACGCATCCTCACTACATTAATTGAACATTAAAAAACCTAAACTATGAGGCAGTCCTAGGCGTCGTCGTCGTCGACGTCGGGGCCGGTGAGGTCAACCAGCGTGAGCGCCGGGCCGGCCGAGGGGAACGTCGTGTTCGAGAGCGCTGCTGCTTGTGCCTCCGTCGTTTGTCCCGCCAGCGCGGGCTGTCTTGGTGGCGGTGGCAGCGCAGCACGGGCGTCGCGCTGACCCACTCGCGGAGGCAGCCGGTCCACTGGTAGTCCTCCGACTATGGCTTTGTGGGCTCGTTCTTCGGTGGATGGGGCATGACGCAGTACCGGTGACGGACAGTGCGATGGCCTCCGCGAGCTACGCCTCGTACGCCACGTCCTCCTCCTCGGCCTTGCGCCGCTCTTCCTCTTCACTCTCCTGGAGCACGGCTGCCAGCGCCGCCTGGTATGCGGCCTCCGCCTCCTGGTCCTCGTCGTGAACGAGTGCCGGGGTGGCGGAGGGCCTCGCTACACGCCATGCACACCATGTTGGCGCTGCTCCTCGTGCTCGAGCGCGAACCAGACCTCCTAGTCGGGAGAGTCGGCCGCATAAATGGGTTGAGTCGCTGCTCCGGCATCAACTGCCGCCGCCGTTGACTCACCTCCTCCGCGTGCGCCCATGCCGACCGCATCACAACCGTCATCGGGACCCTCTCCGGATCCAGATGCCAGTCGTGCGAGAGGGTCATGTCCGAGTACGACAGCAGGATGTGGTGCTCCGAGTGCCACTGCGCTTGGTGCATCGAGACGGTGATCCACTCGTGAGGCCGGCGAGACAATGGTCCGGTGGCGAGCGCGCGGGGATGAACGACGGGGGCCTTGCCCTTGTTTTGGGCGGAGAAGCCGGCCATGGCTACTGGCTAGGGTTTGGTCGCCGACGAGGGAGCATAGAGGTGACGAGATGGGGACGGGTCTCGAAGCATATGAGGCCGAACCCCATCCCACGCTTGGAATAAAAAACGCCGACTGCGGTTGCTCACAGGTGGTTCCGGAGAGGGCGGTTGTCATTAATTATGTTGATCGTAAATAGTTGGGGCGTACAGCGAGAGGGCGCGCGCGGACGCGAACATTTCAGCCTTAAATTTTGGTCGAAAATGGATCGGCACGAACGCGTTTTGTCAATGAGCTCATGCGTTGGGCCATCATTTGTCCGCACGGATCCAAACGATGACGGTGAACGAAATAGGTCGCCCTATTAAAGTTGCTCTTCGTGGTGGCCGTGCACGATAATGATGAAAGAATATTTTTCGTTTTAAGCGTTTTGATGTTTCTGACGAGGTAATTTGCAAACTACCGCTGTGCTTGAGCTGGAACAAGACGGTTAGGTACCCCTCAAAAAGGAGAAGACAGATTTTTGACGCTTTTCTTTCTTTGGTCGTGGAAAATCTGGACTATTAAGAGGGGTCTGCATTTAAAGGTATAGGTGAAATTAAATCACGTACACAAAATACAGGATGCACCCACTTTACCTTCCTATCCATTTCGTGGAGAGACTCCATTTTCTAACGAGTGCTAAAACCACCCAAGCGGTCGTAGTGCACATGCAATCAGTGTTACCTCTCTTCTTTGGAGGGGACACTGTTGTGCATGGTCAGGTGGTTGTACCGCTGCTTACTGCGTTTGTACTGCTCCTCTGATAGTCTAGCTTAATATGAACGGTAGAATATTCATATCAATGAGGTCATTCGAAAATAAGTTCAAAGTTAAACATGCTCAACTTCAAGTAATTTTAGGATGGATAACCATTTGGAAAGTTGACCCTAGTATGCACAAATGAGAACAAATTGTGTAGAAAAAATTAGTGTTGATCTATGGGACTAGTTCAGATCCTTCTAGGAGTAACCATGAGTAGCTGGTGGGTGTGTCGAGGATGTTACAACTCCTTCTATGAGCGATACTACTGCATGAAGTACCAGGTTGACTATGGCCCGAGGGGTGACTCTCTCCGGTATGGCATTGGTGGATGGGCGGTAGCCAAGCGGCTATTTCGGTTATTTGCAAAATAAGTAGCACAATCGGGCGACCAAGCGGTTGCGTCGTTCTGGAAACCGGGCCATACCTGTATGCTTGGGTGCAGTTGTATCGGTCCTGGTACAACCCAACAGCCGTTCAAGGGGTGATTCCCTTGGGTTTTGGTGTGGCTGTAGGGCAATGCCTCTACGGTGGTTTCAGTTATCTTTTATGTCTAAATAGTTAGTCCTCGTTAATATATTTCTCTCAACATGTAAGTATGTCATCTCATAATTCTACATGGATGGAAAAAGGCACATCTTAGCATGTGTCCATGCATAAGTAAAAGCTACCTCAACATGCAAACATGCATGGGAATTTTCATTTTATTCATATTTATTAAATATTTATAACTATGCAGTAATTTTACACAATAAATCATTTGTATTTTCAATTTCAGTTCTCCTATTATTTAAACATTCATGTGTCATACAATCAAATCTCATTAAAATATTTGGTAAAATATTTTCGCAACAACGTTCGGGTTTCATCTAGTTTTGCTAATAACTGGTACAACAAGAGGGAGCACGGTTGTACCGCTCACGCCTTAACAAGCACGGTACACAACCTGGAGCAGTTGTAACCGCTCATCGATGGTGTTGGTCTCCACGGCTGCCCACAATAGCCATTGGAATATCTTGTTTCGACAAACATTTAGGTCGATTGAGACCAGAGAGTGGGCTAGTTTGTGGGCGCCCTCCCGCCGGTGCTCGATAATTATCCGGACACCAGCTCCTCATGAGTGGCCCCTTCAAGAGACATTTTTGTCGGCTTCGCATATCATGCCCTCTTCCAACGGCATTTTCTTGCTTGGTCCTCGCCGCCATGGAAAGCATCATTATCCTTGAAGATAGGGATCTTTACTTGACAATTATTGCGGGATCGCCTTTCATATGGGACTGATGTGATCAAGTGCCACAAACCGATGGATGGGTTGTGCTCTCTTTGTGGTGTCCGAGAGATGGGAATCCACATTCACTTATCTTGCACAACGGTAAGTGTTCTTTGGAGTTTTGTTTGTAAGGCTCTTGGACCTAACTAGGAGGGCATGGACCTGGTCGGGTTCCTCCAAACACCCATGCCAACCAGTCTGGGAGGAAGAGACACCTCTTGTCGCATGTGTTTGCGGTAATAGCTTGGAAATGATGTCGCTCGTCGACTGGCCGCAAGGTGGAGACTTTGGCAAGTTCGTGATCTTTTTTTTCGTATTTCTTCTATTCTTTCTTTTCTTGTGTTGTGTTGTGTTGCTGCCCTAACAAACATTTGAACTTATTGTCTTGATGTGGTGGTTGCTTTAATTGAAAGTAGGACGAAAGCCTATTTTGAAAGACGACCGATGAGTCAACTTGCCGCCTAAAGGCGTTCGGAAATGGGTTGGCCAATATATCTAAGGTTGCACGAGAGCTAGTTCTAGTTTTCGGAGGCTTCCCATCCGTTTTTCTATTTTCTCTGTTTTAGGTTTCTCTCGACCTATTTTGTCCGGGTTTTTTCATTCATTTTCTATATGTTTTCCAAATGCATGAAATTTTGTTCAATTCACAAACTCTTTTCAAATTCATAAACCTTTTTGAAATTTTCTTTTTAAAATTTGTGCACTATTTTCTAAATTTTGATGGATTTTTTCAAATTATCATGAACTTTTAAAAATTTCTAAACATTTTAAAAGTTTGAACATTTTGAAATTTTTCATGAAGTGTTTTATTTCCAAATCTATGAAGTATGTTTTTTAAAGTCGACAAGGTTTTTCAATTTTGCGATTGCTTAAAAGAGTTGTTTTGATTTTAATTTTTCATGTACTTTTCCATATTTCATGAATTGTTTTTCCAAATATTCAACTTATTAAAAAAAATCTGCGACCATGTTTGCAAATATATAAACCTTTTTAAGTTTCATGAACTTGTTTCAGTTTCATGATTACTTTAAAAAACTGTGATACCTTTTCAAATTATGAACTTTTCTTGAGGTTTTTGGTTTTGTAAACTTGTTAATATTTTAGAGCATGAACTTATTTCAACTTTGCAATTTTTTTCCAAATTCCAGACTTTTCCCTAAAATAATGAACTTTCCTCAAATTTTCTAAAAACCAGTAATCCTTTTTTGAGTTCACAATTTTCTTCAACAACGTTATAAAAAGCACGTCAGTTTTTTCGAAAGTGTGAAACAACAGAAGGAAGTAAAAAGGGACTAGGCAAATGAGCGAGCGAGCGGTTGACACTAAGTTGGAGCACGACCTACTTACATTCGTGCGAGCGCGAACTTGCTAGCTGGTGCTTAATGCACTGAAGAGGAGGACTCGCAACTGCGTCTATTCGTCGCCTGGATCACTTCTTAAAGTCTATTTTTTAGAATGAAGGCTTAAGAAGAGGCCGTCTTTGAATTAATAAAACCATCAACCGGTCACGGATTACGCAAGGCCACCATCACAACTAACTGGGAACAAAAAAGAAAAACAAACATCGAGTGAACTATAGAAGTACCAAAGTCTACACACCCTATAGAAGTAATCAGAAAAAGCAGTAGCTTGTAGTCGACGGGGTCCTTCGAGTGAACTTGAACGTGTAGAGCAAACATCGAGGAACTTCGAACAAAGCTAATGCCCAGCGTAGCAGAACCGAGCCCTCGTCTACCTTGAAAGGTGACCATTGTAAGCATGTCGCTCCTCTCCAAATCCGGAGGGGGCCCCTGTCTCTCGCCTTGGCTCGAAAGGTGCCGGACCGCCGGAAGATGGAATTGCTCCCCCTAGAGCAAGGAATGGACATGGTTCCGGGCACCAATGGAGATACTCAGCTCAACACGCCGCTGCACGAAGGATACCACATGAAAGTCCAAACTGTGGCTCACTGTTGCAAGAATGGAGAGGAAAACTACACAAGGAATTTGTCACTGAACAAACAAACAGCGAGAAAATGGAGCATCCATAACTCGAATCAGATCAGCCCGCATGAATCAGCTCTGTGACCCTGTTATCGCATCTTGTTGCTGCCAACAATAGAGAGAATCCTTATCCCCTCCCCGCCCACGGCAAGGACGCGAGCAAGCAAGCACAAATCAGCCAATGAACAATTCAAAAGAATTGCGGACGAACACTCTAATTCAAACACAAAGAACCATGCTCCAAATCCCTCGCCGATGATGCTGCATAGGCAACCACCACCGCACAATACTTGTGCACTCTCCCACCTTGCCCAAGCGACACCTTCAAGAAGGAGACGTCGGACGCTGCGTCATCCCGTCTAGTCTCAGGAAGACAAGGGATTTCTCCTAGGAAAGGAGTGGGAGGGAGAGTGCATGAACCTCGACGACGCCTCAGAGGGAGAGGGGGGGGGGGGGGGGGGTATGGCACCGGCCGGTGTCGTCGCAGTCATGGCTAGAGAAACGGTCCAATCTACCAATTCGGTCCGCAACTCCACGCAACCCAACAACAGATCCGACGACCAGATCTGGCGGGGCAAAGTGCATCTTGTGGGAGGGAGGCCGCCTTCAGATCCGACCGCAAGCGAGGAGGGCGCAGCGCTCAATGCAACCGGCGACAGCTCCCGGTCCCTTGTCGCCCTATCGCCGAGGAAACGGAGTGGCACCACCTGCGACACCGCTTGCTGTAGAAGACAGCGCCGCCGCACCATCCAAGGCCGCCGCCTCGGCATCCTGAGCCCTCTGGCCGGGAGCAGCCAGATCCTCGCCAGCGCCGACCTTGACGACCACGTGAGCTGCGTCGGAGGTCTCCTCGGTCGACGGTGAGGGGGGAGGAAGGAGGCGGGAGGGTAGGGTCGACGGCTAGGTTTCGTCGCCACCCGAGTCACCTCGAGCGGAGTGACGCAGGGGTGGGGGAGATTGGTCCTAGCTTGGCCTTCTATACCCTAGGTCTATTTCGTACAGGGCGCACACCCCCACATAGCCAAGGTCTAGTAGGGTGTTGGCCCATATTCTATTGTTTTATTTTTAACATATTTTCCACCTAGGTTTTCTATGTTTTTTTTTCTATTTTCTGTATCTTTTTTATTTTCACCTTTTTACTTGCATGAGCTTTTTCAGAATTGATTATTTTTTGAAAATTATTGTGTTTTTATTTCAAAACTATTTTTTTTTCAAAATCGACGAACTTATTTTAAAAATTTCTGATTTTTTTTAAAAATTGATGGACTTTTTTTAAGTCCTTGCACATTTCATCCAAAAACCATGATTATTTATTTGTAAAGTTTTTTCTCGAAATCATTATTTTTTCCATTTTTTATTTTTTTATTTACCCTTGAAAAAAGTCAATGATTGACCGGTTAACTAGTCAATCGTGGACTGGTCAACGGTCGAAGGAGACAAAGGAAGTCCGCCCTTGAGGAGCGATAAGTCATGCGCGTGGCGGGCAGACCCATTTATACTTGCGCGTGGGCACTGGATCCCCTAAACAATAAAGAAGGCTTTTGTCATTGGAGAGTGAAAGGATCTCAGTAGAGGGGGGGGTGAATAGACAACGACCACTTTTTAATTAATCTTAGCAAGTTAAGGTAAACAACATATGGGTTCACAAATATTACGACAATGAGGTGAACCCTAATGAAGCTAACAACGAGATTTATTAAGACAAGTAAGATATAGTCAACAACATAAGCATACACAAAGTAAAGGATAGAGATAACCACAAGTGGAACCGATGGAGACGATGATGTGTTACCGAAGTTCCTTCCCTTTGACAGGAAGTACGTCTCCGTTGGAGTGGTGTGGAGGCACAATGCTCCCCAATAAGCCACTAAGGCCACCGTATTCTCCTCACGCCCTCACACGATGCAAGGTACCGTGATTCCACTATAGGTGCCCTTGAAGGCGGCAACCAGACCTTTACAAACAAGGTTGGGGCAAACTCCGCACAAAGCTTGGAGGCTCCCAACTAGACCACGAAGCTTCACCACAATGGAATATGGCTTCGAGGTGACCTCAACCGTCTAGGATGCTCAAACACCCAAGAGTAACAAGATCCGCAAGGGATTGGTGGGGGAATCAACTTTTCTCTTGGTGGAAGTGTGGATCTAGGCCTTCTCAACCAATCCCTAAAGAATCAACAAGTTTGATTGGCTAGGGAGAGAGATCGGACACTTTTGAGCTTAGGGAGCAACAATGGAGCTTGGGGAGGTAAGAGATGAGGTTCCACAACTAGAAGAACCCTTTATATAGTGGGGAAAAAATCCAACCATTTTCCCACTCTGTGCCCGAGCTCCAGCGGTACTACCGCTGGCTGCAGCGGTACTACCGCTCGGCCCCTGGTAGTGCAAAGGCACTACCACCGCCAAGAAAGTCTTCGCAAAAAGGTCCGTCCACGAACAACCGCTAGGCAGGCGGTACAAAGCTCCTGGAGCGGTACTACCGCTGGCTGCAGCGGTACTACCGCTAGCACTCCAGCGGTACTACCGCTAGGGCCAGCGGTACTACCGCTGGGGGACCATTTTGCAAAGAGGAAAGAAACACAGAGGCGGGGGCCGCCCCAAATATGCAGGTAAGGGAAAATGTGTGAAGTGTGCGCGTGCAAAGACTGATTCCACCCAAACCTTTCCACTACGGTTCCCCTTTTAATAGTACGACTTTCCTATGACTCAAATAAAGAGAATCGTAGAGAACGCCGTGCTTCTGTTCCATGAACGAGGGGGCGAGTCGTCTTGTGCCGTTGACGTGTGTTATCTGAAACCTTAACACACACGGTTAGTCCTTTACGGTACTGTCATCAATCACCAAAATTACTTAGGCATAAACTATGCCCCAACAATCTCCCCCTTTTTGGTGGATTGATGACAATACCGGATTTGCACAGAGAGAAATATGAGAACAAAAAGATAGAGATATATGACAATACGGGGCATATGACTCACAACATATGATGGAAATAAATCTCACATAAGTTCATGCATAGTTCGAAGCAAGAAATCTCACATGAATCTCACATAAATCTCACATAAGTTCATGCATAATCTCACAAACGATAGCAAACTAGAAGCAAACCAAGTTTGAAGCAAAACACGAAAGAAAGCAAAGCAAAGCAAAGTTCGACTCTGAAAGCAAATCTCCTAGACTCTCTCCCCCTTTGGCACAAGACACCAAAAAGGGGCACACCTTACGCCACAGGTGGTTACTCCTCATCCTCAGCATCGCCAGACTCATCGGTACCCTCCGGATCGTCCTGCTCCTCCTCTTCCTCCTCCTCGCCAGACCACTCGTACCCTTGGGCCTGCATCCAAGTAGCCTCTGGAGTGATGTCGTCCTCTGATCCGCTGGAGATGTCAACATCAAGAGTCCTTAGGACACGCTTGTGCCTCTGGCGGCTCTCCTTCTGAGCCACGTGCGTCTGTGTCACGCCCAAGATGCGACCCTATCCTCAATTTGGCACGGGGGCCTCGTCAGGGATAGTAGCGCATCTTGTCGTGTCGCAAGAATGGATATCGTTACAAGTACATGTACTGAAAAGAAGAGATATATAAAGAATTGGCTTACACTCGCCACAAGCTACATCAGAGTCACATCAGTACATTACATAAACATCAAGAGGAAGAGCAAGGTCCGACTACGGACGAAAACAAACGAGAAAAATAAGAACGACGTCCATCCTTGCTATCCGAGGCTGCCGGCCTGGAACCCATCCTAGATCGAAGAAGAAGAAGAAGAAGAAGCAACTCCAAATGATCAATCAACGCGCTCGCGTCAAATAACATTTACCTGTACCTGCAACTGGTGTTGTAGTAATATGTGAGCCACAGGGGACTCAACAATCTCATTTCCAAAGGTATCAAGACTAGCAAAGCTTAATGGGTGAGGTATGGTTAAGTGGTGAGGTTGCAGCAGCGACTAAGCATATATTTGGTGGCTAACTTACGAGTACCAGAAATAAGAGGGGGAAGATCTACGCATAGCGGACGCGAACTACAGATGATCAAATGAATGATCCTGAACACCTACCTACGTCAGACATAACTCCACCGTGTCCTCAGTCGGAGAAAGAACTCACGAAAGAGACGATCACGGTTACGCACGCAGTTGGCATCTTTTAATGAAGTTAACTTCAAGTTATCTAGAACCAGTGTTAAACAAAGTTTCCACGTTGCCACATAACCGCGGGCACGACTTTCCGAAAAGATTTAACCCTGTAGGGGTGCTCCAACTAGTCCATCACAAATTACCACAAGCCGCATAGAAATCCTCAATCACGAAGCTCGCGATCTCGTCGGATTCCCTAGTGGAAAACCTCAACTCTGAGATTACCCAAAGCATCACCGGAATCCCGATGCACAAGATATCTCGTCAAAGGTAAAACTAATCCAGCAAGGCCACCCGGTGTGTCGACGAACCCGATAGGAGCCGCGTATCTCGTTCTCAGGACACACCGTCTATGCATAGTGGACGGGAACCAAACCTCGAGTTGCCCCGTGGTGGCACCGCCGACTGCTAGGTGGGTGGACCAACACTCATGAGGAGCACTCGCCCGGGGGTTGATTAAATTTCCTCGGGTTAATTACTTCCTATGCAGATCATTAGTGATTAGGCAAATGTAGTACCAAAGTTGGGCCCTGCCAGACCAACTTTAATCTAAAACGAATTATCAAGGGGGTCCCCACAACAACCCCGATCGTGTTAGGAGCACTTGTTGGAATTGTGCCCTAGAGGCAATAATAAATGAATAGTTATTATTATAATTCCTGTATCAAGATGATAGTTTATTATCCATGCTATAATTGTATTGAATGAAGACTCATTTACATGTGTGGATACATAGACAAAACACCGTCCCGAGCATGCCTCTAGTTGGCTAGCCAGTTGATCGATGATAGTTAGTGTCTTCTGATTATGAACAAGGTGTTGTTGCTTGATAACTGGATCACGTCATTGGGAGAATCACGTGATGGACTAGACCCAAACTAATAGACGTAGCATGTTGATCGTGTCATTTTGTTGCTACTGTTTTCTGCGTGTCAAGTATTTATTCCTATGACCATGAGATCATATAACTCACTGACACCGGAGGAATGCTTTGTGTGTATCAAACGTCGCAACGTAACTGGGTGACTATAAAGATGCTCTACAGGTATCTCCGAAGGTGTTAGTTGAGTTAGTATGGATCAAGACTGGGATTTGTCACTTCGTATGATGGAGAGGTATCTCGGGGCCCACTCGGTAATACAACATCACACATAAGCCTTGCAAGCAATGTAACTTAGTGTAAGTTGCGGGATCTTGTATTACGGAACGAGTAAAGAGACTTGTCGGTAAACGAGATTGAAATAGGTATGCGGATACTGACGATCGAATCTCGGGCAAGTAACATACCGAAGGACAAAGGGAATGACATACGGGATTATACGAATCCTTGGCACTGAGGTTCAAACGATAAGATCTTCGTAGAATATGTAGGATCCAATATGGACATCCAGGTCCCGCTATTGGATATTGACCGAGGAGTCTCTCGGGTCATGTCTACATAGTTCTCGAACCCGCAGGGTCTGCACACTTAAGGTTCGCCGTTGTTTTATGCGTATTTGAGTTATATGGTTGGTTACCGAATGTTGTTCGGAGTCCCGGATGAGATCACGGACGTCACGAGGGTTTCCGGAATGGTCCGGAAACGAATATTGGTATATAGGATGACCTCATTTGATTACCGAAAGGTTTTCGGAGTTACCGGGAATGTACCGGGAATGACGAATGGGTTCCGGGAGTTCACCGGGGGGGGGGGGGCAACCCACCCCGGGGAAGCCCATAGGCTGGTGGGAGACACACCAGCCCTTAGTGGGCTGGTGGGACAGCCCCAAGGGGGCCTATGTGCCAAGAAAAAGAAATCAAAGGAAAAGAAAAAAAAAAGAGGGAGGAAGTGGGAAGGGAGGGGGACTCCTCCCACCAAACCAAGTCCAACTCGGTTTGGGGGGGAGTCCTCCCCCCCTTGGCTCGGCCGACCCCTTGAGGGTCCCTTGGACCCCAAGGCAAGGTCCCCCTCCCTCCTCCTATATATATGGAGCAATTAGGGCTGATTTGAGACGACTTTCTCACGGCTGCCCGACCACATACCTCCATAGTTTTTCCTCTAGATCGCGTTTCTGCGGAGCTCGGGCGGAGCCCTGCTGAGACAAGATCATCACCAACCTCCGGAGCGCCGTCACGCTGCCGGAGAACTCTTCTACCTCTCCGTCTCTCTTGCTGGATCAAGAAGGCCGAGATCATCGTCGAGCTGTACGTGTGCTGAACGCGGAGGTGCCGTCCGTTCGGTACTAGATCGTGGGACTGATCGCGGGATTGTTCGCGGGGCGGATCGAGGGACGTGAGGACGTTCCACTACATCAACCGCGTTCTCTAACGCTTCTGCTGTACGATCTACAAGGGTACGTAGATCACTCATCCCCTCTCGTAGATGGACATCACCATGACAGGTCTTCGTGCGCGTAGGAAATTTTTTGTTTCCCATGCGACGTTCCCCAACAGTGGCATCATGAGCTAGGTTCATGCGTAGATGTCTTCTCGAGTAGAACACAAAAGTTTTTGTGGGCGGTGATGTGCGTTTTGCTGCCCTCCTTAGTCTTTTCTTGATTCCGCGGTATTGTTGGATTGAAGCGGCTTGGACCGACATTACTCGTACGCTTACGAGAGACTGGTTTCATCGTTACGAGTAACCCCCTTTGCTCAAAGATGACTGGCAAGTGACGGTTTCTCCAACTTTAGTTGAATCGGATTTGACCGAGGAGGTCCTTGGATGAGGTTAAATAGCAACTCATATATCTCCGTTGTGGTGTTTGCGTAAGTAAGATGCGATCCTACTAGATACCCTTGGTCACCACGTAAAACATGCAACAACAAAATTAGAGGACGTCTAACTTGTTTTTGCAGGGTATGATTGTGATGTGATATGGCCAACGATGTGATGTGATATATTGGATGTATGAGATGATCATGTTGTAATAGAAATATCGACTTGCACGTCGATGGTACGGCAACCGGCAGGAGCCATAGGGTTGTCTTTATACTAACATATGTGCTTGCAGATGCGTTTACTATTTTGCTAGGATGTAGCTTTAGTAGTCATAGCATAAGTAGCACGACAACCCCGATGGCAACACGTTGATGGATGATCATGGTGTGGAGCCGGTGACAAGAAGATCGTGCCGGTGCTTTGGTGATGGAGATCAAGAAGCACGAGATGATGGCCATATCATGTCACTTATGAATTGCATGTGATGTTAATCCTTTTATGCACCTTATTTTGCTTAGAACGACGGTAGCATTATGAGGTGATCTCTCACTAAAATTTCAAGACGAAATTGTGTTCTCCCCGACTGTGCACCGTTGCTACAGTTCGTCGTTTCGAGAC
This sequence comes from Hordeum vulgare subsp. vulgare, assembly GCF_904849725.1. Classification (NCBI taxonomy): domain Eukaryota; kingdom Viridiplantae; phylum Streptophyta; class Magnoliopsida; order Poales; family Poaceae; genus Hordeum; species Hordeum vulgare. Next base: position 351,308,408 of record NC_058520.1, read on the forward strand.
ACCACGTGATGATCGGGTGTGATAGACTCAACGTTCACATACAACGGGTGCAAAATAGTTGCGCACGCGGAACACTCGGGTTAAGCTTGACGAGCCTAGCATGTGCAGACATGGCCTTGGAACACGTGAGACCGAAAGGTCGATCATGAATCATATAGTTGATATGATTAGCATAGGGATGCTTACCACTGAAACTATACTCAACTCACGTGATGATCGGACTTGGGATAGTGTAAGTGGATCATGAACCACTCAAATGACTAGAGAGATGTACTTTTTGAGTGGGAGTTTAGCATATAATTTGATTAAGTTAAACTCTAATTATCTTGAACATAGTCTAAGTCCACTTTGAATATATTTGTGTTGTAGATCATGGCTCACGCGAGTGTCATCCTGAATTTTAATACGTTCCTAGAGAAAGCTAAGTTGAAAGATGATGGAAGCAACTTTGTAGACTGGGCTCGTAATCTTAAGCTAATCTTACAAGCTGGGAAGAAGGATTATGTCCTTAATGCTGCGCTAGGGGATGAACCACCCGCTACGGCTGATCAGGATGTTAAGAACGCTTGGTTAGCGCGTAAGGAGGACTACTCAATAGTTCAATGTGCAGTCTTGTATGGCTTAGAACCGGGACTTCAACGTCGCTTTGAGCGTCATGGAGCATTTGAGATGTTCCAGGAGTTGAAGTTTATCTTTCAGAAGAACGCCCGGATCGAGAGGTATGAGACCTCCGATAAATTCTATGCTTGCAAGATGGAGGAAAACTCGTCTGTCAGTGAACATGTGCTCAAAATGTCTGGGTACTCAAACCGTCTGGCTGAGCTGGGGATTGAACTCCCTCAAGAGGCTATCACTGACAGAATCCTTCAATCACTGCCGCCAAGCTATAAAGGCTTTGTGTTGAACTACAACATGCAAGGGATGAACAAGTCTCCCGGCGAGTTGTTTGCGATGCTGAAAGTCGCAGAGTCTGAACTCCGTAAAGAGCATCAAGTGTTGATGGTGAGCAAGACCACTAGTTTCAAGAGAAACGGCAAAGGCAAGAAGGGCAATTCGAAGAAGAGCGGCAAGCCTGTTGCCAATCCGTCGAAGAAACCCAAGGCTGGACCTAAGCCTGAAACAGAGTGCTTCTATTGCAAGGGTATGGGTCACTGGAAGCGCAATTGCCCCAAGTATCTGGCAGATAAGAAGGCGGGCAAAGAAAAATCAGGTATATTTGATATACATGTTATTGATGTGTACTTAACCGGCTCTCGTTATAGCACCTCCGAGAGGACCTCACATGTTAATTTACAATTCTGACCAGATCTGAACTAACACATTTAATTGGTTGTTAAACAGAAAAACAAATAGGTGCACGTGATTCTACGCGTCATGTCAAGCAACCTACACATAAAGAACATCTCCAACGGAGCTACGGATCAAAAGATACAAGCACCGCAAGATATGATGGCATGAATGCAATATGTGTGCAACGACGGTTACGAGCACTTCAAAACATCCAACCAGCAAGATAAAATGAAACTACACGAGATTCTAAGCAAGTTTCATGTAGGACACGATCAAATCGGAGCTACGGTTCAACTACTACGAACAAAACAAGGACTGACTACAATCTGCCAAAATCAGCCACATAGCATTTTCTACGCCCCACAACTACGAGCTACCAACTCCGATAAACTCAAGCAAGGCATGGCACGAAAGAGGGCAAGACGCACTACTACAAACAACTAACAACAACTAGCATGGCAGCAAGGAGCACTAGGAAAAGAAGACAAAAAATGGCATCTCACACACTATTTCAGACTTAGTGAAAATAACACCTCATGAAAGTGTAGTTTTCGGTCTGAAGGCATATTGACAGCAGAAAAACCTATAGCTACAGGACTCCAAATGGCTTGAAAATTTACAGCATGCAAGAGAAACACAAGGGGTACAACTAACTCCATTGGACCAACCTCAAAAGAGCTACAGATCAAAAGATAGAAGCAAGACAAGACAACAACAAAATATAACAGATTCCAGACTTAGAAATATTTCAGCTCCTCCAAATCAGCACTATTTCTAGCAACTTGAGAGCTAGCAAAACACACCTAAACATGCATTTCTATTGCAACCAAAAATACGAGGGGCTAGACTAAACACCCAAGAACAACTTCCAAGTTGACAACTCCGTCACACGACGCACGGAATAAATCCTACGAAATAAACAAAAGGGCTTCACGGCAAAATATCGCGCGAACTAACTTGCTCAAAAGCTAAAACTAATTGCACAGAAAAATCCCATGGATTTTTCTACCCTGGAAACATATAAGATATGTGGGGTTGCGCAACAAAATATTGCCACACGAAAAATGCGGGATAACAACCTAGACACGGAAAATTAAACTAGCGGCAATTCCCTACACGCAAAATACAAATGACTGCTCTAAAATACATGGGAAAATGGTTCCTAAAACATGAACATTTTATCTAAGGCATTCGGGCAAACCGGACACGCGCGAAAAATAAACTACGGGCAAAACATAATAGGACAGCACGTGTTCCTAGGCATACGGCACGCTAAACGAAGTCAAAGAATTATGCAAGTTGCCAATTTGGATTCTACGTGTAATTCTACACCAAAACCATATAAAATACGCCTCGATCCGACTTACGGAATAAAAACTACACGCGTTCTAATATCGTCTATTTCCTAGAATTAAACTAAAATCCAAAAACCTAAAAAAAAGGTTAACGGGCTTAATCTGTCTACCGGGCCGAATAGTGCACGGGCGCAGGATAACTAATACACGCCAAGGCGAGGGATAGAGGAATGGGGGAGAACTCACCTTGTGGGCTTCGAGCCCATGAGGGGAGGCTGGTGGAGGGGCCACCCAGGCCTGGGCCGGCTCGGCCTCGTGGCCAGCTGGGCCGGTCGGGGCGGTGGAGGCCCAGGCGGGGTCGCTGGGGATTGGGGCGACGCTCTCCTCGTGCCCTCGACCTGAGGCGCAGCCGGCGGCGGTGCAGGCTCCCGCGGCGGCAACCGACGGAGGGACTCGGAGCGGCCGAAAACGGGACGGGCGGCACGGCCAGCTGCGGATCCGGGCGGCGGGGTCGCTGGAGGCGGGATCTGGCGCGGCGGCGCGCGGCTGCAGTGCATCTGGCGGCAGGGCAGCTCCTGCAGACGACTCGAGACGAGGTGGGGCCCGGCGCGGTAGCACTCCGGCGACCGGCGGTGCAGGCAAGCGAGCCAGCGCGGCGAACGGCAACGAGCAGGCTGGCCGAAGGCGTCGGCACGGCTACTGGTGCTCGGCACGAGCAGGCTCGGGGGCTCCTCCCCTCGAGCTGGCGGCTGCGGTGCTGGCCCGGATCGGGCCCGGGCGGGCCAGATCTGGGTTCAGTGGGCCCTGGCGGCGGCTGGGGCGCTGGGAGACGACCAGGTGGTGGCTAGGGTTAGGAGGGCGTGGAAATCGAGGGAGAGAGAGGGTTAGGGTCCAGATTAGGAAGGGGGAGCTGTTTAAATAGGGAAGGGGGGCTAGGTTTAGCAGTTTTTCGCCCCGGTTTCAACCGCGCGGTCGGAATCGTACAATTCCAAACGAGGGAACGGTTAAATGACCGCGTAGAGTAGGCTAGCCGGGGAAGAGAGGGCAATGGTGCGGCGCGACAACGATTTTTAAAACACCGGCAAACGTCCGACGGTAGACCGAATACGGTGCCTCTACGGTCGACCGTTCGGGTACCAGACGGACTCCGATCGGGACGAAATTCGACAGGCGGCCTAGCTATATTAAAATAACACCGCACGTCAAATCTTAACCAAATTAGAGAATTTTTTATGCACACTTGAAAAACAGGGTTTCGACGGTGCCGCGGGCGCGTGCGTGTGCGGTCCGGCTCAAAACGGACAAAGACGCGAACCGGCAACTAACAACGGACGCAAGTTTTGAAAACTGGCGGCAACGGAGATGCCGATGCAATGCAGATGATGTGAATGATGCGATGATGATGCAACAAAAGAAAATAGACACACGACGAAAACGGAAAGAAGGGGGAATCTTCTGGAACGTCGGCATCGGGCTGTCACAGTCTGGTACTGACCCTTAGCTTGCATACAGAATAGGGTCTTCATCTTATCCTGCAGTTTGATGGCCCAAGATGGCATGGCAGAAGAGCGGGACTGAGAGGCGGTTCCTCTGTCAGCAGCAGTCTCTGTGTCAGTATCCATGTGCTGAGAGGAAGTTGATGGGTCGGCCCATTTATCCTTGACGCGAAGCTTGACAGGGTCGTGCACAATGTAGTCAGCCTGAATGTATAGCTCCTCCTGCGGATAGGTATCTTGCCACTTCTGACTGATATAAGCGAACAGATAGGGCCCGTAGATGGGAACCTTGCGCATTATGATGTAGTTCCAGAGCTCCGTGAACATCACATCAGAGATATCAAGAGGGGCAGACTCTTTAGTCATAGCCTCCTCACAGAGCAGCAGCATCTCAGCCAGAGAGCCATGAACCTCATCAAAGTTACCAATGCGAGGAAAGAGGGTGTTGCCGAAGATCCGATGCATGATGTCTAGATGCTTGGGGAGCACACCCTTCTTCACATAGAGTTGCTGCAATCTGTCCTTGGTGGGGGCCTATCAGTGGGAGCTGCAGCATGAGGACACGACCCAAGTGGAGTGTCAGCTCCCTGGAACTCAACCTTGAGGAATGCCATGAATTCACGCCAGGTACCAGTCATCTTCTGAGTCCTACTCATCCACACCATAGAGCGCTCGTCATCCAGTGAGAAGTGGACCGTGACATAGAACTGGGCAACAACATTGGGGTCAAAATCTGTCTTGAAAGTGATGATGTCCTTGATGCCCAGTTTGTCAATCATAGAAAGGGCATCACCAAAATAGTCCAGGTTCCAATGAAGATGAGCGAGGTCAATCCACTGAACGGGGACAAAGTTCTTCTTGAAATGCATGAGAATATCACGGTAGATCCTGAAGTGATCCCTTGTCCAAACATGGTCAACATTCTTGATCACAGCCTTCTCTTGGAGATAATGGTTTTGAGTGCGGAACCGCATAAAGTCCTTGGGGGGCATTGTGCGGACATTGATCCCCTTGTCCTTGTGCGCGGTCTTCTTGAAGGCCTGCTTTTTGGGTTGCAGACCTGAAGTAGCGGAACCCTCTGGAGCCTCTGGGTTGCGATAATGCTTTGACTGCGTGTCCCGTGAGGGGTTCGAACGGCGAGCACCACCTGTGACACAAAACACACAGCGAAAAGAAGCGACAAAAAGAGTCAAGGCAATGAACAAGAAAAGGCAGAAAAGTAAACACTCATTGCCAAGCACATGAAAAGAATGCATAGTGAATCCTCCTGGCGGTACTACCGCTAGCGGTAGTACCGCTGGGGTGTGATTTTCAGATCTGACAGATAAAATAGACCCCATGGATATGGCTACACGAATTTTACGAGGGGCATGGGCTGTGCATGAACACTAAGAACTCCACCACAGCCCTACACACATGAGGATCACAAGTACCACCGAAATAAGTACATGCCGAGGCAAGAGAGAGCAAGTTTTAGATCTAATCCAAACATAGTTCAAGTGCTTGATCTAAAACATGTAAATCCTAGGGCATGGCAAAAATAAACAACAAAGACTCATAGGACCTATACTCCCCTCAAATATCTCCTTCATGCCATCCAAGAACAAGGCACAAGATCAAAGACATGAATCCAAACCACCAATGCTCCTAACCCTTAGAACAAGAACATCAATCAAGAGAAGAAGGGGAGGATCTTTACCGGGATTCATGGCCTTTGCAGGAGGAAGGAGAAGTGGAGCAAACCCTCCAATCCAACGGAGAGAAGGAGCTCCACGAATAGAGATCAAAGCAGGGGGATTTCGGGGTTGGGGAGGGAGGAGCCACGAGGAAGAAGAAAGAGCCAGGGGAAAACGGGCTCCCCCTCCTTTATATAGCCCAAGGGGTACGGGCCAGCGGTAGTACCGTTGGACCTGGCGGTAGTACCGCTGGATGCAGCGGTAGTACCGCTGAGGTCCTGGCGGTAGTACCGCTCCCCGTGGCGGTAGTACCGCTCCCCCTTGAGACAGCCCTAAAAATTTCCTAGCAGGTTGTGTTAGATGGGAATCCTGGCGGTAGTACCGCTATCCCTAGCGGTAGTACCGCTGGGGTCCTGGCGGTAGTACCGCTACCCCTGGCGGTAGTACCGCTGCAAATGACACAACGCGGCCTATGATAAGAGAAGAACTTGGGCAAATGACAAGTAAGTGAAAAAGGAAGATAGCACCAGAAATATGTACTGACTTGTCATTTTATATCCTTTCTTCTATATGAAAGAAAGGTGTGTGGGGGGGGGGGGGCGAGGCCACCTATGTTTGAGACAATGGTATGACACCGCGAAGAATTATCCTTGGGTTCATGACCAATGCTCGTCTTTGAAGCACAAGTGCCATTTGACAATGGCTAAAGTGAAAGATTAGATTGATTTATGCATAATGGGGGGAGGGAAAGTTCATTGAGAGAACAACACTCCCCCTATGTCCATGCCTACATCTAGACCAAGATGGAATGCACAGTGAGGTGCAACATGCCTAGCTTTAATCCACATTACTTGAATCAATGATATTTAGTTCATGCCTTAACTCCCGGAACCTTGCTTCATCTAGAGGCTTAGTGAAAATATCTGCAAGTTGCTCTTCAGTGTGGATGAAGTGAACCTCAATATCACCTAGCTTGATATGTTCACGAATGAAGTGATGGCGAATATCAATGTGTTTGGTTTTGCTATGTTGCACTGGGTTGAGGGAATTCTTGATAGCACTTTGATTGTCACATAGAAGAGGCACTTTGTCACAAGTGACACCATAATCCTTTAAAGTTTGCCTCATCCATAGCAATTGTGCACAACAACTTGCAGCTGCCACATACTCAGCTTCGGTGGATGATAAAGAGACGCAATTCTGCTTCTTTGACGACCAACTTACCAATGACCGACCAAGGAATTGACATCCGCCAGACATTGACTTCCTCTCCACACAATCTCCTGCCCAATCTGAGTCAGAATAGCCAACTAGATTGAAGTTTGCTCCTTTGGGATACCAAAGGCCAAAGTTTGGGGTATGAGCCAAATATCGAAAGATTCGCTTAACAGCCATGTAATGAATTTCTTTTGGTGCGGATTGAAACCGTGCACATATCCCTACACTCAACGTAATATCTGGTCTAGATGCACGAAGGTAAAGGAGGGATCCAATCATGGAGCGATATACCTTTTGATCCACTGCTTTACCATTGGGATCACTGTCAAGCTTGCATCTTGTTGGCATGGGGAACTTGACCGGTTTGACATCTTCGAGCTCGAACCGTTTGAGCATGTCTTGAGTGTACTTGGCTTGTTTGATGAATGTCCCTTCTAGACCTTGTTTAATCTCGAACCCAAGGAAGAACTTCAACTCTCCCATCATGGACATCTCAAACTTCTCAGTCATTAGTGCAGCAAATTCTTCATTGAAGGAAATGTTAGGAGAGCCAAAGATAATATCATCAACATATAGTTGGCATATGAACAAATCCCCTTTAACCCTCTTAGTAAAAAGAGTGGGATCTATCTTCCCAATTTCAAACCCACGATCTTGTAACAACTCAGTAAGATACTCATACCACGCGCGTGGGGCTTGTTTAAGGCCATAGAGTGCCTTATTAAGTTTGTACACATGATTGGCGAGCTTGGGATGTTCGAATCCCGGGGGTTGTTTGACATAGACCAACTCATTTAAAAGACCATTAAGAAAGGCACTCTTCACATCCATTTGTTGTAATTTGAAGTTATGATGAGAAGCAAATGCAAGCAACATGCGAATAGATTCTAGACGAGCAACAGGAGCAAAGGTTTCACCGTAGTCGATACCCTCGACTTGGGAGTAGCCTTGAGCCACCAATCTTGCCTTGTTTCGAATCACAATCCCATTGGCATCTTGCTTGTTCTTGAATATCCATTTGGTCCCGATAACATTATGTTCCTCCGCTGGCCTAGGCACTAAATCCCAGACTTGGTTGCGCTCGAAGTTGTTAAGTTCTTCGTGCATGGCCATAAGCCAATCCTCATCATCGAGCGCTTCCTGTACCTGTTGAGGTTCACAATACGAAACAAACGCGTGATGCTCACAATAATTCCAAATCTGTTGACGGTTGGATACTCCCCTTTTTAAACTGCCAAGTACATTCTTCATAAGATGTGACTTGACTCTCAGCTTGTTCACAATCTTGGCTGCTCGACGCTCCAAGAGTTCTTCATTAGATAACGGGGGAGCATCGACTTGTTTACTTTGCTTGCCCTTGCGTCTTGAGCCAGCTGTTGGTGCCGCAGAAGGGAATTGTGAGACAGTCTCCTGATCATCTTGTCCTTCGACTTGAGCAGGTTCGCTAGTTTGTTCTTGTATTTGTGGTTGCTCTTGATCTTGATCTTGTGCTTCTACTTGGTCTGGATCTCGGGGTTTCACTTGATCTTGATCATGAGCAGGTTCGGAGTCTTGGGGTAGTGCTTGAATATCCTGAGACACATCATCATTGTTGGGCAATTTATCTTCACCTTGAGCTTGTTTATTTTGTTGAGAGTCTTCTCTTTGTTCATCGGAAGCGTGTGGGACTTGTGGAGGTGATGGCTCCACTTGAGTAGAGCATTGTCCTTCTCCTTCGGCCACAAGGGGTTCCTCAATGGGGAGTATTTGACCAATCCCCATTCTTCTTATGGCTTGGGGAGGAATTTCATCACCTACATGACAAAGACCACTTTGCTCCACTTGGGAGCCATTATTTTCATCAAACTCTACGTTACACGTCTCCTCAATTAGTCCGGTGGACTTGTTGAGGACACGGTAAGCATGAGAGTTTGTAGCATAACCAACAAAGATACCCTCATGTGCTCTAGAATCAAATTTAGCTAACCGTGCACCTTTCTTGAGAATGAAACACTTACAACCGAATACCCGGAAGTACTTGAGATTGGGTTTGTTTCCAGTTAGAATCTCATACGGAGTCTTGTTCAAGCCTTTGCGGATATAGAGCCGATTGGATGCATGACATGCTGTGTTGATGGCCTCTGCCCAGAAGTTATATGGAGATTTAAATTCTGCCATCATTGTCCTTGCAGCGTCTATCAAGGTCCGGTTCTTCCTTTCTGCCACACCGTTTTGTTGAGGGGTATATGGTGCAGAATATTGGTGTTTTATTCCCTCATCACCTAGAAACTCATCCAAGGTGTAGTTCTTGAACTCGGTGCCGTTGTCACTTCTAATCATCAAGATCTTTGCTTCATGTTGAGTTGCGCTTCATTAGCAAAGTTGATGACCGTTTGTTGAGTCTCACTCTTCTTTTTAAAGAAATATACCCAGGTATATCTTGAGTAGTCGTCAACAATCACTAAGCAATACTTTCTGCCTCCAAGACTATCAAATGATGGAGGACCAAACAGTTCCATATGGAGAAGTTCCAATGGCCTCTTCGTGTAGATAAGAGTCGTTGGACGATGAGCAGTTTGATGAATCTTTCCTTCAATGCAGGCACTGCAAACACGATCTTTAGCAAAACTCACATTTGTTAGTCCACGAATATGGTCCCCTGTCAGAAGGCTTTGCAAAGATCTCATATTGACATGAGCTAAACGGCGATGCCAAAGCCAGCCCACATCAACTTTAGCCATTAAACATGTCGCAGTCTTAGTGGGTCGCTTTGAGAAGTTCACCACATAAAGACCATTTTCGACATATCCAACATAGGCTACTTTAAGAGTCTTGCTCCTCAGGAGGACCACAGTATCAAGATTAAAGAATGTGGAAAAACCCATAACTGCGAGTTGACGAACCGAAAGTAAATTGTAGGCAAGTGACTCAACAAGCATGACCTTCTCAATAGATAAATCTTGAGAGACGACCACCTTACCAAATCCCAATACCTTTGAATAGGATGCATCGGCGAATTGGACATGGGTGGGCATAGATGGAGAAGGATGCACATCCACCACTAAGTCCTTGCTTCCGGTCATATGATTTGTTGCTCCACTATCGAGCAACCATGACACCCCACCGGAAGCAAACTCTTGCAATAGATCAAGGCTTGGTTTTAGGTACCCATTTTTTAATGGGTCCTTTCATGTTAGAGACAAGGGTCTTAGGAACCCAGATAGCCCATTCAATATCCTCATCGTAGGAACCAACAAATCTGGCATAAACATGCCCATCACTAGCACAACATAAGACATAAGAAGGATTGAGTTTGCCGGCTGTGTTAGTAGGAATGGTTTTTCCCTTCTTGAGGTTTCCATAGTCCACCTTGTTCCTGTTCACCTTCTGAGTCCCCTCACCCTCTTTGACAAAGATGTCCATGAGGGTGGGAGATCGTTTGTTCCTGTTCCTCCTTTTACCTTTTGACTTGGAGGTAAGTCCAAGTCCCTCCTTTCCTACAACACCCTTTTGAGTGCTCAAGAGGTCGTTTAGAATCTTCTCACCTTGTATGCATGCCACAAGGCCCTTCTCAAGTTTCTCCTTTAACTTGGCATTTTCCTCCACAAGATGTTCATGCTCACAACAGGGGTTAGTTGCACAAGCATTATCAATTAACACAAAGGGAGGGCAAGTAGAGATCTCCTTGGTAAGCTTTGCTTGGAGTTGATCATGATACTCTTTTAGAGAGAAATGAACACCTTTCAAGACCTTGTGGGCCTTGTCAAGTGTGTCAAACTCCTCTTTGAGTCTGTCATGGCCAACCTCAAGAGCATACTTTTCAGACTTAAGCATAGGAGTAAGAACAACATCATGATCTAGTTTCTTTTGCATTTTAGCGCAGTCATCGTTATATGACTCCTCAAGAGCCAAACGAAGAGTGCGCTCCTTTTCTAGAGCATTAGATAATTCGGCAATTTCATCGGCATAGTCACGACTGTGTCCCTGAAGCTCGGAGATGGTCTCCTCATGAGACTCAATGAGGTCAGTGGCCTCACCCAGTTGTTCCAAGAGAGCAACAAAATGCTTCTTGGGTTCTCCCTTAATAGTGCACAGAAACTTGTCAAGATCATGCTCATTAAGTTCCCCAACATCACTATCTTCAACACAATTTAACAATGAAGGGGCGGAAGTAATGTTGGTCTTAATGATGGGAGTTACCTGATTGAAACCTCTTGCCATGAGGCACTTGGTGATGTGGTTCTCATTGGGGGCGTTGAAGAGAGACACCTTCTGGGGAGAGGTAGTGGCAACAACAACAGTTGCCGTAGCCACTGTATCATCATCATCATCATCATCGGAAGGGTACTCTTCAAGGGCCACCATCCCTTTTGGGTGAGGTTTCTTCACAAAGTTGTTCTTGATTGGAAATGATTTGGTTTTGTCTTTGCGAATGAGCTTGCCTCCGTTGTCTTCCCTTTTCTCATAGGGACATTCGGCCACGAAGTGACTCACGTTACCACAGTTATAACATGTCCTTACTCGTTGTTTGGGTTTGAATCCACTCGAGTTGTTCTTGGTGAAGGAGGGTCTTGAGTTCCTCTTGTTGCCCCAGAATTGCCTTGATGCAAGAGCCATGTGCTCATGATAGGCATACTTTGTGTCTTCAGGGCAGCCCTCCTCTTCCTCATCATCTTCTTCTTCTTCAAGCATTTCTTTTGCTTTCAACGCAAGGTTGGGTGAAGTTGTCTTTGATCGAACACGAGCAAGTGCATTGTCGGCTGTTTCGTTCATGATTGACATTGCAATGAATTCATCCAACACCTCACTAGAAGACAAGGAGTGGAAGTCTGGCCGCTGACGAATGACAGATGACATGGCTTTGTTGAAAGGCATGATGGATTTAAGGAACTTGCGCTTGACCCATGTATCATCCACATCCTTGCTCCCATGATCCTTGAGTGCCACAGCAATAGCAGTCACCCTCCGATAGAGATCACGAGGGTCCTCATCTTCCTTCATCACAAACTCATCGGCCTTATCAAGTATCACTTCATAGTTGGATTGTTGAATGCTTGAGCTTCCCTTGTACAACACCATAATATGCTCCCAACAATCCTTGGCCAAAGTGAAGGGACGCAAGTGAGGAAGATCTTCAGGTGGCACTGCAGACTGGAGAATAAACAAAGCGGAGTGATTGTATTGATTGTCTGCATCTTCTCTTGGAGTGAGGTTGCTTGGATCATGGGGATAATATCCTTGCTCGATGATTCTCCCCAAGTTTGTTGAGCTGTGATTCAAATGAGACTTAATAGAAAATACCCAGTTAGCAAAGTCACCTTCCACAAGCTTAGGAGGAGGACCAACAGGATTAAGACGTGGTGCGGAAATGGATCCTCCATAGACCATGGGGGGGTGGCACTGAGGCATATGTTCCAGTCCCATCCTTTTCGTGAGATGAGGAAGGTCGCATACCTTTAGCCGCTTCCTTAGAGGAGTTGGCCTCCGAATCGGTGACGGTGGGTTTAACCACTATAGCCGGTTCGGGTGAACTTTTAAATCCCTCAATTAACTCTTTAAGCATGGTCTTGACTTCGTTCGTCAAGGACGTCTTGAGAGCGGCCATAGCCGTATTCAAGTCGTCCCTTGTGACCGCAGTCAAGTCCATGGCCTCGGGTTGCCCATGGTTAATTCCCTCTTCGCCTTCCATACTCTTCGGGTGGTTAAACCCTTAATAAAGAGACTTGGCTCTCATACCAATTGAAAGGATCGATATGGTTGACTAGAGGGGGGGGGTGAATAGACAACGACCACTTTTTAATTAATCTTAGCAAGTTAAGGTAAACAACATATGGGTTCACAAATATTACGACAATGAGGTGAACCCTAATGAAGCTAACAACGAGAGTTATTAAGACAAGTAAGATATAGTCAACAACATAAGCATACACAAAGTAAAGGATAGAGATAACCACAAGTGGAACCGATGGAGACGAGGATGTGTTACCGAAGTTCCTTCCCTTTGACAGGAAGTACGTCTCCGTTGGAGCGGTGTGGAGGCACAATGCTCCCCAATAAGCCACTAAGGCCACCGTATTCTTCTCACGCCCTCGCACGATGCAAGGTACCGTGATTCCACTATAGGTGCCCTTGAAGGCGACAACCGGACCTTTACAAACAAGGTTGGGGCAAACTCCAGACAAAGCTTGGAGGCTCCCAACTAGACCACGAAGCTTCACCACAATGGAATATGGCTTCGAGGTGACCTCAACCGTATAGGATGCTCAAACACCCAAGAGTAACAAGATCCGCAAGGGATTGGTGGGGGAATCAACTTTTCTCTTGGTGGAAGTGTGGATCTAGGCCTTCTCAACCAATCCCTAAAGAATCAACAAGTTTGATTGGCTAGGGAGAGAGATCGGGGACTTTTGAGCTTAGGGAGCAACAATGGAGCTTGGGGAGGTAAGAGATGAGGTTCCACAGCTAGAAGAACCCTTTATATAGTGGGGGAAAAAATCCAACCGTTTTCCCATTCTCTGCCCGAGCTCCAGCGGTACTACCGCTGGCTGCACTCCAGCAGTTCTACCGCTGGCTGCAGCGGTACTACCGCTGGGCCCCTGGTAGTGCAAATGCACTACCACCGCCAAGAAAGTCTTCGCAAAAAGGTCCGTCCATGAACAACCGCTAGGCAGGCGGTACAAAGCTCTTGGAGCGGTACTACCGCTGACCAGGGGCGGTACTACCGCCACCTAGCGGTACTACCGCTGGCTGCAGCGGTACTACCGCTAGCACTCCAGCGGTACTACCGCTAGGGCTAGCAGTACTACCGCTAGGGCCAGCGGTACTACCTCCTGGCCCAGCGGTACTACTGCTGGGGGACCATTTTGCAAAGAGGAAAGAAACACACAGGCGGGGCCACCCCAAAGATGCAGGTAAGGAAAAATATGTGAAGTGTGCGCGTGCAAAGATTGATTCCACCCAAACCTTTCCACTACGGTTCCCCTCTTAATAGTACGGATTTCCTATGACTCAAATAAAGAGAATTGTAGAGAACGCCGTGCTTCTGTTCCATGAACGAGGGGGCGAGTTGTCTTGTGCCGTTGACGTGTGTTATCTGAAACCTTAACACACACGGTTAGTCCTTTACGGTGCTGTCATCAATCACCAAAATTACTTAGGCATAAACTATGCCCCAAGAGAGAGTAACTAATTGAGAGGTACCCCTTGGGGAGCCCCTCAAGCTTCACTTTGGATGGGCCAAGAGCGCGTCGCCGTCGTCATGTGTAACATTTTTGGATGCTCTCTTTAGATTTTATTTTTAACTTTTTGTATGTTTTTTTGGGTTATGGATGTGTTTCTTTGGTTTTTTGCTTGTCTCCCTAGGTTTTGGACCAAAAAATAATATTTGAATTTTTCATGAAAAATGATTTTTTTCCTCTTTCACGAAAGGCACATATTTGCTTATCGTGAAGACATAAGTTAACTTCCTCAAGATTTTTTTTAATTTTTTTCCATGAAAGGCACAAATTTGCTTTGTGAGTTGTGCCTCTAATTTTTTCTAAAATAAGAGGCATATAATTGCTTCTCGTGAAGCGACAGGTTTGTTTCGCGAGAGGCACAACCATTCTCTTGAAAAAGAAAAAGAAACACATTTTTTTTATTTCGTGAGAGGCACATATTTGGTTCTTGTGAAGACACATATTTGTTTCGCGAGAAGCAGAATTATGCATATCAAAAAGAAAAAAAACACTTTTTCTTCTTTTTCTGCGAGAGCACAAATTTGCTTCTCGTGGAGGCATAGTTTTGCTTCTGTGAGAGGTAGATCTATGCATCTCGGTAAAAAGGAAAAAGGCGGGAAAATGTGCTTCTGACTAGGCTTTTTTCTTCCTCTTTTTGTTTTATTCGTTAAAAAGAGTTCAAATATGTGCTAATGGGTTGGCATAGTTGTACCCTTGTACGGCTATGGGCTAAAGTCTACAGTTGGGTTTCTTTGTATCTCAAATTCATGATTTTTTGCTACTTCTTTAGGAAAACTCCTATTTAGCGCAGAAAGCGTGAGAATGCAACCGTGTGCACCCCCGCACCCCCTGCATCCCATTTGGGCCGGTGCATTACGGCGATAGGACGCCCACTATTTTTTGTTTACTTTTCCATTTTCTTTTTATTCGTTAAATAATTTGGGATTTTGAAAAAGTTCCTAATTTCCAAAAAAAAATAGAATTTAAAACAAAATAGTTGATCCAAAAATGCCCTTGTTTTCATAAAATGTTCATGAATTTGACAATGTCATGATTTGAATAAAGTTCATGAGTTTTAGAAATTTTATTCAAAAAGTGATCATGATACAACAAATGTTTGTGAAAACAAATCTTGAAATTAAATATTGTACATGAATACCAAAGTGTTCATCGTTTCTCAAAATGTCAAGGTTTTATAAATATACACAAATTAAAAAAGTGTTTATGAATTCAAAAGAGGTTCATAATTAAGGAAATGTAAACAATTTATGAAATTTGGATGAACAGTTCTTGTATTTCTCATGAACAAATTATGAACTTTGGATGAACAATCTTTTAATATTGAAAACCTTTTTTTGATCAGCTAAATAAATTTTTTGTTTGTTGAACTTTTTTCTCAACTTGCTGAACAAATTCTCAATTCGAGAACATATTTTGAAATCGGATGAAGTTTTGAGAAAATGTATGCACATTTTTTGAATTTGATGAATGTTGTTTTAAATTATTGTGAACAAATTTTGAAATATGATGAATAATTTTTGAATTCAATGAACAAATAATGTTCAAGATTTTAGAAAAATGTTCACGAAAAGGAGAAAACAATAACAAAAAAGGTAAAAAAGAAACTAAACAAGTAGAAAAAGAATAAACCAAAATGGAAAGGAGAAAAACCTTTGTTAGGAGTTTGTGATGGTTTTTGCGTGGTTTTTAATTATTAATTGTGCAATTTTATATGTAGTTAAATAATGAGATGAAGCAGATATTTGATCTCCAATTATGTAGTGCGTATGGACTCGCGCTTGAGGACAAGTTGCATCCCTCTTCAATTGCGGCGAGCAGGGCACCAGACCGGAGACGTGCCGTGTGGGCCTTCTTATGGAGGTGCCCTCCTCCTTCAAAGGTGCGTATTTTCGGTTGGCGTGTGGCTTCGGATGCACTTGCTACATGAGCCAATAAGTTTGAACGCCACATGGAGTTAAGTGACGCGTGCCCACTATGTGGTCTCGAGCGAGGGACTCATTCCATGTGTTTTGCATGCAAAGTAGTGAGAATCGTGCCTCAAGTCTTAGAATCTTAAGATCTTACGATCCAAACTAGCCCCTCCGATTCTACGATTTTACTCATAAAATCTAAGTTTCTACGATCCTAATAGTTGTGATTCTATGATTCACGATTCTAGCAACGGAGTTCCGATCCGATTCAGAATCACGATTCTGACAACTTTGTTTGCATGTGCCCATGGACTGTAGATCTATGGCGTGCCATGACACAAGTTTGGTGTATCTCGGACGTGGAATCAATCTGTAATACCGGGTCGGAGTGGGTTTTCAACCTCCTTGCTGAGTGCGATGATGACGATCAACTTAGAGTGCTCATGTTGATGTGGAGGTGCTGGTTCGTCCGGAACGA